>NW_026692356.1:4097500-5297500 GCF_021218885.2 Marmota monax | reverse complement strand
CTATTACCCAGTCATTCTTCTACTAGGTCTATGTAAACAGGAGAATTAAGTTCACACATACAAAAATTTCTACAAAAAAAAAAAAAAAAAAAGACATAGCAGGCTTAAACAAAATAAGCAAAAACTATAAGAAAGCCAAATGTCTATCAACAAGAGAATAGAGAATAAATGTGATGCATTCACAAAATAGAGTATTACTTAGTTAAAAAGGACAAAAATATTGATATGTTCAGTAATATGGATAGAATGCCAAAGCATTCTGATCAAAAGATGCCACAGGACATTTCCATTTACAGAATTTGAAAATAGGTAAACTTAATGTGTGATGACAGAAATCATAGCTATGGTTGTTAAATGGCAAAGAGCCTGAAGAGACTCTCCTAGGTGATGGGCTAAGTTGACCTGCTACACGTTTGGCAAAATCTTTTGCACTGAAACCTTGAAATTGTGTGATTTGCAACATGTATATGATACCTCAATTTTCAAACGATTTAAAAGAATCAAAGCATTCCTCATCATTTTTTTAAAGTTGTCCAAAGTTAGCATACTATTTAAGCCAGTATTTCTGAGGGCCAGGCAATGCCAAGGCTCTGGGACCACAAGGTTGAACAAAGTGACAGGTCTTCTCTAGAGGGACAGCTTTGCCCACAGCATGGTGAAGCTCTGGGAGGAAGGCATTGATACCACATTGGGTCAGGGACTACTTGGTTGAAGATTGTGTCCGACAGAAGCAAAAGAGACATTTTCTGGCTTAACATGGTTTTGTGTGTTCTGATGTCAGGGCATATCCTATAGTTCTCTATTTCCCTATATGTCTTCATCATCTACTAATAAAACAAACATTTCCTTAAAGGTTTTTGTAGTTCCTTGCATGTCATGCCTCTGCTAGAGAAATAATATATCAGATACTTTGATACAATGAAACAGTCTATTTTATTATTGATCCCTAAAATACTTGATTCCAGCTTCAAGCAAGGGTCTGATAAACTAAGTGAGTCTATTCATCTCCTGTAGATGCCCTTTTGACTTAAACTCAGATTATGTCAGAGAAACTGAAAAGGATGTCACCACCTCATAATCCTCTGACTGACCTTTGCCTTTTGTATTCACTTTAGAGAAAGCTGAAGAAGTGTCCTGTCCAGAAACAGCTCTTGGGCACTGTGTCATTTAGTCAATTACAGCCACATGAGAGCTGACATAGAGAAACAGCTGCTCATGGCCAACACTCCTCCTGTGCTCTTCTCCCCACTCCCAGCTCCTCTGATGTGTTCCAACCCGTTTATGATTAGGTGGAGGTGAAGAGGTTAAGTTAAAACCAACTCAATATTTTAACACATGATTATCCTGGATATCAGTGCCAGTGATGTAGTGAAATCACAGAATGCACAATCAGCAAATTGGGGAGTGAGTTTTCAACTTCTTGTCCAGCCCATGTACATTCAGTCTTCTGCATAAGGATACTCCCTGTGACATGATCTAAAGTAGCAAGAGTTCAGCTTCCACAGTTACTACTGGAATCCTCACAAATATGTATGTTCTCACTCCTATTTAAATCTCTGAAACATAGTATTGTATGTTATTATGTTAAGAGATAATATGTAACAATGGATTTGTAATCAGAGTTTTTTGTGATACAATTGGTGAACTACCCCTTAACTCTCTATTAAATCATACATATCAAATTTAAAAGACATCACTTAAAAAAGATGTTTGCTACTTTTATCCAATGTGAAGAGAAGTTGAAAAAAATTACAGCCCATGATAATGTTCTAATCATATTCAGTGTCACTCTATAGCTTCAGTTGTTTCCAAACCAGAATATTTAACATGAGTTCAGCCTCACTTTCATTAAGATGGAGGAAGGCCTTCCAGGATTAGGAAGACTTTCCTCCTCACTCAAAAGAAAAAAGTGAAAATAAAACCATCCTTTCTTCAAAATACTTACACCTTTTTGAATGACCTGGAAATTTACAGCCCTGCTAAATGTACTATAATACGATTTGGAATGGGTAAAGGATAGGGTTCCCTCCGAACAAAAAGAAGAAAGCCAATGTGAACATAGATTATGAATATTTTTCAGGCAGTTTTAGAAAAAGAGATGAATCTGGAAACTAATGAGGGGATTATGCCACTTGCCAAGTATGTCTTTCTAACTGCACATTCAAAAATGGAAAATGAACTCTAGTTAAATGTGTGGACCTACTGGGTACATGGGGCAATGCAGTCAGACCAGAAACATATTTATCACCCATTCCTCCTAAATTCTCACCTTGACTGACAGACTCCATGGTAATCTGACTCCTTTATGATTAGTGCCAGCTCAGCATCAGGACACAGTAATCCCAAATTCCTGCCTTTCCTTTCTGAAAGGCATATTCTCTAGTTATTGGCTCCAGGTGCATTTGAGGAAGGCACAGGAGGAATATGGACAGGAAGAAAAAGGACAATACACACTCACGACAAATTTGCAGGATACTTCCTTTGGAGAAATCCTACAGAGGACATGGTGGTATCCCCCTAACAAAGAGCTGTTCCATGCGTCCTGGAGGAGAATGTGCTCTGAACCCTGTCAGGACACACAATGAGGAGATGGATGAATCAGTTACACATTATAAATCTGCTCCAAAGTGTTTGCTCCTCTAAGCCTTTAGATTCATTTATTCCTTTACATTGTAGCAAAATTCCACATCTCTGCTTGATCTGATGTAGGCTAATATTGAGTCCAGGTTATAGTCAGCAATGTACGCAAATTAGAAAAGCCTTTCCCAGCTTCTCAAATTAACATATGGAATTCAAAATCTCTCATAATTTTATCCACATTGATACACTTGGCCATTCCAAAGTCATTTTCCGGGACAAATACATTTACATGCCATTTCAGTACATGTATCTTAGTCTCTGGTGCTGTAAACTAACCACATCCTATGGTTCTTTGTAAATGAGCTCCTATCAGGTTAGACTTGTGCTCATTTTGCTAGACCTGACTCTAGGTTGAGTCTGGAAGCCATGATGAATGGTGAGTGTGGATCCTTTGGAAATAAGCATTTCCTTGCAAAGTAAGTTCATTACAGTGTCCTTGAGCTAGGAGAAGCAAGCTTTCTCAGAAGGGAGTGAGTAGAAAAGTATCTGCTTATGAGATGGACTGGGATTCACTTTCTAAGTGCCCTTAACTATGCTTGGGGATGTTAATTTTTGTTCTAGCACTTCTCCAATGTAATATAAATAGCTAGTGGACTCCACAGTATTAATGATTATACTTCATCGCAAGTCTTCTCTTGGGTAGGCATGTTCTTCCAGGCAACATTTAAGGCTTATTTGTGGATTTAAAGTTTATTTTATTAGAAGAGACATTAATTGTCATCCTTGGCATTTCTCATGATCTCTACGGTCATTCTCTATTCATATTTGGCAATAGATGTAACACTGGTTTTCTGCTGCTAGTAGCTTTCTCCAATATTCCATTGATGTTTTCTTTCCCTTTCTCTTGTGAGGAAAATAAATCACCATATCCCTTGTTTCTAACTGAAAAGTAGAAAAATGTACAGTTGTGTCTATAGACTCAGTTTCCTCATGGTGGTCTACTGCAGTCAGTAGAGAGCTCTCTTGCTAAACAAGTTAACTAAGGAGGCCACTCGTATATAATTCCAGAGTCTCATCAATGTCACTTCTGCATATTACTTTAAAAAATGTAACATAAAATGCAGTCTCTTATCTCCAAATAGTTTTGTTCTTCCAGTTTTTCCAGCTGAAAGAGCCAATTTTCTTCCTTAAATATTTCAACTTAATTAAAATGAAAGAAGGTAAAAATAAAGTTACAGAATTTCTTTACTAAAACTCAAAAATATCACCCAGAACTTTAAGGTAGAATAGCATGAAAAAAAAATCTAGGACAGACTTTCTGTATATAAGTATTATTACTAGAGTACTCTCTTAAATTATAATGGAATATTTTTCAAGACCTTATGATCTAGGACATGGTAGCTCAGTCAAAGCTTATGTAATCTGGTATTAGACATGGAGTCATAAAAGATTTGTGGTATATTCATAAATTCAGAGTCCTTAGAAATAAGATGATGAAAATAAATACATCAAAAATAAAAATCCCACTTGTTAATTTTTCACTACCATCTGCCATACCTTCATTATCCTTTAAAATACCTTACCAAGTGTGGTTTAAATGAGCCTAGAATTTTAATTTTTTCCTCCATATTTTCTGGGTTTAATTAGCATTCAGTAAAGTCCTTAACTGTTTTAAGAGTGGTTTGGCTATGGGAAATATGTTATCTCCTTCCAAATTCAGGCTGTAAAACTGTCTTTAAACACATTTAAATAAAATTTAAATACTTTAAAATTGCAACCTAAAGTGTATGTTTTTAAGAGCTGTTAGTAATTTAAGAGACTCACTCTGCCTTTGTCTTGAACAGATGCATGAGCGCAGTCTGAAAGAGAACACATCTAACAGTGACACAGTGGATGATGAAATTATGTATGTATTTATAGTACTTACATTGTTCAGTTTCTTTATATAACTACCTTTTCTCCTTGGGATGTTTTTACATGGTGTATGTTGTGATTTTATCTGTTTGCTTTTCTTTGGGGACAATGGGCTATTTAGTATCTCTTTTTTAAAATCTGTTTAGGGGTGTGCATTTTAACACTTTTCTGGTTGCATTATTTGCTTGATTTCCTCCCCCTAAATGACTCTTCTTTATAAAGCAAACAAAGAAAATAATTTGTGGTTTGGAGAGAGGAGAGAGAATCTTGTCATATGAAAAACCAGAAGTTTTAAGTATATTAGATGGGTTTTCCCAGAAATTCTTCCTTTTTTTTCCTTTATTTATTATAAGATTAATAATATAAAGCATTACTAATAGAAATTATAATGTAGTATAAGCATTATGAAAACCTTATTCTTGGTGCTTTACATACATTTGAAGAATACATTATAGCACTTCTCACGGATTCAATACTTAGAAACAAGTTTTATTGTTTCCATTTTACAGATTAAGAAACTGTGGTTCAGGGAAGCTAAACAAGTTTCCCATAACAACATGGCCAGGATGTGAAACAACTGAGAAAGGAGCACATTTCTGTATGCCTAGAAACTGTGCAATTAATGACATTCAGAGCAATAACAGCATAAATAAGAGTTGATTTATATTTTGCCGTGGCTAAGTAAAGAAGGAAACAAGGGCACATATAGTAATATATGTAATAACAGTCAATACCTACCACACTATTGCCATTTAGTACCAATTATAGGCTGGGAATCAGGCTATGGCCTTCACATAAAGTGTATTTTCTTTCCCGACCACCCTAAGAATGACATTATAATTCCCATTCTCAAAATAAAAACTTAGAATCAGAAAAATTAGGTATCTCTTTCAAAATCACAATACTAGTACATTAGAGGTCCAGGAGTTTAAATGTGTTCTAAAATGTATTCTTAATCTTCTACCCTATTGTAAGCTACACTTCTTCTAGACTTGGTATTTTATCTCAAAGAATCATCCTGATGGAATATTGGTTTTAAAATCCTCATGTAACATGGCATTTATACAGTACAATGGTTGGAGGTTTCATTGTATTTACAGACCTATTCATTCCATTCTTTCTATTTTTTTTTAAATGACATTCTGAAAATAGTAGAGAAAGGCTGATCACAGGTGTGGATATCTTCCATGTGAACCAAAAACCTCTTAGTAAGTGATAATATTCTCAATGGGTATGGATAGAAAGTATAATGTTAGGTTACTAAAATTCTGGAGCTCCTTGTAACTGACAGAGTTGAGCAAAGGAAATTTTCACTAAGGCCCATCAGAAAGCAAGATCCAACATGAAGAGGAACATGAGAGCCAAACCATTTTGTAGCAATCTAGAAATACCAGAGCTACCAAGGGTCAATATCTGGATCAACAAGTAGACCACTTTTCTAAAGCATTCTTTGAGATTTGAAAGAGAGACTCCTTGAATTATGGTATTAAATGTTTGGATTAAAATTTATTAACTTATGTCAGTAAAGCTCATCATTTCAAGTAAGAAAAAATGTATATATCTGGGTATATACATGTTATACTAATCCACTAGGCTGCCACAACAAAACTCCATAGACTAGATGGCTTAAACAACAGAAATTTATATATTACCATCAGAGAGATAAGAAATTGAATGTCAGAATGTAAGAGTGACTGAGTTCTAAAGAAAGCTTCCTTCCTGGCTTGGGAACACTTGCCTTCTTTCTAGGTATTCCCATGGTCAAAGACAGGGCAAGTTCTGTAGTGTCTCTTCTTATAAAGGAACTAATCCCATTAATAAGGCCCTAAATCTCCATGATTTCATCTAGAACTAGTTATTTCCAAAGGACTTATCTTCCAAATACCATCCTATTGGATATTAGCATTTCAAAATACAAATTTTGAGGCATACACCAACATTTAGTCTCTTGTGTTTCTCCTGCCTCATTCTCTTTCCCCCACTCTCCGTAGGTGTGCATATATATATATATACACACACACACACACACACACACACATACATATATATCAATATATATCAACATACAAATATATACACATTAGTATATATAGGTTATAATTATAAAATATATGTATATTTTATAATTACATATTGTACTGCCTATAGATAGCTTTAGTAGAACCAGGCATTAAAAAGAGAAGTGATGACATCCCATTTCAGTCTCTCTATATATATAGCACAGGCACTGTTTGTGAAACAGCTGGCAGAAGTGTTGCATTTTCTTCTTGGTGTGAAACTTAGTTAGACTTAGCTTGGTAAAATCAGTCCTTTGTTCCTAATCAGCATCGCAGATCAACTGATGGTAGAAGTACCTAACACCTAAAACTGAGCCTCCTGTGTCTCTTCCAAGGAGCCTGAACAAACTCAACAGCATTATCCTAAAGTTTTGATTTGCTATCTACTGGTCTCTGTAGCACCAATCTTTTCAGGAACTCAGTCATAATTTGTGTTTTGAAAAGGTGTTAGATAGCAATTTTATATCTAGCAAGCCTCTGTGGCAATAATGTGAAAATATATATTTCTAGGCATGTCCACTCTATTGTTATTTAATAGAACAGTCAAGGTGTCAAATGGTGGGGAATGTTTAAACAAACAATGACTCAGCCATATTTTAAAAACAGTTGGGCTGGGGACTAAGCTCAGTGTAAAAACATTTGTTTAGCATGCACAAAGCCCATGGGTCTGATCCCCAGAATCACAAAACAAAACAACAGCTATGGAACTGCTCGTCGATCTAGTGATCACTTTATTTAAACAAATGTGATAGTAGAAAAATAGTCAGAAATGGGAATGGAAAAACCATAATAACCACCGTAAGAAGCAAGAAGAGATCAAAGTGGAAAAAAAATTCTAGGGACTTCCTGAAAGGTAGAAATAAAATGCAGCAGAAACACAGAAAATCAAGAATGAGGAAAGCAAAATTCAAAAACATATTCAGGAAGAGCATGGCGGCATAGGAGCAGTTTTAGGGAAGCTCAAAACTCAGACCTGGACCAGAAGCAGGAGGAAGCCATGTGGAAGGTACAAGAAGAAATGTAATAGGACAATAAGTCACTGTTTATCCACACTCAACCTCTTTGGACTAAGCAGAGTACAATGCCATCAGGTCCAGATATGACCAAGCACCAGCTACAACTCTTAGATCAATCTAGACCCCAAGGAAGAAGGAGGAGTCATCTAGCACAAGACTGGCCTACCATCCCCATCATGATGCAGGCTTTGTAGGCAGAAGAAACCTCAGCTGTACCTGGTGAGGCAAATTCTCATGGAAGAAAAACAAAGGCAAAACCACAGGCCATTAGAGAGAAGTAACAAATTGGCACACAAGGAAACTATGCCTTCCTGCAAACTGAATACTTCAAAATGAGTTGAGCTAATATCCTTCTGAGATTTGCTTGCAAGATGAGAATTTAAGCATGTTTTTGAAATAAAAATCTCAGTTGAGTTGAATTGCTGAAAAGAAACATTACTAAAACCAATTAATTAATGAACTTGAATATCAAATAAAGTATTTCCCCATAATGTAGCATATTTCCCATAAAGTAAACATAATATAAAGAAGAAAACTAAGGAGGCATATAGGATGTACTCAGAAATTCCAACAACACTTCAGAGACAGAATAGTTAGGAAAATTACATTTATGTTAAGAACATAAAAGAAAGACTTGAATGTGACTTTTAAAAATAGACTGTGGAAGATATGAGTGAGCCATGTGAAATTTCCAGGAATTTAAAAAAAAAGTAAAATTTCCATGGCTGGACTAATTAGCACATAAACAAAATAATTAGTAAACTGAAGCTTATAAATCAAAAACAGTATGCCTAAAGAGATTTAGGAAAGCAGGATACAGAAAAATAAGACAAAGATGAGAAAAGTCAAGAAAGTCGGGATTGAAAACATTTAATGAGTTTAATCTAATGCATATTCCAGAAAAAAAATTTAAAAGAAAATTTTAAAAAGCATTATTTAAAATATAATCTTGAAGAATTTACCTGTAATTGTTGATATTAATGACTATACAAATCCTGGAATCCTATCAAAACCCAAGCAAGACTTAAAGAAGTAAAAGAAAGGAAAGAAAAAGGAAGGATAAAAGGAAGAACAAAATATATTTATACCAAACCATATTGTAATGAAGCTGCAGAATACCACAAATAGATTTAAGCAACCACAGAAATATAACTCTCAGCTACAAAGGAGTAACATCAGACTGACATGCTACTTCCCAACAGCAATAGTGGAAGCTAGAAAGCAATTGAACAGTAGTTTCAGTTGGCAAAAAGACAATGACCATTAACTTTGATTTCTACATCCATCAAAAATATGCAAAGGGCAGAGGGGTTGGAGGGGAAAGGAGGGGGCATGGGGTTAGAAATGATGGTGTAAATTATTATTATCCAAAGTATGTGTATGAAGACACAAATTGGTGTGAAGATACTTTGTATACAGCCATAGATATGAAAAATTGTGCTCTATATGGGTAATAAGAATTATAATGCATTTCACTGTCATATATAATTTTTTTTAAAAAGTATGAATCAAAGATGAAGAGGACACAAAGGAAATTCTAAATAAAAACAGCAGTATTTATTAAAGCAGAACTTTAACTTCATAGAGGAATCACAAAGGAAATAATTCAGGCACAAAGAAAATTAGTTCCATGGAAAGTCTAAGATACCGAAAAAAAAAATGGTGTATTTCCAAATACACATTGCTGGAGTTGGTTAACTTTTTTTTTAAACTTGGTATTTTTCTTCTATATTCATGAGTGATATTACTGGAATGTAATTTTTTGTTATACTTTGCCTGATTTTGCTAATAAGCTTATATTGGTTTCATAAAACATAATGAGGTTATAGGGCTCTACTTTGCTTTTGTTATTCAAAAGAGTTTATTGAATATTGGAATAACAACTTCCTTAAATGTTTGGTAGAAGATGCCTAAAATGTTATATGCTTAAATGTGCCAGAGATTTATCGACTTTCTACATCTTTATAAGAATCAGTTTTTCTTTGGAATGTTTTTATTTATTTTTGCCTTTGAAGGAGGGATAATTTTTAAACTATAGATGACCTCTTCATTTATGACACATCTATTCAGGTTTTCTATTTCTAATTCAGAATGCTTTGCCAAATACTGTTTTTTTGAAAATGGCCATTTTTAACTATTTTCAAATTCATTGTCATAAGGTCTTTTTAAAATTGTATGGTATTTGCTCTTGTAGCATTTAAAAATTCTCTAGCTATAACTAATCCTCTTTAATATTTCTAATATTCTTTATCTATTCTGTCTTTTGATTCTTTACTTATCAGGCCAGAGATTTGTCAACTTTATTAGTCTTTGCAAGAATCAGCTCCTCTTCTTATTCATCGAATCTTTATTTTCAATAAAATTAATTTTAGCTTATATCTTTATAATTTCCTCCCCCTAACTTTTATTGCCTTTACTTTATCCTTTTATTAAGGGGGAAAAAACTTATTTAACATAGAAAACATAATCTAGCTGCACTCTGCCATTCCACCTCTGTAGTTGCTAGAAAAGTTACTTCTTCAAGATCATGACTTTGTATGTGAGGGGTTTCCATCATTTTTCTTCTATTATCAAATTTAAAGAATACTGTGTGTGTATGTGTGTGTGTGTGTGTGTGTGTGAGAGAGAGAGAGAGAGAGAGAGAGAGAGAGAGAGAGAGAGAGAGAGAGAGAGAGAGAAATTTTGATTTATATATAAATTGATCTGGGATCAATTGCCTGCCAGTTTGGGGGCTAGGGTTGTGGCTCAGTGGTAGACTTGCCTAGCACATGTGAGGCCCTGGATTCAATACCCAGCACCACAAAAGAAGAGTTAACCGTTTAAAACATGAGGATTGGAAAACCAATTAGAAACTGTGTACATTTTAAAAATCACAGTCTAAGCTTAGTCAGAGAAATGGTCAAACTCAAAGTGCCTGGATTAAATTTTAATAGTGTTGAATGATAGGGAAAAGAAGTCCTATTAGTACTAATTTCAAAATTAATTATTTTATGAATTACAGATTAAAAAAATTTCTGTAACTACTCTTACATGAAGATATTGTAGGATTATTTTATCTTCACAAAGATATATAAGGATCAACTTATATAAATATAAAAGGAATAGGCTATTTCCATCCCATAAAAGAAAATTAAATGTTTGGTTAGTAAGCAAAGTTACTGCATAATGCTTTTACAAAGATTTCTTGAAAGACATTTTATTAGAACACCATACAAATTAAATTCTTAAATTAACATTGATACTCCTTCCTTAAGGGAAGCATATTTAAAATTAAATTTGTGTGTGATTACCTCAAACATAGCCTTATTAACAGCCACCTAGATGTTTGTGAGTTTTCATGCATTAAATTTTTGTTCCAAATTATTCACGGTTTGTTTAATTGGTGTGATACTTGATGAATATTGATGGTGCATATTGTGGAAATAATTTCCATATGAAAGGGGGTAAGAGCATTTCCTGCCCAGGCAAAACTCAGGATATAAAAAGAAAAGGATTCTGAAAGCTGAATTTAGACTGTGAGTCCTCAACTCTCTTATTTAACAGTTAAGTGTTCTATACAACCAGGCATCCCAAATGTATGTATGCCAGATTATAGCTCAACACTTTGATGATGTCCAAAACAAATTAGGAAATTAATTTATTCATTAGGGCCTGGTTTAAATGTCTAATATGGAGGTTAAATGTTTGTTTTATTTAAATGAGATGTTCAGGCTTTGGAAAAATCTTCACAATTTTACTTCTAAAATGCTATGTTTGCAGGGTATTTGTTTTTCTTATTTTACAGCAGATGCATTGACTCAGCCAACAGTGTTGTCCAAGGAAGACTTCACTAATTCACAGCATCTTCCCCACCCAGCATGTGATTATTTGTCAAACTGATGAACCCACAGATTATTGTATTTGTGATAATTAGTTTTGTAAATTTAATAAAATCAGAATCTGTTCCTTCGATGTCTTTATTATTATTCAGCCACACACTAAATGTTCAATAAATACTTGTTTTTAATTACCCTCTTTAATATCTGTTTGAAAACACCTGTGGTAGATGCCATTTAGACATTATCTCATTCAGTCCTCCTCAACTTCACTCTAAAATCATTACAATGTTGCAGATGAAGAAACTAAGACTTAACTAAGACTGGAGAAATCCAATTGTTTATTGTTTTAATTCCAGGATTTTAGTGAACCATGATCTTCTTAGACTTATGAATGGAGGCTAGAAATTGAGATTATTTTATAGGCAGTTCAGCAAGTTTATCTTTGAAATTTGCAAGAATAAGAGACGAGGCATAGGGTTGGAGATATAGCTCAGTTGGTAAAGTGCTTGCCTTGCATGCACACAGCCCTGGGTTCAATCCCCAGCACCACACACACACAAAAAAAAAAAAAAAAAAAAGAAGAGAGACTAGGCATGCCGGTGCCGTGGCACACCTCTTGAGACAGGAGGATCATGAGTTCAAAGCCAACTTGAGCAATGGTGAGGTGCTAAGCAACTCAGTGAGACCCTGTCTGTAAATAAAATACAAGATAGGGCTGCGGGTGTGGCTCAGTCTTTGAATGCCCCTGAGTTCAATCCCTGGTATCTGCCCTCAAAAAAAGAAATTAGGCAGAAATTATCATATTGTTATATGATACAAGTCCAAAGACCTCTTTCCTTGCAATTGGATGATACATTCTAAGGTTCTATCCCCATAAATACACTACTAACAACTTCATGTTGATTTTATACCCCAGTTACTCCACAATATTCACAGAAGAGATGGTTGACAGTAATGGGAAAAAAAATCATGGACAAAAGGAGTTTGTATTACAGCCTCATGCCTAAATCTTACAAACATTGTTGTTGTTTTTTTAAATTTTTTCTCAAGATACCCTATTACAGAACTTGGCTTGACTATGGTCAGTTGACTTATGTCTATTTTTGTTTTTTTTTTTTTCTACAAAGCAGGTTTCTCTTGGTTCAGTTGTTGTTATGGTTTAGATATGAGGTTTCCCCCAAAAGCTCAAGCTTGAGACAATGCAAGAATTTTCAGAAAGGAAATTATTAGTTTAACCTAATAGCGGATTAATCCACTGGTGTGGATTAACTCTGTGGTATGGTAAAATGTGGCTTGAGGAGGTCAATAACTGGGAGTGTGCCTTTTGGGTATAACATTTTGGCCTTGGTTAACAGAGCTCTCTCTCTGCTTCCTGGTTGCTATGTTCTGAACTGCTTTCCTCTACATGGTCCTTCCACCTTGACGTTCTTATCACTCAGGCCAAAGGCTGTGGAGTCAGCCTACCATTGACTGAACCTCTAAAACCATGAGCTGAAATGAACTTTTCCTCCTCTAAGTTGTTCTTGATGAGCCTTTTGGTCATGGTTATGCAAAAGCTTACAAAACGAGGTGTCTTTCTATTTTTTTTTTAAATTATATGTCAGTCTCTTACCATTTGGTGCACTCAATATTTTTTTCCTTTAACCCGTAAAGATTATTCAACTTTGTGATTTATACCCAACTCAGTTACTAAATAGTTGATCAGGAACTCAATTTCCAAGTCTAATTCTCTTAGCAAAAATAGAGATTCTCTTGAGACATTAGTTTTTTTGGAATCTAAATGTATGCATTATTCTTAATGGGAACATGACTTAATCTTGTTTTTGTATAAGTAGATATTAATACAGTCAAGAGGAAAAAAATATATATTTTCACAGACCCTGAAACCAGATGGATTGGAATTAATGTTACAAACTCCAGACAATTCTCTGATCTCCAAACCCATACTTACCTGTCTCTGTTGTGTAGGAGTGAGTTAATTACTACTTGAAGACCAAACTGTTGCCAGCTTCCCCTGTCCTTGCCCAGAGCTCATGAACTAAGTGAACTTTTGTCAGGGAAGCCTAGCAAATAGTCTTTTACTTATTAAAGCAGATCTGGATAGAACTATTTATGAGTATCTCACTTGCAAACAGCAGGGACAACTGAACCTCTAATATGAGATCAATCCCTGGGTCACTAGCCAACCCCTGGGGGCACAATAATGTCTTCGTACTGTTTCTAGCATGAAAAGGGGAATTCTTTATCTTTATTAGAATAGTCATTTGCTCTAGGTATGGATTTCTCTTACCTACAGGATATAATTTTGCCAACATCTCCATTCTTGGATTTACAGAATATTTTCATTGTTGCCATAATTTTTCTTGCTTCTGATACAGCAGCTCTTTGGCTACCTAACAAACCACTCCAAACCTTAAGTGGTTTAACAAAACAAACATTTTATTGACTTTAGGTTTGCTTGTTTACTGCTTGGTTAGGTTATCTTTTTATTCCATGTGATATCATTCAATATACTTGGCATCTCAACAAGACTGAAATATCTGAATACATGTCACTAGGCAATGAATGTCTTGATGGTTGGGGTCATCTGGGATGGCTCTACTTTTCTCTCCATGTATAGTTTTAGATTCTTGACTCTCCACTTAGCATCTCCAAAAAGGTAGCCAGACATCTTAGATGACAACTTAAATTTTCCACCTGCAACCCCATACACATACAACACAAAAAAGAAAGGTTATCAGGTTTTCTTACGATTAGACACAGAACTACTTTGGATTGCTTAAATAAATTACACGGCCATCAGTTTCAAAGGGAGGGAAAGACCAAAAAAAAAAAAAAACTGTTTAAAAAGTAAGAGAAAAAAAAAACTGGTTCAAAAGTAAGAGGAAAAAAAACTGTAAATAAGCAGAAAACAAACATGTATACAAAAAATAATCTATGGTAAAGAAAGGCACTCAATGGAGAACCAAGAGTATTGGCCTAGATCCTAAGGAGAGAAGAAGTACATTGTACTTAAGAATGTGGTGCTGGAGAGAAGGGAAAGAATAGCATGAGATGCAACTCTCCCAGAAAAAATTCACAGTCCTCAGTCCTCATAGAGGCTATGGAACCTTATTATAAATGATATGGAAAGAGGCCACTGAATGGTTTTTAGATAGGGAGATTAAATGAATAGATTTTTCATTTTTGACAGGTCATGCTGGCTGGAATAGAAAATGGTTTGGCAGGGAGCAGGAATGGAAGCAGATAGATCATTTAATAAACTACTACAATAATATGGGAAAGAGGTGATGGTTTCTTAGAACAGGGTGGGAACATGAAAATAGAGAAGATGAGGCTGCTGCAAAAGATTTATGAGACAGAATCAACAGGACTTTATGATTGATTAATGTGAGTATACCAATACCTGGCTTGAATTACTAGGTAGATTATGTTGATTATCAAGACAGGAAGCTGCAGAAGTGGGTTTGGAAGGAAATGATGATTATTTCTGTTTTGCATATGCTGAGCTTTAGCTCCTAAGAGATTTCCAAATGAAAATGTTGAGTAGACCATAAGCTACTTGGGAATAGAGCCCAAAAGGAAGGTTTGCAGGTACAGAGTTGGCAGGATGGTAAATTATGGTGAAAGGTTGTGAAGGAAGCCATTTCCCACAGGGAGAAAGCAGGGTAGGAAGAAAAGAGGGGTTTACTACCTACCCTTGGAAGCCTAAATTATTTAAAGATTCAGTAGCAAAGAATCTTCATAGACACTTGAAGAGCTAATGTTGTGAAGATAAAAGAAAGCTCAAGGGAATGTGTGATCATAAATACCAAAGAAGGTAATTATTTATGAATAAAAAAATCTAACAGAATCCAAAGGAAGATTGCAGAGGAGAGAGTTGGATCATGAGAGCAGATATACAGAAAATTATGAGGTGAAAACCAGAGAAGTAACTGTCAGAAAGATGAAAGTACTAGTGTGTGAGATTTCATCTTAGATAAAGGCTGTTGAGTTTCTCTTCCACAGTTTAATGGATGCTAATGGACAAGATACTTTAGACAAAGATTTGCACTATGGCCATGTCACAAATTTCATCATCCCCCATACTTAATTCCCACATGTTAATGAGAAGAGGGCCAGCTATAGTCATAGTGAGTTTTGATAGAGGAAAAGAGTTGGGGCAGGGGTTTCCCAAATCTTTCTGAATGGGACAAATATGCTTTTTTTTTATCTGAAGGAGAGATTATGATCATCTTCTAAAATTATTCACTAGAAAACCACTTGTAAAATGTAATCTAGAATAAAGGCTTCTGCTCCTAAGATATTCAGATACATTGAAAATTCACAAAGAACTGGCTCCCAGTTGAAGAAGTCCTAGATATTGGTCACTGCTATGAGAAACAGATTTAAGGATCATCAAGTCTTGTAAGGTTTTTGGTAGTTTGTGGATATTTGTGCTTAACAGAGTTTAGATGTTCAAAATATATAACAAGAGCTCCCCTAAATTGAATGTGTACTGAAGTATTTAAATTCCTGTTTGTCCACAGAGTTTGTTAGCTGTAGTGTAAATAGCAATGACTGTTCATTGTAATTCAGTCTGGAGGTGGATACAATCTAGGTTGCATAATGTAGTAGTTAAAAAGCCCAGGTTCTGGAGGCAGACCACAAAGAACCAATCAATGGATTTTACTACATCCAAATAAATAATTTCTTTTCAATAAAGGATACCCAATCAGTAGAGGACCAATCAGTGGAATATAATTCCAATATCTTTACTGAATAAGAAATAAATGTATACACTATGACAAAACTTCTTTCAATCAATAAGAAAAGGAAGCCTGACCATAGGAATTGATTATAACAATATGATTTCATCAAGAAAAAATCAAAGACCTAGAAATATTAAAACAACATTCTACTATAATAGAAATCAACAAAATTCAAGTTAAAACAGTAAGCTATCACTTTAATCCAGCCAGACATATAAAATTTAGAAAATCAGATATTAAGTAATGGTGAAGTTATGGGCAAACTAGAACTATCAGCCACGTTGAAAGAAAAAGAATGATGCAGCTTTCCAGAAAACCATTTGATGTTACATAGGGAAATAAAATATTTTCTGTTAGTTCCTGTAACTGGAACAAAATACCTGAGGTAATCACATATAAAGATAAAAAGTTGATTTTTGGCTTATAGTTTTGGAGGTTCCAATCCGTGGTCAATTGGCCCCATTACTTTGGGCCTATGGCAAGTTAGCACATCATGGTGGGAACACGTGATGAGAGAAAAACCATTCACCTCATGACTAGGAGACAGGAAGAGGAAGAGATAAGCATCTGAAGATTCCCTCAAGGGTACACCACCAATGACTTAGAGACTTCCTGTCTCTTAGTAGTACAACCATTGAGACTAATTCTTTAACACATGTGCCTTTGAGGAACACTCAAGATCCAAATTATAATATTGAAGATTTGGGAAAACTACAACTATAAGCCGTATTGCTGGGAAAAAAACTGATGCAGAATTCTAGAAAGCCATCTGGTGGTACTTAAAGAAATGAAATATGTTTATTCACATGCTACAGTTGAGCAATCCTTTTCCTTGAGTAGGTATCAGACAGAATCTCCCACAATTTCATAAAGAGATGTATGAATAAAATTGCTCTCGTGGTATGCAAGACTCAGAAAAATATCTTGCACAGAACTGATCTGTATATACAACCTGATTAGAAAATATATATAAAATTTCAGAGACTTATGAAGATAGTAGTTTAGTGGTGATGATATGGGATAAATGGGAGAAACCAGGTACTAAAATGTTGTTTGTTACCTAATAAGGGCATATAAACATTTCCATGGTGTCTGCACACCATTTTCTCATGTTTGGATTCCAAAGATTCTCTCTTCCTATTCATTATTGTCAAAAGTACCATTTCTAGTCAATTTCAAGTCTCCTGTCATAAGAAAAAGCAACAGATTGTTATTACTTATAATTTCATGATCCTTTGGGGCCTATTTTTATTGAAATAATATAGATCTTCTTGCCTCCACAATCCTATCCCATCAATTATTTAATGCTCATTACTTTTATGACACTGTGCCATCCATTCTGCATTCTTCTATCCATGAATACTGGTATACAGTGACTATCTCAAAGGGTTTTACACTACTTCACTGATAATAACCACAAATGAAATGATATGCTAATAATGACTTGTTCTTTTTCCATTTAAAGTAAACATGCATGGCATATAATTCAACCCCATATCTTCAGAAAATTTTGTGTCAAAATCACTGTATTCCTAGGATATGATTTCTTTCTAGGTTAACTATACCTGTGTCTTGCACACATTGCATCCAGTGAGAAGAGAGTAGGGGGGAAAGGGCTAGTACCATGTGCTCAAGAAATGCCTAGCTTTTATCTGTCATTCCTTAAAATCAAGCAGAGAGAACATGGCAGTATCCTAATGATTATGGGCAAGAGAAAATAGAAATAGAGAAGGCCTATTATAATTGTGGATCAACAACAAGGTCTTCAATGCTCTTGGAGGAGGTGGTTGTGACTGCTAATGGAGGACTACCTGACATGCAGTCTATGAAGGACTTAAATGACCACTTTGCTTTCCAGCAGTGAGGTAAGGTCAGCTGAGCATGATACATAGTATAAGGATGGAAGCCATCTCCCTGTCTCCTTGGAGAGTCTCCCAAAATAAGTGCATTAACATACAGTTACCTAATCTCATGTCATCTGATGGTAAACCCAGAAGAGACCAAGAGGCATTTGTCAGGTCCTGGCGTTCCTTAGGGCAACTGATCAACCTCATATGAAAGTAGAGAAGCAGAAAGAACCCTAAAGGGGAGAAACTGGAACTAGGAGCCAGATAAGTTGTGGTTCATGCTCAAGGACCTCACCTGATGACTCTGCTGGCCTTGGGAGTCCAAAGCACCACCTTGAGACTTAGGAACTTTCAAGGATGGCATTCTAAAGCACTGCAGGCCTGAAGCCTGTGTTCAAAGACAGAGCCTCCAATGTCTATGTCTAAAGGTATTTCCTTGTGTGAGAGTATTCAGTCAGTTGTCGTTTCAGAGAGTTAGAGACAACATAAGGAAACTATAAGCAAAATGTAATGCAAACTAATAATGAAATTTAAAGTGGTCCAAGAAGCAACAGATTAATATTCAAGAGGCTAATGTACCAGAAAGCTCTTGGGGATTATCTACTATCTTGTTGATCTCACCAAGAAGAACTCCAGCCACTACTATGGCAACACATTTTGCATATACTTCAAGAGATCTTTCCAGGTGCAACCTGACAGTTCTTGACCTTGGTCCACATAACAAATCATTGTTTCTATCTCTGGGTTTCTCTGAACTTGCATATTGGATACCTGCAGAAATTCTCTCAGTACAATGCAGGTGCAACAGAAAATTATGAGAGATTAGTACCCGGAGGATCCCAGTTAGACAAGGGAGGAGAGAAGCCAAAGGATAAACAAATGCTTCCCACTTTGATATCTTAGCAGAAAATTCTGAGATGCAACTCCTAAGAAGGTCTGGAGGAATCAAGGAAGCCCCATAGTTAAAAGTGGGGGAAAATGCCATAAATAATTAAGTTTCAGCCTTTTTCCTTTCCCTACACACTCCTTTCTTCCCTTGCACCAGCATCCTGATAGCATTCCCAAATAAACCACCCATACAGAGCCTTTATCTCAGGCTTTCTTTCAGGAGAACCCAACAGACACATGGATTGATTTTTTTTCCCCAAAGCACAATTTGTCTGAAGAGTAAGAAATAAAGAAGAGTGAAATCTACAGCACAATACCACTTATGCAAATTAAAGTCATATACACAAAAAACCCACAACCATATATTTTGAAGAAGATACACAAATACAGCCAACACACACACACACACACACACACAAATGTTAAAGACAATAACTTTGGTGAAGAGGAGGATGAAAGGAATTGGGAAATGAAATGGAAAATAATCAAATGATGACAACAAGTTGAAATCTGAAAAATTAACTCAGTTGCCTGGGGTCCATTTTTTTTTTATGAAAAGTGAGTGGAGGTGAATAGGCAGAGATGAACAAGGCTCAAAGTAAGATAGTTTATCCCCCAAAATATCTTTTAGCTTTCAAATGATTTTGAGAAAAACACACACACACACACACACACACACACACACACACACACACACACACTTAACAAGAAAAGAGAAAAAGAGTAGAGAATTTTCTGGATGACATTCATGCTTATGCCTCTCATCCTTCTCTGTTCAGAAAAGTACCAATTCTTGCTTACATTTCAGCCTGTCTTTGATTTCACTCTGGCTGCAACACAGAATATTTGGAAATTTAGAATCAGGATATTGCTGCCCTCCAAAGTCCAAACCATCCACCTCATGTCATTTTATTTATTTCACCTGCTTATATATGGTTTGTATTTGACTCACTGCTGGAAATATTGCTTACTGAGTTTGGGGATTATCTACTATCTTGTTGGGTTGGGCTGGGACAAGGAAAAGAGACTTATCTGATCTAAAATTAGCAATGCTGCCTTGCTGCTTCATGCAAAAGCATTCTGAATTTTCACCAGCTTCTCTGGATATTTCAAGAACTGCTATAATTATTTTCCCAACATTTTTTTTTCAAATTTGCATTTGTTCTGCTTTTTTCTTAATGTGTGAAGAATTACCAGAAAAAAAAAATCAGAAAAAATGAAGAAGAAAAGATAAAAGTGGCCTGTGATTCTCAATCCACTGGTAAGAGGCCCAGCTTCAGTATGGTAGGAGTAGATACCCTTATAAGGGAGGGCTGCATGATGGTTGACCTAGCAGATATTCTGTTTCAGGGAAAATTAAAGAAACTTGGGTTGAGAAAGATAATAGGACTTCCCATTCCTATACATGGGTAGGAAGAGACAACCAGAGTAGGAAGATGTAGCATTTACAGTGGCTGCATCGTCTTGGTATAATTTACCCCTGCCTCAACAAATTAAAAGCTCTCTGTCACCAAATGAAGGACAGAGGGGCCCTACCCACACCCACACATGCCATAGCACAAACGCATGAGCCAAGGAGATTTGAAAGCTGGAAACCTCAGTATGGCTGGTTCCCAGACCAATTGCCCCTGGGCATGGGCTGCTATCAGGCTACCAAGTCTCTCTAGGAAGACCCCTCATTCCAATCACTATGTCTCTTGTCCCTAAAATTTTAGTTGCATAGCTAAAATTTCAATAGTTGAGAAAGATCCATTCAACCCTTTTAAAATTAAAATTTCCCTGCTAAAAGGCAGGTGACATCAAATTTAATAAACTTACTGTAAGTATTTCAGCCTTACCTCATAACTTTTCCCTCTAGGGAACATCAGACACTTTAAAGAGACAACAATATATGGCAGAAAGAACAATGATTTGTGGAGAAATATACTGCTACCAATCACATCTTGGCTGCTTTGAAGCTGTGTGAAGATGCATTTGCCTCCCAACACCTGCCACATTCTAAAGGGTACAGGTTCCAAAACCCCCAGTGGAGGCCTGAAACCATGGACAGTGCCAAACCTTATGCATACTATTTCTTCCTAGAAATACAAATCTACAATAAAGTTTAACTTACTAATTAGGCACATGGAAAGATTAATGACAATAATTAAAGATTAGCCCCTAATCTGTGGAGAATATATCCTAAGACTCATAATGGATATTTGAAACAGCAGAAAGTACTGAACCATATATATATATTTTTACATACATACATACCAATAATAAATTTATTTATAAATTTAGCATTGTAAGAGGGATTAATAGCAATAACTAACAAAAAGAGCAATTATAACAATACACTAATATACTGCAATAAATGTCATCTGGATTCTCTCTCTCTCTCTCTCTCTCTCTCTCTCACACACACACACACACACACACACACACACACACACACAACATCTTATTATGCTTCTTCTTGATTTTAGGTAAATTAAAACATATAAGCAAAACTGTAGATGAAGGAAGAACACTCTCAAACCCCTGTGTGCTTTCCACATCTACAAAAAGAGAAGTCATAATACCTCCTTAATATATGGTAGAACACTGGGCACATAGTTAGTTATCTTATTGTTATTTCTCTTTCTTCTTTGCTAGTTTTTTTTTTTTTTTTTGCCTCAATACTTGGTAGTTGAAACTTTCATTGCTATTGGCAGAAAACATACTAAATAATTCATGGTTTAGTTCTTTATGTTATCCTCCCTCTTATTCTTTTTTCTATGCATTTAAATTTGTTTTATTTTATTTTTTTTATTTTTTTTTAAATTTTTTATTGTTGGCTGTTCAAAACATTACATAGTTCTTGATATATCATATTTCACAATTTGATTCAAGTGGGTTATGAGCTCCCATTTTTACCCCATATACAGATTGCACAATCACATCAGTTACACATCCATTGATTTACATATTGCCATACTAGTGACTGTCCTGTTATGCTGCCTTTCCTATCCTCTACTATCCCCCCTCCCCTAGCTCCCCTCCCCTCTTCTCTCTCTACCCCCTCTACTGACCTTCATTTCTCCCCCTTGTATTATTTTTCCCTTTCCCCTCATTTCCTCTTGTATGTAATTTTGTATAACCCTGAGGGTCTCCTTCCATTTCCATGCAATTTCCCTTTTCTCTCCCTTTCCCTCCCACCTCTCATCTCTGTTTAATGTTAATCTTCTTCTCATGCTCTTCGTCCCTACTCTGATCTTAGTTACTCTCCTTATATCAAAGAAGACATTTGGCATTTGTTTTTTAGGGATTGGCTAGCTTCACTTAGCATAATCTGCTCTAGTGCCATCCATTTCCCTGCAAATTCTAAGATTTTGTCATTTTTTAATGCAGAGTAATACTCCATTGTGTATAAATGCCACATTTTTTTAATCCATTCGTCTATTGAAGGGCATCTGGGTTGGTTCCACAGTCTTGCTATTGTGAATTGAGCTGCTATGAACATCGATGTAGCAGTGTCCCTGTAGCATGCTCTTTTTAGGTCTTTAGGGAATAGACCAAGAAGGGGAATAGCTGGGTCAAATGGTGGCTCCATTCCCAGCTTTCCAAGAAATCTCCATACTGCTTTCCAAATTGGCTGCACCAATTTGCAGTCCCACCAGCAATGTACAAGTGTAACCTTTTCCCCACATCCTCGCCAGCACTTGTTGTTGTTTGAATTCATAATGGCTGCCAATCTAACTGGAGTGAGATGGTATCTTAGGGTGGTTTTGATTTGCATTTCTCTGACTGCTAGAGATGGTGAGCATTTTTTCATGTACTTGTTGATTGATTGTATGTCCTCCTCTGAGAAGTGTCTGTTCAGGTCCTTGGCCCATTTGTTGATTGGGTTGTTTGTTCTCTTATTGTCTAATTTTTTGAGTTCTTTGTATACTCTGGATATTAGGGCTCTATCTGAAGTGTGAGGAGTAAAGATTTGTTCCCAGGATGTAGGCTCTCTATTTACCTCTCTTATTGTTTCTTTTGCTGAGAAAAAACTTTTTAGTTTGAGTAAGTCCCATTTGTTGATTCTAGTTATTAACTTTTGTGCTATGGGTGTCCTATTGAGGAATTTGGAGCCCGACCCCACAGTATGTAGATCGTAGCCAACTTTTTCTTCTATCAGACGGCGTGTCTCTGATTTGATATCAAGCTCCTTGATCCATTTCGAATTAACTTTTGTGCATGGCGAGAGAAAGGGATTCAGTTTCATTTTGTTGCATATGGATTTCCAGTTTTCCCAGCACCATTTGTTGAAGATGCTATCCTTCCTCCATTGCATGCTTTTAGCCCCTTTATCAAATATAAGATAGTTGTAGTTTTGCGGATTGGTTTCTGTGTCCTCTATTCTGTACCATTGGTCCACCCGCCTGTTTTGGTACCAGTACCATGCTGTTTTTGTTACTATTGCTCTGTAGTATAGTTTGAAGTCTGGTATTGCTATACCGCCTGATTCACACTTCCTGCTTAGCATTGTTTTGGTATTCAGGGTCTTTTGTTTTTCCACATGAATTTCATGATTTCTTTCTCTATTTCTACAAGAAATGCCGTTGGGATTTTGATTGGCATTGCATTAAACCTATAGAGAACTTTTGGTAATATCGCCATTTTGATGATGTTAGTTCTGCCTATCCATGAACAGGGTATATTTTTCCATCTTCTAAGATCTTCTTCTATTTCTCTCTTTAGGGTTCTGTAGTTTTCATTGTATAAGTCTTTCACCTCTTTTGTTAGGTTGATTCCCAAGTATTTTATTTTTTTTGAAGATATTGTGAATGGAGTGGTTGTCCTCATTTCCATTTCAGAGGATTTGTCGCTGATATACAGGAATGCCTTTGATTTATGCGTGTTGATTTTATATCCTGCCACTTTGCTGAATTCATTTATTAGCTCTAATAGTTTCTTTGTAGACCCTTTTGGGTCTGCTAGGTATAGAATCATGTCATCAGCAAATAGTGATAATTTAAGTTCTTCTTTTCCTATTTTGATGCCTTTAATTTCTTTCGTCTGTCTAATTGCTCTGGCCAGTGTTTCGAGAACTATGTTGAACAGAAGTGGTGAGAGAGGGCATCCCTGTCTTGTTCCAGATTTTAGAGGGAATGCCTTCAATTTTTCTCCATTCAGAATGATGCTAGCCTGAGGCTTAGCATAGATTGCTTTTACAATATTGAGGTATGTTCCTGTTATCCCTAGTTTTTCTAGAGTTTTGAACATAAAGGGATGCTGTACTTTGTCGAATGCTTTTTCCGCATCTATCGAGATGATCATATGATTCTTATTTTTAAGTCTATTGATGTGGTGAATAACATTTATTGATTTCCGTATATTGAACCAGCCTTGCATCCCAGGGATGAATCCTACTTGATCATGGTGCACAATTTTTTTGATAAGCTTTTGTATCCGAGTGGCCAGAATTTTATTGAGGATTTTTGCATCTAGGTTCATTAGAGATATTGGTCTGTAGTTTTCTTTCTTTGAAGTGTCTTTGTCTGGTTTAGGTATCAGGGTGATGTTGGCCTCGTAGAATGAATTTGGAAGTTCTCCCTCTTTTTCTATTTCCTGAAGTAGCTTGAAAAGTATTGGTATTAGTTCCTCTTTAAAGGTTTTGTAAAACTCTGCTGTATACCCATCCGGTCCTGGGCTTTTCTTAGTTGGTAGTCTTTTGATGGTTTCTTCTATTTCCTCAATTGATATTGGTCTGTTTAGGTTGTCTATATCGTCCTGACTCAATCTGGGCAGATCATATGACTTAAGAAATTTATCTATGCCTTCACTATCTTCTAATTTATTGGAGTATAAGGATTCAAAATAATTTTTGATTATCTTCTGTATTTCTGAAGTGTCTGTTGTGATATTGCCTCTTTCATCCCATATGTTAGTAATTTGAGTTCTCTCTCTTCTTCTCTTTGCTAGCATGGCTAAGGGTCTGTCGATTTTGTTTATTTTTTCAAAGAACCAACTTTTAGTTTTGTCAATTTTTTCAATTGTTTCTTTTGTTTCGATTTCATTAATTTCAGCTCTGATTTTAATTATTTCTTGCCTTCTACTTCTTTTGCTGTTGTTTTGCTCTTCTTTTTCTAGGATTTTGAGATGAAGTATGAGATCACTTATTTGTTGGTTTTTTCTTTTTTTAAGGAATGAACTCCAAGCAATGAATTTCCCTCTTAGAACTGCTTTCAATGTGTCCCATAGATTCCGATATGTTGTGTCTGTGTTTTCATTAATCTCTAAGAATTTTTTAATTTCTTCCTTGATGTCTTCTATAACCCATTGATCGTTCAGTAACCTATTGTTCATTCTCCAAGTGATGTATTCTTTTCCCTTCCTTCTTTTATCATTGATTTTCATTTCCATTCCATTATGATCAGATAGGATGCATGGTATTATCTCTACTCCTTTATATTGTCTAAGAGTTTCCCTGTGACATAATATATGATCTATTTTTGAGAAGGATCCATGTGCTGCTGAGAAAAAAGTGTAACTGCTTGATGTTGGGTGGTATATTCTATATATGTCAATTAAGTCTAGGTTATTAATTGTGTTATTGAGTTCTATAGTTTCCTTATTCAACTTTTGTTTGGAAGATCTGTCCAGTGGTGATAGAGGTGTGTTGAAGTCTCCCATGATTATTGTATGGTGGTCTATTAGACTCTTGAACTTGAGAAGAGTTTGTTTGATGAACATAGCTGCACCATTGTTTGGGGCATATATATTTATGATTGTTATGTCTTGTTGGTGTATGGTTCCCTTGAGCAGTATGTAGTGTCCCTCTTTATCCCTTTTGATTAACTTTGGCTTGAAATCTATTTTATTTGATATGAGTATGGATACTCCTGCTTGTTTCCGAAGTCCATATGAGTGATATGATTTTTCCCAACCTTTCACCTTCAGCCTATGTGTGTCTTTTCCTATCAAATGCGTCTCCTGTAGGCAGCATATTGTTGGGTCTTGTTTTGTGATCCATTCTACTAGCCTGTGTCTCTTGATTGGTGAGTTTAAGCCATTAACATTTAGGGTTATTATTGAGATATGGGTTGTTCTTCCAGCCATATTTGTTTATTTCTGTTACTAAACATGGTTTGTTTTCCTCTTTGATTATTTTCCCCCCTTTACTGTCCTACCTCCCACTGTTGGTTTTCATTGTTATTTTCCATTTCCTCTTCCTGTAATGTTTTGCCAAGGATGTTTTGAAGAGATGGTTTTCTAGCTGCAAATTCTTTTAACTTTTGTTTATCGTGGAAGGTTTTAATTTCATCTTCCATCCTGAAGCTTAATTTCGCTGGAAACACAATTCTTGGTTGGAACCCATTTTCTTTCAGTGTTTGAAATATGTTATTCCAGGATCTTCTAGCTTTCAGAGTCTGTGTTGAAAGATCAGCTGTTATCCTGATTGGCTTACCCCTAAATGTGATCTGCTTCCTTTCTCTTGTAGCTTTTAAAATTCTCTCCTTATTCTGTATGTTGGGCATCTTCATTATAATGTGTCTAGGTGTGGGTATCTTATGA
Organism: Marmota monax; assembly: GCF_021218885.2. NCBI lineage: Eukaryota > Metazoa > Chordata > Mammalia > Rodentia > Sciuridae > Marmota > Marmota monax. Next base: position 5,271,105 of record NW_026692356.1, on the reverse strand, counting down.
TTTTGCACATTCGGCGTCCTGTAGGCTTCTAGGATTTGGGGTTCTGTCTCATTCTTCAAGTCTGTGAAGTTTTCTCGTATTATTTCATTGAATAGATTGCTCATTCCTTTGGTTTGAAACTCTGTCCCTTCCTGTATCCCAATGACTCTTAAATTTGGTCTCTTGATGTTATCCCATATTTCTTGGATGTTCTGCTCATGGTTTCTTAACAGTCTTGCTGAGCTGTCTATGTTCTTTTCAAGTTGAAATACTTTATCTTCATTGTCTGATGTTCTGTCTTCTAAGTGTTCTACTCTGCTGGTAGTATTCTCAATTGAGTTTTTCAGTTGGCTTATTGCTTCCTGCATTTCTAGGATTTCTGTTTGTTTGTTTTTTATAACCTCTATTTCCCTGTATAGTTGATCTTTTGCTTCTTGGATTTGTTTATGTAATTCATTATTGAAGTGATCTTTCATTGTCTGATTTTGCTGTCTGATGTCTTCCTTGAGACTCCAGATCATCTGAAGCATGTATATCCTGAATTCTTTATCTGACATTCCATCTGCTGCAGCTATTACCTCTTCTAACGTTGAGTTGACCTGCAATGCTTGTGGTCCTTTCTTTCCTTGTCTCTTCATACTGTTCGCGTTCCTTTCTACTTGGTGAAACTCTTGTGCTATTGAATTTTCCCCCTATATATTTATATTGGTCTTGTATAGTTGCAAAGTCTCCCTCGCAGGCGCGGGCGGCGGCTCTGTCCTTCTGCGGGCCGCTAGGCTTGTTCTGTTGGTGGTCACAGTTCTGTCTACTTTGCAGGCGCAGGCAGCGGCACTGCCCCTCTGCAGGCCTCTGGGGCTGTACTGCCAGTGGGTCGCAGGTGCGCCTACCTTGCAGGCGCGGGGGGGGGGCGGCTCTACCCTTCCTCAGGCCACTGGGCCTGTTCTGTCTCTCGGTTGCAGGTCTGGCCTGTTCTGATGGTGGTCACAGTTCCGTCTACCTTGCAGGCGCTGGGGGGAGGGGGCGGCTCTGCCTCTCAGCAGGCCGCTGCTCCTCTTCTGCTGCTGGGTCGCAGGCCCGCCTACCTTGCAGGAGTGATTGGAAGCTCTGTCCTGCCGCGGGCCCCTGGGCCTTTTCTGTCCGTGGTCACAGTTCCACCTACCTGGCAGGCGCGGGGGGTGGGGGGCGGCTCTGCCCCTCAGCAGGCCGCTGGGCCTGCTCTGTGCGTGGTCACAGTTCCCTCTACTTTGCCGGCGCAGGGGGAGGGGGCTTAAATTTGTTTTAATTAGTTATACATGACAGTAGATTGCATTTTGATACATCATATATATTGGAGTATAATTTGACATTTTTCTGGTTATGCATCATGCAAAATCCCACTGGTCATATAGTTATACATGTACATAGGGTAATAATGTCTGATTCATTCTACTTCCTTCCTAACCCCACACCCAATCCCCTACCTACACTCCCCTCTACCAAAAATAACTCTAGTCTTCCTAGGCCCACCCTCCATTGTGAATTAGCACCCGCATATCAGAGAAAACATTCAGCTTTTGGTTTTGGGGGATTGGCTTATTTCATTTAGAATGATATTCTCCAGCTCCATCCCTTTACTGGAAAATACTATAATATTTAAAATGAATCCTTCATTCACTATCTTTTGGAATGGGGATAGAAAAATCTTACGATAATACAAGAGAATGAGTACTCAATGTTAATAAAAACTTTAAAAATCATCTAAAACTTTTTAAAACCATAGGCCCAATGAAAATGATGTGATTATAAAAGTTATTCCACAAATATACTAGTTTAAAGAATGTAATATTTCTTTCTTCTTTTCCCTCACCTAATTTAAACTTCTATAAAACTCTACCCTTCTTACTAAAATTAAAAACTACAAACTCTGTCATTTAAAGTGACTTTATTCCTTTCATTTTATGACATAAAGATCCTGGGTTCATATTGTCAGTGTATGACAATAGATATGTGAGGTGGAAAGAGAGAGAATGAAATTTACTACAAAGAATTAGCTTACATTGTTATAGTGGCTGAGAAGTCACATGATCTACTATCTGCAATTCAGGGAAATCACTGGTACAAATTCTAGTCCAACTTCAGTGGGAACCAGAAATGCCCATGACATATGTTCCAGTATAAAGGCAAAGAACTGATATCTCAGCTCAAACAGTTAGGTACAGAGAGGATTCAACCATGCTCTTCCTTTTTGTTCTTTTTTCTATTCAGTAGCTGGATGATGCCTAACCAAAATGGGGAGGACAATTTACTTTACTCAGTTAACTAATTCAAATTCTAATATATTCATTAGGTAGCCTAGAAATCATGTTTAACCAAATATATGGGTATCCATTAACCTGACACATAAAATCAGTAATCACCTCCATCATCTCGTGCAGATGGATTGATGGAAGAAAGTTACAGATTACCTCAAGCATGAGTATTTTACATTCATTTTGAATGAAACTCACAGTTAGAACCTTGAAACATACCCTTACTAGTTTTAGCAGACTTCACTTTAAAGCAATCTGACCATAACCTATTAGTTGGCAGTATAATCAAAAAAAGGAAAAAAAAGTTTGTATATGTGAATAGTATCTCTTCATTACCAAAGATCCTTTGTCTAGCAACAAGCATGTCCGTTGACCCTTTGATGGAATGGCCCACCTGTGATTACATGCACTTGTTATGGCCCACCTGTAATTACATGCAGTTGTTACTATTGTCATTCAATACTTGTTTTGTCATGGTGCCATATTGTTGTATTAGTCTAGTGTCCTCAGTAGCATAGAATATCCATCCAGGGTTCTGTGAACCCCTAGATGGTAGGTCTTCTATACAATGTATGATGTACTGGTTAGAAGTTCATACACTAAAATTAAGTTCCTTGGGTTGTAATTTTGGTCCCACTGTTCACTAATTGTATCACTTGGATAAATTACTAAATAGTTCTATGCATCCATTTCCTAATCTATGTAGTGATAGTAATAGCATCAACTGTACAGGGCTGTGTGAAGGTCAAATGGGATAATGAATGTAGTTTATAGAGAGCACTATGATCACTGTGTTTTAGCTATGGGGAAAAAATAAAACACATATTATTATACCTAGTTCATCTGAGCCCTCTATTCCTATAGAAATTTCCTGAGTAGGGATGTCCTCTTATTTTGGCTTATGTTCTTGGATTCAAATTAGCTTTCTGAGATGAAAATACCTCTCCTTTAGGAACTGAAACTGAAAAGGTGAACTGAACTGAAAGTTGCTTGTTGGCTTCTCAAAGATCATGTGTAAAAGGAAGATCTTCTTTCATTACAAAAGTAGCATCTTGATTCTCCTGGAATGAATTTTTGTGCACTTCCTGATCTAAAGTTATTGGTCTTTCCAGCTATTTTGTCTGTATTGTCCTCAACTCTTGATTAGAATATTTCTCAGACAGCTCCTCATCCTCCAAAAAAGAAAAAAAAAAAAAGAACCAATTTTGAGACTCGCTTGAAGCTGTCAATTTTTTCTCTAGTTCTTAGTTCATGCTAGAGAGGAACTGGGGCTCATTATGCAAATTAAAATGACTTATACACAACCCAAATCACATTAGGTTATACTAACAAGTCCTAGAGAAGAAAGAATGAACATAAAATTGCATCGGGGCATTTAGGAATAACTGCCCAACTAAAAGAATAATGAGATAAATTATAGAAGGAAGCTATAGAGAGGTATATAAATTATATTTCACATTTTCAGTCATTTTAAAAACACACTTGCCTGCTAATGTGGAGTACATCTGAGCTATATGTGGAGAAAGAAGCCTTTCTGAATATTGTTAAATATTGAGCTTGCTAGGATTGTGGTCATGAGCATAAGGATATTTTGCCTTCTCTAAAACCTGTGCTGAGAGTTAGAGAGTCCCATTCTAACCAAAGACTTGCAAATTTGGTGACTGGAGATGATTGTGAAATGATATCTACTGTGCCTCTCTGACATTTTCAGCAACATGTAGCTCTCCACCAATCTGATGACCCATCTTAGCAATGGAGGAACTCAAACTAAATGAAGGTAACCATCACTCAAAATAGCAGAAGGGGCATACGCAAAATCCACAACCAAAGAACACAGAATTTTCAGACCCTTTCCCCTTCAGAAACCCTGGTTGGTGCTCTGCTTCAGTGCTCCTTTCAGAATACATAGCGGAAGGTTTGATTTCGGAGAAAATAAATCTATTTTAGATAATGTAGCAGGAACAAATTTATTATTTAATGACTTAAGAAGAAATGGCACTAAATGACTTCAAACTAGTTCAAAAAGTAAAGAGCTGAACTCTAGACGGCAGTTTTCCAGGAATGATTCCTAAAACTAAACTGCAGAACCAAGTCAACAGGAACATTGCTGCTTTCATCCTGAACAGAAAGCTGTAGAATGAGGAAAATGCCTTAAAAGCTTCTGGATCTGGGACAGCACTGTCTCTGCCACAGTCTACTATAAATGGCTGCCCCAGATCCTCTCTTCTCATATGAGTCCTTCAAATCCAGGATGCAAAGGAAGGGATCTGATTGGTGAGACCTGAGGCAAACCTGGCAAGCGCAGCAGTAGGAGAGTGCTGGAAATAGAATGTCTCTTCAGGCTCTCTGTACTTGGTGGCCTTCACAATGCACATTGAAGAAGCAAGTTCACAGCCAAACTATCATTAGGAATCCCAACTGCTCCTCATCTTAGGGACAATGATTCAATGAAAATAGTAAGCAAGGTTATGAAACGAGCATCTCTTGTGATTGGTTGGGGGATAGAAATAGAGCCACCCATATATGAGAGGAAGGTCCCTCTCTAAATGTGGATGGCTACAGGGGTGCGTGTACACCCCTTCTTTTTTCAGTGTCTGCTTCACAGAACCCTTTCCAGTGTGCTTTCGTCTGAGTGTGTCCTGTGACTAATTTCTTGGTGGTATTTGGGTGTTTGTTGTGGCTGAAAGGAATAAATTTACTTGCCATCCTTACCCTTCTTGTTATAGTATCTAGAGAAAGTGGTTTTAATAAGGAGTCTTTTGTGGGTATTTACAGGAAAGCTAGGCATGGGAAAGGGCAGCAGGCTAGGCAGGGGCCTCCCTAGGATGAGCATTGTAACCACTTGGCTTTTCTAATTCATTAAAGATTAAATGAAACTAATCAACTCTGTAAATAAAGGACTAAGGAGTATCAAATAATTTAGTGATTATGATAAGGATAGATAACATTTAAAACAAAAAGGTAGAGAAACTTGGTGATTTTATTCTAAAATTTCCTCAGAAAATAAAAGTTATTATTCCAATTAACTTGAAGATTTCCAAGTCAACCATAAAATTATTATCAGATGGCATATTTATTTGAGTAGGCCTAGAGTGTAGTTCTGATGAATGCTGAGGTAAAATCTACTGAGATAGATCGAATGAAGAAACAAAAGAAAATGCTATACTCAAATGTGTGAGCATTCCTTCCAGTGTCTTTTGAGAAAATCAAAAACTTCTAAGAAATAAATGGAACTTAAATGGAAAACTTTAAAATGATCCTGCTTGCCCAGAGGGATTACTTAATATTTTTGTTTTTATTAATGTTAATTATTAATAAAACATTATCTGTGGGTTACACATTTGTGGATTCAACCAAGCTCTTGCTGAAAATAATGGGGGAAAATTGTGACTGTACTGAATACGTACAGACTTTTTTTTTGTCATTATACCAAATATAAGACAGCAAAACTGTACCACAGCATTTACATTGTATTGGGTATTATAAGTAATCTAGAGTAATCTAGATATTAAAGTATACAAGAGGATGTGTATAGATTATATCAAATACAACACCATTGTATATAAGGGACTTGAGTTTCCAAGGATTTCAGTATCTCTGGGGGATCCCAGAACTAATCTCCTTCAGATATAAGGGACAACTGTATATGTTACTGTTTGTTGTTATGGGAATTAACCAACACAATAAAGCTAAATCTTAGAAGGGCTCCAGATTCACTGCTAAAATCACCATGCATTTGTGGATAGAAAAAAATTTATGCAAAACAAAGAGTACAATTTTTTTAAATTGGGGGATATTCTTCCTGATTCTCTCACTAATAAAAACCTTAGAATACAACATTCCTTTTACCTTTCTATATCTCAATTTTCCTTCTGAGAAATGGGGTTCAAAGGCATGGCTTCCATCCCCCAGTGTGTTCGTAGATGAATTTTCTAATCTCTGGCTTGCAAAACCTTCTTCAAGCTGGGCATCTCACCAGGCTGCCCCTTCTCCTTCCTTAGCTCAATGTCACTGCTTCAGGTCACCTCCCATCTGAACCGATATCACAGGACAAACTGGGATTGCCTTTATTGAACTTTGAACCATTTATTCAAACTCTTCAATCATCTGTCTTCAGTCAATCTAGTTCTTTGTCATTACTAGCTGTTTTCCCACTTCTTAGAACAATGGCTGGTTAATTACACGTGTTTGATAAATTTATGTTCAAGGAAGAGAAGAGAAAGCAATAGAAACTCAGAAATAGAGAAGGATTTTATAATTTCCTATCCACTGTCAGATGTCTTTCTAATATTTTTTATATATAGATTTCAATCTTTTTATTTCTTAAAAAAGAAGCTCATATATTTGTAAAACCTGTATTGATACTTTTCCCTTAAATTAAGAGGATTGCTCCTCCCTCTAAGTTCAAAATGTATTTATCCAAGAAGATTTTATTGAGCACATTTTAGTTCTATTCCAGTTAACAGAATACTTTGTCTCTGACTTCAGGAAGCTCTTCAGTTAATATAGAAGAAAGATTTGAAGACTTCAAGAACCTCTTAAGTAAACAGAGAAAAAGTATTTAAAGATTTTTATTGTATCAACTTTGATACAATTAAAAAGCGACAGTCTGTGGACTAAGATGGATTGTCTCAACATATCATTTCAAAGGGCACACTAAGAGATGACAGGTATGATGTTATATAAAAACTTTCATCAGATTGCATTCCAGATGAATCATAAAGGAATGAAAATAATAGCTGTGCTTATTATATGATAAAGCAATATTCTAAGCATTTTTTCATTAAATTATGTAATACTGACACAACATTTTGAATCATTACCAAGACAAAAGGACATTCAATAACACGTCTAAGAGCTGAACCCAGGCATGCAGCAAGACCAGGGTTTCTATGGTGGAAGTCTGGATCTTGAGTTTGCACATTAGCTACCATACCACTCTGCAAAAGGGAAGTCCTTTCCCATGGGAACTTCATAAAAAAGAAATATAAACGTAAATGCATGAATTTTGCTAGTTTCTGTGCAAAAGAAAAGTATAAAGAACAATACCTAGAGGTAATAAACACAGATTCTGTATGTTGGAAATCTAAACAAGTATATGAAGCCAGAGATGCTCTTGAATTTGTAGATAAGTCTTAGATGAATTAACATTGACCATATTAATGTCACCCTCAATGTATGACCACTCCAAAGATGAAATCTAGCTGGAGAAGGAAGAAACTCTAGATACAAGACTAAAGATCATTTTTATAGTGATAGCCATCAAATGGTCAATTCAGTTGAATGGTGGAAAAGAAACAGGACATACATGCTACACATCACACACACAAGATACAAAGAAGTTGCATCCATGGCTCAGAAAAGTGTGTTTCCTAATTCACTTTAGTCAACTAATAGCCACAAGAACAGACAGAGTAAAAGAACGATAGCAACCTAGTAGCAATCAAAATGCTGGTACCCAAGATGAGAGACCAGGTAAGCAGCACCTCTCATTAAATGATGCCTGAACAGAACCTGTCTTCCTATGTGATATGCACACATTAGGCCACTGCATATCACAGCAAGTACCTATGATGTCATGGAAACAGAGATGAGGCACAAGCTGTTTGCAGCTGCACAGAAAACAAACACATTGTCCTAATGATGGCCTTTCTGCTGTTACAAGTCCCCACAGCCTTTCTTCTCCAGCTTAATTGTTGTCTTGTCCTGTAGATTTATCCTTGGTAAACATTTCCTAGCTCTTTACATTCCTCTTCCATGTAAGAATTTCAAATGGACAATATCACCTTCACATGTCAGAGATTTGGATATAATACTGTGCGTACTGTATCCATGTCAACCCAGAAATCTGATTATTCATTGACCTCAAATCCTATACTCAGTTCTATTATCATAGCCCAAGTTGGCATCTGCTATTTTTACCTAATGCATTTTCTATTAGATCGTATTGACCCTATAATCCTTTTCATTTGTATTACTATGAAATTAAGTCTCTCCTACTCTGTAACTTATTTCATCTGGTTAAGTTTAGTCCACCTTTAGCATCTAGAAGGATGAGAGGAGGTGGGTTTGATCCCTTTACAGTTATTTCATCAGCAAATTAAATTGGTAAAATTCCCATCTTTCCTTCATTCCTACATTTAATAAGTAGAATTTTACTAAGAATGTCAAGTATTCTACTAATATGCCTGGAAATATTTGGAGAAAAGACTCAGTATAAGTAAAAGGTACATTGTCATTTATTTGCAATTCATATAATTATCAATGTGGTAATTATTAGTTTCTCTCTTCCTCTCTGCTATGTGTTCCTTAATTCCCCTTACCTGTTTTATTTTAGGTATTCAAATATTTTTAATAACTACAATTCATGTGTGAATGCATATGTGTGTGTGTGTGTGTGTGTGTGTGTGTGGCAACAGGGATCACACTTAGGGCTTTGCACATGCTAGGGGAAGCACTCTACCACTGAGCTGCATTCCAGCCTCAATTGCTTTTTCAAATTCAAATTATTTTGTATAATTTTAACATACTTTCTCTAGGATATACACACACACACACATACACACACATATACGTACATATATATAAACACACATAAAACATAATATGTCTAGAAAATAATACATCACTTAGTGATTAACATAAGAATTTTATAACACTATATTTCTATTTGTATTCCCTTCCTTTTAAAATACTTTTGTTATCATGTTTTTAATATTTAAATGTTTATATTTATCATTCTTATAGATTGATGTATTCGTTTGTCACAGCTTTTTAAAACTCTCTGATGACTAATTCCTACATCTGGTTCGTCTGTAGGTCTATTTTTACAGATGATTTTTCTCTTTGTATGTCTCAGTTTAAAAAAAAACAAATTAAAGGTTATATATTATTGAGATTCTGGATTCTGTTATCCTCAAGGAATGGACTGTTTTTCCAGAAGGGAGCTAAATTACTGCAAATCACTTTGTACTGAGAGATGCTTGTGTTCTAGCTTTGTTAAGATAGGTTCATTCAGGTTTCACCCCTAATTCTATTGTAAATTTCTTAAATGTTGGATGTAGTACCCCTAACCTTTTGGGGAGTTCAATGAAAATCTCCAAATATTTACAATCCCCCGTATTCCTATGGGACCTGAATTCCTAATACAGTCTTCCCATGTGGTAGGAAACTACACTTCAGCTTCTGGGCTTTAAACTATACTTACCCCTGGAACCTGGTGGTCTCATCTTACAGGTCAGAGTATTTGAAGGTTTCCTCCTTCTGTAGCTTTATTCTTTCTAGGGCTTCCCCCATTCTCAATTCCCAGCCACTCTGCATCACCAGACTACCCTCTGACTCACCAAACTCATCTTTCCACTTGATTTTATCCATCTCTGGCTGGAGGGTTGGGGATTACTCTCAGAGGAAGAAATATATTACTGAGATTTCAGCCCCTCCGGTTTCCTTATCTCAGGAGTCAAACTCCCTCCCTTTTCTACCAAACTTGGGTCATGCTCCAGTGCCTTCAAACAGCTTTGAAAATATAATTGTTATCAGCAGGAGAGCTCATTTAATGCAAGCTACTCTGTAATCTATGAAAACAGGAATCCAAACTTATGTTCTTAAACATAAACTCATTTTTATCTAAAAGAATGAACTGTATTTGTAAGAGAATATAAGCATGGCATAATGGATAGATCTGGCTCTAAGTCCTAATTTGCTCATGTGGGGGCAAGGAATCTACTTCATCTATAAGCTTTCTTCTAATCTTCCCTAAAATGAACATTCGTCTAGGAATGCTGTGGGTCTCAAAAAAAGATTAGTTCCTTATCTTCTCACATGATTGAAGACAACTGTGGAAGACTGAATTTAACATTTTGAAGCAATGTGAATGCTACTGGGGAGAGGAGAGCTCTCCAAGTTAATAAAACTCCCCAGGTTGCTAAAGGAACGGAGACTCATGCACTGTAAGAATCTGATTCATTGAGTTCTATAAATAATGCTGCATAGCATTTTTCATTACTTGCTCTTGACTTTGCCTCCTTCATGGAAAATGGTAAGAGAATGCCAAGACAAATGTTGACTTCCCTATTAATTTTTAATGACATGAAAATGGTGATGATATTGGGATCTCATTTTCATCAAATATCATTTTCATCAGTTATAGAATAATATACATTTTGGGGTCCATGATGTTATTTATCGACCCTTGATCAAGGTAGACAATATACTGAAACTGAAAAAGAAAGTGGAACAAAACATGAATGTTCCCTCACCTGTATTTAGGATTTATGCTTAAATTTGGACAGGAAGAGGTAAGGGGCTATGACAGGGGTCCTGGACTGAAGACCAACTTCACTGTACAAGAGGAGAGTTCTCCCTTTTCCACTAAGAAAAGGAATAAAGTGGTATCTCTCAAAATCTGTGCAGATACATGATCATACTAAATAGCTTACTAAAGATCATTTAGAAAAATAAGTGCTTCAGATAGGAGAAATATGTATAGGAAGGAAGGAAGGAAGGAGGAAGAGAGACAAAGGAAAACAAGGAATAATAAAGGACATTGAGACTATAAAACTTCTTTAATATCCTGAAGAGAAGTGATTATATCATACTGAACAGGTTATATCAGGGATATAAGAATAGTGTGTTATCCGACAGCTGGTTTTGAAAATGGTGATGATATTGGGATCTCATTTTCATCAAATATCATTTTCATCAGTTATAGAATAATATACATTTTGGGGTCCATGATGTTATTTATCCGACAGCTTGTTTCCTCAGAATTCTTGGTGGTATGAAAATTATTCTACTTCCCTGAGTTTTAGACTTCTTATCTATAAAAAGGGAAATAGTATCCTAAAAAATCTACATATATTTCAATGTGATGATGAGGATTAATTTAGTTAACTGATGAGAAAATATGTGCGCCAATGTCAGATGTATAATATCTGGAGGTAGAGTGCAGATAAGTGAATCACATCCATGAGCCTCACTTCCAGATTCACTCTTGCTCTGATAGATGAATTTGTCACACCAAACAAAAATAATCTGACTCTGTTGTCTATTCAGAAGAATTGATTTTGCCCTATATAAAATTATCCTGAAGTGTACTAGTTATTTTAGCATTTTTATGTTTTTCAATAAGCCTGTTAAAATTTATATTTCTGAATTTCAAAGAGCAGGTTGAAAATCTACTGCTGCAAAAGGTATTTTTGAAATTACGTGTTCCAACAAGGGTCAGAGCTAAAGAGATAGCTAATAGTTATTAGTGTTCAAACCCTAAATGATGTTCCAGGTGGCAAAACAATACATGACCTAATTCATCCACCCATCCCTTTAGTCAATGCAATGGAGTTATGGATCATCCATTGTGTAGCTACATTTTACTGAATATTCATTGACCTAAACAATCTTATCCACATAACCTCATGTAATTCTGTCAACAATTCCCTAAAGTTGGTACTTTTGTCTCTTCTTTATGGGGAAGCAGCTGAGATTCAGTCAATTTTCTAAAATTCCTAAAGTCACCACAAAGCAAAGTCATATTTAAAATCAGACCCCATGTACATCAAAGCTCCACTTTTTCATACACCATTCCTGTTTTAGTCGGCTGTACTGCAGTTGTGATCCAAAGACCTTACAAGAACAACTAAAACAGGAAACATTTATTTGGGGGCTCATGGTTTCAGAGGTCTTAGATGACTGGCTCCATTCCTGGGGGCTCAAGGTGGGGCAAAACATCATGGTGGAAGAGTATAGTGGAGAAAAGTGGTTCAGGATATTATAGCAGGAAGGAGGGAGGGAGGGAGGGAGAGAGAGAGAGAGAGAGAAAGAGAGAGAGAGAGAGAGAGAGAGAGAGAGAGAGAGAGAGAGAGAGAGAGAGAGAGAGACTCTGCTTAATTGCTTAATCAAGGACAAAATATATATTCCAAAGTCATGTCCCCAGGGACTCACCTCCCCTAGCCATATCCTACCTGCCTAGAGCTACCACCCAGTTAATCTTTATCAGGAGTCATGGACATTTCTATTTCTTCTTAATTGTATAAGGCAGTCAGGGTAACACACACTGTTTTTTCTAACTGTCCTACTCTGTCCCCTTTCAAAGTTTTATAAATTGGAAGTATATAAACTGAACATAGGGTAAATTTTATTTTTCTGGTACCATTAGTTTTTCAAATTTTATTTATCTTTACCTGTTAACACATATTCATCACACAAATTAATGGAATCCGCTTATATTTTTATACATGTATACAGCATGAATTTTGTAAATTTTTAAATTTGTATATTTAATTATTTGTATTTTACATTTGATTTTTTTTACAGAAAGTAGAAATATTTAATGAGTAGTTTCACCATATGCCAAGTGCTATATATACTTTCTGTTATTACCCTATGTACATATATAACTCTACAACCAGTGTGATTTTACATCATGTACAACCAGAAGAATGAGAAATTATACTTCATCATATATCATGTATCAAAGTGCATTCTAATGTCACGTATAACTAATTAAAACAAATTAAAAAAATAATCGCATATAAGGAAAAAAAACAATGGGAATTTTTGAATGAGATGTAAGCCACAGCAAAGAGCCCTCAGGAGTGTGTTCACTGTTTGAGTCGGGAGGCTCCCAGACTGTGCTTGCCCATGTTCCTTGGATGTGAGATAATTGTGTATATATATTTATCTCAGATAACAAAAGTTAGATGAAAGCCCCATACTTCCCTGGTCCCCAGACTTTCCTCTCAATTTCTATGTAAACACACTGGTCAAAAATTCTCAATCTGTGCCCAGCCCACAAGCAGCTGCACCATTCAGGTCCTCAGAGCACACAGTTTGGGAATATCTCCTGAGCGCACTCACCAAAGAGAAGTTCTGTCCACATCACTAAACTAAAGGTTTCAGAGACAACCACTTTTCTGCAGGTGGAGAATGATCAGAATGAATACCAGATAACTTTTTCAGATGAAAGAGGGATCTCAGCCTGAAGGCTGGGAACTCTTATCTGTATAGATGAGTATATGGTAGCATGCACCCTGCGCTTCAGTGTCCAGCAGGCTTTCCCCTAACACTTTGCAGCAACTGCCTGTGTTGCCTAAAAACACATGCCACACAGTGTAATTTTGTAAAACCAAAGTAATACTGGATACCTCCATAAGATGAATTGGCACCAGCTACATTTTCATAAAAAGACGTTGGAAAATATAAAAGAGAAAACAACCAACAGCCTCTTAAAATAACCTGGAAGGGATAAGCTAATGGATTTCTTGTTGATGGCTCTGTTTATGTGCTGGTCCATTCCATTCACTCAGGGCTCCATAAATATTTGTTCTGGTATAACATAGGAAGTAAAACTATACCGTCTTTATCTTTCAAAATAAATATAGAGAAGTAAATAGACAATTAAATTCTAGTGGAATATGTACTTTGATAATACAGCATGCCTTGGTACCCCCATAAGAGTGTTCTTTGTCTCAAGAAGGATGAGGAAGAGTTCCTTATGAGATTGTTGATTCAAATGGCTTAAGGGATCAGTAGGGGATTTATAGAGTAGGAACTAATGAAAAGAAACCACATGTGGAGAAGAAGGTAAGGTGAGCTCCGTGCCTGCTGACTTAGGTATCTCAAGTACGTACTAGTAATTGCTAACATTTCCACTGAGGGCAGATAATATCAGACACATTTTTAAGTTATAGGTATCCTCTCACTGCTCTCAACAACCTGAGGGGAGAGATTTTTATCCCCCTTTCCCAATGAGGTTTCAATAAGTATTGAGGAGTCTTTGGTACCTTGATGGTAAGGGAGACCAGGGGAGTTTGAAGGTATATCACAAAATGGACAGAGAATGAACCACCACTGAGAAGATGGAAGAAGGCAGAAGAGTGACACATGGCTGGAAGCAATGAAAGAGATGGCAGAAGGAAAGTGGGTTCACTCACAAAAAACAACAAATGTCATCGAGGATGTGGAGAAAAAGGAACCTTTCTGTGCTATTGGTGGGAGTGTAAATAGTGTAGCCACTATGGAAAATAGTATGAATCTTCCTTAAATAACTAAAATTGCCACTACCATAGGATCCATGTACACCGTTTTCTGGTAAGTACCTGAAAGAAAAGAATTCAACATACAGAAGAGATACCTGTGTACCTGTCTTCATTGTGGCAATGTCTGCAATAGCCAAGTTATGGAATCAACCTAGGTGTCCATCCACAGATGAATGAAAAAAATAAAATGTGTTGCATGTACACAATGGAATATTATTCATCCTTAAAGAATGAAAACATGTGATTTGCAGGAAAATGATCAAAACAGGAGAATCCTCATGGTAAGCAAAGCAAGCCACAGGCATAGAGACAAGTATTGCATGTTTATGTGGAAACAGACAAATAAAAACATACCTGAAAGTAGAAGAGGAGCTGTTGGGGAAGAGAAGGGAACCCTGGGTGGGAAGGAAAGAGGGGAGGGCAGGAGAGGATAGTGGTTGGGGTGGATGCAATTAAAACATAATATATGCATATATGGAAATGTCACAGAGAAACCCAGTGATTTGTGCAATTAGTATATTAATGTTTATAATCAAAAGAAAAGGGAGGAAGGGAGTAATCCACCCCTCTAGATGAAAAGTCATCACCTATCAAGATGGAAGGTGGAGACAGAAGTGAAAACCATCTCCAGGAAGCTGAAGAGAGAGCAGGAAGTAGGAAAATAGAGGCAGCGAGAAGAACAAAATCCATTCAAATACCAGGCTGAAAAGAGAAGAGGGGGGTTAGTATAAAATTGGAATATGGGGCTGAGGGGCTTCATTGTTTTGAAATTTTTAAGATTGGAAGAAACCAAAGCATATGCAAATGCTAATGAAAGAGAAAGAAAAGAAAACCAGTATCTGGGGATAGTCTGAAACAGGAGAAGGAAGTCATGGTGTCTGCAGAGGGTGTCCAAGGGATTGAAGGCAGGGTGGAGGTACTGAATGCAAGCAGGGCCTTATCATGGGCTGGGAGTTTCTCCATGGAAGGAAGGCAGGCATGTGGGAGGATGTGAATAGGTGTGTGTTCTACATTCTCTGCCACAACGCCTCCTTCTCACCTAGATTGTATTACAAAATGCAATCAAGTAATAAATTAGTCAAACGAAACTACCCCAGTGCTATTAAGATTCACTGAGACACCTTGTTTATTCGCTTCTTGTTTAGTCAGTAACATACTAGTTTGTATTATCTAATTGTACAGAGCACCCTCAACAATCAAGATTGAGCATAAAATTAACATAACCTCATCAACTCATTTATTCATTTTACCATCTCCCTAAACATTAGGAAGTGTCAAGATTTCCCACCCACATGAATAGGTCAGAATCATGGAAATGAAGAAGTTTGATGTTTTAGCCATAGCTTCGAAACAAACGTGTCTACACCATCTTGGTTCTTGTATTGGAAATCTTTTTGTTCAGCATCTCCACTGAAGTTATTTTCAGAACATCATATGGATTTTTCATTGAAACATCTGTGTTAACTTTTATTATCCCTGGTCTGCTTTGTAATTTTGGAAACAGATATAAAGAACGAGCAACCCAAAGCACGGTAATATAGTGGGAAGCATCCTTCATAAGTCAATTGAGGAATTTAATAATCTCTTTAGAAATAAGCTCTGCAGCTATGAGAAAAATGTGTGGGTTAAAGGCCTTCCAATTAAGAAAGGTTTCTCTGTGGATTTATAGGCTGGTGGTTCACTCTTCCTGTTCGTGTTTCCATAGCAACTGTCAGGTAGATTTTCTGCTACTTGCTAGGAAGTTGGAAATGTTGAGTCTGGTTGAGCCTTTTCAATTCAGTGAAGCTTAAATGAAATTCTTTGCAAGGAACTGGCATTTAGCCTGGGTCATTTATTCATATCTAGAAGAAAAAAAATCAATTATAGTAATCAAATGTGCAAATTTTTTATTGGGATTATTTTTGGTACATATTTTGTGCTGTAATCTATTTTTAATGCCAGGGTGCTAAAGGTTTGAAGGCTTGCAGCTGGCCTCTTTGCTATCTGATGGCTTGTGGCTTTAATTACAGCCCAAGACATAGGAAGGCTTGCTTTTTCTGGTCTACTTTTGTAAGCTATAATCACCCCTGGTGATATTCAGAAGCAAACTAGGATCCAGGAGACTCATTAGGTTGAGACACCTATGCTGCATGGAATACAATGTACAGTCTTTTATGCTTTTGTTTTTCCTGTTCTGTTGGTTATTTAAATTAAAGCATGCTAAAATACATAATGTATATGCTATTATTTAAACTTCTCAGGAATACAGTGTCTTCACTTTCCCTTCAGATTAAACCCACCTGGGCGTTACTCACTATGGTTAATTTCAACCCACATTGACTGATGCCTGACAGCTCCACGTGGGATGGTCTCCTTTAATCCTCAAATAAAAAGAAAAAAAAAAAAAGAAGAAGAAAGAAAAAAAAATCAAGCATGTAGGAGGGCAAAGAGAGAGACTTACATAACATGCAACATACACCACACAAAGGACGGACATCTAAGTGGCATTGCTTAGAGCATTCTTTTGTTAGCATCTTTGCTTACTGGCACAGAAATATCAGCTTCTACCGAAAATAAGGCACAGTCCTTATTTCACATGGTGCTGCTATTTTTATCTACCAGCTTCCCTGTGGACATTTCTTATAAGATATATTATTTACAACAATGACTTGAATGCATATTTCAGTTCCTTTTGTTCTGTTCCTCTTATTTTCTCTCGTCACTTACTTGTCGTGTATTTATCTACTATATTTGATGCTTCTTAATACCATAATTGATTTTGGTAAAAAGAAATACAAAAAGAGAAGGAGAGAGAGAAAGAGAGAGAGGGATTTCTGTTTGGGGGGGAAAAGTCAGAGCTGAAATGTCTTTTACTTCCTCACCTTGCCTTGTCTTATTTTTTCCTCTTTGGTCTAGAAACTGTGCTTTCTTCTATTAAGCTAAATAAAAACTTTCGGAGAAGAGCAATTGAAGCTGTAGGAATCTCACTCTTCAGTCGCTATACTAGGAAGTGGAAATGAAGTCACTAGGCTGTGCTCTCAACTTTATTTACTCTAAAAGGTGGGCAATTTTCTCCTAAAATCAATCGTACTTGGAGTTGTATGGCTCAGTCAGAAGATGCAGCTGTAGCCAGGAGCAGGGAGGCAGAGGAAAGTCACGTCTGAATGCTTGTCAGGATCCAAAGAGCTGGGGAGAGAATGCATTTTCTCAGTTCTAGAACTGCATTAAAATATGTAGATGCATAAAAGGATTGGCCATAGGGACAGCATTCTGACTTATGCTGTGGCCTTTGTAAACAGGGCCATTGTGGGTAAAATGATGAAGTGGAAGCCTACGACTCTGGGGATGCAGGAAGGTTCAGATGTGGCTGCTACTACTTAGGGGAGAAGCTTACACATTGGGTCAGAGCACTCCTCCAGCTGCTGCAACTCCTAGGCAGATGATTTTTCTGCCCCAGCCTCCATTGGGCCTGATAAGTGACCAGGAATGGGCTGGAGAATTGGTAGTTAAGGGAGCCATTTGTCCTGCCTCAGGCTACTTAACTTAGCTGAGTACAGTTTTAATTTAGTAAATGCCCTTGTGTCCCTGATTTCCTAGTCCCTGTGGCCAGTACTGCCAAATATACTATGGGCCTCTAGCCTAGTGTAGGCTCTCTTCTTCCAGACTTCTGTTCCTGGAAAACATGGAGAACTTCTCTGAGTGAGCCAATGTTGTTAGTCACCTTCTTGTCACTGTGACCAAAATAACTGGATAAGAACAACTTAGTGGAGAAGAAGTCATTTTGGACTCACTATTTCAGAGGTCTCAGTCCATGATAGGCTAACTTCATTGCTCGGGGCCTGAAGTGAGGAAGAACATCATCGTGGAAGAACATGGTGGACTACAGGTGCTCAGCTCATGGCAACCAGAGAGCAGAGAAACCAAGGAAGGGACCAGAGACAGATACAGTCCAAGGCCATGCCCCAAGTCACCTACCTCCTCCAGCTGTGCCCCACCTGCCTACAGTGACCACCCAGTAATTCGTACAAACTATTAATGCACCAAATGGATTACTCCCACCAATGAGGTTACAGCCTTAATCACTGCCTGAATGTTCCATCTCTGAACATTGCTGCATTGGGGATCATGCTTTCTACAGCACATGAGCTTTTCAGAGGACATTTCTAGATTCAGTCCTTAACAGCCTCAGATGCTCTTCTTTGGCTTCATGGTGAAACAACCGCCCCAAGCTTACCTGTCCTGTCTACCCACCTCCTGTCTTGTCTCTGGCTGTGGCAAGTGTCTTGGTTAGTGTCACCACTCTAGGTTTCTACATAGGATAAGTTTGATTTTCCCTCCTTCTCACCTGTCTACTTCTTCATCTTCATTCCATTTTTCCTACCCTGTTTTTTTCTTGCTTCCTCTATGTAAGGCTGTTTGTCCCGACCCTCTGCTGTGGCTTAGCCCATTCTTTATTTCCCTGTGACAACATACAGGGCCATGAGTCCTAACACCAGTTACCTGACCATTCCTTACAGTTCACCTCAGCACCCTCCTCAGAACCACCTCTGCATGCCCACACTGAAAACGTTGCCCAAATGCCAATTCAGATGTTGGTAGGAACCTCTCTCCATCTTGGCTCTACCAATGATTAGCAAATCACTTAACTTCTCTAAGCCTCAGTCTCTCATCGATACAACAGATTTAATTGTACACGAATCAAATTGCTGTAGTTGATACATATAAAACCTGTAGAACACTATCCAGCAGTCAGAAAGTATCCAATAAATATTAGCATCTATCCTTGTTCTTTGTGGGGTTTTTTATATATTTTTTTTCAAAGAACTTAAGCTTTAAAATCCTATAGATATGTGCTGGCATATTTTCCCTGCCATTTACTGCCTGTGTGGACTTGAGTAAGCTTTAAAAATGTGCTGACCCTATTTCCCTTCTTGTAAAATGAGGACAATCACATCTTCTCCATAGGTCTATAGAGGTCATTAATTGGGCAAATGCAGCTGAGGCTCCCCGTATAATGCCCACCTCATAGTAATAAAATCCTTTAACATGTTGTGTTTTTTTTAAAAAACTCTGATTAATTATCCTTTTTTATCCTTAACTCCCCATTATGTGCCTAAAACATTTACATAATCTTCCTCCATCATACTATCTCTGTTCTGAAAAAATGTTCTTTCTTCTTTTATCCTTAGGGTAATTTTTTTTTCTTTGATGCTACAAATCTTACAATATCAGAAAGAAAGAAAGCCACCCTTCAGCTCCTTCCCCTTACAATGCTGTATATTTTCAGGAATTTGCTTCTAAAAGCACTTATACTCATTGAGGTAGGATGCCACACCACAGAAAGGGCACGTTGTACCAAAGTGCATGGGTTAGCGATGAGAAGGGTGTCTTTTGAGTACCCCTAACCCCAAGGAGCCCACTTTGCACTCCACACACAAAGCTATCCTACTGGCAGGGATGTGAAGTGCTGGATATATTCTATGTCCAATTTCTCCTCTCTTTTTCTTCAATTCACATTTGGATTTTTTTTTTTTTTTTGGCTTATCAATCCTGAATGTGGTTCTAATTCCTTTGTTAAACTTACAGTCTTTGCAAGTGCAAACAAAATGTGGAATTATTCTTGTCAAAACTGCCCCTTCCAGATTGGCCAACTTGAAGATCAGAGCTTTCTGCACAAGAAAAGACATCCAGGCTCAATGTGTCAGCTCCTTTTCATGTAGCTAGATCTTTCAATTTGTAGCATAACCCCTGCAGCACTAGAGAGAAAAGATGATATGTCTGAAATGCTGAACTGCGGTCACCCCTGCCTGCCATTATGTTTCCACAGGCATTTCTATAAAAAGCTGCAAAACCAAGGGGTCTGGGATCTGACACCTGAAATGGCTGCAATCGCTCAAAGGCACCCCTTTTCCTATCTCTTGCTGATTGACCTCATCCTGTCCTGCCTTTCAATACACAGCCCATAACTCTATATTTAGACTAATGACCAGCCTTACATGCGGGCTCCAACACTTCTCACTCTTCTCTGGATGGCTTCCCCTGTGAGTTTGGTGTTAGACTCGGAAGAACTCTGTTTCTACCTTAGCTGGGCCAGGTATTGTGTGTTATGAGACACTTTCTGGAGCTTTCCAAAGCTGCATGCTTTACAAAATAACAATAGTGAGAGGTAATATTATCAAGTGCTTACTTTCTGCCAGTCATTATTCTGGGTGTTTTCGGTGTGTGACTGTACGCTTACAGCAGTTCTTTAAGCTTCACCACCATCTTGTGAATCAGGTGTTTTTGCAAGGGAGGAAATTGAAAAAAAAAAAGTATTCTCCCAGTCTATAAATGGTAAAACTGGGATTTGAACTGATAGCCCAAATGCTTAATAGTAAGTTACCTTACTTCTGATTTCCTTAGATATGTGTATAGTTTGTAATATATACAACCGTAATCAATTCCCATTATGCACACTAGTTATGGTCTATAAAACAGTTGGGAATACTGAAGGAGCCAATACTGAATCACTTCTCTTAGGGGAAATACAGGGTTGGGTTCCTATGCGACTCTAGTCACACTTTCATTGAATGATCAATATATAAGCTTGTTTTATGTATGCTTCTGTATAAGGACACCTTATTTAATACAGATTGTTTATTCATTAACATTGAGCTCATGGCTAGTAGCACTGTAACTCGTGCCCAAACAAAGCTTACGTAACACTTAGATTACATATGGATTTTCTCAGTAAGCCACATCAGAGCCGCCTTGCCATCTAGGAAGTCTAGACAGCTCTTCAACACTAGGGATCCATTTTAAACAGTGAAATCACTAACAAAAACACAAAAACATGGCAGTAAATAGAAAGGACATTTGTTGACAGTATCGAGCTAAAACCAGAAGTCAGAGCATCACTTCATTAGACCTCACCTGGGAACACACATTGTGTTTCAGAGTTTTGGCTGCTCTGCATATATGTCTCCAAGTGACTGCAAAAGCAACAGTGAGTATTGCTTTGGAGGCTTACTAATAAATTTTGGAAAATAGGAATTTCACAAATATAAAACCTGTGGGTAATGAAGATCTCCTGTATTTAGTAGGTAGGAAGTCTCACAAGACCTGAAGCAGGACTAGTAAATGATTCTTCCATCATCTTCCTAAATCAAAGGAAACTGAGGTGCTCTGGTCACTTCTCCACATGTTGCGTGAGGATTAGAAATACCTGTGTGTCTTAATGCCTCCTTTGGGATTTCAGAAATATGTTTTCTTTCATAGATATACAAATTTGACAACTACAGCTTATGTTTTACTTTCTCTGCAATGGATTAGAGTGGTATTTGAGTAGTGGATCTGAAAATGTATATTCTTTGGAGACAGGATAAATGATTTGAGTAATTGTTGGGATAATATAGTGGAGATCAAATTATCCCTGCTCACATACCTTGGTTCCTGCAATTTGTAAATTAAAAGTCAGGGGTAGCTGAGCTGGGGTGGGGACTGACTAGGTTCTTGGTGTGGTTCTTTACAGTCTTGCTAATCACAGATGGTACATAGACCAGCAGCACTGGCATTCTATGGTTGCTTGTGAAAATTCAGAAATTCAGGCTCTCCCAAACCTGCTGAATTGAAGTCTTCATTTTAACAAGATCTGTATGTACTTCCTACGTAAGTCATAGGAAGAAAAGCAAGCTTTGCAAAACCATGCCTGGATTTTACCTTGCTAATATTTCTCAATATTAAATACCTATTAGTTCTCTTAGACTTGCTATAATCATATAACTCTGGCCATATTTTGCATAGTACCAAGGTCACTCTGGAACCCCACAATCTAGAATAATCTGTAGCTCTTATACCAGGTTGTCATACGGGGCAAGCCACTTTTAACCAACTTTTTCTTTCTTTTTAAAATTCTGCATTTACTCTCATTCCTTGCAGCTTGTGTTTATTATCCAGGACCAATACCAAGACAAAAAGTCTAAGTTTCAAAATAGCTCACTCAGCTCTTTCAATCAACCATATGATGTTTTCTTGTCATATATAGTCTACATGTCGAAGTGTCACTTCTTAGCTCACTCTTGAGCAGAAGATGAGAATTTTCAGTATACATTCTTGATTTTTAATATTAATTTTGTAGTTGTAGTTGGACACAATACCCTTATTGTACTTATTTTTATGTGGTGCTGAGGGTTGAACCCAGGGCCTCACACATGCTAGGCAAGCACTCTACCGCTGAACCACAACCCCAACCTTCAATATACATTCTCTACCAAAGCTGGTGTCCCAAATTTTTGCCTTTTTCAGAGGCTCATGACTCTCAAAACTAGACAACCATTAAGTTTTAGAAGATTTAGTGCAAGTTCTTATTTTTCCCATGTAATTTCCCTTATCCACAGTTTCACACTCTATAGAATAAAAAGAAGATAATAGACAGTTACTATAAAGCCTTTATAAAGACCTAATGAGAAAGTGAGAAAGTGCTTTCCAAAGCATAAAGTGCTGTGAAGATGCAAACTATTTTGTTACTACTAGTCATAGTACTAATAACTCACAGATCTAATGCTCCTGAAAAATCAGCAATTTGCCAGCACCCTGGATAATATCTATAGAAGCAAACATCTGGTATATTTGGTGTTGTATTTTCAGAATCACCTGTTGCAGTTGATGCAATCAGACTATACCTTGTGTGAGGGCCTTTGACAGTGATGGCTGGACAACTATACATTCAGGGAGATATCCTGTTTCTTGCTGAAGTCTGAGGTTGTTTAAATGTGACATAAGTATTTGGAACATTTTTATGGAAATGTCATGCTTGATATTTATGAGAACATCAGAAATGAGCAATTCTCTAAAAAGTGTCTTCTCACATTGCCCTTGCAAGGTACACATATGGCATATTAAAAGCCAGTGATGGAGTCCTTTCTTGGACATACAACAATATATTTTCCACGCATACCTATGGATGGCTGTAATGGATCACCCTAACTCCTCCTTAGATTTACAGCCTGGTTACCCCTCTGTTTTCAAAGATGAAGAAAGATGTGTGTCATTTGGGAAGCCCTTGTCAGAGTCACTGATGAGCAACACTTCAACTCACAGATGTCCATGTAAGCCCATATTCCATAT
Organism: Marmota monax; assembly: GCF_021218885.2. Classification (NCBI taxonomy): domain Eukaryota; kingdom Metazoa; phylum Chordata; class Mammalia; order Rodentia; family Sciuridae; genus Marmota; species Marmota monax. Next base: position 5,247,719 of record NW_026692356.1, on the reverse strand, counting down.
TGGCTAATGAAGAGTGATCCTCAGTACCTACATCATTTCCTAGTGGTTCATGAGGTGTTTGGTACAACATAGTTATTTGTCTAAGTCATTAGAATTCAGTTTATTGCCTTCTTGCTTCTGGAGCAGAGTGCCATCAAACCTGGTCACCTCTCTTCAATACTAAACAGGGCCCCATGGAGTGCAAGAATGAAGGAATACACATTCCTGAGCAGAGAAGAGGCCACAAACATTGTCATACCCCTGAAAATAACAGAACGAAAGGTTTGGGTTTTGTTGTTGCTGTTGTTTTCCTCAATCCTGAGTATTGTTTCCTAGTTAATACCATGTGGTCTGGGGCTCAGTGGCCCTAACCAGCACCTGACTCTGTGTACACATGGGAGCAGTATCCTGAAACTATTCTGATCTCACTGCAAACAAGAGGAAAAGGCGGCTTTACATGATGTTCTTCTCCCCCTTTTAGACTTGCTGCTTTTCATTTTGGCATCCTGTTTGTCTTCTTTTAAATTTGGTTCAAAATGAGATATCTAAGAACTTAGTAAAAAAAAAAAAAACCCTTAATTGAAAAAGAGTTCTCAAACAACTACACCAGAAGTAAGAATATTGTATTAATAACCCTAAATTACACTGCCTGATATCCAAGCTTGTTACAAACTTGGTCTTTTATCCTCAGAGATGCCTGATGCCGGGAACTGAGGATGTGAAGATGGGAAAGATCTGTCCTTGATCTTGGGCTCATGGCAACAGATTCATGACAAAAGGGGAGATTTAATAGGGTGATGGGTGCCCTGGTAAAAGTCAGCCATGTGCTGTGGACGTGGATAAAGGAAAGCAGCCTGGGGCGCTGGGAAGCTTTCTGGAAGAGATGGTGCCTGTCAGTTAATAGGTTGAGTAAGAACAAGGTAGACAAAAGATGTGGAAAAGGCGATTCTAAGAAAGAGGAACTGACAAGCCAAGGAACAAAGGAAGGAGAAACCTTTATAGGTGGCAAGTGGCAGGCAGCTTGGAATTCCCAGAAGAGAGTGTCACTCTGGAGAATGGAGGACTGCAAGGGTGGCGAGGAGGCAGGGACCAGGCAAATGTCATGTCCAAGAGCTCTGACTTTCTCTTCAGTCAGTGGGAGTTACTTAAGGGTTTCAGGTGAGAAAATGAGAGAATAGATTTTTGTTGTCAGAATCATTTCTGTCCATCACTATAAGTCTAAAGGTGAAAGTTCAAGACTAATGGGGTACGGGGAACAACATGGAATCTATTGTGTCTAGAGAGGAGGGAATAGGGACTCTCTGGGAAAATGGTAATCAGAGGGACACAGGGAAAACAATTCAGAAATAATTAGGAAGTGGTGTTATCATGAGTTGGCAATTTATTGGATAGTTTGGTGGGGTGATGAAGGATTCCTTAAGAAGAGGATACCAAGGGTGTCCTGATATTTATGGCTTATGTTCCTCAACAGTGCTACCATATATGGAACTAGGGAAGACAGGAAGAATAACAGATGAAAATGGGTAGAGATCATAACCAGTGTGGGGTTGGCAGAATCTGAGAAATATCCAGATGGATCTGAGCTTTATGTCTAAAGCTCAGAAGAAAATCATAGAATACAATTTTAGGACTTTTTTTTTATTAACAGTGTTCCTTGATGACTCTTCTAATTTATTATCTGAATGTTCCAGTTAAGTATTTAAAAAAACAACAACTTAAATTCTCTATCCTAACCAATATTATGATGCTGTGGTTATCATTTCCATATAGGTAAATTTTGTGTTTCCTTGAGGGGTTTCTTTAGTGTTTTATTCAAGGCTGTCTTAGTACATTTCCTATTGCTATAACAGAATACCTAAGTCTGAGCAAATTATGAAGAAAAGAGATTTATGGTGGCTAATAATTCTGGAGACTGGAAAGTTCAGGGGCATGGCACCAGCATCTTCCTGGTTTTCTGTGAGGGACTCATCCTGCTTCAAGTCATGGTAGAAAACTGAAGGGCAAACTGGAAGGTGCAGAAATTACAAAACAGGATGTGTAGACTTGCTTTATTAAAAACTTTCTTGTGGTAACTGAAGCAGTCCTGCCGCAGTATGACTCACCCTTGAGAGAAAGGGTCCATGCTCATGACCAAACACCTTACACTAACTCCACCTCCCAACACTGTCCCATTGAAGAAATAAGATCCCAACACATGAACTTTGGGGGGATGTACTTACTCTATACCAAAAGGCTAGTGATTTTATAATAAGGTGAATTTTAGTCATTGATTTCTTATTGATTTAAAAATATAAAACAGGCTTTTTTGTAATTGAATATTATACATAGGAAAGCTTCCAACATTCACAAGGCAAAATTCATGTTCTTAAATCTCAGATGCTGTTTCCTTAAAATAAATCTGATTCCATTTCATATCCAAATAGCAAAGCCAAAGTATTATTCACCCCAAACTGGAAGGTTTCCTATTATTTAGAAAAAGATGTAACTTGATGGTTTTTTTGTGAATAGTTCAATGATTTTTTATTAAGCAAGAATCTTCAATTACCATTTTAACATATTCTTTCAAATATCTTTGATGATCACCAAAATATTCTTCTAGACATCTATGGAAAAGTTTATTGTAAAATATTTCAGCTTCAGCTTATTTTTCTCATAATAAAAATAGAATAAGTGAATCTATATCAGCTGTTGCCTTGGAAACTAGCATATTTATATATTGAGAAAGAACATGAAAATTTCTAAATGCATTTCCATCCTTATGATATATGCCTGTGTATAGACAAGACCATATACTTCAGATGACTTTAAGTCCAGAAGATTCTTGAAAATGCCTTCTTGTAGTCATCTATACAAACTTCTCCAATAGAAACAGATTCTTCTAACCGGGATCTTGGTGTTTAGTTGATATACAATGAACCATACATGTTGTACAAGAAGCAAATTAACCATTGTTATTTTAAAACATGGAAAATATTCCTAAAAGGATATTTATGCTTCAACTATTTATTAAATTAAATACATATCTCAATTTTTAATTTTTTTATTATTAGTTGTTCAAAACATTACAAAGCTCTTGACATATCATATTTCATACATTTGATTCAAGCGGATTATGAGCTCCCATTTTTACCCCCTATATAGATTGCAGAATATCATCAATTTTAAAAAGTGATTTCAAATCCAAATCAATTGATAATCACCTATCTGCCTCAGTCCTAGTCTAGGTTGACTCGGTTAAGCATTTCATTTAAGAAACATTCATGACAACTGAATTTATAAAAGTGAATAAAAATCTACAGGAGGTGAAAGTCCCATATTAGGTAATTATATAAACTAGACAAAATAATACGTGCCAGGATGAAGTATAAACAAGGTATCATAGGAACTCAGCCTTAGTCTGAAAGCATCCAGGAAGATTTGGAGAGGAGAATGGGTAGGGAAGGAGGTATGCCTGAATTTTGTCTTAAGAATAAGGTTTACCCTATAGATGTTTTTGTCTAAGAAAAATGAATACTTATATAGATAACTTAGTTGATTTTTGACAAATACAAAAAATACTCATTATGTACTTACAAAAACAGTTCTTTCTGTGTGAAGGAAACCATCAAGAGAGATGCCTGACTGAATAACGAGAGCTCAGTTCAGTATAACTATATGTGTGAAGCCTGAATTATTGCCAGATATCCACTAGGTACAAAGGTATCTCCCCAAGGGGTTTGCTGAGTGTGAAACTTGAGCTTTAAAAAAGAGTTCTAATCTTGTTCTCCAGAAAGACTGCTTAAAATATATCTAAGTGTAATTTTACGTGATAATGTAGTATTACCTGGTAAATAAATTTAAATTTTTGGATCATTTAAATTACATTAAATATTTCTTTAAAAACAAGGATGGGTAAACAAAATCAGAAATCAGAGCAAGTACATTGGTTATCAGCATGAGGGAATCACTCTTTTTAAAAATCTTTTTCTTTCTTTCCCTTTGTTGTTGAATACTCAGAAAACAGTATCTACAGAGGTACATAAGAAATGGAAGTGAGAGAAAACTTTTCAGTTTAAGTAAGTCCCATTTGTTGATTCTTGTTATCAACTTTTGTGCTATGGGTGTCCTATTAAGGAATTTGGAGCCCGACCCTACAATATGTAGATCGGAGCCAACTTTTTCTTCTATCAGACGCAGAGTCTCTGATTTGATATCTAGCTCCTTGATCCACTTTGAGTTAACTTTTGTGCATGGCGAGAGGAGGGGATTCAGTTTCATTTTGTTGCATATGGATTTCCAGTTTTCCCAGCACCATTTGTTGAAGATGCTATCCTCCCTCCATTGCATGCTTTTAGCTCCTTTATCAAATATAAGATAGTTGTAGCTTTGTGGATTAGTCTCTGTGTCCTCTATTCTGTACCATTGGTCCACCCTCCTGTTTTGGTACCAGTACCATGCTGTTTTTGTTACTATTGCTCTGTAATATAGTTTTAAGTCTGGTATCGCTATACAGCCTGATTCGCACTTCCTGCTTAGAATTGCTTTTGCTATTCTGGGTCTTTTATTTTTCCATATGAATTTCATGATTGCTTTATCCATTTCTACAAGAAATGCCGTTGGGATTTTGATTGGCATTGCATTAAACCTATAGAGAACTTTTGGTAATATCGCCATTTTGATGATGTTAGTTCTGCCTATCCATGAACAGGGTATATTTTTCCATCTTCTAAGATCTTCTTCTACTTCTCTTAAGAGGTAAATAGGGAGCCTACATCATGGGAACAAATTTTTACTCCTCACACTTCAGATAGAGCCCTAATATCCAGAGTATACAAAGAACTCAAAAAATTAAACAATAAGATAACAAATAACCCAATCAACAAATGGGCCAAAGACCTGAACAGCCACTTCTCAGAGGAGGACATACAATCAATCAACAAGTACATGAAAAAATGCTCACCATCTCTAGCAGTCAGAGAAATGCAAATCAAAACCACCCTAAGATACCATCTCACTCCAGTAAGATTGGCAGCCATTATGAAGTCAAACAACAACAAGTGCTGGAGAGGATGTGGGGAAAAGGGTACTCTTGTACATTGCTGGTGGGACTGCAAACTGGTGCAGCCAATCTGGAAAGCAGTATGGAGATTCCTGGGAAAGCTGGGAATGGAACCACCATTTGACCCAGCTATTGCCCTTCTTGGACTATTCCCTGAAGACCTTAAAAGAGCGTACTACAGGGATACTGCTACATCGATGTTCATAGCAGCACAATTCACAATTGCTAGACTGTGGAACCAACCCAGATGCCCTTCAATAGATGAATGGATAAAAAAAAATGTGGCATTTATACACCATGGAGTATTATGCAGCACTAAAAAATGACAAAATCATGGAATTTGCAGGGAAATGGATGGCACTAGAGCAGATTATGCTTAGTGAAGCTAGCCAATCCCTAAAAAACAAATACCAAATGTCTTCTTTGATATAATGAGAGCAACTAAGAACAGAGCAGGGAGGAAGAGCAGGAAGAAAAGATTAACATTAAGCAGATACATGAGGTGGGAGGGAAAGGGAGAGAAAAGGGAAATTGCATGGTAATGGAGGGAGACCCTCATTGTTATACAAAATTACATATAAGAGGTTGTGAGGGGAATGGGAAAATAAACAAGGAGAGAAATGAATTACAGTGGATGGGGTAGAGAGAGAAGATGAGAGGGGAGGGAGGGGGGATGGTAGAGGATAGGAAAGGTAGCAGAATACAACAGTTACTAATAGGGCATTATGTAAAAATGTGGATGTGTAACTGATGTGATTCTGCAATCTGTATTTGGGGTAAAATTGGGAGTTCATAACCAACTTGAATCTAATGTATGAAATATGATATGTCAAGAGCTTTATAATGTTTTGAACAACCAATAAAAAAAATAAATTTAAAAAAAATTAAAAAAAAAGAAATGGAAGTGAACTGAAAAATAAAGTAAAATTTAATAGAAACCACTGATCTAGAAGTTAGGAAAACCTGAAATCATTCCTTTTTCTGCTGCTTACTCACTTGCAATGTGGTTTTGGTGATGCCCTAACACATGCTGTGATCTGAATACTGCACCTCCACAGACTTTCTGCTGAAACATGATTCCCATCCTTGTGAAATTGAGACTAGGGACTTTAGGAGGAAATTAGGTCATGAGAGTCCCCCCCCCACACACACACAAAAGGGATTAGTATTAGTATAAAAGAGACTTGAGGGAGACTTCTGCTACTTCCACCATGGGAGGACAAGTGAGAAGCACCAAGAAGACACCATTTTTATAGCAGACTGCAAGCCCAACAGATTCAGAGGCTGAATCTGTTGCTGACTTGATCTTGGCCCTCTCAGCCTTCAGAACTATGGTCAGTAAATTTATGTTGCTTATAAATTATGCAGCCTAAAGTATTCCATCACTGTAGCCTAAGACACCCCAGAAAATCTAGAACTTGGGCCAGGTATCATTTCTAAATAGGCACAGAAGAAATCAGGGATGAGTAAACTCATGAACTTGACCATGAGATAGTTACAACGTAGTTTAAAGATAATAGCAAGATTAAATAGTGTAATGAGCTCGCTGTGGGACACAGGGAAAGGGAGTTTAAATTCAGACTTTTTATGATTTCATTTCTTGATACCAGATAAGGCCATATGAGCAATGGGATAATTTGACTGGAACCTATCAGTCTATTCTAGACTTACATACAAAGATCAAAAAAAAAAAAAGAAATTAAGGTAGAATGTCATAGAGAATTACTCTTACATATTTAAATATATTCCATACTTATAATATTTAAAAAGGCATGGCAGGAATATACAGGAAACATCAATGGAACAAATTTAAAGTATAAATTGGTGCTTTTATTGTAACTTAGAAGTGGCATTTCAAATCAAGAAGAAAATAAAATATTCCTGAATAAATATTATTAATCAAATAAACGCTTGTTTCAATTAAGCATTTAAATATAAAACAGCCAATTACTGGCCATGTACAGTTAAATATAATGGGAAAGATGTTCAAAAGTTATACATAGGAAAGAATACTGAGGAGAAAGAAACATGATAAATGAGACTTGAGTACATGAAATTTGTGAATGTACCAGTATGTAACAACAAATCCATTATTATGGACAACTATAATGTACCAAGAAAAAAATATGAAAAGGTAAGCCTGGAGAGCAACAACAAATAAATAAGAATATCATAAAAAATAAAGTCATACAATTGAAAGTGATTCTGCAAACTGAGAAACTACTTGGAAAATTTATGTTAGGGAAAATTTAATGCCCTTAGTGATTTTTAGTGTATACTATTAATTATATGTTAACTTCACACTTTAATTTTGTTTTTAATTGATAATACCCAGGATTGGTTTGCCTCTCTGGAAACCGACTATTCATTTCATTATTTCAGAGATAAAAATTGACAAACTCTTTTGGAGAGATTTTGGAATATCAATGCTCAGTCTTTATAATATTCAATATTTAGATGCAACATTCTCAGCTGTAAGAACACCATCTAAGTGAACAAGCATGCATGTGTTTTTTCATCCAAGTGCTATAAGTAAAAGTTAAAAAACACCATTGACCAAATTGTCCAAGGGTAGTGATGGATGGGTTCAGTAAATTAGAGTACATACTATGCATTTGTTGTTATGAAACCATAATTTATTACATAGCTAATATACTATGTGATGGGTTAATTAAATATCAATATTTTTCTCATAGAAATATTTTTATCAAAACAAAAGTAGTCCATAGAGCAATAGCATAATAAACCTACCAGCGTTAGATTTCCTAAATTATCTGCTCTGTTAAGATAATTTCTTTTCATAGCCTCCATTTTTTCCTAATTCATTTTGTATCTAAAACTACTTTATAATATTGAGGACAAAGATGTGGAGAAGGAAAAGGAAAAGACTTGAACATGAGCTGTACTGGAGAAGAAAAAAATCAGCAATGGGTTGAGGGTACTTTGGAAAAGGAGAGTTCTGTCTAGAAGAGAAAGTTAAAGAACAAGAAAAAGAAAGCACAATGGGAAAATAAGTTGCCACTAAAGAATAAGAATAAAGTTTTATATGACCTAAAGAAACATGGCAAGAGCAGACAAAGAACAGAATAAGAGGACCAAGGAAAAGAGCTCATTGATTATTAATCTGGCTTCTGGCATTGGAAGTCAGTCATGAGACCAAAAATTAATCAGAAGAGTGATAGAGTCTCAGAAAGGAAGGAAAGAGACTTTCTGGAAAATGAGCATTTGAGAGGCCATAGAGAAATTTTTGGCAAATTATGACTGAGTGTGTTTGTACAACCCATATGTCAAATATATATATAAGCTCACTATGTGATATAGATAGATAGATAGATAGATAGATAGATAGATAGATGATTGATAGACAGATAATAGATCAGTAGATGATAAATAGGTAGATAGATGATAGATGATATTCTATATATTTTTCTATTAGTGGGCAAATAAGCATCGGAGATTTTGGTCCACATCTTGGTTACTGTGAGTAATGCTGAAAAGCAAATATACGTTCAAATGTAGTAATTTCATATCTATCAAACAGTCATACAGCCGTTCTATTTTTAGATTCATTAGGAATCTTTATACTATCCCAATCTGTACTCCCACTAATAATGTATAAGTATTCCCTTTTCTCCACATTCTCATCAATACTCATACCATGCATTTTGATAATAGCTATTCTCATAGGTGTGAGGTGGCACAACATAATAATTTTGATTTGCATTTCCCTGATTATTAGTAATGTTGAACACCTGCTGGACATATTCATGTCTTCTTTGAAGAAATATACCCAAATCCTTTAAGCATTTTACTTTGGTTTTAGATTTTCTTGATACTGACTTGTATAATTGCTTCATAAACTAGAAGATGAAGAAAGTATTTGTAAACCATGCATCAGATAAGGGACTAATATTCAAAAATGTCCTCTTCACATTCCTATTCAACATTATACTGACAGTATTAACAGTTTAATAAGGCATATTAAAACCTTTGAAAGAATCTAAAGAAAAGCTTTCTCAAGTGGATTTAGAAAAGTCATGTGTTTTAAAGACAATATACACAAATTACTTTTTATTTATTGGTTCTTTTTTAGTTATATATGATAGTAAAATCTATTTTAACATGAATACTAATAGTAAAAAATTAGAAATCATAACAGTTCCAGGATCCATTTACAGTAACACCAGGTATAGATATAGGTATATGTCTCAAAAATTTAGGTTTTTATGTCCTGAAAACTACAAAATACTAATTATAGAAATCAAAAAAGATCTAAATAAATGAAGATATATACTGTGTTTAGGGAATTGAAGACTTACTGTTAATAGTCAATTCAAGCAATGGTTTTCATGCAACCTCAGGCAAAAATCCCATCAGGATTTTTTTGTAAATATCACCAGCATTTCTAAAATTTATATAGAAAAACAAAGAAATTACAATAATGAAAACAAATTCTAACACAAAGAAATTGTATCCAAAATATACAAAAAAAATAAATAAAAATAAAAAATAACCACACATAAATCAACCAGAAAGCATCAGAAAATACCTTTCAGAAGCAGGCAAATTATTTTATAGATTCTTCACCAAAATATATGTACAGATGACAATGAGTTTATATATAAATGCTCAAATTTATTAGCCATTAGGGAAATGCAAATTAAAACCATCATAAAATATACCACTATAGACATACTATAATGGCTATTATAAAAATAAATTTAAAAACCATTAACAATGCCAAATGTTGACAAGGACTTGGAGCAAGTAAAACTGTCAGAAGCAATGACTGGGATTGCAAAATGATATAGAAAAGTATAGAACATAGTTTGACCATTCCATATAAAGGCAAACCCACACTAACCAACTGACCCATCTTTCCCCGCTTCTCAATGTTTACTCTAGCAGAGTAAAAATTTATGTTCGGACAAACACCTTGCACAAATGTTTAAAGAAGTTTTATTCATAATTTCTAATACCCGGAAATCATTGAAATGTCCTTTGATCAATGAACAGACTATGGACAGGATATCCATACAATGGAATGCTAAACAACAATAAGCCTGAACGAGGTATTGATTCATGAAGGAACATAATCTTAAAATATGTTGCTAAGTGAAAGAACCATGGCCCAGAGGCTAACTATTCCAGGATCTAACGTGAATGACATTCTAGGAAATGCAACAGCATAGTGCTTACCAGGATTTAAGGAAATGTGATGGGGGGATAGATGAAAGGCTAGCCAAATAGGGGCAGCATGAGGAAAATTTTAGGGTGATAGATTATATGAATTGTGATGATGATCATATTACTATGCATCTCTCAAAAGTCATAGAATTGTATACAACAAAAAGTGAATTTTATTTTAGTCAAATAAAATTTTAAAGATTTTCTTATTAGTCAAGAGATTTTAGAAAATGTAAAAATTATACCAGAAAATAACTTGCAGTAGGTAACTGTATGATTCAGACAGAGTCAGTGAGATGTCAGTATTATGTGCTGAGAAAATATATACATAGCTAAAAAAATTATAAAGAAAAATATTTGACTAAAAATCTTTTTTTTAAACTAATTCATGAATTTACCTTTATGCAGTGTATCAAAGTTAATTGGGTTCGGCTTCAGTCATTTAGATAAACATCATTGGTAAAGTAAATTCTTATTAAATTAAAAATTCTCAACCTTCCACACCAGTTGCATTATAAAATTTGGAGTACAGTCCACTCCACATTTCAGGAACATAACCTTCAGGAGTTTGATCATTTTATAGAAATGAGACATTAGGGACCCTACCAACTACACAATACATGTTTCTAGAAAGTTTGTGAATGCTTTGAACTGCCCTCAGCAGTTCCTGCAGAACTGGGTAGGTTCCACCTGCCAGTGATCTCATGAGGCTGCTACCGTAGTTTGTTTTATTGATTATCAGTCTGCTGTATTGTCATTAGGGTTGACAAGGCTAATTACGGTTCTTTCTCTGACCTCCAGAGATTATAAAATTATGTTCAGCAGATTTTCAGTATTTAAAACATGCTGATATATTAAGGTTGTTTTCTTTTCCAATGGCAAACCTAACACTAAACATTTTGAAGACCCTACCCAGTTCCCATATAACAGTGAACTGAGATTTTTTTTTTTTCCATCTGATGTTCTTCTCCTTAATGGCAAAACTCTCCTGTGTACTATTTCTCTATTTATAGGCCAGACAATTCAACTCCAGGCAGGTGGTTCTATTGAAAGATAAACAAACTTGTAAGGAACCCCCACTGGTTAGGAAATGGCCAACTGTGCAACAGGGCTGACTGCAGGTGACTGAGCCCATCCGGGGATGTGGTCATTTACTACAAAGCTGGGGATCCCACAGCGTCCTGGGCCAAGGAACAGCTGGTGCTTCCAGCATTTTTATCTCTTAACAAAAAATCAAACCCAATGACCATACAAACTGGTTAATACTGTCAGTTGGGTTTTCATCTAATATACCAGACTCCAAAATATCATCCTTACTTCCTTTGCCTAATGTGCTTATTGATGTCTGAGGATCTTTCAGAGGATTTTGTTGAAAAGCGTTACCTTTGAAAATGTGATTTGGTCCAGCTCAGGCATCTCAGAGATATATTGCCTTCCCCTCTTATTGCTTCTTTCCCTGTTTCTCTTCACCACTGGGATAGGTAAGATATTTAATATTCTGACATGAAAGGAAGGGATACATAATGACAAGAATTCCTCTCTCAGAAGTGGATATCTTTCTGCATGCCCTTTTGCAATTTGCAACTCTAATCCATGGTCTCCTTGGACCTTTATATTGCCTGGTTAATGAGCCCATATTGAATCCTCTTGCCTCCTCCTCACTAATTAAACCTGCTTCTATTATATGAGGCTTTCCTGGTGATTGTGTCCCTTCTTTATAATAGTACTTTGCCTCTCATCTAAGACTTTCCTTCTGGTTTCCTTAAGTAGCAAGAATGTTGGGAAACTAGCATCTTTACAATATATGGTCCAATCAAGACATAATAATAATTCTACAACAAAATAGAGAAATTGCTCTTAAAAAACTATGGGTGGTCAAAAGGTATGCAATTTATGAAATCAGAAGTACATTTATAAATATGGTATTTGTTATGGTTGGAGAAGTGTCTACCAAAGGTCCATGTGTTAAAGACTTGGTCCCTAAACTGTGGTGCAATCTTTGAGAGGCAGGCCTATTGAGAAGTCTTTAGGTCACTGGAGGCATGACTTTACTTTACTTTTCCCCCCTCTTTCTTAGTTTCTGGCCAAGAGATAAATTATTTTGCTCAACCATGCACTCCTACTATGATGTGCTGTCCCCAAAGCAAAGCAACCAACCAATCATGGACTAGAACCTCCAGAACTGTGAACAAATACTTGTTAGAGTTACAGTGAACACAGTATTAAAGCAGAACTTTGTGATGCTGGAAACATTTATTTAGATATGAAAGGGAAAAGTAAACTGTGGCAGCAGATGTGACAGGGCAAGGTATTTTAGGAATCCAAACACAAAGGAATTGATGGGATGATGGAGGTACCTGAAAGATTATAACAGAAAACCAGCATTATCAGATTTGCATTTAAGAGCCTACTCTGGAGAACTATGGAGTTTAGGTTTGAGACAGATATGACTCTAGTCAATAAAACCATCTATTAGATTGAGCTGTTGTCACCATTCAGGAGAGGAAACTATGCCCAGAGTGGATGTAGAAGGAAATTTCTGAAAGCTTTTATAAAATATATAGTTTTTATTTCCTAGCTTCTCCACTACAGCTACAAACAAGAAAGGTCCTAGCAACAGGGACATGGTAAAAAAGAATTTGTTACTAAAACCCAAGATAAAACCTACAGTCCTTTCAATTTTGCTTAATGATTAAGATTATTTGTTGGAGATAACATAAGAAAGTTTAATGATAGCGTACAAAAACACTTGAATAAAAATAAAGTTAATGCTAATCATTTGTTGAACCACCGTAGTTCATAACAGGAGGAATTCAGATAGGATCTGAGACTTAAGATTAGAAGAAACTTTCTTACCTTTTTAATCATCAATATTATTGAACAGTAGGCTCTAGACACATATGGAGTCATAGCTTGCTGCCCATCAGTCTAAATGACCACATTTAGACTTTTCTCCACAGAGAGCAAGGTGGCCTTTCAAGTCCAGTTCATTATATTTTCAAAGAGAGTTACATCTTCTCTAAGGACATGTTTTTTGTTATATGGACTTCTTTCATTTTTCTGACAGTAAATTTGTTGATTGATTTAAAATCCTGTGCTCCATGCTGACTTCACATTGTCCTCATATCTTGTCACTGTTCCTTCAAGGTGGTAGCCAGTCACAGCTTCTAAAATACAAGCAAAGTAAAGGATGAACTCTGTCACTGCAAGGCCATCCTTGATGTCCATCATCTTCCTCCTCTGCTATCCTATCCAGTTTGCTCTCACCTTCAGCTGTACTTCCTTTGGTCAAGGTTACTTGTCTGGTGAGGTAACCCAAACTTTCATTTCTAAGGAATCTGAGCTCCTGGTTCTCATGTACATCTCAGGCTGCGGTAGTGTCAGTTGGCCATTCATTAGCTATCAGCAGATGTGGAAATAGCAGAAGATGCCCTGGGAATACCAGTAAGTTCTAAATGTTCTGCTTGTTGCCACAGCACAGAGGAGTAACCCTCTAACTTCATGAGAGTGAGTGTCAATTACTGCTGCCAATATACTAATTTGTTTTTTGCCCTTGGACAATTGATGTGAGAAGCCCAAAATGGTCACATGGAAGTAATTTATTGAGGTTCAATAGAATTCTTTCTGTGCCCTGTGGAAGAAATATTCCCCTCCCACCAGGAATTAGGATATCTAATGTAGAGAAACTTAGTTTCCTGGACATATACTGTCCAAGTTATTTGATTAGATATAAATAGTGAGGGGGACAACTCCTAATTCTATCCAGGGTTCATAGATCCCGTTTATATCATTCAGTTTCTCAAACAAAGGCATCTTGAAACACAAAAGTGCTCCTTTCATGGTCTCATCTCCATGCTATGACTTAGTTCCACAATTAATTAGGTTGCTTCACTGCTCTGTGAGAGTATCAGTTTTATGCCATGTATGGTAGGAACAGTGGATCTCATGGTCATATGTCCATTGTGATATCACTTTTGCTATATAGTGGATCACTTGAGCATCTGACAATGGCACTGACTGAGGTCGCACAAAAAAAATAAAGAAAAATCTATACCTAGAATATGTATCTATCTGTCCCAATAAGGATTACTCATAGAAGGGTAGAAACTATCCAATGTCAGAAGCTTATCACCAAGTGGCTTGATGGTCTCCTTGAAAGATTGTAGAGTAGGAGTTTCAGAAGCAATGGTAGTTAGAATAAGCTTAGTGAGATGGGTCTAATGCCAACTAGGCCGTGTTGTTATGATTTGGATCTAGAAATGTCCTCCCAAAAGCTCTCATGTTAGGCACAGTTTGGCGGAAAAAAGATTGGGTTATGAGGGCTGTAACCTCTTTGGTTGATTAATCCATTTGATGGATTAATAATTTAAATAGACTCTTGGTGGTAATTACAGGTAGGTGGGCATGACCGGTGGAAGTATGTTACTGGTATTATGCCTTTGCCTTTGGGGACTTTACCTCCCCCCCACCCCCTCCCTCTGCTTCCTGGTTGCCATGAGCTAAGTATCTTCCCTTAACCATGCCCTTCTGCCATGATGTTCTACTTCACCTCTAGCCCAGAGCAATAGAATCAGCAGGTGTGGACTGAACCTCTGAAACCATGAACCCAGAATAATTGTTTCTTCCTCTAAGTTGTTCTTGTCAGGTATTTTGGCATAGCAACAAAAACCTGACTAACACTCCATGCATGGTTTTCATCCTTGCCAACATGATTCCTTTGTTCCTGGGAAAACACTGGTATAACCATATCAGGGGAAGGCTGACTTCTACTGAATAAGATACCATGTTTGACTACAATTCAGTTCCTTCTCTGGAATAGAAATTTTTTTGTGGGTGATGACATGAAACACAGAGTTTCTGCACACTTTATGTTCATTTCTGTGAGCCCATCTGCATATCTTTCTTTGTAATATCCAAGTCATTAACCACTGTCAAGGAATTCATGTGTATTACTACCTCACTGTACTCCCTCCAAAGTGCATGTTCATATGTACCATTAACAGCACTATTACTGAGATTTCCCCTAATCACTCACTATTATTTGGAGACACCCCTTCAAAATAAGTCTTTGGTGTGTAGTATGATTTCTCTATCACCTGTACTAACAAACCAGCTGAGGTACCCATCAATTAGTAATGGTGTGAACTAAGGTAAGGCTTTGGTGTGACAATAGGTAGATGACATGGAGTCTGACTCACTTGTTCCTATAACTTATTAATATTCCCAAGACCTTCTTGGGACTGATTCTGAATGAACAATTTACATCATCACTGTTGTGTTCAGTTGACCTTATGACTTAGGATTATGCCTGTGTTATTTCAGATGAATATCTTAGGTGATATTGTCAATTGATGTTGCCGGGTCAAGTCTTCATTATCTATTAGGGACCAGTAGCTGCCTTTTAAATATGACCTTGCATGAGAATTCTGTAGTTCTCTACTGATACTTTCCTATGTGATCATTATCTACTCTATTGGTCATAATTTTCCAAAATTGAAAAGGACAGATAGATAGATAGAGAGATTGATGGAAGGATGATAGGGAATTTTGTTGTTGATGTTGTTGTTTGAACCAGGGATTGAACCCAGAATTGCTAAATCACTGAGCAGCGCTATTTATTTATTTATTTATTTATTTATTTATTTATTTATCTATCCATCCATCTATTTATTTATTTATTTATTTATTTGAGACAAGGACTCACTAAGTTGCTGAGGGCCTTTCTAAGTTGCTGAGGCTGGCTTTGAACTTGTGATCCTTCTGCCTCCACCTCTCAAGCCATTGGGATTACAGGTGTATACCACCATACCAGGCAGGATAGATATATACTTTAAATAACTATTCTACATGGGCAATTTTGGGGTTTGGCAAGTCAGAATGTGTAGTTTAGGTTGACTGGAAATTCAAGTATGATTTCTATGTTTGCAGTCTCGAGGCAGAATTTCTTCTTCAGGGAACCTCAGTCTTTGCTCTTAAGACTTTCAGTTGATTGCATGAAGCCTGTTCATGTTATAAAGTGTGGTTTGTGTTATTTTAAAATCAACTTATTTTAAATGTATATATCTAATCCAAAAATGCCTTTATAGCAACTTCTAGATTAGTATTTGACTAAACAACTAGGCACAATAGACTAGTCCAGCTGATGCCATTCGCATTAACTGTACCTATAGCACTTCTACACCTACCATCTTATATAGACTGAGCCAGAGAATTGCTTGTATCTTCTATTACAGTTCTCCCTGGTATAGCCTGTTAACAGCCTTAGGGAAAGATTGGAGGAAGTGCTATTGCATTCTATTCAGTTTCTATTGGACAGTTCAGAGATCTTTCTTTGGGGCCTCTGATTCTCTTTTGATAGATGAGTTCTGGGTCTGAGAATTTTCTCAGATCTGGAATTGAAGGAAGACCACCTTGATGTTCAAATCACCACAGTTAAAATCTGCCTTCCACTTCTTTGCTCTTGATTTGTTGCTGTTACAAAAATCAAGTGGTACCCTTTCTGCTGGCCCCTCTGTCTGATACCTTGGAACACCATAGGCTGTTAACCACTTCACAGCTATTTGTAAAAAAGACAGGTGCCATCTGGCTTTGCTGCATGTTACAGTGATTATGTTCATCTTGCTTAAATGCTGTCACAAGGTCTTGAGTATTCTAGAGTCCTCTCATCCCAGAGACTCTGAAGAGCCCAGTTTCAAAGCATCCTATCCTCTTATTGGGCCTAATCTACAAAGAAAAGTCACTTCTGAGATTTCTATACACATAAAATGAGATTGGAAACACAAAGTGGTATGCCACTGGCTGATGTTTGTTTGACAAAGTGTAGAGAAGGCAATTCCGTTGTCCATTACAGAATGAGTTGGGAGTGATCCTAATCCACAACCTGCACAGCAGAGAGTAGTTCTTAACATATTCTTCCCGCTGAAATCGTGAAGAAGTCCCTTCTTACTCTTCATTTGCTAGCTGAAGGATCACATTTTCTTTCCCAAGTAGCAGCTAACTGGTAGCATACATGGTGATAAAATTGGTTAGGTATGGAGTGTGAACGCAATTTTAAAACTGAATTTATTTAGTCCAGAACATTTCTTTTTGTACATGTAAGTGTAACTTAAACAAATCAATTCCATCTGATTAAACTCACTTTACATGGTTAATGTACCGTGGACACTCTTTTTACTCTGGCGTTTTTCCCAAAGATCACAAGAAGAGCATTTAGATGTTCATTTTACACATCACCCGGATACACACAAAATCCAACAGATTCAAAGGAAACATTGTATTAAATTAATTCAGCTTCAAGTTCAAAGGCTCATCATGTATGATAAACAAACCAAAGGAAATGATAGGATGCTGTGTCACAATCCATTTAATCTATAAATCCACTCACAAGGTAATACCTAATTCACTGTACCCTCAAGGTATGCTCATGTGCTGTAGCTCTTTGGGGACAGAAAAAAATTCAAAGAACTTGAAGTTGGCAAATATAATGTGAAGTTATAAATGATTTAGAGCAGTTGTTCTCAACCTTGGCTGCACTTTATAACCACCTGGGGAGCTGGTAAAACTCCCATTTTCTGGCCTCACCTGAGACTAATTAATACAGAATTTCTAGGGTTAAGACCCAAGCATCAATATTTTTTAAAGCTCCCTGGGTAATTTCAATGTGTGAGTAAGGTTGAGATCCTCTGATTTAAAGAATGATTCTCAAAGGTTGCTGCTTTTCAAATTCCTGGAGGGCTTATAAAAACTCAGAGTACAGGACCCTGGCCCAGAATTTCTGAACCAATAGACCTAGACTTTGTATCTCAAACAAGTTCCCAGGTGATAGTTTTCCTGCTGGTCCAGGGACCATACTTTTAAGCTTGAGAAGAACCTAGTACACCTCAAATAAGAAGTAAATCCTATTGTGTTAGCATTGACATCGTCCTGGAAGAATGATAAAAGATGCCTCTCAGTAGTTCTAAAGGAAAACAAAACTAAATCTCATGTGAGTTCTGTAGAAGAATAAGTGGTCCTAAATAAATAAGTGCCCACTTACAGAGAAACCTGAAGTCCTGTAGAAGAAAAAATTCAACAGGTATGTGAATTTAAATTCTCAAGTGCAGGACTAGAGAACATGGAATGTTTGTGATTTGAAATATTCGGTCAAAGAAGAAAGAAATAAAAGACTAAGTTTTCATCAGCTTGGCAATCTCAGGAACTATTTTACATGTAACCTTTGTTTGCAGCATTAAGGAACAAATCAAACTAAAAAATCAATCTATCTCTAAGTATGATGATCATGATGATGATGCTGAATTTGAATTGGTCTTGGAGTATATACCACAAACTCCATTTGACTGCTCAAGCTTTCAATTTGTGCAAATTTGAAAGGTTCATAAAGTATATCTAAGCCTCAAGGAGAAAAGTACCTGTTTTAATTTCCTTTTCCGGCCCTGGCCCCGTTGATGCCAAGATTGGATGACATCATCAATAGGACACCTACCACAAGGTAAGCGCGTGGAAGGGATTTAGAAGGCATGTGCTGATTACTGGACAGAAGGCCCTGGATTGGAACAGCTGTCTTCATCAGACCTTTTGTTGTTAGTTGCTTGTTTGTATGTTTGGTTGATTAGTTGGCAGCTTGCTTTCTCTGGAACATACTATATATTTGACATTACTTAATCCAGGTATTCTGAGCTGATTCTCAAAAAAAATTTGCTGAAATTTCAGTCTCTTCACCTGGTCTGTGAGGCCATCAATGTAACCAGGAATCCCAGGGAAGTGGACAGGACAGAGGCTGACCATGGATAAGCCCCTGTGAGACAAACAGGGAACTGTGCTGGGGAGGAACACGTGCTATTGGGAGACAGTTATCCACTGGCCTCTGTCCTTCTCCACATCTCGTGAACATAACACTGACAACTTTTGTTCCAGGCTATCTTTTTGAGGATGTTTGTGTAGTAAAGATGGATTGTCTCTCTCTAGGACATATTTGTTTGCTGACAAAACTGATAAAGATAATGTGATGTCTCTCCTCTGAGCAAAGATTGGGATGCTTGCTTGTAGTCCATTTAAAAGGTTGGGGTTTCCTAAATTTGGAGTTCCTTAACTCTGACCCAAAGCTTTTTGTAAGAAGAATCTGCCAAGTCCTGCCTCTGCGTCCCCGCCATGAGAGGTGAAGCAGAAGGGGAATTGATATGAACCTGAAGCTTGGCCTGCCTACTGGGCCCTGAGTGAGAAAATCCTTTGTGTCTGATGTAGGAGTTTTGGGTCTTCTGCCAGCATCCGTGAAACTGCATCATGCTAACTTGCCGGCCTACAAATAGGGTAAGTCCAGACCCTTCACCATTGACAAGTACTAGAGCAGCAACTAAATCTGTTCATGTATGGTTACTATGAATGTGTTTTAATAGGAGAAAAAGATAAAGAATGTAAGACCTACTAATAGGGGTATTGTTGGTATAATTATGGTTCAGTCCCACAATGGAACACTATATAGCCTTCAAAATGGTCATAGATATGTAAAAAACTGACATGGAAAGAAATACAATACTTTTTAAATAAATTGTATACAATCTTGTATATTACACCCATATGAAACTGAAAGCACATACCTTAAGCTTATAAGCTGAAGAATTTTAATAAAAGAGTTTCTGCTTCTTATATATTTTATTTACATCATTCATAACATAATTTTTTAATTTTTACATTATAAAAATAATAAGCATTTTTAAAATAATAACTAAGAATGCATTTTAAACAATTATTTAAATGAAGAGAAGGATAAATTGAGAAGGCTCTTACTGAAAATAAAGACTATACTTCTCAGCCTCTTCCTTGCAAACAATTATTATCATGTGTCCAAGTTCTGGTCAAAGATATATAAGTAGATGTATTGTGTGTGTCTTCTATGAGTATCTTAAAGGGACATAGCATGCCTTTCTTTGCCCCCCCCACCCACTGTTTTTTTTTTTTTTTTTCTCCCAGGAATGCAGAGTTGATGGCTGGAACATGAACAACAAAATGGGATCATGAAGTAAAAGCCATCTGCTGGGGATGCTGGAAATAACAAAAATCAAAGGCGTCTGTGTTCTTACCACTATTCCATGCCACACCCGCCTAACAGTTCCTGAAAGAATACTTGCAGAACATGAGAGAAAAATGAACTTCAATTGCTTTTAGGTAGTGTTATTTTGGATTTGGGGGTCACTCCAATCTGAACCATATCCTACAAGTACAATGGCCAAGAATCAGGTCTATGTCTCCAACCTTGGTGACTAATAGAACATTGACGACACCATACATCAGTAAGTGTGTCATGACTAGTGCATGACTTCAAAGGCGAGGAGGAACAAAACCTTTATGAAGTCCTCACAGGGCCCAGGATTCCATCCCTGTTTACAGAAAGCCCACACCCTGCTGATAACATGAGAAGTTCAGTTGGAAAGACTCTGTTTGAAGCTGTCTTCTAGAAGGTGGAAAATAAATCACACCTCCATGTTCATTAAACAAGTTGCATTAATGTCCTAAGAGGAAGAAAAATTAAGACAGAATGGAAGAAACCACCTCCTAGTGAAATGACATTTAATTAATAGAAGTTTAAAAGTTTCTTTCCTAGCAGTAGTTTTTTTTTTTTTAATTTGGAACTTTTCTGAACAGCTATTATAGCATTCTAACAAGAATGTACAGAAAATCAATAAACTGAAAAGTTCAATGTAGTATAATATGACTAAACTTGGAAATATCGTGCAATATGGTACAACACTGAACTAATCCTACCATATTTTTTTCTTGTTACTACAATCCCTTCTCATGCATTTGAGTTCTCAGATAATGTACTCTTTGTTTTAAGGCAAAGTCATTTTTTGTGCAGCAAAGAATGATCCCTTGAGAAAATTTGATCTCACGATTTTCTTTTATTTTTTCCCTTTAAGCAATATGAATGTCAAATGAAGTAGCTAGATAACTCCCCTGAAAAGTCATACTCACACCCAGTGAATTTTTGGTGTATAAAATCAAGAGTTAGAGAATGTATGAAACAATAACTATGGAAAAGTTCTTTTCCTATCATATACTGGGAATGTTCTGCAATTGCAACATGAGGACCTTTCCGAAGCACAAAGTCATATTTCACAGATCTTTGAAAAAGACAGATCTAGCTACCCATGATGGCGCATGCCTGTAATACCAGCATCTCAGGAGGCTGAGGCAGGAGGATCGCAGGTTCAAAGCCAGCCTCAGCAATTTAGCAAGGCTAAAGCAATTTAGGTGAGTCCCTGACTCAAAACAAAAATTTTAAAAAGGGGACTAAGAATGTAGCTCAGTGGTTCAGTGCTCCTAGGTTCAATGGTTCAACCCCTGGTACCAATAAATAAATACATAAAGGCAGATTTATTCCTAACCTTTTTTTTTGTGGGAGGGAATTTTTTAAATTATCATTATTCTTTGAATTAGGGAGTTGTTGGATTTAACTTTCTTCTAAAATCAGCATGCTTGTCAATTTAATCCACATGAATAACTCAAACTTCAGATGGCCTCAGTTATATACCCTTTCTCTCTTCTTTCTTATATGTCAGTAATGACCACCACCCCCAAATGTTCACAAAATCCTGAAGTGTACAACGAAAAATTCCCATGGTTTGTAAATTAGCCTAGCTGTGCAGCCACCTGCATCTCTAGATTGTCCAGTGCCACTCAGCATTGTGTCCTTAGATGCTGAGAGGGCAAAGCCAGGGTTTCCCAGGGTCCCTGACCACTATTCCATGCCACACCTGCCTAAGAGTTCCTGAAAGAACACTTGCAGAACATGATAGATAAATGAACTTCAATTGCATTTAGGTAGTGTTATTTTGGATTTGGGGTCACTCCAATCTGAACCATATCCTGCAAGTTACAATGGCAAAGAATCGGGTCTGTGTCTGCAACCTTGGTGACTAATAGAACGTTGACACCATACATCAGGAACGTCAGCAGGAAGCACACCAGAAACTCCTCTGGACTAACAGCAGAGAAGGTCAGAGGGGAAAACACACCACACAAGGAGCACCTGGTCTCAGATCATGATTGTCACTGATGTCTCTGACAAAGGCAGGCAAGAGCCAACAAACTGGAAACTTTGGTGAAGAGAACCAGAAAAGTCAACATGCCGAATGCAAAGTGCACAGTTATTCAAATCTCAATCTTTGCTGGAAACATCCAAAAGTGCAGCTCATATGATTCAAGGTCAGCAGTGGTGTTGTAGGTCCTAGAAAGTAGACAGGAAAGGGAAGACAGACAAGGTGAAGGAGGCAGGGAGGTTCCAGCAGCTACAGAGAGAGTCTGACAGCAAGACCAGCAGAGTTCCTCTTCTGAATTTAAGTGATACAATCTGAAGAATTCTGCCCCAGAGATTTCAGAATCAAAATGGACAGGGAAACAATGAAGGATCCAGGTGGAAATTAAATCTTGAGACTTGGGACTAAATATGGAAACTTGATTTTAGAACCTCAAAAAGAAAAATAAAATGAACGAAGAAGAAAACAAAATAAGAGGCAAGAAAAAAATTGAAGGAGAAATTGGGGAGGAGGAGAGGAAGAGAAGGAGAAATATTTAGCCTGGTTAAGGAAACATTTTCTGTATTTTCCCTGTATTTGGTCGTTGAATCCTTATAACTCCATTAGAGTGGGTTAAATGGTAGCACCCCAAAGACATATCATGTCCTAATGCCTGGGATCTATGAATGTTATTTATTTTTGAGGGGGGAAAAAGATCTTTGCAGATGTAAAGATGTGATTAAATAAAGGATTTTGAAGTGAGATTATCAAGATTATTCTGGATTATCTCATGAACTCTAAAAATATTGGCAAGTGTCCTTTTAAGGGTCACCCAGAGGCAGCTGACAAGAGAGGAGGGAGGGAGGGATGTAACTATGGAGGCAGGGATTAGAATACTGTGGCCACAGGCCAAGGAACATCAATACACACCGGAAGCTGGAAGAAGTAAGGAATAAAACAGAATCTCCCCGAGAGCCTCTGGAGGAAAGGTGTTCTTGCCACCACCTGGATTTTGGATTTCTGGCCTCCACAACTGTGAGAGAATTCATTTCTGTTGTGGTCCAGAAAATGAACACACCGGGGAAGTAAATTCCATCATCATTCACATTTTGCAAATAAGGAAATAAAACCTCAGAAACACGGAGAGAGATCCCAAGGCTGTCTAGTGATCAAGGGGCACAGCAAGAATCAGAATCCATGCAATCCAGCCCCCGAGTTCACATCCTCAACCCCTACACCACATCATCAATTCACAAGACCACAAGAGTCAACAGACTGTCTCGTTATCTCAGGAGGCTGGAGCTGCTCCCATGGAAGGTCAGAAGCCAAGGCAGGCTGGTATTTACAAGTTATAAGTGACTTCAACTTGAGAAATTAGGGAAATGGAGATGAAAAAGTGCTATAGGAGAGACTCACTGTCAGAGAAAAACTGCTTTGATAATAAACCTCTGTTAGGTGTTCTGGTATTATCCTACCTGGCTAAAATAGTCAGAGAAGATTTAAAACCCATAAGCATGATTTTAGGAATGTAATATAAATATAGAAAGTGATAAAAAATATGAATCCCATACAAAGATTTTTTTCAATGCCAAAAAAATCATGTAGTTATAGAGATTTATCATTTCCTTTGTCAGAAATACAGTTATCTCAACATTACTGAATAGAACTCAGGAAGGGATAAAAATAATCTGTGTAACTGTGGCATCCAAAATAGACGATTGGAAGTAAGATGTTATACTAGAACTAGAACAGTTGGGCTTTCATTTATGGGGTATCAACAGCCCAGATAACAAGCTCTGCACCCAAGATTCAGAAACCGTGCAGAGAAATGTAGAGTAAAATCATAAAACCCAAACAGGACTCAACCTTCCTTAAGGTTTATCTAACCCCTGGAGATTATTTTCCTCTATTCCTTCCTCAGTTTGACCTGGGATAACTAACCTACCTCCACATAAGTTGAGATTATGTCCAGGAGTTCGGGATGGGCAAAGACTATTGATAAATATTTACTAACCTGGCTTATCCACACACACACACACACAAAAAATTGTAGTGTTTTCAATGTCTATGATGTAAATACACCATGACAAATTTCAAGGTACTGAAATATGATCAGTATATGTGAGATAGAAAGAGATGTGCACTTGCCATCATTATATCACATTTCCAAGACAGAGATACACTAGATATAAAGTAACCTCGAGAGCATCAATAATAGTAAAATGCAGTACAATAATTAGGAAGAAATATTTTGAATGTTTATTACTGCTTTTAAAATGTAATTTAGCTAACTAAGCTTATAGAATCTGATTTTTAATAATGGCTGTTTTTAACAACAGACTGACAAGATTCCTGAAAAACTAACCACTGACTCTCAGCATAGGCTGCCTCTACTCAGCACACCCTGGGAGCTAGACACGTGTACCTCATCAACCCTGTCTTTCAATCCCCGTTTCTACGCAAAGACCAATTTTGGAAGAGTTCCATTCCATCCCTGCTGTCCCTTTGTAGCCCTACACAATGCTTATTCTGAACGCTACTCTAGATTTTGTCTCTAAATATGACTGACATAATGCTATGTAATAGGTGTTTATAGATTCCTGCACAACTTAACATTGAATATTAGATTATCTTTCTTCTCAAAAGTTATATGGCCACCCTGACTCTTGGAAACACTCTCTGACCATCCATTTCCATAGATTTTCTTCTCCTTTATTCCTGAGTTACTTCCTTTTTCCCCCCATTTATTCCTGACTAAAATACCCTGTTAATTTAGTACACAAGATACATTTGTTAGTAATTCTTCCCCACAAAGTGTGGCCCACAAGCCTCAAAATTTCACACCTAAAGAAGTTGAGACTCTTGTTTTTTTTTGTTTGTTTTTGGTTTTTTTTTTAATTATTTGTTTAAACATAAATAATTCTCAAACATAGAGGAATTTGGGAACTCTTTGGTAAACTAATATTATGGATGCGCTCCAAATTGGCAAGCAAGATAATGCCTCCACCACCATTTTTAGGGCGGATATAACTTGTCTTAAAGGCAGTCATCCCCCATCACCTGTGGCCTAGGTAAAGCGCCCCACCCCCCCGCCGCTGTGCTGTTACCTGTCGACCTAGGAGTTCCTAATCCCATTGGACCAAACCTAATGCCCCCCACAGCTGTTGACTGTGATGGAAACCTAATGGTCAACACTTGACTCAGAAAAGTGCCTTCTTCCCATGTGTATTCTTTAAATTAATCCACAGCCCCATGGGAATGCCCAAGTGATGACACCCGGGAGACTTAATATAAGGGCTCAGCCCCCACCCTTCCCCTCTCCTAGCTCCCTGCCCACTGGTTGAGCACCCTGTGGTATCCAAGCTTCAAGGCAGTGGCAGCAGCACCCCAAGCCTCCTTGGCCTCTGTAAGTAATATCTTGTGTTTCATGGATTTTGGTTTCATCTCCTCATCTGTGTTATCTGACTGATATTCTGAACCCACCCTGGGCCTCTCTGGAGTATAGCTGTGTTGCTTTATGGCCAAACAGAGTCCCCAGGACCAAATGAGAAAGCCACCCCAGGACCACAGGAATCACAACAGTTAAGGAGCAAGTCATTATCAGGAACTCAGAAACCATGACAAGGTAGGCCATGAGAGACCTGAAGGGACCCGACAGGAGCTAAGATCTCCTTGATGAACAGACGCCAGGTTATAGCAGAAGGCAGGTGAGCCCATGTTAGCTCCAGAATCCAGGGTTCAAGAGGCAGCCACAAAATGGAGTTAAGATTTTCAGGAAAGAGAGCTGAGGATATGAGCTGATGTAGAGAGCTTGTCTGCATGCATGGTGAGGCCCTGGTTTCCATTCCCATCATTGCAAAAAAAAAAAAAAGAAAAAAGGATTTTCACTAAAATTGCTAATTTGCTTTATGTTAAGATAAACCATTAAAAAACGCAGGGGCAACCCAAGCCTACAGGTACTAGGTAAAAACAAGGAACTAGAAAAAAGTAAAATCTGTAATCTTTGAAAATAGAAACAGATAACCTATCTCTACATATTTTTTATATGATTTACATGATTCTAGAAGTCTGGGGTTTAGTATATATATCTTTATGTCAACCACACTGCTTATTACAGACTGTTATTTAATAACTCTGTCCTTTAATCTATAAAAGAATAGTTAAATGTCACGTTCAGAACAGCTGTAGACACCTCGAAGACACAATGCTGGCCAACGTCAGGGGGTGCTATTCTGAGTCAATAATGTGGCAGCAAAACTGTCATTCATCACATTAAATAGATATAAAAACACAAATTCACAGCACATGCAATTTCAATTTCCCTTACCACAACAAATAACTATATCTCTGTGACATAAATGATGATAATATTTCTGATGTCAGAGTATTAGAAACCTAGAGCAATCCCATACTATATTAAAGTAGCTCATCATTTATGTATTAACTCACCATCCTGTTTTCCATATTATAATTCAGACTTGCTCATCTCATGTCATTGAGATAGCACCAATTTTATATCAAACATAAATTAGTCCTTAAGACCTGTGCATGTTCGTTCATGTAATCACAAAGAGTATTACAGAATATAAGCATATTACCTCACTCTTGTGAAAATAATCCTGTCTTATTGTATTACATATAAGAGAAGAACACGCTATATTAGACATGGCATAATAGGCATATTAGTTTGAAATCCATTTCAGGTAAAAATCCCATTTTACTAAGCTTGGTTGAATATCAAAATTGCTACAGTGTAGTAAAACAGCAAAATAAAAGTTTATTTCTAAGGCATTCACAAGAGAGACTATTGTTAACTGGGCCTTTTCTTATTTGTTTGCATAAAGCAGATGTTTAATGCCTTTTCTTTTACAAATAATATTTCTATTTTGGTACTGTTACACGGAGAGGGGCAGACTGTGCACCTCAAAACTGAGTTTCTGGGAATTAAAATATATCTACCCCTGTATGGATCTAATTTTCTTTGCCTGCACTTGAATGTAGTAAGCGAGATTCCTAATGAAATTTAATGCTATCTAAAATGCACTAAATGTTCTTTTAAGTTGTGCCCATTATTTGAATGTGTTTTGAGGCAGGCATCCCCTATCTAGCTTAAGACTGTGAGCTTTCTGAGAGCAGGAATACATCTGGTTTATCTTTGTGTCTGAGCAGATCTAAGCATTTAATAGATATTCATAAATATTTATCTGGTGAGCAGGTTTGGTAACAAGTGTGCACAAGACTAAATGCCAAAGCTATTTAGTAGAAAACTGAAAAAACAAAATCTGATAGAGCGGCAAGGTCAAAGTCAACAGCAGAATCTAAGAAAGTTGCTGGAAGAGAAAAATGGGATAACAGCAGTGGGCTTTGGATAAAAGATCTCAGCACAGGCAGGCTTCCGAGTGGGGTGATATTTGAAATATGCAACACCCCTGGAAAGGGGCTGTCAGTGGACCAGGGGTACAGGGCACAGGAAGTAACTATGTGATTTCTTCTCCCTGCAGCTTCTCTAATGGTTGACCAGGACTAGCCCTTATAATTCAATATCTCCTCAGACCTGCTAGTAACATTCTTAGGCACTCTAAGAATTTTACCCTGAATCTAATAGAGACCCAAGTCTCGGATTCCCTCATTAACTTCCTCTTACGCTTTTCTACCCAGGGTTCCCCCAAGACCTCAGAGCTCTTGTATAAATCATTAATCAAGTGAAAATGGAAATATCAACGCAGATACTAACCTGTGAAACTGATTCTTTCTATAGGAAGAACTCTTATTCAAATTTAGGAATGAGAGAAAAAAGGAAGAATTATTTTTCTTTCTCCTAAAAGTTAAGTTTGGGGAATATCTAAATTTAGACAAAAATTTTTGTATCTTATAGGAGAGAACGATGCCAACAGTGTGGGTCACTAAAATATAATCAAATGGCAATTGTAGAATGAAGTATAAATGAATTATCATGTATTTTCAAAAGCATGGATGATCTAAAATAGGATTTTTAAATTTATAAATACATTGTCAACTTTAAAATGTAATAAAAAATATTTTGTATCTTTGATTATTTCATGATGATTTTTAAAAATGGCAGAGATTTTAGGTCCCTGGCTAGGTAGAGTCACCTCCACTTGCAAACTTGAAGTAGCCACAGAAGATAGATCTTATCCATTTCATTAATCCTAAAGACAAGATATCACAAGCCTGGGGAAGGGGAAAATGAGATATGAATTTGGAGAGACAGAAAAGAAAGAGAAAACCAAAAGAGATGCTCCCATGAGCCATCAGAATACAGGAAACACTTATGGACCTTCAAAATGCAAAATGAGCTAGCCTGGGCAACCCAGCCTATGTCCTCAGTGTGGATCTTGGCCAATGCTCTTGAACCATCCTCTTGCCTGCAAAAGGATCACATGAGGGCATCATGCAAGTGCTACCCTCACTCCACCTCAGTCCAGCCTCTAGCAACTGTCCTATAAATACTAACAACCCACACCAAGGGGTTGCTGCCTCTCCTCTGGAGGTAGCCTGCATTCTTCTTTGAATGTGTATCTGTGTTCCTAAATAAATCTGTTTCAAAAAATAGTTATTGATTATGGAGTAGATGATGGGGTAATTTTTCTTTTAAATTATAAACCTGAAATTATGTAGATTCTCTTGAGACTGAATTTTCAATTAAATATCATACTCATCATATATATATATATATATATATATATATATATATATATATATATAATCAGCATGCAGCTATACAGAAGAAAGATATAGTGTCTGTTTGGTAAGTGCCCATATAAGGGACCAACAAATAGCCAGAAAATAGAGATCCCTACAGAAGCAGTCGGGGGGACACTTCTTGGGTCTGTGGTTGGGGGAAAGTGGGTAAAGTCAATCAGGTAAGCAATGAAGAAGGACCTTGTAGGTTATGTTATCATTTGACCTATTTTAAGAGAGGAGTTATTTGTACACATTTGTCATTCACCATGGTGACTATTGTGACTTTATATAGTGTGGATTTGATGCAAGAAGGCTGGTTAGGGTAACAGTACAGCAACTTGAAGGAAAATCATGGGGCTCTGAGTCAACTCAGGTAATAGCAGGAATGGAAAAAATAGTGGGACAGGGTGGGTGGAGCGATGTGTGTGGCAGTGTCTCTTGGGTTTAGCTTCAAGAAAGGACTTGATGTTCAGGTGCAAGAAGAGCCATTGGCCAGCTTCCTCTAGCTGCCATGTCTCAGGGATTTGAGATCTCATTCATTCCAAGTAGCCCCAAACCAATTGAACATGGCTCCAACACAAGGAATTGGTCATTCTGGCACAAGTTGGGACTCTTCTAATGGCTGACTCTGAATCCTGAGTTCCCCACAATTAACTCTGTAAGACCCACCTGTTTGCCTGAAACATTCTGCCCTCTCCTGTTTCCTCCCACCTTCCCTCTCCAGATATCAGCTATGCACCATGATTTGAAGGCTCTCCCTGTCGGGTTCTGCTTCTTTCACACTTTATCTGTCACAGATGTCACCCCTGAATAAACTTCACTAATGACTCCATCTCAGCCTTTATCTCTTGGGAAATGAACTTGCCACAGGGTTGAGGAACATTTAGAAAATGAAATTGGCAGGAATATTGGGCATACAATAAGTCTGAAGGATGATAAAGACAATTTAGGATTTCTGCTAGGGTGGCAGTTCAGCTCACTGCCGTGAGTCACAGGATGAGGAGATGGTTGGTACATGGTGGGTTTTGAATATGGTAAAACAAGTTCTTGAGTGGCACACAATAGATTGGTCCCATAAATAATTACATACATAGACTGAGAGCTCATAGAGAGCTCTGTTTGTGTGTATGAAAGATGCATATCATGTAGTCAAATATTTTGCTCATCAGCCCTGATTGACTAACAGTGATACAATAGTTGAATGCAATAGTTACACAATTCTACCATTAACACAAATAGTTGTGACACACATATACTTTATACAGTAGAGAGAAAGAATAATATAATCAGCACACAGACTCTAAACCCAAATTGGACCTCTTTCACTCATTGGTTGTACACAGTGAGGAGACTTTTAACTTTAGCACAAGTAGGGTAAGAAAATTTTGATGACTCATCTTTTCAATGTGGTTTGTGTTGCATCTTCTTTCTACATTGAGTCCCAGTTTGTTGACATACCATCCCTGTGTTGATTATTTTTCTGTGTATATATTATTTGGACTACAACAGCATTAACAACCTCTAGATTGCTTTATTTCAGGCAGCAGTATGATTACTGTTCAAATACGAAACTATTGCATATTCTGATTGAAATATTCTGTTTGAAAATTCAATTTATACAGTATTAACTGTAGTTATATTTTGTGTTAGAGTTTGTTTCCCTCTGGCATCCTGAGGCATCAAGTTCATTCTATATGTAATTTCAGGTCAATACAGGCTGCTTAATTAGCTGGTTGAATTACAGAGCAATTTCACTCTGATAGTTTCAATTACTATAATAATATTTCCTACAAACTTGGCTCACAGAAATAATGGCCAGTATCCAACTCAACTTCACACCCAATTGTCCATTCAACTTTTGCTATGTTCAATGTTGGGAAACTCACTACCTGACGAGATCATTCATTTTATGATTTCACAGCTCCAGACTTTAGACAACCTATAATATTTATTCAAAGTTCAACATATTCCTTAGCAATTGCCTATTATAGCAAAAGTAAAATAATTGATAGGACTATAAAATTATTAAGTTTATGTTAGCATAATTTCCTCCATGTGTAGAATGACTGTACAAGAGAGGACATGCTGTATGAACAGAGGTTAATATCTCTCTGGTTCAGAGGACAAGGCAATAGTAACAGCTTCCAGTATTAAAACCAACAGACATGACTCTATCACCCTATTTCAAGGGTCCATGCTAAAATCCCAATATTCCCAGTCTCTAGTTTCCTATAGTTTGCCCCTAAACAGGTACCTAACTACTCTCTGCCACTATTTTGCTAACAATAATTAAATTTCCCCAGCCCCTTGTCCTCAGTTTGGTGACATAATCTTATCTGAAGATTGAAATTTGCAATTATTCAGAGAGGAAGTCAAGAAAGTAGAAGGGAAGGTGGACATTACCAAAGTACTATATATGCATCTGTGCAAACATCATGGTAAAGCTATTAATTTATATGGTTATTGTCTCAGTATTTGCAATTACAAAAGGAAAAAAAAAAACTTTTCAGTTCTTAACACTGCAAGTCTTAAGTATCCTTGTTTTGACTAACCTACCTCCTGGTTTTGCATGAGGAGTTCAAGACCTTTTACACGCTACTTGTGATGGTGATTTACTAAAGGTTGCACAAACTGACAGACTGCAACTTAAAGAAACATTCAGCAGATTTCCCCAAAAAGAAGAGAGGGATACAAAGGATATATCTGCTCATGAGCTGGAGGAGCCACGGCTAAAGAAAAATGATAGAGAGCCCTATCACATGGTTTTTCTTTTTTTAATTTAAATTTGCCCCATGTTTTGCTTAAATGAGCACAATTTAGATTGGAATTATATAGAAGAAAAAAGCGGTGTCTAAGGAAGGTGAAGTGTGTGCTTCATGCTAATGAGATGCCCTCGATATTTCTTAGCCAGAACTTCAGTCTCAGAGATGAGATCAAGCAAGCACTACATTCCAACAAGTCCCACTGAGGAATGGGTGGCCCTGGAGCAGGTGGGAGTCTCAGGAGATCATTATCTGGCTGGAAGTACTTTAAGATGAATGTCTGTGGCAGAGATCTAAGGAGCTCACAGAATTCAAAGCAAAGTGTTTGGATCTCTATTCAAAAATTTTTGACAAATGCAGCAAGGTGCAGAGGCAAGAATTACAAAGGTCCCGTTCCTGTTCCTCAGCTTCACCTGCTTCCCTGCAGAGCTCCCATTGGTTTCAAAGACATGACAGGCTTGAATCAGCTCTGTGGGGCATGAGTGGGGTGAGGAAGGGACCAAAGGCAGGAAGAGAGAAGGGCTAAACAAGGAGAAGGAAAACTTCTGTGCAAGAAATTTAGTAGAACAGAGGGCCTCTCCTTCTAATCCTCAAGGACTCTAATGCAACTGATTGATGCTTCATTAGATAGTTCCAAAGCATGTTTATAATGCAAACTGTGGTGTGCAAAAGATGTATTTACATCTGATTATGTCACATAGAACAAAATCAATATGTATTCTTTTTCCAGAAAAAAAGTAAACTGAGGAAACAGGAGCAGTAAGGGTGTTCAGAATGTCACCCTAAATCTACTCAAAATCTGTGTTTTTTTTTAATTCACTAATATTTTTCAACAGAAAGACCATAATAGATTATCCAAGTCTATTTGGAGACTGTCAGGAGAGTACAAAGATATTTGTCTGTTTAAAAAAAAAAGGAAAAGAAAAAAAAATAATACTCATAAGAGGACTTGGGACAACAGGCCTATCTCTAGTTCTTCTGTAAGTCTTAAATGCTTTTCATATTTTGGTCTTTGATCCATGTGACACTTATTCTTATGTATGCTTGTTCAGTTCTTAATTCAGATAACCACTTAGTATCCCAAATCATTTATTAAGTTACTTTTTCTAGTAATGCACAGTAGTAATTCTCTTTCTTTAAGCCCCTGTTAATATTGCTTGGGTCTGTTCCTGAGCTGTGCACTAAGGGTTCTTTGTCGATTTTTCTACTCCTATTCAGATCCCAAACTATCTTTCAATAGACCAATGATCTGTGACAGTAACCCTCCCTCCGCCCACCAGGTACACAGCCCTTTATCATCAACATTAGCTCGTATTTGCTTTGTCAAGCAAATTTAGGGTCAGATCATCAAATTCTACTAAAAACTTAGAGATTTTCCCTTAAATTATAGAATTATTTGGGAGGAGATCATACCTAGACTTTATTTAGTGTTCGTGTCTATTAACACCGACCCAGAAGAGAACTTCAAAGATGGCTCCAGACAGCACACCTGCTCAGCTCCAGTGCCTACCCCAGTAGACCCTCTATGGATGACTATCACATTCCCCGCTGAAGGCATGTTCACACTTTTTTATGTTCCTTTTACATAACCAAGCATATCTCTGTAGCAATTTTTGTCCTTTCTTCAATGATAAATTTTTCATTTCCATTAGATCATATCCATCAGTACATAAAGATGCCATGTCTGACATCTTAAAAAAAAAAAAAAAAAAAAAAAAAACTACTACTGCCCTTGATCTCATGACCTCATTTATTTCTCCAGCCACCACTATAGTCCTCCATTTCCCTATGACAAACTTTTCTCAGGGTCAGTTTTACTCCAATTCTTCCCCTCTTCTCCTCTAAATTCCTTTAAATCAGAATATCTTCCCACTCCAGTGTAGTGGCTCTTGTCCACATGTCAATGTGCCCTCCACATGGAAAAATCCACCTACAGGTCTTTCTCTAGGAAACTATCCAGTCTGCCTTACTTTCAAATGTATTGGTATATAATTGTGCATCATATAAATTTATAATCGTTTCAGTGTTTATAACATCCATAGGGAATGCCTTTTATGTTTACATTGTCCTTTTTTGTTTTGAGGGGTCTTTTTTTCCTTTTCAAAGATCAACATTTTCTTTGATTTTTTTTCTTTTATCCACTTCTACTCTAAACTTCAAAATATTTTCATCTTAGTTACTTTGTGCTCATTGCGATGTTTTTATTCTACCATCTTGAAATTGAGACATCAGTCAGCTTTAATCTTTATTTTTTCAAATAAAAATATTTGCTTTTATGTTTTTCATATGGGGTATTTTGTTGCTGTTATTTTCAAAATATTTTCTAATTTCCAATATGATTGTTTCTTTGACTCATGAGTAACTTCACTGTCTATTTCTCAATTTTCCAACTTCAGGTTTTCCTATTATCTTTTACACTTCTACTTAATTGCACTGAGGTCAGAAAACATGTTCTGACTTATTTAATTCGTTTGAAATTTGTTGAGCTTGCATTATAACCTGAGATATGATCAAATTTAGTACATCTTTTATGTGTACTTGAAAGGAATGTATATTCTGCAGTTTTAGGGTGCAGAACTTGATATAATTTAGTAGACCAAATTCAATAATTATGTTCAAATCATCTGGGCTTTTGACATTGTTCTATCAATTATTAAGAAAATTGTTTTCAAATTTCTAATTGTGACCATTAATTTCTCTTTTTACCCTTGTAGTTTTGTTTTATACATGTTTGGGTCTATGTATTAGATGCCTATGATTTTAAAATTATTCAGATACATTGGACTTTCTGTATTCTGAACTCATCTGTTCATGTCTAATAATCTGTTCACCTATGAGAAATTTCTTTTGATAATAATTAATGTAGGATGTCTTTCTCCATCTTTCTAATTCATCCTTTTCATACATTTTGGAGTGGTCTCTAGTAAGGAACATGTAGACAGATTTTAGTTTTTGTTGTTGGTTTGTTTTTGCAGCCTGAAAAAAAAAAACTTTGATTTCTTTAATTATAGCATTCTATCCACTTACATTTAATGATAAATTTGGATGCATTTGTACTTTGTATTTTCTGCACCTGTTCAATGTTTCTTTTCCTTTATTGCTTTTTTTATTTAATAGAGCATTTTCTTTTATTTTTGCTTTTAGACTTCAATTGGAATTTCTATACTTTCTTTTCAAGGTATCAACTCTTCTTCAATTTATTTAGTGTTAAAGGGAGAATTCTAAGATGACCTAATGACCCTTCCCCTCCCCTTGAGTGAGCTATAATATGATGGTTTTCACTCTCATGATTATATCTTATGACAAAAGGGAACTATTAAGGTAAACCCTTGTAAGAGATAAAAATCAGTAGTGAAGAGAAAGAACATGCAGTAAAAGTGAAAGAATTAAAAGGCAAATACCAGCTGTTTCCCTAACAATGAAAAATCAGAAGTTATTGGATGCATATCTTCAATGTGTTAAGAAAAATGTCAAAGTAAAATTTCTTTAAAAAAAACTTTTTTGTAGTTGTGTATGAACAGCATGCCTTCATTTTATTTTATTATTGTATTTTTTAATGAAATGCTAAGGATTGAACCCAGTGCCTCACACATGCTAAGCAAGTACTCTGCCATAGAGCTACAGCCCCAGCCCCATAAAATTTCTTGACAGATGAAAATATCTTTCAAAAATAAGTGAAGGACAAAGAAAAATCATTTGGGGGCAAATAAAAAATAAATTGTCCTCACATGAAGTCATGAAAATAAAATTCTAAATTATATATACTAGTCAGAAATTATGTGTTTCAGGTGAGTAGCATGAGATATAAGAAATCAGAAAAAGGTAAATGTGTGTCTAAATCTATGTGAACACTGACATTATAAAACCACAATATCCATCATATCCTATAGCAATAAAAACAGAATAACTTTATTATAAGTTTAAAAATATTACAAGTATTAAAGTGTTCAAGTTCCATAATCTGGACACAAATGTGATGATTAATTTAAAAATATGACAAAAATGGACATTAACATTGTAATTGCTAAATTTATTGGTTTTCTATCCCTGCATAACAAATAACCACAAACTTAGATTAAAACAACACAATTTATTGTTTCACAGTTTCCACTGGGACAAGAGTTCAACAGGTATTAAGTGGGTAGGTGCCATCCTTAGACTAAAATCAAGTGTGGCCAATGCTGCGTAGGTGAGGCCCAAGGTCCTCTTCCACGCCCACTCTTTTTGGAAAAATTTAGCTCCTTGTGTTTGTAGGATGAAGATGCTCAGCACCTAGGGACAGTCAGTCTTCCATTCCGTCTCTACTGTATGGTAGCTGGGGCCACTATTCCCACAGAAGCATAGCTAGTAAAAGAATGTAGGGAGAAATACAATTTTTTTAAGTTTATTCATATAAGTGGAATGTTCAAATTTGTATAGTAAAACTCAAATTTGAAACAAAAACAGAAAACCTGAGTAGACTTGTATCTGTATTAAAAAATATTCAATCTGTAATTAAAATACTTTCCAAGTTCAGATACATTAATCAAACAGTGACTTCTTCCAAACACTGAATGGAAAATAAATGCCAAATTCTTCCAGGGAATGTGAAAAGTTGGAAACATCTCCATTTAATTTTATGAGTTCAGAAAAATGATAGTAGAAGCTATGGCTTGAGTCCTTCTTGGCTGGAAACTGATTTTTCTCCTTGAGTGTTGGTTCCCAACAGCTTTCAGTTGAGTCCCTTCATGGGATTTTCCAGTACCGCAAAAGAGCTACATTCCCCAAGGTTGCACCACCAGGATCAGGTTTTTGATCAGCACAAAGATCCAGCTCCCTAGCCTTAAAGAATCATGCACAGGGTCACCCTGGCTCATGGACTCCTACATTGTCTGTGGCCCTTGATGTGACTATAATCCAATTCCTCCTCTAGCACAGCCTACTTTTCTCTCTTCCTCAGAAGAGTTGTTCACCTGCATGTAAATGCATGTCTCAGGCTCTTCCCTGGGAAATCCTATCTAAAACAATAATCTTGATATCAATGCCCAAAAACACATTTTAAGAAAGGAGTTGCAAAGGCCTTTTCTCTCATGATACAGAAGCAAAGATCCTGAGTAAAACATTAGGAAATAGACTCCAGCAATATGTAATGGGGATAACACTCCATACAAGGTTGGAATTATTTAACATTCGAAAAATCAATCAATGTCATTACCATACTCCTTTGATCACTTCAATAGATAATAGATAAATAGCATTGATAAAGTTCAACATTCAGTTAAGCCAAAACCTCTTAGCAGACTAGTAACCGAAGCTGAGGTCCTTAATCCGATGATGAGAATCTATAAAATTTCTGTAGCAAACATGTAATTAATGGAAATTCCCAGTGATTGACAATGAGACAAAGATGGTGTTTATTCTGGTTTATTGAAGTCCCAGCAAATATAATTGGACAATAGAAAGGAATAAGAAAAAAATGGGGATGAGGAAGAAAATATAATTTTCAGACCATAAATTTGTACTTATGAAAAGATCTACTGGTGAAATATTAGGATTAACATTGTGAAATTAGTAAAATACATAAGGTTATTAGATACAAGGTCAATTTACAAAAATAATACATATCAACAAAAGATTTCTTAAATACACCTCTTATAACAGCTTCAAAAATCATCTGATCATCACAAAACATGTGCAAGAATTCATTAAAATTAAAAAGCATTACTGAGAACAATTGAAAACCTATTAAAGTACCTCCAATGCTGGGCTTGTGGGTTGGCAAACTCAAATTCTTCCCCAATTAAACTATAGATTTGGTGCAGTCCCTATTAGTCCTGCAGGACATTCATTTTATGTGGAAAATGATGATCCCATTATGAAACTTATATGGAAGTGCAAAGGGAAAAGAATAACTAGGACATTCTGAAAGAAAAACAAGTCTAAAAAGTTAGCAGTTATTCATATGTGTTTTTAAACTATAATAATTAAGACAGGACAGATATCTAACAAAGGGATCTGAACAGAGTCTATAAGCAGACACACAGACAACTGACTCAGCAAAGTGGACACCACAGATGTGGAGAAAAGATAATCTGTACAATAAATGGTTATGGGTCAACTGTACATGGGGGAAAACCATGCACCCTATTTCCCATCATCCAAAAAAGTCAATTTTGAATTGATATACAACTAAACATGAAAGTAAAAATACTAAAATTCTAGAAAATGTGGAAGAATCTCTCAATTCTGAATTAAAGATTTTTAAAATGGGAAATACGAAGCATCAACATGAAAGAAAAAAATGGAAAATCTGCATGTTGTTAAAATTTAGGGCTTTTGTTCATGGGCTAACAATGATTGTAAGATGGCAGACTACAGAATGAAGTCCAGAAATCCCCAGTATTCACATGTTCTGCAATTGTGGTTTCACCTTTTGATTAAAATTTGTAGTGCTCAAATCATACAGCACTTTTGTGATCCTTCAGAGACGGGCACAGAGCACCAGCAAATATGTGTCACTCACCCCATGCTACCCATCTGAGGTCAACAGGGTCAGGATTGATGCTCTGCCTTTTCCTGTAAGCTCCCATTCTATCAATAAGTGTCCTCTGTGTGATATTCAGTTCCACATCTTTTGCATTTGAGAATTGTTGAATATTTCACTGTGAAAACTAGTGCTACCTGAGGTTCCTAAGTTCAAGAAGGCTGTGTTCTGCTTTACAGAGAAAATATGTATTTAGATGAGATTCACACATGAGTTGTGCTATAGGCAGTGAATTAAATATTAATGAATCAATAATATCATTAGACAAAGTGACTTCAAACAGAAAATTATGTTAGTATTGATCAGTTGACAAAATAGTGACCAGAGTAATCTTGTGACCTAATCCTGTAGAGTCGACCTTGGCAATTTCACTCACAAAAATCTTAATCTACACCTTGACTAAAATACTGCTATTTAAAATTAAGTAATTTTTAATTTGATAGCCTCCAAGTGCAAATATTTTTTGCTAAAATATGTTGTTGCTATAGCGGCCTCTATAAATAGTGGAGCGATCAAGTCTACTAAGGTGTCAACTGATGATAGAATAAACATGCAGCCACATTATTCAGTCAATCAAATATCACCTAAATCTGTATTTTATTTTAAAAAAATGTTTGAGAATAATATTTGCTGGGGTTCATATAATAACTAAAGGATTTCATTTTTTGTTTTAATAAGGTCCCAGAGTCTTCTTTGTGTGTGTGTGTGTGTGTGTTTTAATTTTTTATTGTGGGTTGTTCAAAACATTACAAATTTCTTGACATATCATATTCCACACTTTGATTCAAGTGGGTTATGAACTCCCACCTTCACCCCATACACAGATTGCAGAATCACATCAGTTACACATCCATTGATTTACATATTGCCATACTAGTGTCTGTTGTGCTCCGCTGCCTTTCCCATCCTCCACCCTCCCCCCTCCCCTCCCCTCCTCTCTCTCTACCCCCTCCACTGTATAACCCTGAGGGTCTCCTTCCATTACCATGCAATTTCCCTTCTATCTCCCTTTGAATTTATATACAACTAAACATGAAAGTAAAAATACTAAAATTCTAGAAAATGTGGAAGAATCTCTCAATTCTGAATTAAAGATTTTTAAAATGGGAAATACGAAGCATCAAGGATTTCATTAGAGAGTATTGGTATTTTCTGAGGAAAAAATGGGAATGATCAAATTAAATTCTTGTGGGGAAAAAAATGAGCTGAAAGATCTTAAGATTATCAAATTCTACTTGGATAACTTTTGTGAGGATTTCTTTGGATGTGCTATTTGCTGTTCACAGCTAAGTCTTTGCTCAGACATTTCCCTGTGTGAGTCTACCTACCACGAAGCTAACCATCATTCACTGCCCAGATAAAAATACTCCCCTTCCTTTGAAGTCTCTTCTGGTTTCTCCTCTAGAAGTAACCCCTTCTACATCTATAATCACCTTGTACTTTACAGACTGTTAGACCTTTCCATCCTGCTTTGCACTATAGTTATTTATGTGTCTATTCTATCTTCCCGGCTCACTTACAAATCTGGTCCAAGGTAGAGAGGATTCCCACTACCCCTTAGACCTTTCTCACATAGCCACTTAAAACTTGAGATGTATTTAATAAATACACAATTTAGGTGACTGACTCTATAAAATTCATTGTAATCATTATTTTCTGTGGAAGGAAAAATAACCTGAAGTAAAAGCAGGTAATAAGGAGGACAACAACAACTCTAACAACAGAAGAAAATTAATGCTTTCGTCAATTGCACTTGAAGGGCAGTGTGTGGAATCAAAGAAAGTTCCTTTCTACAGTATCTTTGGCTTCCACATCTGGCTCTTTCCATCTTGCCTAAATTTCTGGAATTCTTTGTTTGGCTTTTACCTTTCATTCTGCTTTTGAACACTGTCTTGGTCCATTTTATGTTGGGATAGAGAATGCCACAGACTTGGAATTTTATAAAGAAAACAAAATGCATATGACTTATAGAAGCTGCGGAGTTGAAGGTCAACCTATCACATCCAGTGAGAGCCTTCTTGCTGCACCATAAATGACAAAAGGAATAACATGAGGGGAGAAAAGGAAGTATGTAAGTTGGGGTCTCTCTCCCTCTTCTTAGAATGTCTCTAATCTCCTCATAGGGGTCCCATCCTCATAAATTCCTCTATCCTTAATCAAATACCAAATGTCACCCCCACAAAAACACCATCAGCATATGGATTTGGGAATTCAGTTTCTAACATATTTACTTTCCAGGGGATATGTTCAAACTATAGCAACTTCCTAGTTATGCTGTCCCTACTTTTTGTCCCTACTTTTGCCTGGTTTAAGCTGAAGCCAGACTAGAACTCAACCTGACTATGGATGTGGCCAAAACTCTAGCTATCCCAGATTTCACCATTTATCCCCAATCCTGAAGTGATAATCAGCACCCAGGGGCCCCGACCAGTGTGCTCAGAGACAACACACTTCTAATTAGCTTCAAGGAGCCAACCCTTTTTATTTTGATAGTCATTTGACCAAAAAAAAAAAATCTAGATCCCATATTATCATTTGTTAAAAATATCTGCCTAGAGAAGTCACTGTTTCTGAATAAGAACCATCTCTCTGAAAAACAAGCATTCAGAGCAACTTCAAGGTTCTTACATCTCTCCCAGTTGATCATTTGATTAATGCCTGTATTTTAGATACATATACAAATACTACTGGATGTTTTAGATTTGAACTGGATGGGTCGTTGGTCTGCTTGGAAAGAGAAAGTATATAACACAGCACCTGGTGGAGTGCCTGAGGCAAAGGGATGATTGCTAGTTGACGATGTTCAAAGCAATTTTTCCCCCCTCAATCTTGGGAGAGTACACTATCCTATGCTCTAGGGACAGCTGTTCTCATCATGGCAACAGCTGGAGCTAAGGTACCCTGTGGGCAGCATCAGATTGCTTCCCAGACCCCTCGATTCCCAGAAGAGACTAGTTAGCATCTCCTGTTGCAAACAGAGGACACATCAAAGGAAACAACATAATAGAGGGTAGATAATTTAGTGGAGCCATTCAAATTATTTTAGGCCCAATGCCTCAGGAAAAAAGATCAGCTTTACCTTTATGAAGCTGTATGCTGATAAAATACACATCTGATTAGTGATTGATCTTCATTCATCATCGTTAACACTAGCATTGCTACTACCACCATAAACCTGGAATAGACAGCTGCAGTGCTCATGCTGGTGATGGGCTCTGAGTATAGGATGAGACACGTGCCCAGGCTTCTCCCTGGTGGTCCAGGTCTGCACTCTTTTCTTTGTCTACCAGGCGGTGGCCCCAGATTGTACCATGAGTACAAATGGAAAACTTGAAGAAGGTCCAAAATGAGCATCTTGTTTTCCCCTCTATGAACTTCTCTACTTTTTATTCCATTTCTTTCTTTGTTACTGGCCTTCATCAAGGTAAAACCTGAGAAGGACTCTGAATGCCTCCCCATTCCATCCACAGACTAGGGTGTTCTATTCTCATTCACCAAATTCTTTAGTCAATGTCACCTAAATGCTATCACTCAATAATTTCTTATC
Organism: Marmota monax; assembly: GCF_021218885.2. Classification (NCBI taxonomy): domain Eukaryota; kingdom Metazoa; phylum Chordata; class Mammalia; order Rodentia; family Sciuridae; genus Marmota; species Marmota monax. The sequence goes on along the minus strand of NW_026692356.1, from coordinate 5,205,967 downwards.
TAATGTACTGCCAAAGTATACCTTCATTTTCCTCCAACTTATTCCCCACACTTTAACAAGTATTAATGATTCCTTTTGCTATCTTATCCAAAGCACTACATAATTTCTCATTGGCCTCAGGATAAAAATGCAAGTCCTTTAACATAATCTGCAAACCCCTTACTCACCTGACACCAAGCATCATCTTCTATTGGTCTCCACAGTTCTCTTCCTATTATCTTCATGGGGCTTCTTTTTCCCAAGTGAGTCAAATATCACCTGTTCCAGTCCTGTCTTTCTGCCTGACACACAATTTTGCATCCCTCTTGTCCCTACCTCAACCTGAGGAACTTTATCTCATCCCTGAGCTGAGCACGGATGTCCTCTTTCTAAGGAACAATTCCTGACCTATGTTGTCCTGCCCTGCCACCTGCTACCAGGATCATTCTTCCATGGCAGCAGTGATTCCATGACACTTGCATTAAATGCCAAGCTCCTCATGTGTATACTGAACCATTTGCTTGAAACCATAGGATGGACCTTCTATTTATCTCTAGCACTCCACATGGACTCTGACATGTAATAGGTACAGAATAAACATTTTAAATGGAATAGGGTGGAATTGAGCTAAATTACAATCGGGTGGCCAAGGGAGTACATGCAAATAAAAAGATTCAAATGCAAAGAGCCAATTGAGAGCTTATAGTTGCTCAAAAAAGAAAGCAATTACTCTCAGCTATGGAGAGTTGGATGGGGTAGAACATTTGATAGAATCGTTGTTGTATTGCATGGGCATTTATGTTCATTTCAATCTTCACAGAGTAACACTAATTGTGGAAGTGGCTGATTCAAAAGTACCAGGATGATATCAGCAGGCCCCTCTTCTGCTGCCTGATGTGTTCCTGGAAGTACCTGGAAAGTCAAACAGTAGAGGCAAAGGAAATAGGAGGGGTGATTCCATTTCTACAATGTAGAGACTAGAAATTCTCTCCAAATTAATAATGCTTATTCCATTGTGAATACCTCCTCTATAGTCCTACCATGGAACAGATTTTTATATGAGCCAATGAAATAACATCAAGGTTGTTCCTAAAGCTTCCTTTGCAGTAGCCAGGGGGATGTTAAGGAAAATGGGTAGGCACTCAGTGCCTCATTCTGATTGACAGAGTCGACCAATGTGATTGTTGTCAGATCCAAGAGTCGGCCCACGGACAGATTGGCTCCTCAATTCATAGGGAACAAAGAGACACCTATCTGGCAGATTTCGGGAAGCATCATTTTCCTCTTTCCAGTATTCAGCTTTTCCGTACTGCCAATTCCAATAACAGAACATTCTGCTAGAAAATATTTAAAAAATTAAATTGATAAAAAAACTTTGTATATTATGTATGACATGTTTTGGAGTATGTATTTATTGTAGAATAGCTAATCAAACTAACATATGTACTAACATAATTTTTATGATGAGAGTACTTAAAATCTACTTCTCAACAATTTTAAGAATATAATAGATTGTTATTAACTATAATCACATGTTGTACAGTAGACCTCTTAAACTTATTCCTCCTAACTGAAATTATGTATCCTTTGACCAACATCTCCCAACTCTACCTCTTCCACCCACCTACCCAACCCCTGGAACCCACTATTTTGCACTATGCTTCTATGAGTTCAACTTCTTTATATTTCATGTATAAGTGAGGTCATGAGTTATCTGTCTCTCTACACCTGGTTAATTTCACTTAATATTTCCCAGGTTTATCCATGTTATCACAAGTGACAGGATTTTGTTTTTATGGTGAAATAATATTCTATTACATGTACATACCACATTATCCTTATTCATTCATCTATTGATGGACATTTAGGATGATTCCATATCTTGGCTATTGTGAATGATGCTGCAATGAATGTGGGCATATAGATATCTTTTCAGTATATTGATTCTATTTTGTTTTGATATATACATACTAGTAGAACTGCTGATAGTTTTATTTTTAATATTTTGGGAAGCCTCTGTCCTGCTTTCCATAATGGTTTCACTAATTTTCCTTCCTACCAACAGTAGGTAAGGGATCTCTCTTCTCCGCAGCCTGGCCAACACTTATTATCTTTGTGTTTTTTAAAATAAACATTCTAGAAGGTATGAGGCAATAACTTATTGTGGTTTCAATTTGCATTTACCTACTTAGTGAACATTTTCACATGTCTATTGACCATTTATTTTTAAGAAATATTTATTCTAGTCCTTTGCCAATTTTTAAATCAAACCATTTTTTTGCTATTGAATTGAATTCTTTATATATTTAGACATTAGCCCCTATCAAATATATTTCACAAATATCTTCTAGTCTGTAAGGTATCATTCACCCTGTTGATTGCTTTGTTGTGCAGAAGGTCTCAGTTTGCTATATTTCCCTTTGTATATTGTTGTTTCTGCTTTTGGATTAATTTCTAAAAACATTATTTCCCAGTCCAATCTCATGAAGTATTTCCTGAATGTTTTCTTCTACTAGTGTCTGAATTGCCTCAGGCTTATATTGACACCTGTTGACCCATAATGACCATTCAGCTAAGTGTCACTGTGATAGATGTCAACCAGACCAGAAGGCCACTCCTAGCTATCCCAGGAAGGAGAAGTTCTGAACATCTTTTACTGTTCCAATGTCATTCTCATATCTGACAGCTTCTCAGCTTTATACCTGTCCCAGGACACTAAAGTGCTTGGTAATTCTTTATTCATTTCAAGCAGAGATGGTGGATTTTTCTGTTTGTCAGAGCTGTGCGAGATGGCTAAGAAGGATATGGCTATTATCTGTTGCCCCCAAATATCCTGCTATTCCTTCCAGTCATACTCACTAAACATGAACTCTGCAGAAATATGGAGTATTCTACTTAACAATCAAGTAGATATCTCAAGAATACCACAGGATAAAAAATATCTCACTTAAAATCTTCATTTTTAGATAATGGTTTTTATTGTTTTGCTAAATAAATTACTTAAATAGTATATATTAAGATATCATGAGATCAAAGCCAGCCTCAACACAAATGAGGTTCTAAGCAACTGGGTGAGATCCTGTCTCTAAATCAAATACAAAATAGGGCTGGGTATGTGGCTCAGTGTTTTAGTGCCCTTGAGTTCAATCCCCAGTAGTACGCCCCCCCAAAAAAAATATGTGTGTGTGTGTGTGTGTGTGTGTGTGTGTATGATCTTATTTATTGAGTTGCACTACTATGTTACTTATAAGCAATAGAACTTATTTACTCCCAGACATCATAGGGTGGCCAATTGAGCAAGGTATTCTAAGAAAAGGATTTTCTTTTTATATGCAAAGACAAGTATTCTTAATATTCCTCCGGTCCTTTAAGACTCTTTCTCCCTCTACCATTCAAGTTTTGGTTTTAGAGTTCAGAATTCTATTTTCACCCTTCGGGGGTCTGTATCCAGTTCAGGTTGCACTCCAGCAATGACTGAGCTGATTAACTCATTAGCTACCCTAAGGAGCCAATGTACCTCAGGAAGGACAGTGATATTTGTCCCTTGAGGCAGCCCAGCCAATCTCATTTGAGGCAAGACTGTCCCTCCTGGTAGCATGACTCCAGCTTCAAGACAAACACACCAGCAGTGTGCTAAGGAGTATTGATTCTTTTCTGGGCTTGCCTTGCCTTGAAAGAAACACCTCATTGCTGCCAGGGGCTTTTTCCTTGCCATTAGGATTGGAAGTATCTGCTCTGATTAGGTTATCTTTCTTTCAAATATGGCTTACCTCTATTCCCACCTGTGTTAGCCAGCTTTTTGTCATGGTAACAAATATCTGAAAAAGAAAAAACTACTTAGAGGAAGAAAGATATATTTTGGTTCAATATTTTGGAGGTTTCAGTCCATAATCTGCTAACTCTTAGCAGAACTATCATGGCAGAAGAACAAGGTACAGGAAACTTGCTCAGCTCATAACACCCTGGAAACAGGAAGCTGGGTGGAGGCTGGAGGGCATGCCCACAGTGACCTACTTCCTCCAACCACGCCCACTTCCCAGTAGTCCATTCAACTGTTAATGGGTTAACCCACTGATGAGGTCAGAGTCCTCATGATGCAGTCACTTCCTGAAAGTTCTACCTCTGATATTTGCTGCGATGAGGACCAAGTCTTCAACACAAAAGACTTTGGGGGACAGTTCTAATTCAAACCATTACACCACTCTGCTCTCAACTGAAAAGGAAAAAAAATGTATCTGTATTATTCTATCACAAAAAAAATGTGTTTTAAAATTTCTATTAGTACATCTGAAGAATATATTTAAGGAGTGAATATATTTGAGATCACAAGCATAAGTCATAGAATGAATACCATTTTCATCTGTTAAAAGCCACGTAGGACTGTAGGCATCAGCTGAGACTCCTACTCAGAGTGGAGTGTTGGATTCATATAATCACAGGCATATGGACAGGATAATTTAGAAGAGCTCAGAATAGAGTCTGTAAGGTGAGATGGAACCAGTTCCCATGTGGACTGTTAGTCTTCATGTCAAGAAAAAAAGCATTAGCATCATTTATTAAGTGAACCTAAATCTCAGGTGATTATAGCAAAGTTTGTAATAGGAAGAGGTGTGTGGTAACTATTTCCCCTGGGTTGCTAAACACATAGCAAGAAAGAACACATTTACCTGGTCCTCAGAACACAAATGAATATTTTATTGAACAGAAGGTGCTTTTGCAAAATGAGCACTTTCTAATCTTTAAAGAATCACCTTCAGAAATAGCATGTCTTATTTTCTCCAAAAAAAAATTTTCAGAAAAATAGTCTTCCAAAGTTGTACATTTTGAAATGTAAATGTAACTGAGAACCCATAGTGGTAAAAGTTGACCTCATAATCATGGGGAGGAACTTTATTGTACCACAGAATTTGGCTAAAAGACTAACCTTTCTCAGGAATGTTTCATGAAATTCCACAATGGATCTTCTACCAAGTGTCCCAACTTCACCTTGAATTTCCAGTTACTTATTGTTAGGATATTTTATAAATTGTGGGTCATAATTTTGAAATTGTGTTATGTTTCTTAAACTACAAATAATTAAATGAAAAGTTAGAGCTTTTCAAACTGCTTCTCTGACTTTTCATTGGTTCATTGATGGAATAGATGATGCCCCAGGGGTATATCAGGGAGATAGGTTAAGGTGAAATGTCTGAGGCAAGTAAAAAGAAGTAAGACACCAGCCTGGCTGGAAAGCTTTTTCAACATGATAGAGGGAACTATTGTGTTAAACACATAAAGAATTAACACACAGGCAGAAGGTCTTACGTAATATACAAGGTGCACATAATGATATGATACCTAGACAATGAGTCGTCCATCTCTAACTAGTAAAAATAATGGAGAATGTCCTCAAATTACCTATCATATTGGAATTAGATTTTAAAATGTACAAACATAGGATGGTATAGAAAAAGAGGTTAATGCAGGCAAAGGTGAAGTAATTCCATAGACCCTCAGAGGGTCCATGCACCTGCCCCATAACATTCTGCATGTAATTATTCTCTGGCAGTCACAAGAGGAGTTCAGATTTTAACAATATTTAGGAACCCTTTAGCATAGATCGTGGTCTGGGAATAACAAGAAATTGTATTCATTTAATATGTAACATACCTTATGCCTTATGAACAGTTAAGGTATAAAAGATCACCAAGGATAAATCAATGAGTAATAAGGTTCAAGGCTTTCATTTTTAAAATGAGGAGATGGAACTCTGAGAAGTGATGGAACTTAATCATAAACACAGGACTTTTGACTGTATAGGGGTAAGGCTAAGTTTTAGAAAGCCTGTCTTAAAACTATGTGAAGAATGTGCTCTATTTACTACACAAAAGGGAATTGCTAAATTGTTTGGACAAGAGCACATACAGAAGATGTTTCTGGCAAAGCTGTTGGTTGGATTGGAAAGGGCAGAGTCTAGACTCAAGAAAGTCCACTGAAATTTATTGCAGGGGCTCCAAGCAGGAATAAACATGTCTAAGTGAGGGTGGTTCCAGAATAAAAAGCAAAGTAGTAAATTCACAAAGCTTAATGAAGGTGATAGGAATGTTAAAGAGAAGTATGTGTCAGAGATGATTCATAGATATCAAGTCCTAGAAACTGGGGAGGATACTGTAGAAATATGTAACTGAGAGGAAGAGGTATCTGGAAGATAAAGATGATATTTGGTTTTGATATGGACAATTTGATTAACAAAGTAATTATGCTAATTTCCTTATAAACTTTATAGCTCACTGTTGGTTTTCAAGGGGGACTTGGCATCATCCCAGTGACAAGTTCATGGTTAAAGCTGACATTTAGCCTGTACTGTCTTCCTACTGGTGCATGCACACTATGGGCAAGGAAAAAAATTAGAAATTGTTTCTATCTGATGACCTTTATATAGAATAGCAGATGTAAGAAAAACTCAGAATTATTACCTTGGCCATGGGTTTATAAATATTTATCACAACACTGTATCAATCCATGCTACTGACTCCTAAATATTACATGGGTTCCTATGATACATTAGTAACTCTTACAGGTACATTTTGAGGGGGTATAAAAAAAAGTAAGATATAGTTCTGAATTTTAAATAATTGACAGTTTAGCGGAGTTGTCAGACATAAACAAAATCTCTCCTTTCTCAGCAACACTAAATTGTTTATCTAGGTCTAAAATGCTGGAAGCCTTGCAAAATATGCATATCTCCTTTGCTCTTCTTTCAAAATTATGTTTACTCTGTTAGAATTTGGAGCAGGTGAAGATCAACTGAAATCTCAGAAACCAACCCTGTCAGTGTGCATGAGGAAGAAACACAGGCAAACTTGTTCCTTAAGCTTTTGCTGTTGTTCTACATGAAATCAATGGCCACCTTCAGCAGCCAGAAGGAAAAATCAAGTTTCAGCCTTATGGATGTGTTCTGAGTTCCCACAGTAATCCAAAAAGGGTTCTTTGGCCATTCAGTTATTCTTAGATCTAGGGTCTATGCTATCACATAAGACTTGACAAGTTCACTACCCCTTAAACTCTCTAATTTCTGTCCTATATGAAAGGCATACTGCTTCAATATTCTTGAATTTCTACTTTAGCTTATACCCTCTGTTAATGCCAACTTTTTCCACCTTCCTATCCTATTACCTGTAAAATTTTTACTTTTCTTTCATATATCTATATCTATATCTATATATCTATATATCTATATATATATATAGATATATATATATATATTCATATATATAAATTCACTATGACCATATATATATATGGTCATAGTGAATTGCAGTGATTCAAAATGAAAAGATGGAACCAAGGCATGTGCCAGAGACACTCCACTCTCCTCCCCCTGTGCCTTTCCTCTCCCTTCAAGCTGCTGCTTCCTCTGAACAGGTTCCAGCCTTTGTTGGAGACCCTAGAGCCTGGGCCGGCAGCTGGTACATGTCATCATTACTTTAGAGTGGGACAATTCTGATAGCATCGAGAAATAATGAGATTTGCCTGGAAAATTATTATTAGCACATCTTAAAGGTTTAGATCAAGCGTTGCTTCTCCTATCCTAAAGTGTTAAATATGTTAATGAGGTGGCCCAGAAAAAGAATGGAATACTCTTACTGCAGGTGTGAACATCACGGTGATAAATGGCTGGGAAGGAAGAACATCGGAGATGTGAATATATGCGGTGCCAGGATTAGCAAACGTCTGAGGGGGCGGTACCAGGACCACTCCCCAATGGCTGAAGTGAGAATGGAAGAACATGTCTCAAGGCACTCAATCAGCTTCACGTGTAAATCATACCTGGACCTGTGTAGATGCACCCCTCCATTTCAACACCCCAATTAATGAGTTTTCCCAGTAAAGCATGACTAAAGCTGTGCTCCATGGACACAGGAGGTCCTACTGGGAAATCTCTGCATCCAACTGAAGCAGAGGATGGATACAATTATTTTTGTAAAGAAGTTCTCAGGGGAGAGATGGTTTGAACTTGAATGAAACTTCACTTGCTGTCACTCACTGTATGTGTGATCTTAAGCATTTTTTAATCTGTTATAGCCAAGCTGTACTCATTTGTAAAATAGTCAGCCCTATTTTGTGATGATTAAATGAGACAATGCATTTAAAATGGCTTACCATGATGCCTTACCACCACCCCCCCCCACTTTTTTTTGGTGTGTGTGTGTGTGTGTGTGTGGTACTGGGGATTGAAACCATGGTCTTCTGCATCCTGGCAAGTGCTCTACCACTGAGCTATTGCCACAGCCCCAATGCCTGGTGCTATGGCTCTTGGAAAGTTCTCAATAGTGTTGTCTTTATTATCAATCCTAAATTCTTTTTTTTAAGAGAGAGAGAGAGAGAGAGAGAGAATTTTTTTAGTATTTTTTTTTTTAGTTTTCGGCGGACACAACGTCTTTGTATGTGGTGCTGAGGATCGAACCCAGCGCCGTGTGCATGCCAGGCGAGCACTCTACTGCTTGAGCCACATCCCCAGCCCCTAAATTCTTAAAGGGTTTTTCAGCCATCTCTTCTTAAAGTCTCATGTAGTAAGTTAGCTCAGTGACCCATCTCCCCACAGAGGAAACCCTTTTCCAGCAATCTCTTTCTGTGTGTCTAGCCCAGTATACTCCATCTTAGCCAAATGAATTCTGCTACCATGACTAGATAGCGTATAATCTATGGCTACTAAATGGCTCATCCACTACTTTGGGCGTTGGTTACTTCCATCTTCTCTGTATCTTCTCCATCACCATCTTTTCAGGAAGAATCAATATGGCTTTTTTCCTGCCAGTAGAAGTCACTATATTCTGTCATCCTCTTCCCTTATTATATTGAAATCAACAAAGGAAATGCAATTAGACTTTAAGAAACATAATGTAAAAAGAAACCTATAAAGACAAGGCATTAAAGCATATGTAATTTTTAAATATGACAGCATGATTTTCTATTTAGACTTACAGTAGGGAAGAAAATTCCAGAGATTCATACATTTACAAAGTATTTGCTCAAGTCAATTCCTAGGTTTTTAAAAAGTGGACCATGGAATAACTGTTAATCTGTTTAAATGAAACCCATCCTAAGAAATTTATGGCCTAGTAGGACAAGCCATATGCATGGAAACACTAGACTATGAGGTAGGCCACTGGTTATAAGAGCTGTTCAGCTGAAAGTGTTATGGAAGCTCTAAGAATAAATAATAAATTTTCCAACACAAAATTATTCTCAGCATCTTAAAGAGTAAATGAAGTCTTAGAGGATTTGCACATGCAACTGCAGCTTAAAGAGCATCTGTTAACTATATATATGGCAGAGGGTTGTGTATACAGTTGGTGGAGTTCCCTGTAATTCACTGTTAAACTCCCTTTTATGCAAGAGCTATTTTATGTTCTATCTCTACCCCAGATTAATGATGGTTTCAATTTGGGCAATAGCAAATATCAGCATTTCTCCAAAGAACCAGGTAGTAGATATTTTTAGCTTCAGGAGCCATAGGGCTTCTCTTGAACTACTCAGGGCTGCTGTTGTAGCATAAAAGCAGCTGCAGACAACATGTGCATGATATGCATGGCTCTGTTTAAAATGCAGTTTAAAAACGCAGGTGGCAGGTTAGATTTGGCCTGTGAATGTTGATTTGCCAATCTCTGGCCTTATAACATAGGCTTACAAATGTATCAATCCAAGAAAATATTTCCGCTGTCTGATAGTGATAGAAATGGTACTATAACAAATAGAGAATTGGCCTTTTAAATAGGCCAAACATCCAGCTGTCCAAAACATTAAAGGACCTGAGATTTTACCCTACACTTGCAACGGAATAAACTAGTCTGACACTGTTTCATGGATGCTGGCATAAGACACCTAACTCCTACGTCAGAGTCAAAGGATGATTTATTACTGATAGTAATAAATTAGCACAGTTAAATTATCAGTGTTTCTTCTGCCCATTCCCCAAGCCCTGTTTTCCACAGGGAAATGTAAGGAGAGACATTAATAACTGCACATGCAGTACATTGAATTAGAAGAAAACCTAAGTCTAGAAAACAAGAGTGTTCTATCACGGGCAATAAGCCTGTCTGAACTTTGTCCCAGTGTAAGACATTAACTTTATCACATTGTGCAATAAGAATGCCTGGCTCCTCTGGAGGCAGAGGCCATCTCTGTTTGTCAGTGCTGTTCTCCACACAAACATCATTGAATAGATAACCTAGTACAAAGGCATGCAGTGCCTCTACCCAGTAGATGAGAAGAAATACCAGAAACTCATGGAGAATCATCAACCAGCCCCAACCTTCCAAACTACAGTCGTGTTCCTGTAGGTCTTGAAAGCCTTGATAAATCTGCAGGGTGAAACCAACCACACTTAAGTGCCCACAGAATTTGCCAAAACAAGTATGTAAAACATCTTGGAAATAACAGAAATACACTTTATTTTTTCAGTCTAAGACCCTAACTAATTCACCACAGAGATAACCGTCAGTACTATCTCAAGTCCAATCCATAGTTTCCATCTTTGGAACCCAATTCTTTCAAAGATAATTATATTAAAATCAAATTATTTCAAGGCTGATGGTCTCTACTACAGTTTTTAAAAGTTTTCTACATGCATGCTTACATTTTTTATGTGGGCACATGTATAGAAAGTTACCTTTGTGTGTTTTTCAGACGTTACAGAGTAAATAAAAGGAAAAAAAAATGGTATTGATCTGAAAGTAAGTTGAGATGTTCCACAGTGTAAGTAACCTTGTGAGGATTTCAGAAGATTTTATGTAATTCGTCTTCTCTGAATTTTGTTAAATGTAAAGTTTCCAAGAATTCAAATGTCTATAATCACATTTCTGTGTTAAGAGATGACCCTTGCCGTTCCCACTCTGTAACTCCAGGAAATAGAGGTAAACACGCAGAGTGATTAGACTAAAGCCCATAAAAAATAAAAAATAAAAAAAAATTCTGACTTCTCAAACTAAAGATCACATATTTTTTTTACTAAACCAATCTGCTAATTAAGAAGCATAAAAACAAAAAGTTGTCATTATTTCCCCAATAAAATTATTTCCCCTTAGTACAGTGAGATTCAAGTGGCCTCCTTAGTACATCTGTGGGTGAGCCAACTCAGGCGCTGCTCCTTACAGATCAATTTGGCTCTTCCCCAGAGTCTCCTTTTGGAGTTGTACCTAATTTTCTTACCAGTGATTCTCCTTTCATTTCTTGTCCCGGAAATTCTTGATCCTGAAAAGACAGTGGGGAAGAAGTCCATGGTAGGGACAATAGGGTAAAGAGGATCAATACATTTGAATCAAGAACTGTTAATTTTTGAAGTGCAATGATCAAGATATTTGATGGAAGTGAAGCATATGCATTGTGCTCTCGGTTTCTACTTGGCCTTTATATATTGTTACAAAAATACACTAAGTTCTATGGAAAACACTTTATGGAAGATCACTATCATCTTTGCAAAGGGGCGGTCCCAATATCAGTACACATTATGTCCACATAAATGCCTACACATTTATAAGAACATATAAACATGAGAGTAACCTGCTCCATGACAAGCACAATGTTTATGGCCAAGAGTTGAGAAGGGGTCCTATGCCACTTGGCTCCTCCCAAGGGTGCATGTATGCTTGATTTGAACAGTTCACTAAATGCAAGGAAAGGGTGACTGTGTGTGAATGGCAGACACATATTAGTGTGGTTTCATTTTGAAAGACTTTTTCCTCCTTTGCATTAACCCTTTTGGAATCATATACCTATAACTCTGCCATTTGTCATGAGGACATTTGCAACTAAAGTTTGTAGAGTCATTTGACAGATAGAAAATTCTTTCCCTTCCTGCATACAGACATTTTTCAAGTATGTCCCTGTTTATACATATGGACATGAAGGTTTCTGGGAAATGTTGTGAATGCATCTCTCTCGTGCCTCAGGGAAGTGCTAGGGATGATGTCGCAGGGAGAAAATGAAACTGTGGCAGGCACCAGGTTTTAAGTTTTATTTTCATCAAGCTTGTACTTTGTTCCGCTTTTAGAAGCAGCGTGATGTCAGTCACATTTAAATCAGATGAAAACCTGAATTTTTCATATTAATTAAAGTTCAATGGATTCCTTATAAAGAATACATGAAAAGATCAGCAGTGATGGGGATTGGTGGTGGGGGGAGTCCTGTGGGGTGGATTCTCTGCAGATTAACTATGGCCAAGTTGAACTTTCCTGGGTTTTCAGGACTGATTCCAAATTTAGAAAGAGATTGACAAATAAGAATGCATTATCCTGCATGATTTTTCTCTCTTGTGAACTGAAGCTAAATGAAAAGGGAAAATAAATATTTCCAGGTAATAGTGATGTACTAGTCAGGCTCATATATCTCTGTGGGTGTGTTTATTGTAGTTCTTCAGTGACATAACACAAATCCACACACACACACAATTTAAAGCATGGAATAAAGCTGCTCTCTGTGCATACCTCTTTGGCAGCATAAGATAGGAAATATATTAAGGCATGAGCCAGAGAAACCACTACTCCAGCTATAATAGGTGTCTGTGACAGGCAGCCTGAGGGATTGATCAAAGCAATTTTTACCTGAGTTTTTAGATGATGACCATGTGACCAGTTGAATCTATCTGAGTTCAATTATTTATATTGAAACTCATCAATAGAGAGTTTCAATGTATTACCTGGCAAAGACATAAAATCAACATTATGGAAGTATATGAAGTTTTACTAAAAATAAAACATGAAATTCAACAAATTCCAAAGAAAGCCATAGATGTGAATGTAATTTAACTGTTACATGTTCTGAAGGCCCAGAATACCTATCTCTCTGGAGGAGATAGTCCTTGTTCATGTATTTTTTTTTAAATTTTCAGTGGTAGAGGGAGATTTTTTAATTTGTCATTTTTAGATATACATGACTATAGAGTGTTCCTTGACATATTATATATACACGGAGTACAACACTTTCTAATTAGGATCTGATTCTTGTGATTGTACAAAAAGTGGAATTATACTGGTTATATATTCATTTAAAGGAAAGAAAAATTATGTCTGATTCATTCTACTGTTTTTCCTCTTCCTATCTCCCTCCCTTCCCTTCATTTCCCCTTATTGTAATCCAATGAACATATATTCTACCCCTTACTACCCTCTCTTGTTATGGATTAGCATCCACATGTCAGAGAGAACATTCAGACTTCAGTTTTTCAGGACTGGCTTATTTCACTTAGTGTATTTTCTAGTTCTATGCATTGACTGACAAAGCCATAATTTGGTTCTTCTTTATGGCTGGGTAATACTCTAATGTGTATATACCACATTTTCTTTATCCATTCATCTGTTGAAGGGCATCTGGTTTGGTTCCATAGTTTAGCTATTGTGAATTGAGCTTCTATAAACATTGAAGTGGCTGAATCACGGTTATATGCTGATTTTAAGTGTCTTGGGTGTAGAGAGACGAGTGGAATAACTGCAAAAAATGGTGGATCCATTCCAAGTTTTCTAAGGAATCTCCATACTGCTTTCCAGAGTGTTTGTCCCAATTTGCAGTCCACCAGCAATGTATGAGTGAACCTTTTTCTCACATCTTTGTCAACAATTATTGCTACTTGTATTCTTAATAATTGCCATTCGAACTGGAATGAGATGGAATACAGGTGCAGTTTTCATTTGTATTTCTCTAATTGCTAAAGATTTTGGATATTTTTTTATATACTTGTTGACCAATTGTATTTCTTCTGAGAAATGTATGTTCAGTTTCTTTGCCCATTTATTGATTTGGTTATTTTTTATGTTAAGTTTTTTGAGTTCTTTTTTATATATCCTGGAAATTAATTCTCTGGCTGAGGTGCTGGCAAAGATTGTCTCCCATTCTGTAGGATCTCTGTTCATGTTCTTGATTGTTTCCTTTGCTGTGAAGAAACATTTTATTTTAGTACAATCCCAATTATTGATATTACTTCGTAAACTTTAGGAGTCTCATTGAGCAGGTCCGTTCCTAAGGTGACATGAGGAAAGTTGGACCTACATTTTCTTTCAGTAGGTGCAGGGTCTCTGGTCTAATGCCTAGGTCCTTGATCCACCTTGAGGTGAGTTTTGTGCAGGGTGAGTAACAGGGGTTCAATTTCAATCCTCTACAGTGAAAACTATAGAACACAAAAGAAAGAAATTGAAGAAGACCTTGGAAAATGGAAAGATCTTCCATGTTTTTGGGTCAGCAGAATTAATATTGTCAAATGGCCATACTACCAAAAGCACTAAACAGACTCGATGCAATTCCTACTTAAAATTCCTAGGATATTCTTCTTAGAAATAGAAAAAGCAGTCATGAAATTTATTTGGAAAAATAAGAGGCCAAAACAATCCTTAGTAAGATGCAGGAGGCCTCACAATACCAGACCTTAAATTATACTACAGAGCCATAGTAACCAAAACTGACATGAAGACCAATGGTGCTGAATAGAAGATACAGAGACAAACCCACATGAATATAGTTACCTCATCCTAGACTAAGGCACCATAAACATACAGTTGGAGAAAACATAGCCTCTTCAACAAATGGTGCTAGGAAAACTGGAAATTCATATGTAGTAGATAGTCTGTTGTTGATTAGGTCTCCCTGGATTCTGCCTGTCCCACAGAGCTAGCTTTACCTTCCCAGGTGTTTCCATCAAGATACTGACTATAGGACCTCCCAGAATCTCTGCTTTGGGATGGTGTCAGTTTCCTAATACCTAGGACTGCCACTTTAAAGTTGCTGCTATTACTGTTTCTAATATTTTATTGCTATTCATTTCCTTACCTCATCTAGCTCTATCTCTTTATGTTTGGATTGCTGGATAGAAGACAACTAGCTCCAGTTAGGAAAACCTAAATGGTTCTTAGAATCTTTCACACTGCTTTTGGTACATTGTGACAATCTCTGAGGGCCCTCATTTCACTATAGGGAATTAATGCTGCTTGTGATCCCATTTAGATCTTTCTCAAGACCTTGCCTGCTACTTGATCACATGACCTTATCAAAGTGGAATTTAGGATATTTAGCACTTAAAACCCAATGTATCACCTCACAGTGATTATCCCCAGGCAAAGCATGAACTCATGATAATACAAATAAGTAAGCTAGATATGAGAGAATTTACATTGCTCTAATTGAGGCATTAATCAAAAACCACACAAATATACAATTGTTAATCTGAAATACACAAAACTTTAGCTTCTCTCATGATGTGACCAAGATCCTTTGCTATAGTCACAGGGTGATACGTGACCTGTTGAAGTTAAGGACAGAGGTTGGTGATCAATGTGGTTTACCTAGAACCCATCAACCTTCCTTATGGTGACTAGTATGTACTTATATTTCATTGTAACTCACTCTCAAGGAACTAGAAGGAATAGCTTGCTTGCCCTGTCTTCCTGCTTCTGTTGGGAAGAAATAACTTGCAAGGATGATGCCTGAGTGAAGTGCCCCCTCCTGAAACCACATCAGTGCATCTTCTGTTGCTTCTTGGTATTTTTCAAATGATCCAAACCACATGAAATGGGACATAGGATAAAATAGTGGTGGAACTATGCATTTGAAAAGCTCTGATAACAAATATCCCCTTTTAAATATTCTAACTTTTTATGCTTTTGCATGGAGTTATAATAAGAAATTGCTGGATAGTCCATGGCAAATAAGTCAATTCCTGGTTATAATCCATGGGACATGTTAATACCCACAAGTTCTTTAGTTTATTGAAGGAGTTGTTTTTTTTTTTTGTTTTTTTTTTTTAAAAAGAGACATGATCTTTTGCTTGTGTAAATGAAGCAAAGGGGACGTATAATGAAGTAGGATAGTACTTGTAGGAAGAAGAAATAAGTGGCATATGAATCCTAAGTTTATGCAACTTGAAGTTAATAAATCCAATTTAATAATTCATCTGATATAAATTATGATAATAAAATGATTAGAATAATATGAAGTTTCACTGAATTTTACCACTGGTTCATGTTACTTGAGAAATGATAGGTTAACTTCCCCCTCTCAGAATTGTATCTAACTTTTGCACACTGCTTTCTTAAAATTTTTTTCAAGCAAGTAAATAATCATAACTGAACAAATTGATAAATTCCTCAGAGATGAGACATATGTGCATTATTAACCTTCAGTATTTGAAAGCATATCTAATATAAAAATAAATTTAATTCAAAGACCTTTCCATGCTTCTTATGTAGCTATCACTATATCACTTATACTGATACACTCTTGGAAAGTAAAATGAAGGTTGACTGTCCGAGGAATATAACATGAAAGTATGTGCAGGATTGATATTTATAACAAATGGTTTAAGACTTTAAAAATCATGATAGTTTGTGCTGATTTGCATAATAAAAAATAGAAAATTTGTTTTCAAAATTGTTTTTGAATGCTCAGTGATGAATTTGAATAAACTCATGAATCTGATAAATTCACTCTGAATCACAACAAATAGTACACCAATGCTCTCCTTTACTTTAATAGTAAAAGACATGACTCAAATGGTTTATTTGATAATAATTGAAAACCTTGATATTGAGCAAATTTATGTTCTACCGTGAGACTGTTTTACAGAATAAATGCAATGTTTTCTAATCTACCATTCCAAGGCTATTTTCATTCATCAATTTTGAATGCACTTTTATTTTGAACACTGATTTTCTTTTTATAAGTAAAAGGATAGAATAGAAAATCATTTTAAATTGCCTGCACAATTTACTACTTTCTGATTGTTTGATCAATGGAAAATGTGATATTTTATGTTCTGTTCTTTGAGGGGGCAGGCTAATTACTTCTGTGTTGTTTCCTTATTAATAGCTCTGCAATAGAAGGTCAAATGCATACAATAAATTAAATAATTTAACATGACTGAAAATGAAGTATGTTATTAAAAGAAAACCAGGTATTGGGGTGATTTTCAGCTAAGAGACTAAAAAATGGAAGCTTCTTGGCTAATCCTTCTTTGTTGTCATGGCTATAATATAAGCAAAATTCCCTTTCTTTATACCCTCTTCTATTTATACCACAGGAGTAAAGCTCTGAGGTATTAAGAATGGAATAAGAAAATTCATTCATGCAAGTTTTTGTGGGGGTCAAGCAGAATTCCTATTCTGGCTCAGGACTGGTGATTAATAATCATGACTCTTGGTTTACTGCTCCTATGTATCAAGTGTTTTGTGCTTCTGTCTTCAATTGTGCAATAACCTTTCAACTCATATTTTATTATTATATTAGATACAACCAAAATAAGATTCAGAAAGATTAAATGACATGCTCTAGGAAAAACATTGATTTCTAAAACCAGAATTCCAATTCAGAACTCCATCTCAAAAGGAGA
Source organism: Marmota monax (assembly GCF_021218885.2). Lineage (NCBI taxonomy): Eukaryota > Metazoa > Chordata > Mammalia > Rodentia > Sciuridae > Marmota > Marmota monax. The sequence goes on along the minus strand of NW_026692356.1, from coordinate 5,188,638 downwards.
TGTTTCATCATGTGCCCACCTCAGTGGGTGGAATCCTGGGTTAACTCATCAGAAAAAGGCTGTGTTCTCCAAAAGGAATCAATAGCTTCAAACATGGCACACTTAAAGGAATAAAAACTATAAGGAAAATGTAAAATTTTCCTAAAACTAAGATATATATAGATATGTGTGTGAGGGTGTGTGCGCGTGTGTGTGTGTGTATGTGTTCAGTGTTTTAAAAATCATTGTTGAGAGTTAATCAGATAACAATGAAGATTTACTTGCATCTACTAGGAAGTTCACTTTTCCTAGATGCTAACAGCAAGACACTAGGGATATTCTCTTTAGCTTCCTTTTAAGATATATTGTATATATAGTTAATATAATTTTAAAAGACTTGTCACTGATACAATGTTTTTTGATGAGAGAAATCAGGAATGGTACCCACCTCTCACTGTCATGCTATGCCACAATCTGCATAAAGACATTGAAAATCACTGTTTTATTTTAAGCTTATTTCACAAAGCATCCTTTGTACTTAGTACTATATTTTGCAGTGGGTTTTTCTGTTATGCAAAGGAGAATTAAAATGAGCCTGTAAAGAGGCTTTTAAGAAAGTTTAACTTTGAGATGCAATTGTTTTTTCTGATTTAATAGTTTATCCAATGAATGCTCCAAGTTTAATTTAGACATATAAATATTTTTTGTGATTAACCATACAAATTGGGGACAGTATGGAATGTTTATACAACAGGTAAACTATGAAAGTTGCCATCATTTGAATAACTGATCCTAAATTGAGAAGAAATCTCCAAATAATTCAAAATTTTATCTGGTTTCTTTGCAAATAGTGAGTCAAGCGCCATATTGATTGGAAAATTATTTTCTTCCTAGTATGTATAAATTAATATTTTGTTTGCAAATGACATAATTTGTTTATGCAAGAGGGAAAACATTTATTTTTTTAAAATAGTCTTAAATCTCTTGGAATTTAAGGAAAGCTCTAAGATTAAACTCAGGGAAACTCAGAAGTGGTTATATGAATAGAATAAGAATTCTGTATTCATTTCAACATTCTTCTCTGTATTTCCTGCTCTCTCCCCTCCCTCTTTTCCTTTCTCTTACCCTGAAGACATGTTTTTCCTAGCCTATATGACACTCATGGTGGCCTGTAACACTCACCCACACAGGTTTTCCTACAGCTCCAGTGACTTGAGAAATAGCACATTGGAAATCTGAGTCCTAAATTCAGATCTACCCAGAAGGTCTGAGTTTGAACTGGTATGAGTCACATATTTCCTTATGAACCAGTTCTCTATGTCTAGAAGTGCACAGGGTCATGTGTACAAAAGAGATAGTGGTGGTATTTATGTAGATCAAGGTTATAAATCCGAAAATAGCCTCCAGGAAGAAAATCCTATAAATGTCACTGTTCTGTGAATTTAAGTAACTTCTACTAGATTTTTGGGGATATTTTTTACCTTATACCCCTTGTCCATCTGCATCTTAAGATGCATAGGCCAAGGCTACTTGGCTCACCACAAATCAGCAGTCAGTTGGGATACACACTGCTTGCTTAGTTCAGTTGTTTTCAGAGTTTGGATTTATGAAGCTTTCCAACTGTACTTGGCACAAGTGATTGAGTACACTTAGGGATGCTGCCAAAATGTGCAGAGTGTCTTTGGCAGAAGAAAAAAAACAGATGGTCCCATCAACTGGATCACATCCACGGGCATTAAATTAGATTTGAAGAGAAGAGTGAAATCTACCTGGGGGATATGTTTTAAAGGGTTAAATAGCTTAGTTATCCTAAGCTAGGACATAAAGCTTCAAAAAACTGATTATGATTTGAGCATATAGGCCACATTCCAGAAATTGAGATAGTGGCAGGAAAGAATGCTCAACAAGACACCAGAGCAGGATCAGAAACTCTGCAACAGAGCTGCAGGGAGCAAGGAAGTGATAACAAGTTGACAGATCACACTGGCAAAGAGGATCACACTTGAGTAGAGCGAGGGTGAATAGAAACATCAGCGTACATGACCACAAAATGAGAAAGCAGAACAGTAAAGGGCCTAAAGTATGCAAGCAATTATCACAGATCTCTCCAACTCAGTAGAGGTTTTAAAGCATGAAGTACACTTACAGACCTTTCAATCTGAACTTCTCATTTTTCAGGTGATGAAGCTGTGATCCAAAAATCCACTTACTTCCAGGTCTTCTAATGCTAAGAATAGTGTTACTCTTTCCATACTCAAACAGGAATTTTGAGTTAACAATCCAAAAGGAAAACAATCTGCTAGGAAAGATGAACTTCAAATAAATTCGTCCAGGAAGATTGCTTGGTCTACCACCACCTATTTCTTAGCATTCCTTTCTATTTCAGTAATGAATGTAAAGAGAGTCATCAAAAGTCACAAACAGGAAGTGCCATTGTCAGTCCTAGGACTCAGCCACACATAGAATTTATGATTTAATGAAGTTGGTGAAAACTGTTGTGGGTAGTCAATAAAAAGCAGTGATGTTAGGACATTAAAATTAAAAGACATGTCTAACAGTTATCTCCTAAGGCTTGATGATATAAATGATAGACAGATAGATAGATAGATAGATAGATAGAAGCTACACAGATGGGAAGGGGGAGATGTAGCTGCTAAAGTCTGTGTATCCTCCTCCCATGATAAACAGTCACTCTGGAAGGGAACTGCCCAGCAGATTGGAACTACCTTTCTCAGTTGGCCTGCCTAGTGACCAGAGGAACAACAGAAGTGCTGTCTGTGCGGCTTACCACTCAGGGTGGTTGACAGCTTTCTCCATGCTTACTCCCACCCACCCACCCACCCCACCAGCTAGAAGAAAACTCTAGACTCTGAAGACTGATGAAGCCAAACTGAAAAAACTCATAGTTCTGACATCAGAGAGGGGAGGAGACTTTTCCATAGTTCAGGAACATCCATATTACCCTGCTACTCCAGCAAGAAATAAACCTTAGTAAGATTGAACTCCTGAAAGTTTGAGGGTTATTTATTAAAGCAGCCAGAATTATCCAATTTAATATAATAGACCATTTCCTTATGTAAATGTCATGTTAGATATATCTGAAATGTGTGCACAGGCTGTGTTCCTAAAGGGACGTATTTGAATGAAGTAGGTCTCAGAAATGCATAATGAACAGAAATTACAGGCCTGAGCATCCTTCTAGTTACACCAGCATTTCTTTAGAGCTTCAGAGATATATGTCTCTTTGCATATCAGGAGACAAAGTTTTATGCTAAAATAATGACTTATTCTTTGATTCAAGCCGGGGGATCGAAATATATTATTAGAGTGAGATTTCTAAGAACTACTGGGAATTACATAAGCTGCTATTTCTAACTGGCTTTTCTAAGTCATCTCCTTTAGGGCCAGAGCTGCTTCATTTGTTTATGGCAACAAAAATATAAAAAGAGATGATCAAACCACTGAACTTTCCCCAAAAATGGAACACAGTCTCGAGGGATATTAATATAATAAAAGGGGCAGAGAATATCAGATCAGAAGAAGGCCTTCATAATATAATCATCATGCCCAACTCCTTCATTTTATGAGAAAAAATTTTTCCTTCTTTTTGATAATGTTTGACTTCGTCTCTTATTGTAGCTCAGCTATAAATGACTTACCTAGTTCAAGACTCCTGACTTTTAACCTTGAGTGTCCTTCATAACGAAACTCTATACAATTTGAGTTCATCACAAATCCCCACTTTCTTTTTGTGATCTCTCCTTTGTGTCACCAACTGCACAGTCTTCTGGTTTATGTGCTTAGGGGACTTTGGCACACCCCAAACGGAGAACTCATCAGAAGATATGAGGTATGTATAGTAACGTGTGATTGTCGGAATCTTCAAAACAATACTTTATAGGGAAGTAATAATTTCTTAGAATAATTTCTAGATATCTGCATTCTAGTCATATTTCAGTAATTTTTTTCTTAAATAGGAGCATCGATGTTGGAGAATTAATATCACCTTTTCCATTAAGGCTTATAATCATAGACAAAAAATCAGTAGTTATGAAATAATTTTAAATGAAAATGTAGGGGCTTGGGTCATAGCACAGTGGTAGAGCATTTGCCTGGCATGTGTAAGGCACCGGGTTCGATTCCCAGCACCATATATAAATAAATAAAATAAAGATTCATTGACAACTAAAAAAAAATTTTTTTAGAAAAAGAAAATGTAAACATGTTCCTAAGTAAAAGTTAGACTGTGTTGTCCTCATTTCGGTGACTTTTCCAATCTTTTTTTTTTTCTTCCACAGATTAATTAGGAACTGGGAGTTAGTTCAATGGAAAACAGTTTGCCTACAGTACAAAAAGCCCTGGGTTAGAGCCCCACCACTGCAAAAACAAAAACAAAAATAAATAGATAGTGTAATCATTTCTGTTTAGTATTTAATTTACTTATTCCACTCTAATGTGTTAAAACCTGGAGCATTTTTATTTTTCAAAGACAAAAATCTGCAATGAATCTTATGGAAGATATTTTGATTATGTAGAATGTTACATGACACCCTTCAGGGCAGGAATGCATACGTGGAGGAAATAAATTCCTCCTCAGTAGAGTACTGGGAAAGAATTAAGGTTTTAGGAGATATTTTGGGGGGAAGAGGGTACCAGAATTGAACTCGGGGGCACTCAACCACTGAGCCACATCCCCACCCCTATTTTATATTTTATTTAGAGACAGTGTCTCATTGAGTTGCTTTTGCTGAGGTTGACTTTGAACTCTTTATCCTCTTGCCTCAGCCTCCTGAGACGCTGGGATTACAGGTGTGTACCACCGCACTTGGCAAGAATTAAGATTTAAAATCTGTTATTAATTAATTAAAATGACTAGAGTCCTGTGCCAAGAAAAGTTCTACAAAGAGGAGAATAGTATTCTACAAAACTATTACTTTTCTATAAATTAATAGTTTTAAAGACTAACAAGTATACACTGCTACACTGCCATATATGAATATCTCATATCCTTAGATGAATATTTTTTGCTATGTTGTTTTGTTTTATTTGTTGTAATTAGTTATACCTGACAGTCTTGATAGTAAAAGGATTTTGACATATTATACCTATATGGAGTATAACTTCTTATTCTGCTTGTACATGGTGTAGAATTACATTGGTCATATAATCATATATGCACATAAGATAGTAATGTCCAATTTATTCTGTCTTTCCTATCCCCATTCCCTTTCCCTTCCCTTCTTTCCCCTTTCTTTAATTCAAAATACTTCTATTCTTCCCACCCCCCACCCCCATTGTGAAGTTAGCATCTGCATATCAGAGAAAATATTCTGCCTTTGGTTTTGGGGGATTGGCTTATTTAACTTAACATGATATTCTCCACTCCATTTATTTACCAGAAAGTTCCATAATTTCATTAATTTTTGTGGCTGGCTAATATTCCATTGTGTATATATACCACAGTTTTTTTTTTTAATCCTTTCTACTGTTGAAAGACAACTAGGTTGGTTCCTTAGTTTAGCTATTGTGAATTGAACTGCTGTAAGCATTGATGTGGCTGTGTCCCTGTAGTATGCTGATTTTAAGTCCTTGTGGGTATAAACTGAGGAGTGGGATTTCTGGGTCAAATGGTGGTTCCATTCAATCCACCAGTCCCACCAGCAATGTATGAGTGTATCTTTTTTCCACATCATCACCAACATTTATTGTTGTTTGTATTCTTGATGATTGGCATTCTGACTGGAGTAAGATGAAATCTCAGGGTAGTTTTAATTTGCATTTTTCTAACTGCTAGAATTGTTGAGAACACATTTTCATATATTTGTTGGTGGATTTCAGTTCTTCTGTGAAGTGTCTGTTCAGTTCCTTAGCCCATCTATTGATTGGGTAAGTTTTTTTAGTTCTTTATATATCCTGGAGATTAATGGTCTACTTAATAAGATTTTTATGTTGGTAGAAGAGAAAGAAATTCTTGGTAAAGGTAATCACTAAAGGTACTATCAAATATTGCTCTATTAGGGAAGTGAAGATCATATTTAGGTAAAGGAAATAACTCATAAAAGAGAAAATAAGTTGGTGATGAGAAAAATAAGCTCCTAAGACAAAGCTCAAGGTGAATAAAACCACATTATTTGACCAACTGACACAGATCTATGTGTATATATTGTATGGTTATATGCCATGATTCTCAAAAAAGTCTTAAAAACTGGTTAGATGTGTTCTCATCAGGAAAATCTCCCTTTGGGATTGTATACACAGAAATGAAGTGAAATATTCTTCAGCCTTAAAACAGAAAAACGCCATTTGCAACATCATGAGTGAAACTGGAGGATATGATGCTAAGTAAAAACAGAAACAGAGGAATGGAAAGAGAGAGGAGTTGGGGAAGCATTGGCCAGAGTATATAAATGTTGCAGTTTTACTGAATGGTTAACTCTAGAGATATAATCATTAATGATATTACATTGTATATTCAAAATTTGCTAAGAGGGTGTACTTTAGGTGCTCTTGTCACAACAAGTAACTATGGGAAGTGATAGATTTGTTAATTTGTTAATTCACTATGAATATGTGTATCAAAATATCATGTCCTGTACCTTAAATATATACAGTAAAAATAAATAGAAAATAATGCTCTTATCCAACAGCAAGATGAAAGGCCAATGAAAAATAATCAAATCACATTAGATAATTATACCAAAATTAGCAAAAAAAAATTCAAATTATTCTGATAACTTTATTAATCCTAATCCAAAATCTTTCTAAATTTTTATCCATAATTGTAAGTTTGATTTAAAACACTATATATTATTTTGGACTATGTAATAGAAAAGACATTATGAGATGAAAATTGTACACATGGATGATTAAGTCACATCCTCCACTGCTGGACTCTATGACATTCTTAGGTATTCGTGTTAAGAAATCATTAGTAAAGTGCATAAAGATACAAAGATACTAGTGGATACAAAGATGATAATCACATTGTCATTTAAGTATATTAGTAATAATAAAAATTGGAAATACTAACCATGTTAAAAAGGGAGTAGTTAATAATATATACATTATAATGCTATTTTTTAAATTTTCATAGTTTACATGTACATGATAAACAAAAAATCAGTTAAAAAAATGACAAAGGGGAGTTTTCAGTGTGAAAAGTTAGTTTCATTTCTAATCCAACTTCCCAAATACCCTTTCTAGATACAACTACATTTGTTATTGCAGAGATGTGTTATTTATGTGCCAGGATGTACCTGCATGTGTCTACCCTTTGATTTTGACACTAATGGCAGCCTGCTACACATACTGGTGATTCTACAGACCTCTCATTGCCCTCACAATATACCTTGTAAAACATCCAATTTAAAGACACGTAGATACCACACTTTCCCCTAACTTTTTTGGAAAATGCAGAAGGTAAACTAAAAATTCACATGTAAACAACTTGGTGAGCTTTCAGAAAATGAACTCTTCTGTGTCACAGGTTCATAGGTGAAGAGCCAGAGCTCAGCCACACAGCAACCCTCTTAGTGGCCTCCTCCCATCACCACCCACTAAAGATTGCTGCCACCTTGACCTTCGATTCCACATGTGAGTCTTACCTGTGTTGAACTTTCTAGAAATAAATCACACAGCAAATCCACTAGCGATAGCCACAAGAATATTGCCTAATCATCCCAAAATTCATCAGCTTAGAAAAACAGTGATTGTCACTTATTCATCAGCTGGAGCTATATTTGGGTTTACTATTTCTTGTTCATTTGCGTCATGATAGGATGGTTTAGAGACAGGGTCAAAAAACTCTTCCCTAAAGGACCAGTAGTAATACTTTTAGGCTTTGTGAGTCATACCGGCAAGCCTCAGTCCTGGTACCATTAAAGCAACCTGCGATAACTCATCCATCTGGGAGTGAGAGTGGCTGTGTTTTTAAAAAGTGGACCAGATTTGCCCTGTAGGCCACAGTTTGCCAACCTCTGGGTACACTAAAGTTTCACATAACCCCAAAATATCAGTAGCTTTACACAACAAAGTTTCCATGTTTTGCTCAGATGGACACTATTGCCACAGGTCAGATGAGAAGAAATAGCCAGACCACATCAGCACTTTACCATTGCCATGGAGATGGGACACAAACAGGGCCAGCAGCACATTGGTTCAAAGTTATGATGCACGTAACTTTTCACTCATGTTTTACTAGCCAAAGCAAGTCAAAAAGGCTTTGCCTCACATCAAACAGTGCAAGAAAATGTGACCCTCTCCTATGCCTACGTGGAGAACAGACCTAGAATATTTGTGAACTTGCTTGTGACAACTATTGCATAGCTGAACCATAAGGTGGACCAATACTCTGAGGGGCTTCACCCTGTGTCTTGGCTGATGTCACAGATCATCACGAGGTACTCAGGGTACATGGTTATTGATGTGGTGCATGTCAGTTGATATGGTGAATGATTTTCAATATTCATGGGTAAAGAGGGGTAAAGTTATTTGCTTTTACATGGAGATCATAGCAGTACACATACATGGATGTGTCCCTAGGCTGTGTCAGCTCTCCTGGTCCCTTTCACAACATTTTCTATAAAGAATTTGATTACCTTGTCATACTGTCAAAGGTGGTCAGTTTACTATGCACAGATAGGCCTTTGTCACAGTGTGTCAGATTAATGGAATCTGATAAACATTGAGAGTGGCAGGTGTGTATAATCACATGAATCAATCACAAGGTTGAGCCGATGTGATCATCATCCATCATCCAATGGAATTTACACAGTCAGAATTTTCAGAACAGAGAACTACTAAAACTTTAAGACCAGATATCTCAGATCCCTATAGCCCCAATATTTGTTACTTTGATGCCTGACCCCTACATGCATGGGACAAAGAGGGAAATTAAGAAAGAAGGAGAAAAAGTCCAAGACTTATTCCAAAAGTAGCTTAGCTTAATATATTGGTAAAAACAGAATGATCTGATGAGGAACTCTAGCCCTATCAGGGATCACCTCAAAGAACTGCCATGGAAATAAATCTTCTATTTGTAAAGCCATCAATAGTAGGTGTTGTTATTCCTCTTGAGTGGAAAGAGAGGCAACCTGAGGTGAGAGGGTGCAGGAATTCCCAGGCAGTGACAATTCACTGGAAATAACCACTCTTAAAAGATTTGAAATGAGGGGAAATAGATATGGGATGCATCCATAAGTGTGGGGATAATCAATACCTGCCAGAATAAAAGAAGCGCTCAACAACTAGGTGGGCAGGCAAGGGCTTGCCATGTGCTGTCTTGCATAATGGGACTATAAATGGAGTAGTTATGATAACAAAGCTGGAAGCTACAGATGAGCCCAGTATCCTAGGTCCTTCACCCCAAGGCTCCACTACTTATTGCTGTTCCTGAATGTTCAATCCTATCAGCAGTAGAACCCAAACCTGAGCCCTCAATATAGTAGTACAATGCAAAGAGGTCATTCAGCTGCTTGGTGGGAAATCTATTATATCAGACTGCTTCTACCCTAGAGCGGTCTTAATTCAGCCACACCAGAGCTAACACTCAGGACACAGATCTGCTTTGCGTACTCTCGGTGCCTCTGCAAGCACGACCTAGATGGGTTATAGAAAATTTACTGCCCTAGAATCCCACAGAACATAGCTTTAAATTAAACGATGCATTTTACTGCAAACTTGGTGTGACAAGGGACACCAGTTTTCATGTATGGTTAGATCTATTTTTAAGCTTGCTGCTTTGTTTGACTGATCAGTTTCTCTATCCCCAGGCCAATACCACACTGTTTATTGCCTACTAATAGGTCTGGGTAGCTGATAGAGCCACCCACACACATGTACACAAAATATCCTTTGTTAGAAATTTGGGGGCATATATAGTCTTTGAGTATTTTATGTAAATTTAAGTATCATTAATCCCTGTATAATATTGTTTGGGAATTTTGATTAACATATTATTGAATCTATAGATAAACTTGAGGAAAGGATTGAATATTTATAATAGTCTTCCAATTAATGAGCATGACATATTTATTTAGATTTTTTAAAATTATCTCTGAGTTAAATTATCTGGGTTTCTCCATTATTTCATTACACAAATTCTGTTAGACTTATTATTTGTAATACTATTTTCATCATAAATGGCAGATATTTTTGTTTCCTATTTGTTCATGTATACAAAAAATATTTCTATATTAATCCAAAACATCTTCACTTCCAACATCTTTATTTTTATAATAATAATGATTCATTTCATTTCCTTTAGAAACAATCAAACCTTCTCTGTATATGATATGATTATTTCCATCTTCTTAATCATGAATTTTCTTCTTTCTTTTCAATTTTAGAGTCTAAGGTGTCCAATGCAAAGCTGAAAAGATAGTTACATTAAATATTTTAAGAGTTCTTTAAAGCTCCATCAAAATATTTAATAAGCTATGTTTTATTAGATAAAAGTGACCTTATTTTGTAAGAGTTTTAAACATAAATGAGTGTAGAAATTGATTCAATTTTACATTGATCTTTAATTATCATATAGATTTTTTCTTTTAATCAATTGATAGGTTGATTATATTCCTCATATAACTGTAATTTGGTCTTTTTAAATACAATATTGTTCTTGAGTGTGTCAAGGAGGTTTGGATATGTGGTAATAATTGAGGTGGATTTTAAGATTTTGCTGGTCCCACAGAATGAGTGTTTTCAGCTTTTACATTTCTGAAAGAGGAAAAATACAATTATCTTTTTATTCAAACTTTTGTAGAATTCACTGAGAAAATCATTTGGGGTGGGGCTATGTGAAATGATTATTAATACTAATTTTATCTTCTTGGTTATTATAAGACTATGATTGTTAGTTCATCTTTAGCAAGTGGAAATAATTTGTTTTTCTAAGAATTCATATATTTTTATACAAGTTTTCAAATTTATTAGCATCAAGTTGTTCGTGATATTTTCCAATTATATTTTAAGTCTTTAATTATGTCTCCTGTTGTTGCTACTATTGTTCAACTATGAGAAGATTGCCTATTTTATTCTTCTTTTGGAGAAATCTATTGACTATAATATCTGTGGTATCTTTATTTTCTGTTTCATTGGTTTCTAATCATCTACTTATTACCTTTTTCTACTTTCTTTTGGTTTACTAATCTTCTAGCATACACATTCATGATTAATATAAAATCAATTTACTGTCAACAATCCAACATGTTTTGATTTATAATTTTATTTCCTCTAGTCTAATTTTCTTAATTCTTATTCTAATTTTATTATGATTTTTTGCAAGCATAGAAAATATATGGCTATTATTACATAATCTTAGAATGGTAAAGATTTTATCAACATAATAATACACAAAAGACCAGAGGACACAACAGATTTGAGTTTATCAATCTTTTAAATGTTATTATAACAAAAAGAAATGTGTCCATAAGTACTACTTGAAAAAATTTGGAGTAATACTTATAAAATATAAAGTTCAATATTTTAAAATATGAAGGCTCTTATTAATCAAAAAGAATATGATTACCCCAACACAAAATCAGATAGAATGTGAAAACAAATTCCGAAAAGATATATTTCTTTCTTTTATACTAGTATTTATATACTTCAATAACTTAGAAATCAAATGAGAATATACATTCACTATAGTTTTTCTACTCAAATTGGTAAAGTCTTTTAGAATGAAAATACCTAAAAAATTCTCATATCACTACTGTTGACCCTCCATATCCACTGGTTCTGCCTTGTCATATTCAATCAACCATGGATTGAAAATAATGAAAAAATTGAGTCACTGTTAAATATGTACAGACTATTTTCTAATGATTGTTTTCTAAACAATATGGTATAATGGCAATTTACATAGAATTTACACTGTATTAAGTATTATAAGTAATTTAGAGATAATTTTGAAGTATACAAAAGGATATCTATAGGTTATATGCAAATAATGTGCAATTTAAATACAAGATTTGTGCATTCATGGATTTTGTTATATTCAGAGGTCCTGGAACCAATTCAGGGACAACTGTATTTGAAATGTAAATTACTTTAATTTTCCTGGAAGTAAATTTAGTAATACATGTATCATATGTCAAAACCTTCAAAATTGGGCATGATTTCCAAATCAGTAATTCTACAAATTTGGAGAAAACAATAATAGGAAAAAGGAAATATTTTCTTTGTAAAATTATCATTACTATATTTTAAAACAATATTAGTAATAGTATACATACTCACACACACACACACACACACACACTATATATATATATATATATATATATATATATATATATATACACATTTACACATTTCTATTACAAACACTTTGAAATATCAGACAATATATATTATCTTAAACTGGAGACCAAAGTCTGTTTGAATGACTTCTTCAATATTTATTCATCACCAATAGGGTAAAACCTCAATAATATTTCTCATTGTTGCTTCAAATTCTTAGCCCTATTTTTTAACATGCATACAAGTTTACAAAGCTGCATGTTCCAAGAGAATAAAATCTTGTTCTCTATCTAGTCACCTTCTCTATCCTCAACATTTTTGTCTTAAAGCATACTTTTATATAAATATAAAATATATTTTTATATAACATATGAATTATGTAATATACAAATATAGCTATGCTTTGCATTCTTTCTTTTGGTTTGTCTTTTGTTAATGTATCTTTTTTCATCCTTTGACTTTCAACTTTACCATATTTTACAAACACCACTTGTGATGACACAGACTATCACTTGAAATTTTCTTGAAAATCTTTTTACAAGTAGCTTTGGTTCTTTCAAATTTATAATAATTTTTGTTATTGAAGCCAGATTTAAAATTAGGTAGTCAGTGTAGTTAGGTAAATCGGGTCTAATATCAAGTGAAATCTAAAATGGAGGCCATGCAGAGAATGACTCAGGGAAAACACAGGACAACTCATGGAATGTTAATGAAGTCCCTAAAAGGCCCTAGGCCAAAGTCCACCTCAAAGAAATGTTAATGAACAGCCCCCAGCAAAAAGGTGCTGACTCAGAAGTCCTTCCTGACCAGATTACTTCTTTGGCCCACCTGTGTCCCACCCCTTGGGCCTTCCAACCTACATTCCATCACCAAACCTATAAAAAGGGAAACACATTTGCCCGCCAACTGGATTCCACCTCTTGGGTCCCCTTCTTCCTCCGGGAGAAGTCTTTTCTGCTGTCCTTTAATAAACTTCTAATCTCTACTCTGACCTTGCCTCGGTGAGGGGAAGCAAGGACTCCTCACCTGTCAACAGCGGTAACATTATTTTGAAATTTCTTTCATCACAACTCTTTTTAATTTATTTTTGCTCTACTTTTAGAGGAAGAATAAGATATTGGCTCCAGAAAGAGATTTTTTTTTATAAAATCAAACTGCTTAGTTTTGAATCTACCTCTAAGTAGCTTTATAAAATCATGTGTCACACTTTGCTTTTCTGAACACTGATAATGGTAAGGCCATGGCATTGTTGTGAGGGTCCAGCTAGTTAACATGTATGCAGCGTTTAACATGTGCGTGGGTTGTAGGGATAGCAATGTGAGTGTCCTTTATAATTACAATTCTTTTCCTTTTGCTGACAGCCATAGCCTAGTGGAAATGACACATGGCATTTTTGCCAGAATGGAGTGGTTGAGAGGTGACCAGCAAGCCATTGAGATGATGATGGTTATGTTAAGCTGTGTATTAAATTGCATATTAGACCCCTGCTGTCCTCCTCGGTCTGCTACTTTGGAGTTCTCCCAGGGATTCCCGGGGAGAGTTCCCATTGGTTGGGGAAATGCCGGAGGAGGGATTTCTGGTTGGTGTGGTGTGTCCCAGGAGAGGGCCACGTGCGTGGTGTTCACAGGAGTGCGGAGAATAAAGGAGTTCCTGTTTTGAACCTACAAGGCTATGTGGCGGCTCCGTTATTTTGTGCCCAGCCAGACTGCGGCATCCTTTTATTACTTTTTCATTTAACTCATTTACTTTATTTTCAATATTTTCCTCCTATTGATTTAAAATTGAGGCTCCTATTTTCTTTCTTTTAGTGGCTTATCTTGAAATTTTTCCATGGCTATTTACCCTAACAGATAAAAATCAAGATAAAGACTTTCTAGAAAAAAAGACTTATTTCTAGAAAAGGACACTCAGAAAACTAACACGAATCAGTGTTCTTCTGACATGTATTGTTTTTGTTCAAAATTTTAGTTCTTTCTTTTTTATAAAAGTATCACAAATGAGACATTAATAATAATTACAGACAGAATTTTAAACACTTGATTAGAATATTTTTATGTTTTAAAATTAACATTCCATTATCTTCTTAGTGTCATGTTTAAAATATTTGCACTTAATCCAATTATCATTATTTTGTAACCATTCTACATATTTGACTGTTTTTCCCAACTTTTTTTTTACAAACAAACTTTACTAAAAACATAAAATAATGTACAAAGATTTAAATATACAATTCAGTGAGTACTGAAAAATATACATATCTACTAATGATACCCTAGTATTTTTTTTTCTCTCAAGAAGTCTTCCTTTGCACCTTGGCATCCAGTCACCTCATGCTACTCTAGCTACCAGTGATCTTATTTTTATCAACATAGATTACTTTTGCATGTTCTAGAACATCCTATCAGCAGAAGTAAACACTCTATGTACTCTTACATACCTGGCCATTTTCAGTAAACATGGTGCCTGTAAGGAGCATCTATGTTCTTGAATATATCATCAGTTTGCTTATTTTTACTGCTTCATGTCAGTGTATGAATCACTAAAATTTATCAACATGCTTGTTGAACATACTCTTAACTCTAGTTTCTGCCTAATGTGGATAAATAAATCATGCATATTGAGTATAACGCTTTTGGCAATCTACATTTTCACTATTTTTTGGTACATTCCTGGGAGTTGTTACACAGAAATAAGATGTGTCTTATACCTTTCCTTAGAAAAAATTTTGTACTGTGCCTTTTTTTTCTTGTAACATCCATACCAGATTTTGTTATTATAGGTAGCATATTGTTATTACACATAGCCTCATAAAGTGAATTAGGGAAATGTTCTGTCTTCTATTTGGAGACAATTTGTATTAAAACAGACTTTTATTCATCAGGATTTACCAGTGTATTCAGGTATGGACCTTTTCTTGCAGAAAGATACATTATTACAAATCTAATTACTTTAATAAGGAATTTTCAAGTTCTCTATTTCTACTGTCAATTTTGGAGTCATTCAAAATTTTTTTTTGATTTTTATCTAATCTGTGCTGCCATCAAGTTATAGTTAAAATTCCCTTATTCTTATGAGAGCTGAAAGATATGTAGTAATATAACTCATTTTTTTTCCTGAACATTATAGTTTTTATGTTATCAGTCTTAAAATTTATTAGAACTTGTTTTATGGTCCAAGAGATGGTGTATCTATGATTGTTTAATATGCACTAAAAAGAAAGAGTATTCTGAAGTTACTGGGTTAAATGTTCTGAGGTCAGATCTTCTATATTTTTATTGACTTTTTTTTTTTTTTTTTTTTTAATTTTTTATTGTGGGTTGTTCAAAACATTACAAATTTCTTGACATATCATATTCCACACTTTGATTCAAGTGGGTTATGAACTCCCACCTTCACCCCATACACAGATTGCAGATTCACATCAGTTACACATCCATTGATTTACAAATTGCCATACTAGTGTCTGTTGTGCTCCACTGCCTTTCCCATCATCCACCCTCCCCCCTCCCCACCTCTCCCCTCCCCTCCCCTCCTCTCTCTCTACCCCCTCCACTGTATAACCCTGAGGGTCTCCTTCCATTACCATGCAATTTCCCTTCTCTCTCCCTTTCCCTCCCACCTCTCATCCCTGTTAAATGTTAATCTTCTTCTCCTGTTCTTCGTCCCTACTCTGTTCTTAGTTACTTTCCTTATATCAAAGAAGACATTTGGCATTTGTTTTTTAGGGATTGGCTAGCTTCACTTAGCATAATCTGCTCTAATGCCATCCATTTCCCTGTAAATTCTATGATTTTGTCATTTTTTAATGCAGAGTAATACTCCATTGTGTATAAATGCCACATTTTTTTTATCCATTCGTCTATTGAAGGGCATCTAGGTTGGTTCCACAGTCTTGCTATTGTGAACTGTGCTGCTATGAACATCGATGTAGCAGTGTCCCTGTAGCATGCTCTTTTTAGGTCTTTAGGGAATAGACCAAGAAGGGGAATAGCTGGGTCAAATGGTGGCTCCATTCCCAGCTTTCCAAGAAATCTCCATACTGCTTTCCAAATTGGCTGCACCAATCTGCAGTCCCACCAGCAATGTACAAGTGTACCCTTTTCCCCACATCCTCGCCAGCACTTGTTGTTGTTTGACTTCCTAATGGCTGCCAATCTTACTGGAGTGAGATGGTATCTTAGGGTGGTTTTGATTTGCATTTCTCTGACAGCTAGAGATGGTGAGCATTTTTTCATGTACTTGTTGATTGACTGTATGTCCTCCTCTGAGAAGTGTCTGTTCAGGTCCTTGGCCCATTTGTTGATTGGGTTGTTTGTTCTTTTATTGTCTAATTTTTTGAGTTCTTTGTATACTCTGGATATTAGGGCTCTATCTGAAGTGTGAGGAGTAAAGATTTGTTCCCAGGATGTAGGCTCCCTATTTACCTCTCTTATTGTTTCTTTTGCTGAGAAAAAACTTTTTAGTTTGAGTAAGTCCCATTTGTTGATTCTAGTTATTAACTTTTGTGCTATGGGTGTCCTATTGAGGAATTTGGAGCCCGACCCCACCGACTGTAGATCGTAGCCAACTTTTTCTTCTATCAGACGGCGCGTCTCTGATTTGATATCAAGCTCCTTGATCCATTTTGAATTCACTTTTGTGCATGGCGAGAGAAAGGGATTCAGTTTCATTTTGTTGCATATGGATTTCCAGTTTTCCCAGCACCATTTGTTGAAGATGCTATCCTTCCTCCATTGCATGCTTTTAGCCCCTTTATCAAATATAAGATAGTTGAAGTTTTGTGGATTGGTTTCTGTGTCCTCTATTCTGTACCATTGGTCCACCCGCCTGTTTTGGTACCAGTACCATGCTGTTTTTGTTACTATTGCTCTGTAGTATAGTTTGAAGTCTGGTATCGCTATTCCGCCTGATTCACACTTCTTGCTTAGCATTGTTTTTGCTATTCTGGGTCTTTTGTTTTTCCATATGAATTTCCATATGACTTTTTTATCTATTTGTTCGGTTCATTTCTGAAAGAAGAGTCAAAACCTCCAACTCTAACTTTGAATTTGTCCATTTTTCTCTTTAGCTCTGTCAGTTTTGCCTTGTATTTTCAAGGCAATATTATTAGGCAAATGCATATTTGAGATTCTTATGTTTGCTGTTTATTCTTTGAGTAGGATAAAATTTCTTATTGCCAATGCTTCTTATCTTGGAATCTACTTAGTTTGATCTAAACTTATTATTTCATTGCTTTCATGTGCTTCCTGATTTTCACATACTTAAATATTTACATTTATAGACTTTTACCATCCCTTTAGTTTATGGTTGATGTTTATGTATATTCTACATTGAATCACTTATAGACTGCACTTGTTGAGTCTTACTCTTTTGAATGGTTTAATAATCTCTGCATTTTAATTAGTGTTCTTGGTTCATTTATGTTTAATGTAATCATTAAGATATTTGGGTATTTCTGTATTCTATGTGTCCTATCTATTTTCATCCTGTTGTTTCACTTTTACTGCCTCCTTTTTAATTAAATATTTTCTTGTTGTCATGTCTAGAGAATAAGCAAGAATGGTGGTTATTTGTGGATATTCAGATGTAACAAGTCTGGGTCTACGTCTCCTGTTAAAGAAGGGGTTTAATTTTGCTTCAACAGGATGTGCATTTGCTAGCATCTCAACTCTATTTTGTGGAGGTTTGGTTTTAGATTTTTAAGGAAAGCTACATAACTCTTGAACATGTTTTTTATACCTAAGCTATCAGCTTGCCAAGGGTATTAACATGTTCCTCCACTTCTGATTGGACCAGAAGCCTTTCATAGACCTGTAATCTTGGTCCCACTCTCAATCTTCTCAGCTAAGAGATGAAGAATCCCACCCTGATTTTAAGTAAGCACCTTCCAGGAACCCCATACACATACTCAGAATTTCCTTTCTCCATAGCCGTGTCTTTCCAGTAACCTGTCCTACAAATTGTGACTTTTCCAATAGTCTTGAAACCCCTGCCTGCCTGTTCTTATCAAAGATATCATATACTCTGTTTAGCTTTCCTCTCCTGTGCTATTTTTGGGGATCTCTCCCGAGAGAGAGAGAGAGAGAGAGAGAGAGAGGAGGCAAATGTGGTGCTCACCTGATGCATCTCACTTCTTTAAAGGATGTTAGTCCAGAGCACTGTATAGCTCAGTGCTAATACCCAGTTGTTTCATGTATCCTACCTTGTTTTGTAGTCTATGTCAGAAAGTTAAGTTCCATACATCCTTACTGTATCATGTTGGAAGTTAAAGTCTCCTTTAAAAATAATTTTTCTTTTTGTCTTCGTTGTGTTTCATTGTAAAATTTATTCCTTTTATTTATTTTCTTTGGGTCAAGCTATGTTTCCTGAAGCTATAGTCTCATATTTCTTATTAGAAAATATCTGGTAAATTTTCATATATACCCCAAAAATATTCTCTATTTTAGAGAAGAGGCCTCATGTGCAATTCAAGCAAGATATTGTGGATTCAGACATATCGTATTTTGATTAAAATCACTTTTTGTTCATAAATTAGTTGAAATTGGTTCCCTATAACACTGTGTAACAGTCATATCCTATGTTATACATTTCAATAGCACTTTATAATTTTTTCAAGATCTTGTATGCCTTTTGTTAAATGTACTCCTCTAGGCTTAATAGCTTTGTTCCAAGTATTTAGAAGCTTTTGTTTTCCACTAAATTTCATGTTTTTTTGCTGAGGTGCAGGAGTATTTTAGATTTTCATGTATTTCTTTTGCATCAGTAACCCTGATGATTTCCTATTAGTTATAACTCCTTATATGTAGAGTCTCTTAGGTGTTCTATGTCAATAAGTGTATTACCTGAAAATAAAAAAGACAAATTATAGAGTTCTTCTTCTTTACAAGACATATATTGTTTATTTTTATCCCATATGACCAAGAAAATGTTGAATAACAAGGAAAATCGAAATCACTCTTGTTTCTGACTCTAGTGAGAATGTTACTAGGTTTCAACATTAACTATGCTTATCATAAATTTTAGGTAAATGACATCTACTGTGTTTAGAAAGTTTAATTCTATCAACATTTGTTAGGGGATACTTTATTATGAGTTGGTTTAAAATTTGTTTCAACTGTTCTGTTCTTTGAACTTGAGACACAACTGTTGATTCATATAAAGAGAGAGAGATGTCCACTTCTATTCCCTCTGAGTGTGAACATTTCATCTATTCCAGTTGGCCTGGTCCCTTCTTTACTGTGTGTGTTTCTTCCTAATCTTCAGGATGCTACACAGATGTCCCTTCCTCCCTAGAAGCCACCTAGGTCGCTCAGGTCCCAACAGGGAGTTTCCTTAGTGTCCACTCTCATGCTCCACAACTGGACCCTCATGGCTCACTATGACAATTCCCTCAACTTGTCTTTGCTCACCTAGCCTGAGAGTAAGCACTGAGTCCAGTTCCCAGTTGTACTGTATATAAAATAAAAATGCGTTGAGAAATTTGTTTAATACACCATTCTGGGACCACCTTGTGAGAATCTATAAAATTCTTCCCTAATATCTCATTATCCAAGAAGCTCAGACCCAAATTATAGTTTACTTTTACCAAGGGTATACAATATTATGCAATCATTTTAGACATTACTTTGATTCCTGTATTTCTTTTGTATTTTTGTCTTCATTCATTTTTTTTCATTACATCTTCCCAAAAATACTAAATGATATTTTATATTGTCAAATATGTTTCTCCAAAAACCTAACTTAAATTCTTTTCAACCCAGCAAGGTAAGATATTTTCAGGTTAATATGTCATTTAAGAACCCTCCTCGCTTCAATCGATTTTAAATGCTTCTGGCAGATTTGCCTTCCAATAATACATAAATAATTATGCCATGTCCCTGCTTCAGATACTTCAGTGGCTTTTCATTGCCTCTAAGATAAAAGCAAACTTCTTAGAAAGTTGCATGTGGATCCTCATGATGCCTTTTCTCACACAGTGCTGATATGTTCATTTAACCATATCACTTCTGCATTTTTTATTCTATAATTAGTTATACATGACAGTAGAATTTATTTTGATACATCATGTCTGCATTTTAACAGAATAATTTGTAAAATTAAAATGAACAAATTTTTGGACACCATATTGGCTTACTTTTCATCCAAAATTATAAAGTGTCTTATTTTCACAATAGTGCACTTGGAAATCATTTGCTTGTTTTTTCATTTGGGTGGCAGTGGATATTTTTGTTTTTCCCACAGTGGTACATATTGACAAGGAACGGAAATGCTAAAGAGTTTATGTCTTACTATAAACAGTAGAGAGAGAACAAGAAAGGGCATAAAGACATAGCTATCCATTATTCAACTTCTGTCTAAATAAATAATCAAGTCTATTATTCTATGTAGTATCTAGTGAACTACCAGATAAACCACTAACTGTATGACAAAATTAACTTTAGTCTAGGAAAATCATACCTACTGTCCCAAGTTTTGAAATTACTTTAACATAAATAAAGTTGGTAAATTATTTCAGAAAAAAAGAATCAAGAACATTTCTAGATTTCAAATCTGACCTTTCCCATTAGCCTCACTGATTTTTTTTCTTAGAACTGAAACCAGGGCATTACAATATTCTCCCCTTATTCATGGGTGTGTTCCAAGACCCCTAGTAAAAGTAGAGCATACTGAACCCTGTATACTGCTTTGTCCTATGTAACTTATAAATTGGGCACAGTAAATGATCAACAATAATAACACAGTAGAATAATTCTAATAATCTACTATAATAAAAGTTATTGCAAACTTATGAATTGTTGATTTCAGAATTTTCCACTTAATATTGTCACAGCACTCTTGACTGTGGGTTACTGAAACCCCCAAAATCAAAGCCACAAATAAGGAAGTATACTGAATATCAGTTCTGTAAAGTAGAGAAAATCATAGCTAGGGAAAAATAACTGCCCTAAAAACTACTTTCTTACCAGTGGCTTGAAAAGAAAGTCTAAGTTTTGGAATGAAATGCTATATTCCTTTGCTAGAGTACCAAAATAGCAAGTCATTTAATTCTGCCTTACTAACAATATCGGAAAACAGAAGCTATGTCGATGAGCATTTTGCAGAGCATCTGTGGGATGTGAGGGCGAAACTTCCTTTTCAGTCAATTGATAAAGGTTCTAATTCAAGAAAACTCATAAGCAAAACTAAAAGTAAGGTCCAGAAACAAGGACAGAACACTGCCAGTTAAAGCCAGTATCGACCATTACTTAGTGCCCCATTTGAAGCAATAGTATACAGCTAAACGTGTCTAATTTCTGGGGTGTTTAAGGCATAGTTCGTATTATTTACTTAGTTATCCAGAATGCATTTCCTCAGCTTAATACGTGTGCCATAAAATCTTTTCCTTTGAAATTATATATGTATGCATAGTCCCTGCCAAATTGAATGCCATAGATGGGCAAGAGAATCCACATATGGGCATGTACATTTGTCATCTTCTCTTCCATGTGAAACTTCACTTCTTGTCAATATGCAAAAGTCTAGCATCCAGTTTCACCAGGTAATAGGCATTTCTGTAAAATGTTCTAGCTCTTTGTGTCTAACTCAGGCTTCTTGGTTTATATTTTCCATAGCTCATAGTGTATGCTCATCATTTCCTGTATGTTTAGATGGTAATAAAATGTCATGCCACCTTATGTATCACATAAACCAGTACCAATAGTACAAGGATGTGAAGTTTACCCATCTGACCCCATGTGAGCACAGGTTGCCTTATGCTTCCGACCAAATTCAATCTAAAAGCCTAGTTCATCTGTGGCATATCTTCCTGTCTATGTAAGAATGTCGCAGCAAAGTGGAAATGGCTTCAACCCAAAGTTTCAGGGATTCTCGTGGCCTTTGTTGTATTTTAGGCCAAATATCAGTTTCTGTTTTGATTTCTTTATAATCCAAACACCAAGTGAAATTGTTCACAATTCTATTTCTACTTGCTCTTAAAGAAATGAGTGTGAAAATCTCCTTAAAATCAATAATTCTTTGCCTATGTATATGTATGTTGTTAAATATCTAATTAATCTTTCTTTCATAATGTAATTGGTATAAAAATAAAGATATGGGTCAAAAACACAATCCATGAATCAAAGTCATAGTATTTTTTGGTGGGGAGGGTAATGGGGATTGAACTCTGAAGCACTCAGCCACTGAACCACACCCCCAGCCCTATTTTGTATTTTATTTAGAGACAGGATCTCACTGAGTTGCTTTGCACCTCCCTGTTGCTGAGGCTGGCTTTGAATTCCCAATTCTCCTGTCTCAGCCTCCTGAGCCACTGGGATTACAGGCATGCACCACTGTGCCGGGCACATAGACTATTTTTATGACAGGAGTCAGATGAGTATTTCCTAGTCACCCAGTTTTACAGGTGTTAATTATGATAGCTAAATAGTACAGTAAAAGTAAAAAAAAAAAAAAAAAAGAAGAAGAAAAAAGATCATGAATTTTATCATTATAGGTTGACTACTGCAGTAAAACTTCAGGGTCACCATATATCAAGTATAGGCAGTGTTTCATTCTTCAAAAGGCAAAACATTAAATCACACTTAAGAGAGTTGATTTGGGATGAGGGATACATTTATTCAAAAAATAAAATAATTTAGTATATACAATAAGTTTTTAAATTATATTTAATTGTTAATATAACTGAAATTAAAATGTATTTATTTCATACAGTTTTTTTAAAAAATAAGTAGCATTTCCCACCTTGATGTTGAGTTACTCTGAATAAGAATTTTTTAAATGTGCGATATTACACTTAGTTCAATAATTTCTTTAAATATATGTCCAATAAACTTGTTGAGTGTATTTCTTTGAATATATCCCCATGATTTGAAAGCTACTTAACTGTGTATCACTATACATAATTTCCCAATGATTCAGTAGGAACTAATTTTTGAAATGGTTTGTTTTCCATATGTTACATGGGTATAAATTATGTAATATATTTCCCGTGAGCAAGTAACAGGTTAAATGGTTGCTGGAACCATGTACTTTACACATTTTCTAAAATCTAATTGACCTTATTTAAATGAAAATATTCCTTCTCTAAAGTTCAATGTCAAGATGTTTTAATCTGCTTAATAGTCTGCTAATTAAACTCATTAAGCATTGATGACCATACCAATATTCATTCTTCTTCATTTGAAACGGACTTTTAGAATATAAATCAATATGTGCTACTCTGTGTATGTCTGTATATTTCTTAACATGTTCTAAGTAATGAATATTGCCATATTAGTCACAAATATTTATAATCATAAAGATTTTGATTTTACAAAGTCATTATCATTAATTTTTCTTCAGTTATCCATAGTTTTTTTTTTTTTTTCCTGAAACTTTTTCTTTGAAAAGGATTGAAGCAAAGCCACTTGAAAAAATAGAATGCTTCTGTTCAATTAAATCTTTTGAAAAATCTAGGCATAACACTTTCCAAACTGAGGCATGGGTTGGTTTTATTGCATCTTATGCTGTGACAAAGTACCATAATTAGCACGTTGGTGTAATTTACCACTGTTTGATTACAGCTGATTGCCTAACTACCTGGGAAGTCAACATGGCTTCTTCAGTGCTTGACCTGCCTTATTTTCCATGTTTTAGCTGTTAGTGGGAACTGAGAAAAGGCATTCATTGATAGCAGTAATATAAGAAATAATCCCAATGAAGGTTATAATACAAGGAAATTATGTACTTTTGAATTTCACCTCCTCAAACCTTTCCATTTTTAATTTGTTTTTACGATAACCTCAAGTGAGAGTACATGTATCTGATATTTAGTTAAATATTTGCCAATTTATATGATTAAATATTTATTTAATTTACATTAATAATTTAGCTTTCGAAAGTCAGATTGTGGATTGTGGAGTGCATTAACACAGCCCATGTGTGACATTAAGGGATTCTACATGTAAGGCAGGAATGGTGATAAGGGGGAATATTTTTTAAAATGCAAAGACTATCAAGCAAATAGCAGATTAAACACTATCATACCATCAGGAATATCCTCCTTCCATGTTTTCATCCAGTGGCAAAGAACCCTGTAGAGTGGTATCTTTTACTCCTACATCTACCACATCCCAACTATGTGACAAGGCCAACTATCATGATACTCTCAGACTAGCAGAAAGAGCCAAGGAAAGTCCATCTTTATTAGAAGAACCGGTACTGCATCCCATTATGAAACTGTCCTTGAGGTCAAGAGGCCAAGTTGTAGAAGGTCCATGGGATCTGCAGGCTTGTGATAGCTTCAGTACCAAGGGAGCCCACAGCTCCCTCATCTGAAAAGAGCAAGAAGGGAGAAGCCAATTGGAAAGTCTGTGTGAGCAATTTACATTCTGACAGAGGACTGAGGGGTTTTGTTATTTTTTATAATTCCTTTACTACAAACTAGCAATGTACTTCATATAAAAGTTCGGGTTTTGTTGCTGTTGCTAAAATTAGAGGGATTTTCTATAGGAGACATATTTTTTGTTGCTGTTGCTAAAATTCAAGGGATTTTCTATAGGAGACATCTTAAGTTAAATCTGCAAAGTAGAACAAGTTTATCTCTGTGATCTTTAGTTATTTGCCCAGTTCGTGAATGTTAGGATAAACTTTTTGTTGTTGTGCAGACATTTTATGTTTCTTATTGCATCCTTCTAAGAAGTTTCTGTTGCTTATGAAAACTTCTACCTAGGCACTCTTTCACATCGATTATTCTCAGCGTTACATGCTCAAAAAAAAAAAGTCTAAGGAGAAGTGGAAGCTCTAAGAATTTTGGTATTCCTATCATCATATTCCTAGAAATTTCAATGTTTGTGAGATAAAGGAAAAGACAGGAGAGAATGTATTGGGGAGCAGGGGAAGGGGCCATAAGGAATACAAAGCATGGCACTAAAAAATTATATCAAAAGTGTATTTTTAATAATAATCATTTGTATAGATATTTAGAAAAAATGAAATAAAAGGAAAAAAAAAAAAAACAGTAAGCAAACCCCACTATCACGAACTATGGTGGATCAGTTCAAGTGGAAGGGAATTACCTGTAAGCACTTCAAATAGAAAATGAAGAATACCTTTCCACGGATAATTTTTAGTTGTCAGGACAAGTGAGCCCCAAACAGCAGACAGAATGGTCCCAGCATGCTTGTTGCCTTTTTTTGTTGTTTGCACAGTAGCTGTCAGTTCCAGCCTTGCAGGTAGTAGAACCCAGCAGGAAGAAGGGGCGGGACCCAGCGATGCAGGCTGAACTGAGAGCAAATTTAAATTACTGAGCCCTTTTTTTTTTTCCTTTTTTATTTTTCTACTCTGCGACAAACTGAAAAGATTCCAGCACGCTAATTTAACCACCCTGCTTCTTCTTTGCCTTTTTTTTTTTTCCCCTGTCTCCCTGCTTCTAGGATAATTAAAAGAGAAACCTGTAAAGGCAACATTCCTGTGAGCGAGTTGGTACTGCAACGTGCTGGTAAGAAATGAATTTAATTTTTTTATCTTTTTTTTTTTTTGGCTTTTCCTTTTTTTTTTTTTTTTTTTAAAGAGCTGAAGGCTTTGTCTGTCTAATGCAGTCATAAGCGTGGCTTCCCTGCCGTGAGAGGTTAGCATGTAATGAAAAGGTGTAATTGCCTGATATATGACCTTCGCGTCATACTTATAATGGGTAATAACAGCATTCCTGTCTACCCTGATGATGCTTCTCTCTGCAAATTGACTATTTGCCCACTTGCAACAGAGCTAAGATTGTCGCACTATGACAATGAGTTGTTGATTGTTTGAGGTTGGAGTTTCAGTGTCCTGTCAGAAAGAATTCTCGACTTTCTCCAAGTAACTGCTTTGCAGGGGGTATTATTGGCTTTAATAGGACCCTTGCAGATCAGAACTGTTTTGCTGTTTACTCCTCAAACAGGAAGTGCAAGGATGAAACTTTCTTTAAGGAACACTGTAATTATCGTAGACTTGCTTAGTCCAGATAATGAAATAGACTAAAGTAAGTGCTCGGGAAAGTTATTTTAATCCCTTTCATCTGTAACTCGTCAGGAGTTCATTAGACAGTCAACTGTGGAGAACCTACATCATTTGGGGACCTGGTACTTGAGAGGCCAACTTTATTCTTTAAAAGGATAGATTTTAATTCAACCCAATTAAATTCAACAAGTATTTCTATATACTCTGCCTGGAGCTACTACAGAGACTGTCCTCAACTGCTATTCTGTTGTGGGGGAGAAACAAACTTGAGAGTATACATTTTCAACAATCAGCTTTTTTTTTTAAACTACCTTTACCACTGACCAGCTCAGTTGAGACATTTAAAAATGTATGACTGTTACTTGTAAGATAATAAGTAAGATAAAGTTTTCAAGGTTAAATCTCCTGCTATCAATATATTCCTATTTCTTCAGTGCATGTAAATTTTGCAACTGTGGTCAGTATATTTTAGATTGGATTTTAATATATAAAGAAGAAAAATAGCAACAATATATTTTGTTTTGTTTTATACCAAACATGTCTGAGAATATATCCCTGTGGTAAACTTTGAGCTTATCCAGGTTCTGGCTTCAGAAACTGAAAGACACATGGAAAGGTTTAGACTTGTCAATGAGTCTGCTTGGATTTGAGTCAAGAAACTTAGGAAGTAGGATTTTCCTACCCCCAACCCTTTAATTTGCTTTTAAAAGCACATAGGAAACATCAAGGATAATATTTTGTTATTCTCTGTTGTTCTTTGTAAACTGTGGTAGTTTGTGTACAGCTTTATCTTTTGTTCAATAGATATGTAGAAATGTAATGGAGAGATTTTCAAAAAGAGAATTTAGTTACCAAATACACACTGAAACCTCTTTCCAAAGAAAAAACTCTGCTATAGTGTTTGAAGGTTGCATGCAATTTGCATTTCTCTTATAGAGAATGTGGCATTCCATACACTGGTGACATGTGGTCCCTGGTCTCTGTAGCTGTTTTATCTAATGGTGTCATTTCGACAGATAGCAGCTCTGAACTTTGCCACCCGTGGGTCCTCATCCATGCCCCCCAGATCACTTGAAATGTCCAAAAAAAATCTCAGAACATTAGAAAATGTCAATTGATAGAATAATCTCTGCCTCTTTACAACAAAAGAAAATGCTGTAGATTTAATAGTTCATTTTTTAAAATCTGTTCTTCTCCACCAGTAACTGTCTATTAGCAGCATTTCAGTTATAATTGGAATAAATTGTTGCCCAGTAACAAGCAGCTAACTCCATAGCGACTTTCCATAGAATCAGCGACTAGAAATAGCTACAAAGAGCTAAATGCAAGTCCAACCAGAGCACTTATTTCTTCATTGTGAAAAAAAAAAGACTCAATTCTTTATTGTGTTGCCATCCCTTAATTCTTAAAATTTTGAAATGAGATTCAAAAATTGCCTCATTCTGCAATTTCTAATTGAACAAAATCCACACCGAAAGAATAAAGGCCAATAAATCTTTGGAAAAAAATTTTATATCTAGCACAAAATAAGAATATGAGAGGATAAGCACAACCTTTCTGACTACTAGTATTAACAAGATTCTGAGCTAGCAACACCATTATAAGTGAAGAGCTGCCATCAACTCTTGCAGAACGTAATGTAAAATTATGGGTTTCATTGTAGAACTCTGTCATTTGAACCAGTAATCAGTCCGTAATTCTATAGATTGCTGTAGTTAAAATGATGCTTTCCCCCATTAATAAAATATTGAATAACACTGAAATTACGTTTACCCTATCCATTTTTTCAATAGATAAAGAACCAGTAATAGCCCCAAGTCCTGATACCTAAGCATACATAATATCAGAAGTCTTTTCTTCTTCTTCTTTTGCTGATACGCTGTGACATTACAATTTCCAGAGAGGAAAAAAAAAGCTTCTTTAACAATAGTTCTGCATTTACCATTAGCTCTTGTGCTGTTTGGGAACAGTTTTCACCTTAGTATTGCACAGGTGTTGAAACAGAAAATACCTTAAGAAGAGAGTACATGTTGTTATTTTTCTCACATAGACAAAATGATCTGTGATTCCAGAATGAAAATTAAAAGGCAACATGAAACTATAAGTATTGCTTTCTGAAACTACAACACTCGACTTTTGCTTAATTCTTTCTAAATGTTTGCTGAGCATCAATTATACAACAGGCAATAAGTCAGAATCTATGGGAAAAGGGAACATGAAAAAGCCACACCTTGGTCATCCAGGGAATTACAGTGTAGTAAAAGTTCAGCTGGTAGGATGGCAAAAGTAACTTGATTAATTAGCCTGCAATGAACTTAGCATTGTGTTAGGCTACTGTGATCAAGAAAAATTACAACATATTGTTTCTGACCTCCTGAAGCCAGCATATTCTTCATTTTCTATACTTACTTCAGTTCTTTTTCTGTATTCACATGCATTTTTTCCATTTGCTGTGCTTTTTAAAAAAAATATTGATACAAGTAGTCATAACAGCTAAATTGTTTTTAACTGTAAAATAAATGAGAAGTAGTGAATGGGATTTCAGAATTGTGGAGCCTCATACCTCATCACCCATGGATTTTGTTGCTCAATCTTGAGCTCTGTCACCACATTTTTATAGAAAGGAAATGACCTCATCCAACAGTATAATCTGTAGTCCCATCCTAGTAGAAGATGGACAACTTCCCAGATGGGCAACTTGCTCAGCCATGGCAAGCAGTGTGAGCCAGAGATTTAAACACAAGAGAGTTTTCAATTAATAGATACACATCTAACCTCCACATTTGTGCCAAGTTGATGTATGGTTATGCACTTCCCTTGATCTCATATACTTTTCTCTGTCCATTGACATGGTAGTAGTATCCACATGGCCATAAAGAAAAATCACAAGAAAACAGTAAGTGTGTACTAAGAATGCAATAGCTGTTGGGATACTTTTAACTGATTACCCAAGAAAAAAAGAACAATGCTCTCCTTAAACCATCCCATATAATCTGACATTTTCTGGGTGCTTTTCAAACCATTGCTTGAATTATATGATGAGTTTTCATTTACATGTACAGCTGTGAAACCAGCACCCAATCAAGATGCAGAAAATTTCCATTCAATCTGAAGTTTCCTGGTGCCTCTGAGCCATCAACTCTTTCCCCCAAATCCAGCCCTTGGCAATCACTGGTTTAGTTTGTCACTATAGAGTAATTTACATTTTGTACAATGTTATATAAATGAAATCACACAGCATGTGATTTTTTTTTTTTTTTTTTTTTGGTGCCTGGCTTCTTTCACTTAGCATAATGCCTTTGAGATTCACACAGGTAGTTGAGTTCCTCAGTAGATTTATTTTTTAATTGCAGAGGAGTACCTCATTTTATGTATGCTCTACAACTTTTTAATCCATTCACCTATTGATGGATATTTCTGTAATTTCCATTGGGGAATTATTTTGAGCATTCACATGCCAGTCTGTGTGAGCAGGGTTATGCATTTCTCTAAGGTTTGAAATAGCTGAAAGTGAAAATCATCGTATGGTGAATGTGTGTTTAACTATATAAGAAAAACAAGGCAGTTTTCCAAAGTGGTTGTAAAATTGTATGACTCCACCAGTAATGTGTTAGTGTTTTGGTTGCTGGGCATCTTTGCCAACAGTTGGTATTGCCAGTCGTTTCGATTGTACCCATTCTAATGAATTGATGGTAGAACCTCACTGTGGTTTTAATCAGCACTCTCTTGAGAACAAATGGCATTGACTTTCCTTTCATGTGCACATTGGTTTTGTATGAAATGTCTTTTGTCTTAAGTCTTTTGTTCAGTTAATTTATTGTATTCTGTCTGTTATCTTATATTGAGTTGTAGGCGTTATTTTATATTATGGATAGAAACCACTTTTCAGATATCTGCATTGAAAATATCATATCCCCCACATGTGAATTTCTCTCTGTGCTTTTTTAATGGCAACTTTCAAGGAGAACTTTATTTGAACAAATCCAAATTACCAACACATCATATAACTAATATTTTATTATGATTCATATTATTTTGTTCTAAGAAATCTTTGCTTGAACACAACAAAGATTTTCTCTTAGTTTTATAATTTCTGTCTCTATGTATACATCTCTGTATTTTTCAAAAGTTTTTATTCTTTTTAGATATATATGACATAAGAGTGTATTTTGACATATTATACATACATGGGGTATAACTTATGCTAAATAGAATCCCATTCTTGTGTTTGTACATGATGTGGAATTTAACTGGCTGTATATTCATATATGAACATAGAAAAGTTATGTCTGATATATTCTGTCTTTCCTATTCCTTTAATTTTCATGTTTGGTATGAGATGATCATCAGGGTTCATTTTTTTCTATGAACAGCTAATGGTCCAGCCCCATTACTGAAAAGACTATTCTTTCCTCCATGTAATCATATATGTTACTTTTCAAAATCAACTGAAAGTATATGTATTGGGTATTTAGGGGAATCTCTATTCTGTACCATTCATTTATGTGTCTACTTCACTAATTCCATAATGTATTGATGACCCTAGCTTTATGTTACACCTTGAGAACAAGTACTATAAATTCCCCAACTTTGTTTTCCTTTTAAAAATTGCTTTGGCTAATGAAACTTGTTCTCATTTCTATGTAAATGTTAGAATTAGATTGTGAAATGTTTTTCCCCACTAAAAACCTTGCTGAAATTTCTTTTTCCCAATACAGGGGATCAAACTGAGTGACTCTCTACCACTGAGCTACATTTGCAGCCCTTTTAATTTTTTTGTTTGTTTCTTTGTTTGTTTTTAGGCAGGGTCTAACTAAATTGCTGAGGCTGCCCTCAAGCTTGTAATCCTCCTGCCTCAGCCTCCTGAGTAGCCAGGCTTATAGGCATGCACCCCATCCCCAGCTCCTAATAAAATTCTTATTAGAATTGCATTGGATATATAGTTTAATTTAGAGAACTGACATTTTAACTATATTAAGTCTTCCAACCATAAACAGTTATTTAGTTGTTCTCCATGTATTTAGTAGTTTTTTTAATTTATAAGTAATGGATTGTAGTGATTTAGCACACAAATGTTTCACCATTTGTTAAATTTATCCCTATAGATAAAATGTTTTTGGATGTTATTCAAGTGGAATTGCATTTCTTATTTCATTTTCCAAGGGTTTGCGTCTATTATATAAAGACTATTGGTTTTTGTATAATAACCTCTTATACTGTTGTCCTTGACAAATTCACCTGTCAGTTCTTGTGGACATGTTTTTATACATATTTCTTAGAACTAGCTAAATACCATATCATCCCTGATGAAAACACCTCATCCTTTCTAATCTTTTTCTTAAGTCTTTGAAATACCTAGAACTTCCAGTAAACTCTTCAATAGAAAGTGTGAGAGTATCCTTCTTGAATCTGTTGCCAGTTTCCCTCCATCAGGTACAAAAGGCTTTCAAACATACACTTTACCACACCCAGGAAGTCCCATTGTATACCTGGTTTGCAGAGAGGTTTCACATGAACAGGTGCTGTCTTGTGTTTGTGTGTGTGTTTGTGTGTGTGTGTGTGCGCGCACGCGCACGTGCCTGTGTGCTAAGGATTTGATTTGCTAATGTTAAGGATGTGTGTGTCTATAACTCATGAGGAATACTGATGGGCATCTACCTTTCCTCTAATGCCTTTGGCATGGTATCAGACTAAAGCTAGTCTCATTACATAGATTAGAAAGCATTCCTTCCTCCTGAGTTTTATGAAATATTTCGTGTAGGACTAGTATTCTTTTATTTCCCTAAATGTTCAATGGAATTTACTAATATGTTTCTGGCCCAGGAATTTTCTTTGTGGGAAGAATTTAAATTACAAATTCAGTTCTGTTAGTAGTTAGACTAACAGTTAGGGGTGATTTAAATCTTCCATTTCCTCTCATGCTTCCTTTGGTCATTTATAAGATTCAGAGGATTTGGATATTCCATCTGTTATCACAACTATTGCCACAAAATGTTCATTATCTTTTTATCCTTGTAGACTAGCAGTCTAGAGTCAAATCCACTCTTGTTGTTAATACTAGTAGTTTGTGGGTTCTAACTCTTTTAAAATCCATCTATTAGATGTGTTTCTGCCATAACAAATTACCATAAATTTAGTGGCTTTCCTAATACAAATGGGTTATTTTACAGCTCTGTAGATCAGAAGTCTGACATAGGTTACCCCAGAGTAAGGTCAAAGTGCCAGCAGGGATGCATTCCATTTTGGAGACTCTAAGGAAGGATTCATTTCCTTGCAGTTTGTAGACCTGAGATCCTGGTTTCTCTGCTGGTTATTGCCCACTGTGTCTAGATGTCACGACCACTTCTGGCTTGTGGACTAATCTCTGGTCTTCAAAGCCAGTTACACTGTGACAGCTCTGTTGCACACTTTAAATATCCCCCCTCTTCTCCTATCTTATGTTTTGGACTCAACTGAACTTTTGAGTATTTTTACAGACCCATGCAATAATAGTAGGTCCAACTGAATATTCCAGGATAATCTCCCTATCTCAAGGAATCAGCCACACCTGAAAAGTTTCTTTCACCTTCTAAGGTCACATATTGGAAGGTTTCAGGATTTATAGTGTGGAAATCCATGTTCCTGCTGTTGTGGTAGAAATTTGCATAATTAGCGCTTTCTTCATTTTCTAACATATACATTTAAAGCTGCAAATTCCCTCCCCACCAATCATCACATTAGCTACATCCCACAATTTTATTCATTTTAATTTCATTATTACTTGAATCAAAATAATTTCTCATTTGTTTTGCAATTGCTTCATTTTCACATTGATTTTGGAGAAGTATATTATTTAATTTCCAGACACTTGAGGCTTTTCTCAGTGTTTGGAGTACCTGCTTTCTAATTTAATTTCATTTTGTTCAGAGATCATACTCAATAAGATCTTTTGATTTATTTCACAGTGCATTTCTTATCTTGATGAACACTCCAGATGTACGTAAAGAGATTGTGCATTCCACATTATTTAGTACAGTGTTCTATAATTGCTACTTAGGTTACTAGTGTCCTCATAATCTTCTATTTTCTTAGTAATCTTTTTTCTCTATCTGATATAGAAATTTCTGAGTGGTATAAAGCACCCATCCATGATTGTGGATTTGTATGCTTCTCTCAGAATTTTTTCTGTGTTTTGTTGTTGTTGTTGTTGTTGTTAGTAGATGTTTATAAATATGTAATTGTCATCTATTTTTACTATGTTAAATTTTACCCATTATGGTTCATCATTTTTCTAGTAATAGTCTGTTTTGGTTAGTTTTCCCTTTCATCTTTTGTATTAAAAGTTTTTGAAAATTGGTTTTCTAATTACATCTCTCTGCATTATTTTCCTGTGATTGCTTGAAGAACTGCAATATATGCTTTAAACTTAACAATCTACTCCAAGTTAACATTAAAATTTGATCCACGCATTTCTACTTATCATCTTTTAAGCTTTGCTTTTACATAAACCTTTGTATACATTTGAGCTCATCCATAAGTCATTTTATTATATTTTCTTGAAACAATCATTTATCTTTTTAAAGATTTAAGAGAAATAAAGAATCTTTTAGCCTGAACACCTTCCTTTACATTTCATGAGATATAATTCTGTTAGTAATGAATTTTTTCACTTTCTGATTATCTAAAACTGTTTTAATTTCATCTTTAATTTTTTTCTTTTTTATTCTCCTCCCTACTCCCCGACATCTTTACTAAACTACTAAACAGAGAATTCATCACTAAGTGCTTCTCCCCTCCCCCCAGCTCTTTTACTTTCTCATTCCAACATCATCTGTCTTCCATAATTTTGTGGAGAAGTCAGGAGTCAATCATAGCATTCCTCCCTGTAATCCATGTATGTGTTTTCTCTAACTGAGTTCAAGATATTTTTGTTATCTTTGTATTTCAGAAGCCTAACTACAATGTGTTTAGGAATGATTTTCCCTTTTTAAATCTTGCTTAAAATTATTTAATTTTCTTATCTGAATTTCATGTTCTCTATCAAGTTTAGGGGAAATTTCGCCATTATTTATTATTATTTTTTAAATGTTGTGATCATTTCTTTCTTCTTTTGAAACTTCAACTATATATATTAAAATATGATTGATATACTCCCACAGATCTCTGAGGTTCTATTTATTTCTTTCCACCTCTGTTCTCTGTATTTCAGACCAGGTGATTTGTATTCATCTATCCTTAAGTTTATTGATACATTATTTTGTCATTTTCAATCTGTTGTTGAGTACAGCTAATAAATTTTTAAAGTTTATTGATGTTTTAGTTCTCATATTTCTATTTTTAGGAGAATGAAGAATGATTTGTCCAATTGAATCTACAGCATCAGCATTTTAAAAAAATTATATACACTTATATATATATGTCTTTTATATACTAAGTGTATATATATATATATATATATATATATACACACACACACACACACACACACAAACATTTGAGCTCATCCATAAGTAATTTTATTATATTTTCTTGAAGCAATCATTTATCATTTAAAGATTTAAGAGAAATAAAGTATTTTTCAGCCTGAACACCTTCCTTTACATTTCATGGGATACAATTCTATTATATATATATATATATATATATATATATATATATATATATATATCTGCAACAAAAGTAATTTATAAAAGTATGCTATCCAAGGTTTGTAAAGTTAATACTATTCATACTCTCCAACACTTACAAAGCATGTCAGATTAAGTAAGGTGCTGAAATAAAAGAGTAACAGGTATAATTGATGACATTATTAATCATTAGGTAAATTCTCATAAACCTGTTCTTGTAAACTTCCGAGAAATTAAGAAAATCACTTGTCATTTGTGATTAATATCCTAACCAGAAGGGAATAAATCCTTTTGCAAGTTTCAAGTTTCCTAGTTTATGACTTCATAAAAATTAAAGGAATGTTTAATCAAGTTGTTGATTAATATTTAAATTAGATCATTTAAAAGATTTTTTAATTATGGAGACACATATGATGTTTGGCAACTTACTAAAAGTTCAAAGAATCAAGTGATATACCTTAAGCAAAATTCCTTGTCTCCGAGCACCAACATAAAATTCTTTAGTTATTGCCTTTCTTAATTATATCAATAAAATGTTGATTGATAAAAAGTTTTGTATTTTTTTCTGTAGATTTCTCACTTCAGATTCCCTTTTGTTTTCACTTGTGACAATCATACTGTTTTGAATTCCTTGAATATTTTATAATCACTGATATAAAAGTCTTTATCAGCTAAATCTGGCACCCAGGACCATTGGAAATCAGCTTCTGATTATTATCTCTGCTCCTATTTATGGGTCAGATTATCCTGTTTCCCTAGGTATCTAGTAACTTTTGATTATAAATTAGGTATACTTTTATATCCATGGATTCTGTAGTGTTCTGAGGCTTGATGTGCCTTTACTGCAGTATTCAATTAATTTGCCTGGACATGACTGAAATACTTCCCTTTTCTGTGGTATGCAGCCACTGTTGTCTCTTTTCTGTTGTTATGGTTTCCACATGCTACTTTTATTAGTCTGGGCTTCTGAAGGCCACCCCTATGACTGTGTAATTTGACCAGCATGGATTTGAACAAAGATGTTACTCATACTTTGGGGCATGCCATTTTTATGTGGTACTTTGCTTCTAGAACTTGTCTTCTAAATCCAGATACTGCAGACATATCCTTGGGATCTCACTTCTAACACTTCAAACCCCTGAGGTGCAGCTTCCTGGTGCCTATATTTTGTACAACTGGAAAGTTGATTCAGCTTAGAAAGCAGTAAAATTACATATCTTGCTCCATGTGTCTTTTATCTTTTAAGAATAGATTTGTCTCTGACCTCTTCCTGCTTTATTGCTGGACTCCATAGAATCTCCCTTCCCCATATGTACTTTTATCTGTCAGCGAGACATTCTGGGTTTTTGGTTTTATTCTTCTGGTATTGTCTTGCTCTCAAGATTTCATCTTTCCATTCCCAGCTGGTTTTCCAGCCCTGAACTCTGATTTCTGCCAACATTCTCTGACCAAGACTATGTTTATTCACCATTTTCCATTACCATAACCCTGGGAATTGGGAAATATCCTGGACAATAAACACATAATTTTTGCCCTTTCTAATTGTGTGTGTGTGTGTGTGTGTGTGTGCATGCGCACATGCATGTGTGCTTAAGAATAAACTCTTAGGCTGGGCGCAGTGGTGCATACCTGTAATCCCAGTGGGTCAAGGGGCTGAGGCAGGAGGATTGCGTGTTCCAAGCCAGCCTCAGTAATGGTGAGGTGCTAAGCAACTCAGTGAGATCCTGTCTCTAATAAATTACAAAATAGGGCTGAGGATGTGACTTAGTGGTCAAGTGCCCCTGAGTTCAATCCCCAGTACCGCCCCCACCAAAAAAGAATAAACTCTTAGTTTTGTTTACTTTTGGATACATCACACTGTCTTTAAACTATTGCTGTTTGTGGAAGGATTTATACAGTACTTAATTCCAGTACCATTACTGTAAATTTCATTTATAAGTATGTTGATGTATATCCATGTCGCTCATGTCCCAGAAAATGTTTAAAAATTAAGGAATAAGTTATTCCAAGTCAAGTTCTTTGACTTTTCTATATATGTCTATTTACAACATGCTCTTAGGTTATCATATTCTTTTAATAAATGATCAATACATTCACATTTCACACATTCACTTTTAAAATTGGAAGCTCTGAAGCAATAGCACTTCATGAGGTTTCTACTATGGAATACATGGACAAGATTCTAGCCTAACAATCTACCAATTCCAGTCTTCCCCTGTTAGCTGACTGGGGCTTCCAATGATGATCATAGTTTGTTAGCTTCATGCAGAGGGTAGGTAGGTAGGCCATCAGTGGTTCATTCTTATTCTTCAATGCCAACTTTGAACAAGGGATAGGAGGTGGAAGTAAATAACACTGAAAGAAATTAGGCAAAAATGGTGCCTGTTTGTTGATATCCATCCCCCATGTTAGAGTGGAGATCCTTCCCCTACAGTGTTAGGTACTGTTGTGGATTGAATTGTGTCCCCAACACCCAGAAAAAAATATTTGGAGTCTGTTGCAGTCAACGTTTTTTCATTAAAAAAAAAAAAAAAAAAAAACTTACCAAAACAATTGTAGAGGAGAAAAGGTTTATTTGAGGGCTCAGCTTTCAGAGGTCTTAGTCCATAGAAAGCTGGCTCCATTCCTCAGGGCTCATTGAGGCAGAACATCAGGCAGAAGTAAGTGGCAGAGGGAAGTGGCTCACATGATGACCAAGAAGCAGAGAGAGACAATCTCCACTTTCAAATGCACAAAATATATACCCCATAGCCACGCCCTAATCCCCACCTCCTCCAGCCACACCCTACCACTTCAGTTACCACTCAACTAATACCTGAGAGGGGATTAATTTACTGATTGGATTACGACTCTTACAACCCTATCATTTCTCCTGTGAACCTTCTTGCATTGTCTCACACACGTGAGCTTTTGGGGGACACTTCACATCCAAATCATAACAGAGCCCTGATATCTATTCTCTCACAAGATGAACTTATTTGAAAATGAGTTATTGCAGATATAATTAGTTAACATGAGATCACAGTGGAGTAAGGTTGGTACCTGATCCCATCTGAGAGATTCTCTCAAGATAGTCATGTGAAGACAGAGACACACAGGCAGATACTTTGTGACAACGAAGACAGAGACCAGAGTTAATCAACCATGGAAAGCATAATTTTTTTTTTCCATCAAACCTTCAGAATCTAGAAAAGGCATGAAAGGAATACCCATATAGGTTTTAGAAGGAGTTGGCCTTGCCAACACTTTTGTTGTTTAAGCCAACCAGTTATTGATACTTGTTTTAAATGATAACCATTATACAGGCACCATTGGTAGACATGCATTTGGCAAGTTTTCATGAAAGTATGCCTTAGTTCTGGTGCTGAGAAATGAAAACTGAAATCTTGATGAGCACAGTCCATGCCATAATGTGTTGCATGAATGCTAGGTTTTTGCTGTTTTCATTGTGTTGTTTAATGTAAGGTTTATGCCTATTGTTAACCATCATAATTATTATGCCAGACAAGGGCAATAACTGTTAAATCGTTGAAGAGAAAACTGATGCTCTATTAGAGTAAATTATTTGTCCAGTGTCACATACTCAGCCCTTTGAAGAGCTGGAAAAAGAAAAGCATGGCACTCTTAATTCCTAATTTGTCTTCTAAACTACATCTGAGCCACTGGATATTTAATATCAGATTTAATGTCAGACTTTTACCTATTAAAACACTCAATATCTGAAATAGAAAGGATTTGAACTCAGAAAAACCATGAATTGTACCTTAGAAATCTCTTGTTTGCTATTCTCATTAGTTAATACTGCTGTTTTCTCTCTGGTGATCAAGGAAGGCCTTTGTGAAAGGTAGCAGATTTGAGATGTGTGAGAGAGGAAGTTATGGCAGAGTCAGAGAAACAGATCAAAGGGCAAGAAGAATCAGCATGAAAAGCCTTGTGGCAGGAACAAGCTTACAGAATAGAAAGTTGGAGCAAAATATCAGAAGAATGGTGGGAAGAAGAGGATCCCTCCATAATGTTTATGGAAGAATAACTCAATCTTGAGCTGTAGTGTGAAGGAAAACTCCCATAAACAGCATGTGTTTGCTTTCCTCCACTATAGCAAATACCTGGGCAATCCACTTATTAAAAAAAAAAAAAAAAAAGATTTGTTAGGGCTGAGAGTTTTGGAGTTTCTAGTCAATACCAGGCAGACACATTGTTTTGGGGCCTCTAGTGGGGTGTAGGAACATGTCCTTAAGCAAACCCATTCCTCTCATGTCCAGGAGGAAAAGAGAAATAAGGAGGCTTGTGCCCACTCTGTCCCTCAAAGGGATGCCCCTATGACCTGAAGACTGCCCACTAGGCCCTCCCACTAAAAGACTCCACTACCTTCAAAGAGCACCAAACTGGGGACCTAAACTTTAGCACAGAGATCTTTGGGGAACATTCTAGAGCCAAACTGTAGCAATATGTAAATAAGTAATTGTGGCTGTGTCCTCTCACACCTTATTTATGAACATTAAAATTTGAATCATATATAACTTTGATGTGACAATCATTTAAAAATGGAAAAAACATCCACAGAAAAAGCAATTTGCCACCTGTCACTACAGGGCTCTGTAGGACATGGTAAGGAATGAGTTAGATTAGTCCAGTGAGCAATGAAGGGGACAGGACTAAGGTGTGAGCTGTGGAAGTACTATGAAGAGGCAGCCTTGCCACAAACTTTAAAAGAAGACCTGAGAGGGTTCCTTGGTAAAATGGGAATGGAATTACCAACATAGAGGTCAGTAGGAGAATAATTTGTTCAGGAAAAATGGACAAAAGGAGGGTGGAGAGGATTCCAAAATCAGAATGTCCAAAGGAGTATTCCAAGAAATAGTTGAGGTTTTTTTACATGAAAACATCCTTATAAGCCATCTTTTGAACAAGTCTCTACACTTATATATCTAGTAAAATGCTTTGTCAAGACATGCAATGACTTCCCTGTACATTTCTCTATTCTGCACTGATCTTGGTAGGGCAGTTATTGTGTGTCCACTCTGATAATGAAGCACCTACGCACACAAAGATGGCAGAACTTGCTCAGAAGCATGCAATGGATTCTACTGATTTTGTCCTATAATCCCTGTTCTCTGGAATTCTTTTCAGGACCCTATGGACCACACCCATCTGCCTCTGCCTCACCCGTGTGTTGTGTGGACGTGTAAATCAAGCAATGGTGTTGGGTTGTCAAAGTTACAATTCAATTATTAGCAGAATTGTTCAAGCTCTTGTGCTTGGCTAATCAGCAAAAGCAGTAGAAAAGTAGTTGTCTCCTTCTCCTTCCAGATAAACTTTTTATCATAGAATCCTTATGTGGGAAGAAAGGAAAATGCAATTATATAATTTGAGGGCCTCTTCCTGGGGAACAAATGTTGAACAAATCATTCACTGGTGGAAGAAGGACAAAGAACACATTGGGTAGTAATTAAAGCATTTGCTCCCTAACTCATTTGCTCAATATGTATTGTCCTCCTAGGTAATTTGAGGCTAACAGAAGTGCCCCTGCTTGCTTGTTAACACTTTGTTCAGACCTTCTGTGTTTTGTTTTTTTTTTAACGCATAAAAGGCTTAACTTTTCAATAATGAACCCTTAAACTCCCAATTTCGAGCAATTAAGATCATGGAGCGCATTTTTCTGTGAGTAGTCAGACATTCTCTTCCTTTAATTCTGTTGTACGTTTTACTCCTAAGTTGTTAGGTTTCTCTTTTGTGGTGCTTGCTGACAATTCCTTTTTATTTTGTGTACCATCACTTCTGAGTCACTTCGGCACCTGGTTCTGCTGAAGTTAACCATAGATGGCTGCTTTCTGTGACTGAGACTGCTGGGTTTTTGTTCTCTTTCAATACTCATTCCAGGGCAGAGAGCTGGGTACTGCAGAATTAGTAAGGATCAATTGACAACCTGGGGGATTTTCTCAAATGCTAAAACATCCTGGGCACAATCACAGAATTTCAACTTGTTTTAATGTCTTGCCACTCATGTTGATGGGGGAAGATTATTTGTTATTCTACAGCTTTGCTTTCTGATTTAACTTTTATCAAACAGCCATGCCCCTCTACCGCCCCACAAATGGATCCAGTCACATGGTATAATTTATTCAACTTTATTTGTTTTCAAGAAGGTGTTTGAGAAGTAAGTTTGATACAAAGACAGAGGGCTAACTGAATATAAAGGCTGCCTCTTATTATCAAGTTAAGAACCAGTATAATTGTGTCTACTAACATCAGCTGGGAAAAAGAGATTAGCTGAAAGATCTAGGAAGCGCGTGTTGAAGCGATCCCATCTGGCTGAGGCTTCATCATCATATTTGGGTGAGTATCTATGCCCCATCCTACTCTTAAATATCTTTAACCCAAATAATGTTATGGTAAATAAAAACTATATTAAATACCTTTGCTAATGTGCACATATGGGGGAGAAAAAACATCAAATGCCTTAATGAATAATCAACTTCATGGTAGCGAAATAAAATTTATTCTTCATCAGGTCCCTAACAGACTCTACAAAGTACTTTTTAAAATTGCGAATCTTTGGGCTGGTGGGATTGTGGCTCAGTGGTAGAGTGCTCACCTACCATGCATGAGGCACTGGGTTCAATCCTCAGCATCACAGAAGTGTAAAATAAAGATATTGTGTCCACGTAAAACTAAAAAATAAATATTAAAAAAAAATAACATTGGGAATCTTTGGATTTTCTGCAATCACATTGTTTTGGCTGTTTTTCAGAGCTGGGGTTTCCTGTATGTTTCGTGTCCTTTCTAATAGGCTTTATAAAATGTCTATGTCATTCCTATTTTGACTTTTACTATACAGATTCTCTTAACACCAACATATGTTCCTACCTATGTCTTAGGGCAAGGGTCTTAGCTGTTTTTCCTTTTCAATTGGTAACTAGACTAAGGAAAAAATATTCTTTAGTAAATCAGGGATATTGTGAGAGCAAACAAAGTAATCAATATTATTTTTACCTTAAAAACAAAACAAGAGGGCTAGGGGTATAGCTCAGTGGTA
Organism: Marmota monax; assembly: GCF_021218885.2. Taxonomy (NCBI): domain Eukaryota; kingdom Metazoa; phylum Chordata; class Mammalia; order Rodentia; family Sciuridae; genus Marmota; species Marmota monax. Next base: position 5,146,803 of record NW_026692356.1, on the reverse strand, counting down.
AAGTGCTTTCCTAGCATGTGTGAGGCACCAGGTTTGATCCTCAGCACCATATAGACATGATATCTTTATTTATTTATGTTTATCTACAACAACAACAAAAATAAAAATGACTCCATAATTTTAGGTAACCCAAAATACATTGCCTTGAATTTCCATAATGGCCAATTCAAGTATCTATACAAATGAGGAATAAAGGAGTCAGATCATTCAAAATAGTTAACCTAGATACCCCTTTTTATGTTAGACTTTAAAATGGACAAATATATCATGCATCAAACCATGGGGCCGAGAACAGTGAGTTGTCTATATTTGTAGACAGGCAACTGATTGGAAGTTCAAGCTGTATCTCCATATCATACCCCATGAGCTTCAAAAAATTTACAAACGTACTGTATTATAAAAATAAAATCGGTGGAGATAATAGAGAACTGAAATACAACTTCACCCCCTTTGACTCAGAGTGTTGTGTTTTTTTTTTTAATGCCTTCAGAAATAAAATGGGTAGGTCCAAAAAGGTTTCATCTCTCTGATCTGCCCAAGTTGTAAGTCACACCTAAGTAGATAGAGAAAATGGATCTCCTGGTGGGCACTCAGGCATCCACAATTTTGGAGCTAATCCTTTCTTAATTATAAAACTAATCAATCCTATTTGCATTCTCACCATAGTCCTAGCTTCTGGACTCCACAGTTTCCTAGGTAGAGCACTATGATTACATAATACTCAAGAAAAGTGAATGGGATTAATAGGCCCACAGCCTGTTTATGTATGGCTCTTGAGTGAGAATGTTTTCACATTTCTATGGAGAAAGAAAAGAAGGAATGAAGAGAGAAGGGAGGGAGTGGTGGCAACAGAGAAAGGAAGGAAGAAAAAAGAAAAAAAAAATAAGACGAACTCTGTGCTGCCTGCAATTCCTAAAACAGTTAGAATCAGGCCCTTTATAGAGTTTGCCAATCCCTGAATGATAAATTGTATATTTTAAAACTGAGTAGCACAGGAACCTTTATGTTCCTAATATTGTTTTACTAAGAATATTACTATTACCCAAGAACAAGAGATCAATCTTATAACATGGCAGAATAATTATGTCCTAAGAGTATATGTGTAATTTAATGCTATAGACAGGATATTTTTGAAGTTGTTTGTTTCTCCCTTCTTATTAGTGATTCATTGTCAAGCATTAATTAAAAACATAACCAGGTACCAGATTCTATATAAGTAATTTTCTTACATACCACTCAAGGAAAATAATGGTCATCAGCTTTTCTATCTTTTACCTAGTGGGAAAAAAAATCATGTTGTGTGACACAAAACTTGCTTTTGTCAGCAGGTGAGCCAAACCTTGGATGAGAAAACTGTAGACCCCAATGCTGTTTAGTTCTCAATTACATTATAAGTTTCTACCCACTAAAAACTGAAATCTGGGCAATGTTAAGCTGCTTTTATTCATTGACACTCACAACTCAGTTACACAGTTTCATCATAAATCATGTTATCCATTTTGTACATGTGACTTATGCCTACTGAGACTCCGACATTTGCCAGAAAATTCCCATTTTAAAAGGAAAGACCTACTGCAAACCTTTCTCTTTTTAGCATCTAAACCATTGGGGCATTGTTAGGCATTGTTACTGTGTCTAATTTTATACTGAACCAAAAAAAAAAAAAATCAGTTATGGAAAATGAAGCCCTCTCTAAATTTGCCCAAATCTAAATATACACTTAAATAGCCATTAGAGGAATTTTGTCGTTGTTGTTGTTTATTTGGACTCATCATGAATCTAGTGCATGAGAGAGAATTCAAACCAAATAATTAAATCAGGATAACAGAAGTAGTACCCATTCAGGGAACATGGCTGTAAGAAGTCAGTACCCTTGGGTACAACGGAATAGACTTTTCTTAGGCTCCAGAAATTTCTGTAAACAAGACATCATTTCTGGCTGGAGAAATTTCAGTTCTAAAAACATTGGCCACACACTGTTAACCAGATAGCAAGTAGATATTTTACCTGGTTATGGAGCAGTAAGATGGTAAAAGCACAAAATACATATTAAAATAATTGTTTTTGTTAGGTAAGACTTGGCGAAATTGGAAGGATTTCTTAATCTCGAATGCTTCCTGTCCTCACAATCCTACCCTCATTACATCATTGAGCAGGCAGTTATACCACCATGATTTCTTACAATCTGAGCTAGATGGAGACTTAAGGAGGTGATCTCTTTATTCTTTCCCTCAGTCTTTATTACAAGATGATTCATCCAAACTGATTTTCAAACTGTATTAAAAGCTGTGATGGGAACGAGGTGACTATCACTAGTAGTACTTCTTCAACTTTTCTTTAGTTCTCACTACCGAAGAAAGAGTCCTACATGTTCTAATGTAGGATCTGTTGAAAGGTGTGATTCACAACAGGAGCTATGGAACCAAACATAGGGTTCAAGTTCTTGGTCTACAAAGGGACACTGGGCCATTATTTAATATTTCTAGATTTCAGTTTATACACTTGTAAAACAAAATATTAATACTTCCTTGATGATACATTATGCAGAATAAATGGTATGAAGTATGTACTAAAACTTAATGGTTCTTTGGTAATGGAAGTTATTATTAATCACGATTTCACTGTTTGTCTTGTTCTATGGAAAGAAGACATATGTACATTGAATATATTAACCAAGCATTATCAAATTTAACTTAAAGCTTTAGCGTGGCTACCAGGATTTCACCTAGCATTTCTCATGCCTAGAATTTTATTTGAGTATCTGCACCTTGCCTGGTCTTTGGAAATATTGTTCTAGGCTCCTGATCCACCACTTCATAGTGTTTAACTACTTAGAAGCAGAGCCTTTTTGCTAGGGAAATCACACATGTAACCCCCAATAAGTAATCAGTCAAAAGAAGAATTACTGTGAAGAAGTAATAATCCAAAGCCTTGCCCAGCAAACCCCTGAGAAGCAGCTTAAGGAACCAAGTCCTCCATTGATCCCTCTAGAAAATCGCAGATGCAATGAGTCCCCAATGAGACTCCAAGTTTATTGGAGAACCAGATCTCCCCTGTCTAATTGGACTCCTTCCCTTAAATGCAGCTACCCACCATGCAAGCTCTGCTGGCCCAACAGGTAACTTCCTTGATTTGAGGAGAAATCAAAGCAATATAGCAATCATCCCTAAATAAGAGCCCAGATGCCTAAGCTCTGAGATGTAATACTTATTAGAATCACTAGGGATGCAGATGAATATTCATATGTGTACATATTTATACAGATTCCTCAAATCAGCTTCCTACTTTGAGACTCACTGCTATAAAGGACAAAATGGTCACAGATATCTAAGCCCCCAAATTGAGGGGGGACAAACTCCCTCAGGTTGTTTTTCTCAACCCCTTCTTATTCAGTTTAAATGGGTCTCTCTCCTTACACTCCCTGAGCACTAAATGTAGAGCTCTTAAAAAGCATCTGCCATCTCATCCAGTGTTTCCTTTACACAGTCATATGACATAATGATGTGTCAGTAAACCGTGGAACACATATGAGAGTATTCCTGTAAAATTTTACCACTTAATGACATCACAGCAATCCTAATTCATTAGTCTGATGTTCGCATAATAATGAAATAACCTGGTAACACGTATCACAGAATATGGGCTAGTAGATAAGCAACCCGTGAGTATAAGTCCATGTGATTTTACATATTAAGTTGTCTCTCTGCTTATTGTCTCCAGTTCCATGAGCACAGGGACTTCCATAATCTTCCCTCAGGAACTTACTACTTTGGGGCCCATAATAAATATTTATTGAATGAACAAATGATCCACTCAATAAATGAGCCCTCATTTGTATTCACCATAAAGGAATTGGGGGGAGGTAAGGAACATAACAAGGGGAAAATCTCTCCACTTCACTTGAACTCCAAGTTGAGGTTATCAACTTTCCCACTCTCCATTTCTACCTTGTGAACAAAATTATGGCAGATGTGAGAATCATGTCCAGTCACAGGTATTCTGAAAGTACTAAAAGTTGTACCTTCCTATGTAAGTGACTTATGACACTCCTGGGAAATTTACAACTGGGTCAGCAATATGTGGGAAGAAGGAGGGAAACAATATCATTTCTTTGTTTTGAGATCTTGAAAATTTGTGTGATGATTTTTTCCCTTTTAATTGTAAATTGTCAACTCAGTTCCGTGGTATGAAGGAAATCATGCAAATGTTATGCTTCATTTTCCCTCTAATAACTCAAAATAATTATTCGCTGGCAGAAACACAGGCTTAGCTGTACATGAAATAATACAGAATCAGGTCTCATTGCATATGTAGAAGGCCCAATTTAAGCAAAAGTTATTTCTAGCAATGCATGATTCTGAATCCTCAATGGTACATTTTGGATATTCTTAAACTTATTAAGTTAAAAGTCATTTTTCTATCTTTTTAAGCAGATATAGGAGCTAGTACCATGGAAATGGATATAAGTAGGTGAACGATATCAGTTTGCACATATGCTTGGTGTCTATGAGGAAGAATTGCAAATGGTTTGCATAGCAAACATCTTGGAGGAAAGGATTCCATTTGGAAATTGTGGGTTATATATTCATGCTTTTCATTGCATGAGAAAAAATTCTGTTGGAAGGAGTGTTGTTTCAAAATAGCCCAACACATATGGTACCTTTTCTTTTTTTTTCTTTTGCAAGATTATGAGTTATTCTCAGTACACAAATATGTAAAATATACATTATGCTTAATGTGCAACAACAGATTTCTAAACATTCCTCAAAAATATAAAAAACAAGTTTGTTAATAAGGCATTTATCAAATTGGCTTCATAACATTAATGTTCTGCTAAATGTTAATAGATGTTATCTACAAACAGTAAATCAATATAAGGACCCTGAGGGAGTTCATAACCCACTTGAATCAAAGTGTGTAATATGATATGTCAAGAAATTTGTAATGTTTTGAACAACCCACAATAAAAAATTAAAAAAAAATGTGACTTTAATATGGAACTCCAAACCACTTTAAATATGCTAAAAGACATTGTGCATATTCAAGCCCACTTATAAAGTTCACAACATTTACCAAACTTACACCAAGACCATCTCCTTTTTCAAACAGTGCATTAACATGCTATTTTCTGCATTTTATAATGCATTGACATTGCAGAGGGTCTGCCTAATTATATAGATCCCTCACAAAGCTCATTCCTAAAGATAGTAAATGGCTGTCTATGAACACATCTTTTATACATAAACTTATCAGTCCAAAGTCCATACCCCAATCACCTTCTTTACTTAATTCACACAGCATGGCAATATTTGCCTGTCTTAAATCATCCCAGAGTAAGTTACCAGAAACTGGAAACCACCCTCGTTACCCTGGGATCCCTGAAATTATTCCAACTAGTCAGTCTAAAACATACACAGCTGCTTCATCTGCCTCACCGCTTCCTTTCATAAAATGCACAAATGTTCCTAGTTACGCTTGCCTTTATTCTTTCTGCCTCCTGACCAAACCTGGCGCTTCCTCATGTGTCACTGTATGGCATGGTGTGGCCACCCTTTCTCTTAGAAACTTGAAGTAATAAATAAATAAATAAATAAATAAATAAATAAATAAATAACTTCCCTCAGTGACTTTGACCTCTCACATTGTGTGTTGGTCAACTCTCATAGGACAAGGCCATCAATACAATCAAAACCAACAGTTGGATGGATAGTTCAGGTGACAAGAGTGAAAAAGAACATAAACCCAGGTCAAACTCAGGTTTAAATCAAGCTGCTACATGCTACCTAAAATTTTGTCGTAACTTCCCTAAGCACATTGGAAATGGAATAAGATAGGAAATGTACAACACTGCTCCCAGTAACTGATGGGAGTTCAGTGTATCTCCAGATACATATGTTCAGTATATTAGCAGAGGAAGATATCTACCAAAGAGTGGGGAAAGTTAGAAGTCATGTTTCACTGCCCATGAAAAAGATCAACCAGTTTAATAAAGACAATTTTAAGATTACCCACCGTGACTTAAGTTTTTCTGAACCTCAGTTTGATAGTAAAGTGAAGATGGAAGTCTAGTCTCACTAAGATGAATCTTACGCTGTGTACTTCCTGTTGGCTAGGCTGGTCCCTAGACACTTACGGGTTCCATGAGAGGTGAAACGGGCTCCAAAAATGCAGTAAGTTGAACAGTTTGAATTATTCTAGAAAGCAAATAAATTCACTCCTCAACCCTACAGTTTACAAAATCCCATTCCTCTTAAAGACAACTCTTCAACAAATCTGTGAACTTTTGGTCACTTAGATATATAAGCATATCCCCACCATAGATGCAGCTCACCATATTTACACATTTTAATGACAAAAATTAATTTCCAGCAGATATAGAATCTAAAATTTAAATATACTAATTAAAATATTATAAGTCACACACTGTCATTCTTGATTAGTATACTAATAATCAGGAAGGTAGTATATTTGCTTTCTTGGGTGTGGGCGTCCTTTGGATTCCTTCATTCCAAATCAAACATGAGGAGAATATTTTCCAATGGATACACCCCTTTTGTTGAAAGTTTCTTTGAAGGTAGCTTCTTAGTCATTCTTTATAAGCATCCTGTACTTTATGTCTCTATGTACTCTTTTTGATGCTATCAGGAATTACCCTCTAGGTATATGCTGGCATTTCCCTGAGGCATTTGAGGAAGATATTTACATGGTGTGCTAAAGGGATTGGCCTTACATAAAAGTCAACTCCTTATTCAATCATTGATAATAGATCTAATTATATAGATTGCCATTTCTGGGCCTTATTGCTAACATAAAATTCAAGTTGTGACAGTATAATCTTCATTAAAATGTTAAAAGCAATGATGTGCAATGCAAAAGAACTGCATTTAAAATATGTGAATGTCCAGAACTAGCATGCATTCATTTCTTTGTTCAACAGATGCTCTTCTCTATTAAACAGTTCCACACGTGTTTATTTTGGTCTATCATATTAACCTTTTCCAATTTGGTTTGCAGTGGGAAGCACCTGCACACATATACACTTTTAAGCTCAAGATATTGCTTTCCTTCCAAATAAGTCTTTAGGTCACATGTGTGAGCGATCAGACAAATACATGCAGGCTGGCATTCACAAAGCAATCTGATGGATAATTCCTCTTAAGAAATGTGAGGAAAAAGTTGTCATTCCTCATGCAGTGAGAGAAAATCATCTCTGTTCTATTTGTGGCACAAGCAGCTTTATATTAACAATGTTCACAGCATATCCACCTCATGAGATGTTATGAGGATGAATACGACCGTTTTTGCAGAATGCTTTGTGTTTATGTAGCACCTCTTCCCAGAATACTCCCAGGGGTGTTGCAGTGATTGTCACTAGAGTTAACTGTCTCTGTTGTATCCATTTCCAAAATAGGCATAAAAGTGCAAAGCCAGGTCCCAGAACCTCTTCATAATCAAGATGAATAGGAAGCTCAGAAAAAAAATATAAAGTCTGATGATTCCAGTGTGGAGAAATGTAAGAGAGCAAGTGAAATCACCCATTTTCCTTACATTTATGATCAGAAACATTTTGATTCCACACTTTGCAGACATGTAAAAACAGACACCATTTTAAGATGAGTTAATTGCATCCATTAGAGCCCAGAGTAGAATTCGAACCATAGAAACATAAAATAACTGCATCTCAAAATTGAAGAAATCTTATAGTTTTTCCAGTTATTATCCTCTTTATTCTCCTGGAGAGACCAGAGACTCCACTTGTCTGGTAGAGGAGAGAGTGGGAAGCAAGGGTCCTCATCTCCTTGGTACTAAATTTGAACTAGACAAAGCACTAAAGGAGAACAATAAGAAGGTAGTATGAACAAAGAAGCAAAGAACTCAGCCTGCTTGCTTCCCTCGTAGATTAATTAAACACAAGAAAACACACAGAAACACACACACACATGCACACAGGAAAGCTTAGACACTGCTCCCTCTGATGATTTTTTAATTCCATGATTTAATTATATGTGATCTAGAGACAGCAACTGCTAAATATCAGAGCTCAAATGAGACTTCCTTATAAATTGCATTTTTTTTTTTGTCTTCTGTTCAGGAGCAACACACACTTCACACCATTACGGGCTGTTTAATATGTGGTTCATTATCTTATGCAACTGTATACTCAAAAGTGATCTAGGTAAATATCACCAGGTTTGTTGTCCTGGAGTTAGCATCTTCGTTTAGGAAGCTGTTGACAGGAGGTTAAAAGCACAGGGATCCAACAATGATGGGGAAGAATCAGTCAGCTAAAGGTCGGTAAATGGAAAAAAGAAGCCGACAGGAATTATAAGAAGGCCAAAGCAACAAGTTGGTAAACACAACTCTGGTTTCATGCCACATCTTCTCCTCATTCCCCCTGTATAAGATGACTTTTCCTTTTACATAGTGTATATCTAGGGGTAAGTTTTATATGACTAGAGGATACAAAAGCAATTTATAAGGAAAGCCATCAGGGCAAGTAGACATTTCAGAAGTGGACATTGTTTTTCTGGGCTCCTGTGATTTCTAGAATGATTCAGCAAAATATTGGAGGCTACAAGAGAGGTCCTCTAGGTTTGTGCATTTCACTTTTCACTGGTAGACAGAGTTGCCAATGTTTCACTTACCCTGCTGATGCAGAATGGCCAAGTGACCATGTCACAAGTCCCTGCATCCTGAAGGCTGTGTGGCGTTTTTACAGTCAAAACTTTCCCCCTTCTTAAGTTATACACCCGTTATTTAAAAAGCTAATCTGGGTTATGAACTCCCATTTTTACCCCGTATACAGATTGCAGAATCACATCAGTTACACATCCATTGATTTACATATTGCCATACTAGTGTCTGTTGTATTCTGCTGCCTTTCCTATCCTCTACTATCCCCCCTCCCCTCTCCTCCCCTCCCCTCTCCTCCCCTCCCCTCTTCTCTCTCTACCCCCTCTACTGTCATTCATTTGTCCCCCTTGTATTACTTTTCCCTTTCCCCTCACTTCCTCTTGTATGTAATTTTGTATAACCCTGAGGGTCTCCTTCCATTTCCATGCATTTTCCCTTCTCTCTCCTTTTCCCTCCCACCTCTCATCCCTGTTTAATGTTAATCTTCTTCTCATGCTCTTCCTCCCTACTCTGTTCTTAGTTACTCTCCTTATATCAAAGAAGACATTTGGCAATTGTTTTTTAGGGATTGGCTAGCTTCACTTAGCATAATCTGCTCTAATGCCATCCATTTCCCTGCAAATTCTATGATTTTGTCATTTTTTAATGCAGAGTAATACTCCATTGTGTATAAATGCCACATTTTTTTTATCCATTCGTCTATTGAAGGGCATCTAGGTTGGTTCCACAGTCTTGCTATTGTGAACTGTGCTGCTATGAACATCGATGTAGCAGTGTCCCTGTAGCATGCTCTTTTTAGGTCTTTAGGGAATAGACCAAGAAGGGGAATAGCTGGGTCAAATGGTGGCTCCATTCCCAGCTTTCCAAGAAATCTCCATACTGCTTTCCAAATTGGCTGCACCAACTTGCAGTCCCACCAGCAATGTACAAGTGTACCCTTTTCCCCACATCCACTCCAGCACTTGTTGTTGTTTGACTTCATAATGGCTGCCAATCTTACTGGAGTGAGATGGTATCTTAGGGTGGTTTTGATTTGCATTTCTCTGACTGCTAGAGATGGTGAACATTTTTTCATGTACTTGTTGATTGATTGTATGTCCTCCTCTGAGAAGTGTCTGTTCAGGTCCTTGGCCCATTTGTTGATTGGGTTATTTGTTATCTTATTGTCTAATTTTTTGAGTTCTTTGTATAGTCTGGATATTAGGGCTCTATCTGAAGTGTGAGGAGTAAAGATTTGTTCCGAGGATGTAGGCTCCCTATTTACCTCTCTTATTGTTTCTTTTGCTGAGAAAAAAAATTTTAGTTTGAGTAAGTCCCATTTGTTGATTCTAGTTATTAACTCTTGTGCTATGGGTGTCCTATTGAGGAATTTGGAGACCGACCCCACAGTATGTAGATCGTAGCCAACTTTTTCTTCTATCAGACAGCGTGTCTCTGATTTGATATCAAGCTCCTTGATCCATTTTGAGTTAACTTTGGTGCATGGTGAGAGAAAGGGATTCAGTTTCATTTTGTTGCATATGGATTTCCAGTTTTCCCAGCACCATTTGTTGAAGATGCTATCCTTCCTCCATTGCATGTTTTTAGCCCCTTTATCAAATATAATATAGTTGTAGTTTTGTGGATTGGTTTCTGTGTCCTCTATTCTGTACCATTGGTCCACCCGCCTGTTTTGGTACCAGTACCATGCTGTTTTTGTTACTATTGCTCTGTAGTATAGTTTGAAGTCTGGTATCGCTATACCGCCTGATTCACACTTCCCGCTTAGCATTGTTTTTGCTATTCTGGGTCTTTTATTTTTTCATATGAATTTCATGATTGCTTTCTCTATTTCTACAAGAAATGCCATTGGGATTTTGATTGGCATTGCATTAAACCTATAGAGAACTTTTGGTAATATCGCCATTTTGATGATGTTAGTTCTGCCTATCCATGAACAGGGTATATTTTTCCATCTTCTAAGATCTTCTTCTATTTCTCTCTTTAGGGTTCTAGAGTTTTCATTGTATAAATCTTTCACCTCTTTTGTTAGGTTGATTCCCAAGTATTTTATTTTTTTTGAGGATATTGTGAATGGAGTGGTTGTCCTCATTTCCATTTCAGAGGATTTGTCGCTGATATACAGGAATGCCTTTGATTTGTGCGTGTTGATTTTATATCCTGCCACTTTGCTGAATTCATTTATTAGCTCTAATAGTTTCTTTGTAGACCCTTTTGGGTCTGCTAGGTATAGAATCATGTCACCTGGAAATAGTGATAATTTAAGTTCTTCTTTTCCTATTTTGATGCCTTTAATTTCTTTCGTCTGTCTAATTGCTCTGGCCAGTGTTTCGAGAACTATGTTGAACAGAAGTGGTGAGAGAGGGCATCCCTGTCTTGTTCCAGATTTTAGAGGGAATGCCTTCAATTTTTCTCCATTCAGAATGATGCTAGCCTGAGGCTTAGCATAGATTGCTTTTACAATATTGAGGTATGTTCCTGTTATCCCTAGTTTTTCTAGAGTTTTGAACATAAAGGGATGCTGTACTTTGTCGAATGCTTTTTCCGCATCTATCGAGATGATCATATGGTTCTTAATTTTAAGTCTATTGATGTGGTGAATAACATTTATTGATTTCCGTATATTGAACCAGCCTTGAATCCCAGGGATGAATCCTACTTGATCATGGTGCACAATTTTTTTGTTATGTTTTTGTATCCGATTCGCCAGAATTTTATTGAGGATTTTTGCATCTAGGTTCATTAGAGATATTGGTCTGTAGTTTTCTTTCTTTGAAGTGTCTTTGTCTGGTTTAGGAATCAGGGTGATGTTGGCCTCCTAGAATGAATTTGGAAGTTCTCCCTCTTTTTCTATTTCCTGAAATAGCTTGAAAAGTATTGGTATTAGTTCTTCTTGAAAGGTTTTGTAAAACTCTGCTGTATACCCATTCGGTCCTGGGCTTTTCGTGGTTGGTAGTCTTTTGATGGTTTCTTCTATTTCCTCAATTGATATTGGTCTGTTTAGGTTGTCTATATCCTCCTGGCTCAATCTGGGCAGATCATATGACTTAAGAAATTTATCGATGCCTTCACTATCTTCTATTTTATTGGAGTATAAGGATTCAAAATAATTTCTGATTATCTTCTGTATTTCTGAAGTGTCTGTTGTGATATTGCCTTTTTCATCCCATATGCTAGTAATTTGAGTTCTCTCTCTTCTTCTCTTCATTAGCATCAAAATGTGAAATATGATATATCAAGAACTATGTAATGTTTTGAACAACCAACAATAAAAATTTAAAAATACATAAATAAAAAGCTAATCTACAGCCTGGCTGGTTTGTTCTTGCATGGATTGGATGGGTTCTGAAGGTTTTACGTTAACCTCCATTCAAAGCAGACACACTACAGAACCTTTGTCTGTGTCATTAACTGTCAGTGGTTTTAGATTTTTTTTTTTCATGGTTTCTAGACCCTATGCTTTCATTGGATATTGTGCTGCTATGAATTCAATATTGTGATCCTTTTGAAACAAGGAAAATGCTTTAGCTCTTACCCTAACTTTGGGTGTTTCATCAAGAAGTAAACATTGTATTCTGATGTGTATTTAAGAAGACATTGAAATAATAATAGATTGTTTAACTTGACAATTATAATGCAATCATTAAAAAACAGTATATTATATCCACATTTGTACCAAATTAATACATTATTATTATACCAAATGAACTTACTAGTTTATTTGTCGTTACTATGATGGCCTTATGCATAACCCTTTAAATTATACATAAGTATAGTTGTATCAAGTGGTTCAGTGTAAGAATAATGAGAAATCAAAGCTAAATAAATCATATTTGTAATAGAAATATTGCAAGATTTGTGATCATTTTAGGGCTATAATTTTGTTTATAATTTTCATTGGATGGTTTATAGGTAACAATGATGGCTGGTATATTAGTAAATAATAAATTTCAGTAAATAGTTTATGGGAAAACAAAAATCTCTGAAGCACAAAATAAATTTGTTATGTATTAAGACTATGAAACATTAATTTTGATAAATCAAATTTAATCAAAATGATTTATGATTTATTTTTAAAAATTATTTGCTAAGACTATATCCTTATTCTGATCCTGTCAATGCAATCTAATGGAGTTAGTAGGGATCACAGAAGGAATTGTAAAGTAGCAAAAACAAATGACTATGTTGAATGCTTATAATCCCAGTACCTCAGGAAGCTGAGGTGGGAGGATTTCGAGTTCAAAATCAGCTTCTGCAATTTAACGAGGCCCTGAGCAACTCAGTGAGACCCTGTCTCTAAATAAAATATTTTTTAAAAAGGGTTGGAGATGTAGCTCAGTGGTTAAGTGCCCCTGGGTTCAATTCCTGGAATAAATAAGAAAAAAAATTACTAACTCATTCAACTAAGTGAAATAGTTGAAAACATGTGCTTTGAATCAGACAGACCATGTTTCAAATTCTAGGAACATTACTATGGTCTGTATAACCTAGTCAGATTACTTAAATTCCCAATACATCAGTTTCCTTGTTTATAAGAAAAGAGCTACTAGACTTGATGACACACACCTGTAATCCCAGCAGCTCAGGAAGCTGAAGCAGGAGGTTCACAAGTTCAGAGCCAGCCTCAGCAACTAAGCAAGGCACTAAGCACCATAATGAGACCTTGTGTCAAAATTTAAAAAACAAATACATAAAAAAGGCTGGGGATGTAACTCAGTGGTGAAGTGCCCCTGGGTTTAATCCCAGAGCCAAAATAAGAAAAGGAGCTGCAAATTCTTGCCTTCTAGGTCTTTGTTTTGAAGCAGATGAGAGGATCTGTGGAATATGCTTAGCATGTGGAGGATGCTAGCTGGCACCTAGACATACTGAATCTTTAATGGCTATTGGCTATAAGTAATTATCTACATGCATACTTTATGTTTTCTCATTTAATCATAATGCAGTTATTAATATCTCCCCATTTTATATATGAGAAACTGAAACATAAAAAGATGAATGGGTCAATAAATGGCTGGTATTATTATTATTATTATTATTATTATTATTATTATTATTATACTTCTAAAATAATATTTTACTATCTGTCTTTCCCACTGTCTCTCAACATAAAAAATACCCAATAGATGTATTCTTTAAAATAGGTAATTGAATTGGGAATAGCAGATTGAAATCAATGTTAAACTAAGAATTATGTTCAGTATAAAATCTCTCTATGCTCTTTTAAGGGTTGGAAAAAACCACATAGTAGAAAGAAAAAGAGCATGGGATCAAAATCCTAACTCTTCTGGAGAATAGAGAAACACACCACATATTTAATGCCCCACCACCTCTGGGGAAGCAAAACTGAGAGAGGAATGGTGATGGTAACCATCCTTCCTTTCTTCAACAAGGAAGTGGAAAATCTCCCATCAAATCCCAATTTAAGCATCAGAGAACACAGTTCTGATATGCTCCCAACACATTCAGCCTGGTAAGACACCTTCTGGGAACTCTACAACTTCCCTTGATGTCAAATAAGAGTAAACATAGCTAAAGAGTATCGTCTATGCTTACAGGTGGTACATGCCTGGAATCCCAGTGATTTGGAAGGCAGAGACAGGAGGATCACGAGTTCAAAGCCAGCCTCAACAATGGTGAGGCACTAAGCAACTCAGTGAGACCCTGTCTCTACCTGTCTCTAATAAAATACAAAATTGGGTGTATCTTAGTGGTTGAGTGTCCCTGAGTTCAATCCCAAGTACTTAAAAAAAAAAAAAAAGTATAGTCTATGCATGAAAGAACAAAATCTTTCACCACGTTTTTGACAATGCTTGGAATTTTCAGTGCTCTGAAGAAATTTTATCATAAAGTGGTCCATAAATTATTTGAGAGTGACTTGTGGCTCATATTGCCTCTGTGACTTGTCCTTAAAATGTAAAGAGAATCAGCAAAATGGTCAAATCTCAGGCAAAGTTGACAATTTCAATTAACTTCATGAAAACTCATAGAAGTTTTTAAAATTCACTTGCATTTTTCTTTAAAATCTTGTCTACATGAGTACATCCCAGATTTGATGAGAGAGTATGTCAAATTTATGTATATTGAATACTTGCCATTTTTTACAAGCAAAACTCTTTCTTGTGACCATTTTTTACAGAGATTCAGATGTCAAGGGGAACAGTCTAGAGTGTTTATGGCATGATCAATGTCTTATAAATCTTCATTACTTACCTGATTATTTTTTCAATAAAATTCTCAAAGTCAGGAAGCCATATCATAGAACCACAAAAACTTATTAAGATGCTTTGTTGTTTTTGAACTGGTATCTACTGATGTTAAAACATGGGTAACAAATTTTTTTAGGTTTGGCAAATTACAGGATGGAAGAGTCAGTCAAATTTTGCCTAAATTAGAAACAATCTTATTAAAAAATAAAATACTGATTTGCATTATTTTCAGGCTTACAAATTTGCCCTGAGCAGAAAATCTTTTTGTTCTTCCTCACATCTGCCAATTGTTATCTTTCACATTATTTGTTGTTGATGTTGCTATTGGAAAATACAACTTGTCTGCTCCAGAAAGTTTTACTATGGTTAGCTTTGTTGGACTTCATTCAACCAAATGCACTAACTGGTGTTCACTGTGGGTGAAACCTGGCTATAATGATCTTGGAGAAGACTGTTTTTAAAGAAATGGAAGCGTCTTCCCTCTCATCCCAAAGATTGTGGTTTATGATCTGTCTGGTGGGAAGGAAGCATATGCACACTAACTTGGAAACTAGTCACATAATTTGCCCACAATGAAGAAGAAGAAAAGGAAAGGAATGACATAGGAATGTGTCAGTACATTACAAATTAGTGTGAGTCTCTGGACTGAGAAGAACCATTTATTTCCCTGATGTCAATAGGCTTTGTATCACAGGAAAAACAAGGTGCAGAAAGTTGACCCACCTTGCCAGGGAATTAATAAATTGAAGAAAAGTTTTGATACAAAAGGAAGAGTTTTTGAACAAGAGAGATTTCACCTTCGAGAGATGACCTCCCAAACTGAAAACAAGAAGGTCACATAAAAATGCAGCATTAGTTGGACAGATGGTATGGAGCTTTCACAAAATTAGTCATTGTTTGTTCCCCATTGAATATTGTAAGGAAAGCAATGTTATTTAAATGTCTGTAGGGGACAGGTGGAAGAAAACTCACATTTGATCATTGGTAGAAAATCACTGATTCCTCCTTCCCTGAGGCAGCTTAGCTTTTTCCAAGGTCAAGGTTGGAGGAACTTTCTAGGCAGTAAGGCTTCCCCAGCAGAGCAAACAAATGAGTTTAGGTATTCAATCCAGCCCTTTTACTGACATTAAAATCTATTCAATATATTTTATTCAGTGAGTTTCAAAAACTTCATCCAGACGTATTCAATAGATGCAGAATTGTCTTGCACAGAAATTATACTTGTTTGCATAGCATATCCATTCTAAAATATGACTAAATGAGGTTTCCTGCAGCGTCTGCTCTAGAAATAGTTTTGAATTCATTTGGTGCTCTTTTGCTCTTGCTCTTCAGTATCTTCAGGAAGATAATCTTTATTCTAATGACTCTTAGCCACATAAGCAGATGTCCCTGTGTTTCCCCCCACTATGGGTGGTGATAACTGGACTGGACTTCCAATCATAGGATTTTCTTAGCTAAACTGTAAGAAGCCGGTTGCCTCAAACTGTTTGAATTGATTTCCTTACTTTCATGATAGAGTATTTATGAGTCATTTTGGAATGTGAATTTCTCTCTCTAATCTCTGAAACAAAAGTTTATATTACTTTCACATACAAAACCAGTGGGATATTTTTGCTCAGTTAAATGGGCAATTCAGTTAAGCCCCAATGATAAAAGTCATTAAACTAGCTGGGCTGGACTAGCAAACACCTTATTCTTATTTGAGGAACATTGACATCTTTCTTGTCCTTGCTTTCTCCACCATGTCTCAGGAACTTCTCCATAATTTTTTGAAATTTATTTCATTATACATGCACACTCAGTCTTCCTTTCATAAACATATGTATAGAATCGTTCCCATCGCATCTTTCTTCCTTGATCCTTCATTCCTCTCTTTCCTCCTTTTCTTATCTCCTTCCCCTTCTTCTCACTTCTTATTCTCTTCTGCTCTGCATTCCTTCTTAGGTAACTCATTTAATAATCTAGGATTTATTCTTTCTCTGATCTTCACCCAAGACAGATATTGGTTACTTTGGTGCCATTAACACATAATTCCAAGAAGCACTTGATAGCACTTCTTTCAAAATCTCTGTACATCATCCCCTGTCCTCATCCACTAGGGACACGTTGGTTCACATCATCTTCATCTCTAACCTGGTCACACAACTGCCTAACTTCAGCCTTGTATTCCTCCTCCACTCTTCACGGACTGGGCAGTGAGCTCTTGAAACAGATCAGCCTCTAGGATTTAAAGCCCTTTCAAATTCAGACCTCATCTGAGAATGTAAAAAGAGTACAGCCATAATGGAAAACAGTATAGCTGTTCCTCTAAAAAAAGTTAAAAAGAAAAAAAAGAAAAATCACAGGGCTCCCACATGATCCAGAAATTCTACTTCTGGGTATGTACCCACTCAAAGGAACTGAAAGCAGGGACTTGAACGAAGATTGTTCACCCATGTTCATAGCAGCATTATTTGCAATAGTAAAAAAGACAGAAGTACTCCAAGTGTCCATTTCTAGATGGATAAACGAACTATACACAATGGAATATTAGTCAATCTTGAAAGAAAATTCCAACTATGTTGTGAGACAAAGTTCAAAGTAAGTGAAGTAACAAAGAACAAAAATAGGGTATGATTCTTGAGGTACAATAGTAATCCAATTAACAGAGACAGAAAACAAAGTGATGATTGCTAAGGATGGAGGTAAGGGAGAGGGTTATTTGATGGCTATAGAGTTTCAGTTTTGTAAAACAGAAGAAGATCTGGAGAAGGATGGTGATAATTGTAGCAATGGGAATGTATTTAATGCCATGGACCCATATATACTTAGAAAGATTGAAATGATAAATTTTATGTATATTTTACCAGAAAAAAAAAATCAAACCCCACTATCTTTAGCAAAAAGCCAAAGTTCTTTTAAAAACTGTAGTCTTCTCTGTACTCTATTTCTCCTGATCATGATGTTCTCAGTGTGGAAAGTGACATTTGACAATCCAACTTTCCCTGAAAGGCCAAAGCAGAAGGGACTGTTGTGTCCTTGGGAACCCAATAGTCCTTTATTTTCACAAGCTCCACAATATTACCACAGTGAAATCTCTGAGAAATTGACCCTCCCAAGGGAGAGTGAACACCTCCAAAGCAGAGCATTCCTACCTGACACAGAGCTGATGCTTTACAAACACTGGATTTCAGCTCGCACCATATAAACAATGTGGCAAGAATCACTCTATCTTCATTTTACTATTTTCCTTTCAAATGGAGGGTTAAAAATTTAGCTTCCTTAAGATGAATGGAGTAAGGTTTTGAAACATGGGAGTTCAGAATTTTTTTCCTGTAAAGGCAAATTTTGAAGAACACATGGATGTTTTCTTTTAGTCAACTTTGCTACTTGTTCTAGTTAGCTTTTTTGCTGCTGTTACTAAAATATCTGATGAGAACAATTGTAAAGGAGGAAAAGTTTATTTGAGAGCTCATAGTTTCAGAGGTCTTAGTCCATAGAAGGCTGGATCCATTCCTTGGGGCTCAAGATGAGGCAGAACATCATGAAAGAAGAGTGTGGCAGAGGGAAGTAGTTCTCATGATAATTAGAAAGCAGAGAGAGAAAAACACCACCCTCTAGATAAAAAATATATACCCCAAAGTTATGTGCGTAATTCCCACCTCCCCTATCCACACTCTACCACCTCAGTCACTACTCGGTTAATCCCATCAGAGATTAATCTACTGATTAGTTCAAGGATCTCACAACTTAATCATTTCCCCTCTGAACCCTCTCGAATTGTCACACGTGAGCTTTTGGGGAAACCATCTCTAAACCATAACACTAATGAATGGGAGAATATTAAGAGTGAGTAACACGATGTGTGACCATTCCTAGTCAGTCAAAGAAATGGGTAGTCTGAGAAACCACAGCATATTTCAAGTTCTCTAAATACTGAAGCCACTTACCAGTAAATTTCATCTTGCAAAAGAAAACACAACACATAGAACACCTGATGGAGTTGTTCTAATTAATCTCAATGGAAAGCCAGAGCTATATGATTGGGAGATTTTACATAACTTTATTACACTGTTTTATGCATATATCAAACATCCTTAGTTGATATTCTATAGTGAAGTTGTTCTCTTAAACACTTAATCAATCAACAAGGGTTTATTAAGCACCTATTATGTGTTCAGGACTATACTTGATCTCAAAGAGTTATCATCTAAATGTCACAATCACTGTCAAAGGCATCCATAAAAGGAATAATATGATTACAACTCTGAGTTTCTCAAGTCATAGATAAACATTATCATGAGCATACACATACAACAAAAGATACAAAGTTAGCTGAACAGCAATAGAGAAAATCAAGCTAGAGTGGATTAGAATACCATTTGCTTGAATTATTTTAATATTAGCCTTCAAGCAATGGAGGACTGGATTCAAATCCTATCTTTTCCCCATTAGAAGAATTATCTCTTTGTAAATAAGAAAATAAAAGTCAAAGTTCACATTTTGTGTACGACAGTAAATAGTTGTGTATGACGTTAGTGAAGAGCTTTGTAGCCTTAATATGTTCTATGTTGAACATGATTTGAATTAGCCTTTCTGCAAAACGCTAGTATAGAATTTAAGGTTGCTAAAGAAGATATCCCATATAAACCACATACATGGTACCTTAAGAATCATGCACAATTTTTTTATTTGTACCGGAAGTTGAACCCAGGAGTGCTTAGCCACTGAGCCAAATCCCCAATCCTTTTTCAAAAATATTTTATCTAGAGACAGGGTCTCTCACTGAGTTACATAGGGCCTCGCTAAGTTGCTGAAGCTGGCTTTGAACTTATGATCCTCTTGCCTCATTTTCCCCATCTGCTGGGGAGCCACATTTTAATGAGAGCACATGCTCTATACTTGAATTGACAGCAAGGTCCACAGGCAACCAGAATTGGTTCATCAAGCACCTCTCACTTTCTCACCTTTCTTTAAAAAAATAAACATTTTTGGCAGAGCATATCATTACCTGCTGCCATCCGATAGTACCACAGTTAAAATGATTCTGAATGATCTTTATGCCCAACATTTCATACAACGTGGATCATCTGTGAGAAAGAGACATACAGGCAGATATCTGAGCATTTCAATTTGCTATATTCTACAATGATATGTTCCAGCAGAGGAAGTTCACTACTTATTATACTTGATCTCTATCTGTAAGCATTTTCTCCCTGTATCTGCATGTGCCAGGAAATAGTAAATGTAATTTAATTGAAATAAAACTTCTATTTATGTCTACTCTATAAAGTAATATTCCAACTTGTGGAAAGTTTCCATTTGTCACTCTTTAAATAATAGCATTTGGCATTTATTATAATGTAAGTAGAACATTTATTGATCTCTTAGTTTGTGCCAAACCTGCTAATCACTTTGTATGCATTAACTCATTAGTCCTTGAAAAAGAAACACTATGAGATGAATTTTTGACACCTCCCAATTTTCACCCGAGGAAGCCAAGGTTTGGAGAGATTACGTACATTAATCAAAACTGCCCAGCTAGTAATCAGAAGAGCTTAGAAGGATTCAAACTCAGATGTGTACAATGCCAAATCCCAAATTCATATAAGCCACTCCTTCCTCCTATGATATGTCAAGTTGCTTCAGTTATTCCTTCAGTAAATGGCATTTGTGTGTACTATATTCAGTAAAGTCTACTCTCTGTAAGCCTTTCATTGAGTAGCTCCCTTATCCCCTTATTTCCATTCATGAAACCAGTCCTTATAAGTTATTACCTTTTTGCCTATACTACTAGGGTAGTCTCCTATTTGGTCTTTTTTAGCTGCATCCCTAATCTTTATAACTGGAAATCTTCGTGGTCTTCTGGTTGCTTTTAATGCCACCTCTTGCCTTCACTTTCCCAGAGCCCTAACATGGGACCTGGTACACTTACTTGTTGGTAAAGGCATGCATGGATGAATGGATGAAAGGAAGGGTGGATGAATTAGGAATGTAGTATTCTTGTCCCCAAGAAGGTTACCAAACAGGAGGGAAAATGAAATATACCCTAATTCTTATGATATAAGATAAAACTAAATGTCTTTATGACAAGAAATACTCAAAGTGCCTCTACATAAATTTTATCCTCTTGCTCTCCACACTCTGGAGTGCAAAGATCCCCTAACTAACAACAGAACCATGGTTCCAGGTGGAGGGAAGAGTGTTCATCAGAGATAAGGCTGATGGTAAAGGGAAGATAATGGTAGAACAGAGGAATGAGAAAAGAAGTGTAATAAGGGGAAAAATGGCAGCACCAATTAAAAACTCTTGGGTTATGTCTACATATATGAAACAGGAAGAAGAAAGAAGACCCAAAAGAGGAGAGATATGAGAGAGATGGAGAGGCAGAGAGAGAAATGAAACATGTATTCAGTTCATACAAAAATATTTACTTGTGTCCATTAATGTTCCAGGAACTGGTCTAGGTGCTGAAACTGTAGCAATAGAACAACAACAAAAGGGCTGGGGATGTGGCTCAAGCGGTAGCGCGCTCGCCTGGCATGCGTACGGCCCGGGTTCGATCCTCAGCACCACATACAAACAAAGATGTTGTGTCCACTGAAAACTAAAAAATAAATATTAAAAAATTCTCTCTCTCTCTCTTTAAAAAAAAAAAAAGAAAGAACAACAACACAAAATGCGGGTGCTCCCACAACTATTCCTCCACCAGGTTTCCTACTTCTACTAATGAGAACTCCAAACTCCTCCTTGTTTAGGTCAAGTAGGAATTGGAGTCCCCATTAGTTGAAGTAGGAAAGCTAGAGAAGGAATAGGTTTTGGAGTATACACATGCACACATATATAAATATACATATGTGTCTGTGTGCAAACATATATATATATATATATATATATATACATGTATGTATATAGTTACTTAGTGGCATATATATTTGCCCATTGAATTCACAGCCTCCAGTGGAGGAAAAGAAGCACTAAAGTAGATTGTTAAATATGTACTATGTAAAGTAGTGAAAAGTGCTGTAGATCTGTAAGATAATCAGGAAAAGGAAAGATGCAGGGTCAGGGACAAGGGCTATTATTCACTGTTTTTCTGGGTGGCCAGGAAAGTATGCAGTAAGGAGAAACCGGCCACACTGCTGTGAAAGAGCATTTCAGAGGGAATCAATGGCCAGTGCAAGGCCCCAAAGCTGGGGTTGGCCTGGTATGATTCCAGAAAAGCAAGGAGACTATGGGGCTGGATCCCAGTGAAAGGTGAGCAGTAAAGAGGAAGAGGAGTCCATGGGGTGAGCCATTGTGAAGACTGGCTTTTACTTAAGGGAGACCCAAAGCTTCTGCAGTGTTTTGAGAAGAGAAGTGACAGGACCACCTTACAATTTGACATCATTACTCTGGCTTTTCTACTGAGAATAGCTGAGGGGTAAGAACAAAAGCAAAGAGGAACACCCCCCTACCACCACCACCAAAAAATACCCTTTTGTAACAATCCGGCCAGAGGAGTAGGTGGCTCAGGTCAGGATGGTGAAGATGGAAGTGATAGGAAGTATTCAAACTCAAGATAATTGTACAAAAAGCAAGAAGAGTTTACTTATGAACTGGATGTGAAAAAAAGAAGAGTAGAAAAATGTACCAAGGTGTATAAGTTTGGCCTAAACAAGTTGAAGTTCATAGTCCCCAATCATTGAAGTAGGAAAGCAGAGGAAGAGGTTTGGAAGCCTATCCAGTGCTCAAATTGGACATTTTAAATCTGAAATGCCAATGCCCTATCCAAAGGCACAGTGTGAGTCGAACAATGTGCAACACCAGATAAAGAGGGACCAGGGAGGGCTGCACCAAAAACATGGGGAAGGGGAGTTTCCCAAGCAGGGAGATAGATGATCAAGCCAAAAGCTGCAGACGGGCTAGTAATGGTGAACCTTGGCCAGGTCCCTTGGGTCTGATTAAGAGAGAAGGTTGGGGTGGAGGGCAGAATTCAGCAACAATCAAGAAGACAGCAAGAGATGAGGAGAAAACAGAAGCACAAGAAGACTGTAGTTAAATGAAAGGATTGGATGCATACAATACACCATGCCTGTGAATTCACCAGCAAGTGCTATTTTGGAGAGTAGTTAAGCTTCCCATTCCTCTACCTTCCTCCTCAGCATGGAGCTAAATGAGGCACACTGCTGAAAAAATACCCAGCATCAATGCCAAGCCCAGTGAGTGCATTAAATCCATGAAAAATTAGGAGGTAGGGATTACAACTAAAATGTGATTAATCTACTTCATTAGAAAGAACATTTACACGCAAAATAATGTAGTGCAATTAATGAGCTCATTAAAATCTTTACTCACAAGTTAGAGAGGGACCACAGGGAGGTGGGAGAGAGTTGGAGACAGGAGGAAGGGAAGGACAAGCACTTTCCAAGCCCAGACTCCTTCTTCCCTTAGATCCAGATGAGAGAAGCCAAAGAGAACCCACAGCCCTCTCCTCCCTTATATAACTGCCCTGCATATGAGCAACTGCCTCCTTCCTGAGCCTTCCTCCAATAGGAGAGGAGAGAAGATCCCTGACTAATAATGGTCTGACTCTTAATTGTCTGATTTGATAATGGTGTGAACATCATACACAGTCAATGGAAAACTCACTTCAAATTTTGAATTTTGGTCTTTTCCCAGCCTAGCAATACCCTCTTGTGATGTGGGGCCATCACAATAAGCTGCAACTCCCAGTCAAGCACTTGACCTTTGGGCCAACAAGGGATCCTGTGCTGCTAAACTCAGATGTTGGGCAGGTCACATGTACTGAATGCATTTCCTACTTACAGTGTTTACAGCTTATCGTGGGTATGTTGAAGTATAGCCCCACCTTAAGTAGATGAATATCTCCAGTGGTATTTTAATTATCTTTTATAAATACAAGACATCTAGAAGGAGGGTTAATTCACACATAATTATATATGTCTTTGATGAATTTGCTCAGGAGTTAAAGCAGCAGTTTAAGTTGAGGTATGGGGGTGGGAAGTGGTAATGGAAGGGAAGCATGCTGGAATTATGTGCAAAACCATTAATGGTAGTACAAAAAAAAAAAAAAAAAAAACAAGACAAAGGGCAAGAAAGAGACATTCATGCAGATCACTCAAAGTTGGGCTTCTTTTCACTTTTGTCAAGTGCAAGCTCCACGAAAACCCACCGTGTAAACTAGATCAGGAAGCAGCAATTCAATCATATTTATGTGTGAGTCATGGCAACTAAACCCTGTATATCAAAGCTTCTGACTATCCCAAGGTTTATTTGGGCACTAAAAAATAATTTTATGCAGTTGAGGGTAAGATCCATTTTACTTTATTCCTTGGAATATCATAATGCAAAGTGTTAACTTTTTAAGATTTTTAATTGAGCCTTTTTATTTTTGAGATCATTGCATATTTGCATGGAGCTTTAAAAAATTATACAGAGTTGCTATGTGCTTTACTCATTTTCTCTCAATGGTAATACTTTTTAAACTATACTATAATATTTGACATTGTTACCATGAAGATATAAATTTCCTTTACTTCAAGGACCCCTTACCTTATGTTGCCTTTTCTATCCACACCCGCCCCTCCTTAACCCCCAGCCACCATCAAACTATTTTCCATTTCTCTAATTACAACATTTCAAAAACTTTACGTAAATGTAGTCACACAGTATATGACTGTTTAAGAGACACCATTCTCTGGAGATTCTTCCAGGTGATTGCATTTATCAATATTTCGTTATTTTTTTACTCCCAAGTAGAATTCCATGGTAGGTATAAATGTACCAGAGTTTTTTTATCCATTCAAACAAAGCCACTATTAATATTCTAGTACATGTTTTTGTATGAAAGTTGTCTTCATTACTCTGAAATAAATGCCCAGGAATACATTCTGAGTCATATGGTATTTGCATACTTAGATTTTTTTAAGAAGCAGCTTAATTGTTTTCCACAGACCATTTCATATCCCATATCAATGTTATGATTGTTTTACTTTCTTTGTATCTTTGCCAGAATTTGGATTTGTCACTATAGTTTTTGTTTGTTTGTTTGTTTTGTTTTTTACCTCAATCATTCTTATGGGTGTGTAGTAAAAACCTTTTATGGAGGACTGGGGTTGTGGCTCAGTGGTAGAGCATTTGCCTTGCACGTGTGAGGCACTGGATTTGATCCTCAGCACCACATAAAAATAAATAAATAAAAATAAAAGTATTAAAAAATGTTTTTTAAAAAAAACCTTTTTGAGGAGTTTATTTGCATGTTTTATGGGCTAATGATGTAAAATACCTTTTCATGTACTTATTTGACATCCTAACATCCTCTTCCATGAAATGTCTCTTCATGTCTTTTACTTACTCTATAGGTAGATTTTCTGTTTTTTGAGCATGAAGGGTTCTTTTGTTTTTACTATTGAATTTTGAGAGTTCTTTATATACTCTAGATACTAGTTCTTTGTTGGATATCTGATTTGAAAAAAATTTTACCAACACATAGCATTTCTTCTCGTCCTCTTGATAAGTTCTTGTTTAGAATAAAGGATTTTGCTTTCTACAAAGTACAATTTACAAATTTTTCACTCTGTGAATCTTGTTTTTAGTGCAAAGTATGGGAATTCTTTGACTAGCCCTAAACTCTAAAAGTGTTCTCATGTTTTTATGTACAATTTTTATAGTTGTGTGTATTGCACTTCATTCTGTGTTTTATTTTGATTTCTTTTCTCTTCATATTTTAATTGGTGCATTGTTATTGTACATAGTGGTGGGATTTATTGTTACATATTCATACATGCACACTATATAGCAATATAATTTGGACAATATCAATTGCCAATACTTCCCCACTCCTTCCCCACTGCCCACCCCTTGATCTCTTTCCTCTACTGATCTCCTTTGATTTTCATTAGATCCCCACCCCTATACCTTTCTTTCCCTTTTTCTTCTTTACCTTCTACATTTGAAAGAAAACATATAAACCTTGACCCTCTGAGTTTGACTTATTTCTCTCAACATAATGGTCTCAAGTTCCATCCATTTTCCTGCACATGACATAATTTCATTGTTCTTTGTGGCTGAATAAAATCCCATTACGTATATGTACCACATTTTCTTTACCCATTTATCTGTTGATGAACATCTAGGCTATATTCATAGTTTGGCTAATGTGAATTGTACTCTTATAAACATGAGTATACATGTGTCACTAATACTATGATGACTTTAATTCTTTTAGATAAATACTAAGGAAGAGTACAGCTGGGTCATATGGCTATTCCATTCCTAGTCTTTTGAGGAACCTCCATACTCATGTCCATAGTAGCTGTATTAATTTACAGTCCCACAACTGTGTGAAAGTGTTCCTTTCTTTCCACATCCTCTCCAGCATTTATTATTGCTCGTATTCTTGATGACTGCCATTCTGACGGGTGTGAGATAGTTTTGATTTGCGTTAACCTAGTTGCTAATGATGCTGAATATTTTTTCATGTATGTGTCCATTAATGCTTCTTTTGTCTGTTTAACTCATTTGACCATTTGTTAATGGAGGAAGAAGTTCGTTGGAGAATGCGCTTGGGAACTACATCTTGCTCCTGGTTGTTTTTCTGGTGTTAAGTTTTCTGTGTTCTTCATATATTCTAGGTATTAATCCTGTGTCAGAAGAGTAGGAAAGATTTTCTACCATTATGTAGGTTTTCTCCTCACATTCCTAATTATTTTCTTTGCTGTGCAGAAACTTTTTAATTTGATACCATCCCATTTATTAACTCTTGGCATTATTTGAGCTTTAGCATTCCTACTGAGAAAGTTATTGTTTGTGCCTATATGCTGGAATGTTTTTTTTGTTTTGTTTTATGTAATTTTTTATTTAAATATGACTGCAGAATGCATTACAACTCTTATTACATATATAGAGCACAATTTTTCATATTGCTGGTTGTATACATAGTACATTTTCTTCTAGGCATTGCATAGCTTCTGATCTAATTCTGAGGGCTTCAATCCATTTGGAGTTGATTTTTGTAGGGTGAGAGATAAGGGTCTAGTTTATTTCTTTCTTTCTTTTCTTTCTTTTTTTTTGCATGAAGATAATTAGTTTCCACCCACTATTTGTTAAAAAAGCTCTCTCTTCTCCAATGTACATGTTTTGCACTTTTATCAAGGATCAGATGTTTAAGTCATTTTTTTTGTGTGAGATGTTGGTATGGTTTAGATCTTTAATGTTACCCCAAAAGCTCATGTGTTAATGTAGGAATGTTCAGAGTTTAAGTGATTGGATTATAAGAGGTATACCCTCATCAGTAGATTAATCCCTCTGATGGATTAATAATTCATACTCATTGCTGGGTAGTACTTGTAGGCAGGTAGGGCATTGTTAGAGGAAGTAGGTCACTGGGAACATGCCCTTGGGAACTATATTTTGTTCCTGGCTCCTCAAACTCCCTCTCTCCCTCTCCCTCAACCCCCTCTCTCTCCTCTTTCTGTCTTTGCTTTCTGGCTTCCATGAAGTAAGCAACATTTTTTTCTCCATGCCCTTCTGCAATGATCTTCTCCCTCACATCAGACCCAGAGCTATGGAATAGGCTAATCATGGACTGAGAACTCTGAAACAATGAGCCCAAGCTAAATAAATGTCCTCTCCTCTCTTTTGTTATCATCAGGGCTTCCAGTCACAGCAAGGGAAATTTGACTAACTCAGGCATGATACTTGAGTCAAAATTTATTTTTCCTCTTAATGTCCAATTGCTCCCTCATAATTTGTTGAAAACAATTTCTTTCCTCCACTGAATATTTGTGAATCTTTGTCAAAAATCAGCTGGGCATATCAGTGTGTCTAATTGGAGTTATCTTTTCTGTTTCATTTATCTACATGTTGATTCCTCCACCAATATCGCAGTCTCCATTCCTATCATGTTGTAATAAGTCTTATAATCCATTGACTGATTCTTCCCATTGCATCATTATTTTTTAAATTACTTTAGATATCTAGTTTCCTCATCTTTCCATATATATCTAAAAAATATTGCCAATATCCACTAAAAAAAAAAAAACAAACCTGTTGTCAATACTTTTGAGTGGTTTTAATATCATAATATTACTAACTTTATATGTGAAACTGGGAAGTCCTCACTCCTATTCTGGTTTCTTGGAAAAGATTGTATAGAATTAATATTAATTCTCTCTTGTATATTTTGTAAGGTGTCAAAGCCCAAATTCTCCAGAGAACCATCTGGGCCTCAGTGTAAATCTCTTTTGAGAGTTTTAAACTATAAATTTATTTCCTTAATAACTATAATGCTATTTAAAGTATTATGTAATATTAGGCAAACTGTGGTAGTTTGTGGTTTTTGAGAAAATGGCCCATGTACCATATGATATAAATATATGTGTGTAATGTAGTCATAATATTTCTGTATTGTTTTTTGATGTCTGTAATCTTTGCTGATATTCCCTTTTTCATTCTTGATATTGGGAATTTGTTACCTCTCCTTTCTCTTCGTGTCAGTTTTATTGATTGTGTTTAAATCCATATTGTTATTCTTTGTGGGTTTGTTTTGCTCTGCCACTTGTAGGTTCTAAACATGAAATGATAGATTTAAGGTCTTTATTTCTAACATATGCATTGTAAATAGGCTATTTTTCCAACAATCTTGTCTATTTTCCTGATTTTGTTCTAAAATTAATGTTATTCTAATTATGCTATAGTAAGAAAACATTTTATATATATGATTTCAGTTCTTTTAAGTTTATTGAGACTTGTTTTACCCACAAGATGTGAACTTGATGAACATTTGAAAAGAATTGTATTATGCCACTGTTGAGTGAAATATTCCATAATTATGTGATGGATATTGTTAGTTAAAAGTATCAAGTTCTCTTTTATCCTTGCTGATTTTTAGTCTTGTTGTTCTATCAATGTTAAAAGAGGAATGTTGAGGTATCTGATCCAATTGTGGATTTGTCAACTTTTCCTTATAGTTATATCAGTTCTTTATATATTTTTCAGTTCTTTGCTTGTTCAGATACAGTTAGCTCACTTAAGATTATTATGTTTTCTTTATATATTGATCCTTTCAGCATTTTGAAATATCCCTCTGTTTCTGGAACATTTCTTTGCTTTGGAATCTACTTTATGTGATATTAATATAGCCACTCTTTCTTTCTCTGGACTAATGAGTTCATGATACCAATGTATTATTTTACTTTAATTTTGTCTAGATTTATATATTTTATATGAATTTTTTGTAAATAAGGTATAATTAGGACATGCTTTATAATTTACTCTGCTAATCTGTCTTTTAGTCAGGGAATTTGGACCATTTACATTTAATGTAATTATTGCTTTGGTATGTTTTAAGCCTGGCATTTTATTTTTTGTTTTCTTTTTAAACTCTATTTCACATTTCTGTTTTATTTTTCTTCCCTTTCTGTGGATTTCTCAGTTTTTAGAATTCCATTTTAGTTTTTCTGTAGTGTTTTCAAGTGAATCTCTTTGCACAAAATTTATAGAGGTTCCTCTAGGAATTACCATACATATTTATACTTAATCACAATTTACTGGTATTATTTTATCAATGTGAGTAAAATATAGAAATTTTATTTCCCTTTGACATTTACCACAACCTCTGTTTACTATATAACTGTCTTAAATAATGTTCTCCACATACATTTTAATCATGTAAAACAGGATTATTTTACTTCAAATATCAAACATAATTTAGAAAACTTAAGATGAGAAGAGCTATTGCATTAACTAGATTTTTGCTTATTGTGATCTTTTTCCTACTTGATGTCTGAATTTTTCTCTTTAGATTACTTCCTTTAGCCATTCTTTTAGGGTAGGCCTACCTCTGAAAATTTTTCTTAGTTTTCCCTCAAATAAGGTGGTCTTATTTTCTCTTTAATTCATGAAGAACATTTTCACTGGATATAGGATTCTTGATGACAGTTATTTTCTTTCAGATATATATTGCCAATCCATCTGGCTTCCATGGTTTCTAATGAGAAATCCACAGTCATTCTAATTGCTTTCCCCATAGGTAAAACGTCATTTTTCTCTGGCTTATTTTAAGTTTTTTTTCTTTACCTTTAGTTTTCAGTTGCTAAATCCATGTATTATGGAATAGATTTATCTGGATTTTCCTGTAGGCTTATGCCTCAGTCAAATTTGGGGCACCCCTTCTTTCTCCTCTCCATCTGATACTCAAATGATATACCAGTTAGATCTTTTGTTATAGCCACCCATCTCCCTGAGGCTCACTTCTTTTTTTGTTTGCTTGTTTCAGTCTATTCCTCTTGGTTGTTCAGAATGGATACTTTTTATTCTATATTGCAGTTCATAGTTCTTTTCTCTGTCCTCTCCATTTTCCTGTTGTGATCATCCATTGAACTATTTTTTTGATTTTATTTTCATTTCTAAATTTCTATTTGGTTCCTTTCTGTATCTTCCATTTCTTTTCTCAGGCAATTTTTGGTTTTTTGTTTGTTTGGGGTTTTTGTTGTTGTTGTTGTTGTTGTGTTTGTTTCTCTATTTGTTTCAAGAGTGTTTGTAGTTGAGTATGGAAGCATTTTTATCATGGCCACTTTGAAAACCTCTGTCAGATAAAGGCATCTGTTGTTGGCACCTACTGATTTTTTTCTTCTATTCAATGTGAGGTCTTCCTAATTCTTTCTATAATCATTGATTTTTTAAAACTGAAAGCCATATTTTTTTTTCTCATTATGAGATTCTGAGCTTTAACTAAGTCTGTTTCAGCCAGCTTTGTCTAACATTACTATGGCAAGAGAGTTGCAGGTAGGTGCTGACTGCATCATTAATACATCTGGAATTACAGGCCTGTGTTTCCACTCAGTCTCCTTTAAGATATTAGGGGGTCCCCCTACCCGATTTGCAGGTAGGGGTGGGAGTTATGAATTCCCAGGTGACCTCCACTGACACCATGACAAGAGTGGTCTCCTTTCCCCTGGGTGAAAACTCTGACTGTCCACTAGACTTCCTGCGATATCCCCACAGCAGACAGGAGAAGGGACACCTCATTGCTACAAGAGGGGCTTGATAAACAGAGAACACTAACACCATGAGGAAGGGGGACAGGGACAAGGGGACCTCATGATCTGTCAGTGGGGATTAAGTTTCCAGCTCTCAGCCTGGGGCCTTGGTAAACCTTGTGACAGCTTTGTGAGAAGAGAATTCTAGGTTCCACACTCAGCCTTTGACCTCATGGATTAAAGTCAGTTACTTTGGTTGTCTAGTATGGAGTAGAACAGATATTATTCAATACTATTTCAGCTTGTTAGGCTTTATCTTTCTTGGTCCTTCAGGTAGTGAAGAGAGAGCAAGTTTTGTTGGGGGATTTTCTTTCATTCTTTTTTTTTAATATGCTATTACCATGTCTATATTGCTAATGTTTTTAGTTCCAGATCTAAAATATACGAGTCAAAGGGAAAACTCCAAGAACTCATCACCAGGTTATCCTCAGATCTCAGGTTCCCTACTTGGTCTGTTTTCTTTCCTCCACATTTCAGATTCTTCCTGTTTGTTTTCTATATAACTTCCAGGAATTGTTGTACCTAGTGGGGAAATAGGAAAATGTACATCTACTCCATCTTTCCAAAAATAGAAGTCAGTTTTTTACTTATTTTTTAAAAACATTTACTTATCAATCAATTATTCTACCTCCTAGAAGAGTGAAACCAGAAAGAAAATTTCCTCCAGTTGTCTGTTTTGGTAAGAAATCATGCCTTCTTTATTTTTGAGTCTTGGAATTTTTTGCTCTCACCCAATTCTCATCAAACAATCAGGATACTCCTATTGGGTGTACACATATGTTTGCATGTGTGTATCTGGTGATAACTAATTCCAATTCATCCTGAATGTTTACTACCAATTGTCTTTGGAGTGAATGAAGACCCTAAAGTGTCCAATATTTGATGTTCCTCAAATATTATGAAAATGACTACTAGAAATTCTTCAATGGAACTGGAATTCCAGAAACAGCCATTATGCCCACCCATCCATCCCCACTCATTCTCCATCCACTCTGGTTTTCATTAAGGTAGAGAGAGACTCTAGAACTTGAAGAAATTTAACCTCTGGAATCTTTATCACTAGGAGAGTGCATCATGGCACAGTGATCACTCACCACACTAGTCTTGTGCCTTGGGCCGAATTAATGTCAGGGTCCAGAGTATATTTCCAGGCAAGGGATGTGCTTTGTAAAGCAGGCAATAGAGATTGGAGGCGTTTAGTTTTCACTTGAGATCACTGGCCAGAGACACTTCATTTCTTCACTTCAACTGTCCCTCTCAAATTTCAAACACTTTAATATAACATTCAAATGAGGCATTTGTTTTCTTATTTTAATAACCTGGTTGTTCTTATTTTCTGCTTCCATAGCACTCTTAGTCAAAATGTACAAGGCAGTATCTAAGCATACCTAACATTAATATTCAGATATACTACAGGGATAAACTCAATTTTGAGAAGTAAAATATGCACCAACTTTTCGAAGGAGTCGCCAGCCTCTTGGGAGTCACTTTCCCTGTCCTTCTGCCCCCCTCTCCCCCACGCCATGAAAAGGCATGCATGGGAACCATTTGGTGAAATGCATGGGCCAGACAAGGTATGTTTACAAGCCTCCCTTCACAGTTGCCAAGAGGACAAAGAATAAGCAGCCATTTTATCTTCCTAAATCAATCCCTGTTTCTATCATGACACTATTCTAGAATATGTTATTAAAAAAAAAAAAAGCACAGGGCCTCCTGGCCATGATCTTTTGGAAAATTTAAACTCTTGGGTGTTAGTGAGATGACATACATGAAACAAGTTAAAGAAAACCAATAAATTCTAGCTCAGGCTTATCTCTGCCTCTTTGGATAAGATGGCTTTGAAAATCCCAAGAGGTCAGGTGTAAATGGAAAAAAAAAAAAAAAGGTACTTGGCTATTGGAAGCTCTTATAATTGCATAGTCCAGAGGACATTGTATGCCCTAGCATGATCGCATGTCATAGAAAGGAAGGAGAGATACAGAATCATCAAACCCCAGACCTACAATGGAAATTTATGGCTGGCTGAGTAACTAGAATGCGAAGAGAAGAAGTCTCGGGAAGGAGGATGGGCAGTACTGATGTGGAATTCTTCTGAAAGTCTTTGAATTCAGTCTTCCTCCATTAAATGAAGGCTGACGTGGTAAAATAGGACTTAGGGGAGAATGATGTGCCAAAATTTAGCACATTCTAAGAGATCAGATATGATCTTCAATACTGAGAGCCCTCAAATCTAGAAAACATTTGAAGGAGTCAGGGCCCTTTCTAGGGCTAGCATCTAATTTAGTCTACAGCTTTCTGTTTTAATACCAGTCAGGTGATGAAATAAAGTGGATAAATTAGCTTTCCATAGCACTTACTTTTGGTTTTGTGTGTTACCCAAAGCATCAGAAGAATAAACTCTTAGAAAAAACCAAAAGCATATAAGCCCAGAGCAACTTGGGAATAATATCTAAGTCTTAAACTGGTCCAAACTGGAACTCCTAGGAGGTGTCTGTGGTGTCTCGTACAGACAAATCAAAATTCATGTGCCTTGTAACAGGCAGCCAAATTGTGCATCCTGCCTCCAGCAGATAAGCTTTCACAGTTGTACCATGCTGTCTAGCAGGTAAAAGAGAAACCACTGACCCCACTGAGCAACCTGCAATGCAACTTGAACTTGAAAATACCAGATGGATTGAAAGTGACAGACCTAATAAGCAACTTCCAGAATCTGCATGAACCTAATTGCAGAAAATCCTTACTGCAGCTGCTTCTATTTGCTTCCTCCAATCCTTAAGCCAAACAACCTAGATCAGAGAGTCTCAGCATGCTCTTGAACTGCCCAAACCATCTTAAATGTACTGTCAGATTTGTCCGGAACCAGGGCTCCAATTAGGAATTACTCAGAGAAGGAATGTCATTTAGAGATATTGGTTGTGTTTGTGTCTTCTTGCTGATATTTTCAATTCTTCCCTCACCCCAGTTTCTTAATAGAAACAGAGACATATTTTCAGTTAATGAAATAATAGTGAGCAAATGTCTTCCATCATGAGGTGGCTATATGGTCGGGTAAATCTAGAACTAGCTTTTACTGAGATATATTTAGTTCCTCAAAATTGGACACACTCAAGGATTTGAGGCTCTTTTATTTCCTACTGTTTTGCCTGCATGCTTAATTTCACTTTCACAAATAATGTCCTGGAAGAACTGGAAAGAATCAAGAGGTGGAAAGGACCACTCTATCATCTGTGAGTGAAGCATGACTGTTTCTGTCATTCTTGCTTGTGGTATTTGCTGCAGACTAAGTGTTTGTATTCCCCCAAATATATTTATGTTGAAATTCTAACCCTACTGTGTTGGCATTAGGAGGTGGGGTCTGTACAAGGTGTTTAGGTCTTGAGGTAGACTCACCATGAATGCAATTAGCACCTTTTGAGAACCTGGATAACTCATCTGCTCCTTCACTAAGAGGGATTTTTTTGTGAGAAAGTGGCCATTTATGAACCAGGAATGTGACCCCTCACCCCAGACACCAAATCTGCCAGCACCTGCATCTTGGGCTTCCAGACTCCAGAAATGGGAGATACAGAAATGTGAGTTTGGTTGTGGGTAAATCACCCAGTCTATGACATTTCTGTATGTCAACTCAAATGGACCACAACATAATGCTATACAATAATTCCCCAGCTGTCCCAGAACAAAAATCTCCACTCTAAAGAATAATCTGAGACTCCATTGCCACTCTTTGCCAAAGAGGTCCTTTGAGATTAGCCATACATCCTACAAAACCATGACTGCAGCTTTGGTACCTCTTAGAAAACTGGAAGAGTGACCATTGCAGTCCCATTGCAGAAAACATCCCTGATGTCTTGAGAGTGAACTCCTAAATGACTCAGAGAAGTAGGCAGTGTCTCCAGTTTCCCTATCAGCAAGCACAGCAGTGAGCTGAGGTGGGGGGCAGACAAGAGTGACTGTATCAAACATGTACAATGAACTTGATTTATACAACCAAGGTCTAGCATCTGCAAAGGCATTTCTATGTGACTGATATGGTTTGGTTATGAGCTGTCCCTGTGATAGACAATGCAGGAATGCTCAGTGCTTAGATTCTGGCAGCTGTGACCTAATCCATGGATTAATCCTCCACCACACCTTTCTGTCATGATGCTGTGTCTCTCCCAGGACTCAGAATGGAATGGGTCAACCATGAACTAAACTTCTGAAACCATGAGCCCAGAATACACTTTTCTTCCTCTATGTTTTGGTCAGATATTTTGATCAAGTGATGAAGCATTAACACAATGACCAGGAGGAAGTCTGTCTTCTGCCTCTCTTCATTCTTAACTGGAATTTACACTACTAGCCCTGCCCTTATCCTAGGAAAGCTATTACCCTTATCTAAACCATGACTGCCTTTAATATTAATTTATTGGACCTCCTTAGTTGAGACTTTATTTTTGTGGTGATCCCTCTAGATGTTTATTTTATTGTGAATTTCACTTCTCATTCACAAATCTCTAAATACTCTTATCCTAAATGAAGATTAGACATTTTCAGGGCTGAAAAAATCATCCTTTAATACTTGATTCAGCATATCAGTGGCTTCTGGTCCCTTGTCAACTCTCTAGCTAGTTAAAACTTTAGCAATATTTACTGCTTTTTATATGGACTTGTTTAGTATGACAACACCTAAAAAGCATGGAATAAAGGGAGCACAGGCATAAAATGGTAATATATTTTTGCTTTACCAAAAACTTTACCTTCCCTAGATGATATTGCACCCAATTTGTTCATTTATTCATATGCTTATCAAATACTTATTGGCAGTGACAATGTACCAGGCTGTGTTCTTGTCACTGGGGTTATAAGCAGTCAACAAAATGGGTAAAACCCATGCTCTCTTGAGATTTGTAGTCTAAGAGCAATAACAGAAAACCAGGAAACACAAGGATAATGAGCCATCTGATAGCACCATGTCATAAGAAAAGGAGGCAGGAAGAAAATGGGGAGTGCCAGACAGTGAGAAGACCCCTGTAGATCATGTCTAAAGAGATGAATCTGAGCAGAGATCTGAATAAGAAAAGGAAGGTTTCCATACAAAGACCTGGGGTAAGAGCCTTCCCATTGGAAGGAAAAGCAAATGCAAAAGCTTGAAAGGAAAAGGAGCCATGGAAGTTCCAAGAGTAGAAATCCAGCATGGGAAAGGAATCAGGGAGAGATGAGCATTGGCAGGTGGGTGGCAGAGAAGGTGGAGTTCCTGCATGGGGCTTCCAATTGGGTTCATCACAGGATCGCAGTAATGCAAGGGTTGGATCCTGGAGAGTCATATGGCCTGTTTTACTTTAAGTTTTATATATATAAAACTGCTATTTGGAAAATGTAAGGGAGTAAAAAAAGGAGAAAAGAACAGACTGTGACACTGTAGTGAACTGGTATTCGACGCACAAGGGGCCTCTTTCCAGGGAGGCAGTGTGTCAGTGTGTGCCAACACAGGACACTGTGCTGCCTTCCTGGGCTTCCCTGCTGGACCCATCATGAGACCTGGGATTAGCCATTTCAGACTCTCTGTGCCTTAGTTTCCTCAACTATAAAGCACATATTATAATGCTACCTTCTTTACCAGTTGTTCTAAGAAACAGATGAGTCAACATAAGTAAACCACTTCAATCAGCTCAGCACACAGCATAAAGCATACAGAGGCCTGCTATTGTTTTCTTTATGGAGGTAACAATTTGCACCCATGGTTCTTCTTTTCAAGTTGATTAAAAGTTTTTGGAATGCAAGAATCATGCCTTTTCTTCTAAGGGGCCAGCATGAGATTGTACATGTAAGAACTTCAGTAGCTATTGGTTGAAATGAATTATTATTCAGATGTCAAAATCAGCATATTCCTGAAGAACCATGGGAATCTGGAAGTTACTTTCATTTTTCTTAGTGGTTACTCTTTTTTTTTCTTAATAAATGGACTGACTCTTTACTCTGGAGTATAAATGAAACAAGCAATTTAAGAAGTTTCTGTATTCAAACATCAGGCCTCTGCCTTGGTCGCTATCCTATTAGTAGGAACTCAATATATATTTGGACTGTTGACAACAACTATGGTAACAAAAATTGGAGTACATGGTACCATGTGTCAAGAGTTCATATTTTGACAATAAAAAAATATGATTCTCTGCTAACCATCAATGCACACATTAAGAAAAGTCCTTGATTATTCTAAGAAGTCCAACTTAGATACCTCTGGGAACTCTTAACAGGATCAATTAAAGACATTTTGGGTTTTGCTGTTTTGGCAGTTCCTCCCCTCCTGTTAAACCACAGTCATCTCTTTAGTTTCTCCTTTGAATTTCCTTTGGCATTAGAAGATTGAAAGATCAGCTATTAGTCTTAGTGGGTAGTCAAATCAGCACTCTGGCCTCTATCCCAGGCTCAAAAGAAGTGCCCCTGTGATGATTTTGGCCAACTCCTTCTCAAGAAGCTGCCTGTTGCCTAAAGTCAAGGTTCTGTGGTTTGATGATTGAGCTAACATCACAAGAAGGGTGTGAAGGGGATTGTTTTCTGCAGATACATAAGGTCATCCGGGATATTCACTATTTCCTTTCTTGCTCTGAGTTATGCAAAATGAGAGTAATCAATGCATTAAAGACTGAAGTTAAGCATTAAACTGGAACAAATTCTACTCTCTTTGACAGTGCACAGAACACTGCAGATTTTTGTCTTTTGTTTTCTGTGTGAATTTTCTGACATGCTAAAGAAATTATATCACCATACCTGTTCTAGTAATCAAAGGACAAGAGATGTCACAACAAGATCATCCTTCCATCTGGTCCTGCTAGAACTGACTTGATGAAAACATAGCTTTTCCTTTCTCCTGATACAATTAACGTATTAGGATCAGAAGATTTTCTCGTTTTATTTTTTATTCCAATGCTTTTTAAAGAGGAAAATGAAGTTGGTCAATCCAAAACAACTGGTTTTGTCTGATAGATAAAATTCTCCTTCCTTGTCCAGTATGAGGCATGAAGAAGAAAAAAAAAAGTATGAACACTAAAAGTAAGAATAATATAGACCCTTCACTTTGCTCAGTAGCTTCAAGATTTTTTTAGCAGAGTTGCCTATTCATAATCCAAAGTTCAAATGACAGTCAAGAGGCAAGATGATCATGTCATTTATCCAAAAGAGGTGTCCTAAATCTCTAAAGCACACAGTGTTGACTTTCTTTAAAGACTTAATTCTTAAATAAATGAACTCTCAGAATTCACTTTGCTACAGGCCCCACCACATTGTATATTAGTTCCAAAGAGTGAAGCCTAGACTTCCTGTCCTGCCAGAAGCCTCCCACTGGTCATCCCCTTCTCAGATACCCTAGGGACATCCATTCCTGATTCCTGACAGGTTGATGACAGGTTCATTCATATTCTTTGCAAAGCACACAGAATTCCTGAGGGCTTTAGAAAATGTTCTCTCTCATCCTCAGGGAATGATGTAGATAAAAAGTTTTCCATTTCAAAGATTCTAGAATGAGAGATGGATCTCAGTTTGGAATAGTAGAGATGGAGAAGTTTGCAGAAAGAATTGGCCCTAGACTGTAGTTAGCCGTCCTCATTGATCCATTCCTAGAATTTGTTTTCAATAGGTTCAGTATGCAACTGACCTACTAATGGCTGCCACTGAGTCAGATATTCCTTTTGATAAGAATTAGTTGTTTTTAAGAAGCATCCAGAGGTGCCACACAATTGAGGTGAGGTGGAATATAAAAATAATAGACATGGTCTCTGCTCATCAGGAATTTAACAGAAAATTAGCCCATGAAGTAACAAACGTGAACCAGAACGTGTGATCACGTCCTGGAAACTCACCTTCTGGACAGCTTCCTCAGTGACTACTCTGAGCTCTGGCCAAGAGCAGAGCCTAAGATGGACCTCGGGAGAAAGGAGGCCGAGGTCCTGGATTCCCCACAGAAGGAGACTCAGGTATGACTGAGCACAGCTGGAGGGAAGAAAAGTGGCAACAGATGCTTTCTAGGCTCCCTTTCTAAGGGGGAAAAATATATCAAAAGCTGTAATCTGTGGGCTAAATGGAGACCCAAGGAATGAAGACCTTAAAAGCCAACTCCTAAAACCACTATTGAATCACCATGTGGCATGATTCAAATTTTTGCTCCCAAATCAATCTTACCTTCCATTTCCTCATCAGCAAAATCAGGGATAACCTCTGGATGACTTGCAAAGCATAGATAATTAACATTTATGACAAACTAGGAATTATATAACAGGTTATGTAAATGCATAATAGCAGCGAGAACCCAAATGCTCTGCCTGTGGCATTTTTGACTTGAAAGGAAGTCTGAAAATACAAAAGAAAAAAAAAATGTACCAAGTATAGTAAGAACTACCAAGGACAGAGGGTACTGAGCAAGTGGAATACTTTCAGAGAAATCTATAGGAATGCTGAACTCTGTTCTATCTACAATGACACCTGATCACATTTTACATATGTGGTGCCAAGTTCATCAGGATCAGTGTATATAATAAAACTGGCATATACTACCTGTGTGTACTCATAAAATGGAACAATTTCAAAAGGTACTAAAACTAGTCACATTCATACAACATCTCCCCAAATCCTCTCTTGAGGTCATATCGTTTGTCATCTTAATTGCTTTCAGTAAAGGTCATTCATCTGAGAACCTAAAT
Organism: Marmota monax; assembly: GCF_021218885.2. Classification (NCBI taxonomy): domain Eukaryota; kingdom Metazoa; phylum Chordata; class Mammalia; order Rodentia; family Sciuridae; genus Marmota; species Marmota monax. The sequence continues at coordinate 5,107,266 of NW_026692356.1, read as the reverse complement.
TCTTCCGCTATATAATTTTCAAATATTAATATGTAGTAGTTGAACATTTATGTTTAATAATGAGGGGAAAATGAACATGGTTCAATCTGGTAAAAGAAATCAAATGACCTTGAGGAAGCAAAAGGATCATTTGAATTCAAAGAACCCGTGTAGTCCCATGTCCCACTGTGCTCACTAATACTCTATGATTTTCATTGTTAACTTCACTTGAAACAAAGAAAAAAAATGTTGCACAGAGAGAATCCATGACTCCTCAAGGTCACAATGCAAGACAAGCTAAATTGGAATGATCTAGAGTCAGAGAGAGAACTACAGGCACCCTCTGTTTTGGGCACTTAGAATCTAGTTGAACCAGTCGCTTATCCAGTTTTATCCTATGAAAGTGAGGATAGATCTCAAGGATGCCAAGATGTGCATTTTTTTTAATTGAACATCTCTGAAATGAGAAAGCATCTTAACCTTTGATGATCTAGCTTAATTGGCAGCATTTATTTTTGCTCAGTCGTCAATGTAAAAATGATGAATCTTAAAATCTACAGGTTTTAGTTTTTTTTTTTTTTTTTAAGGAGAGCAATAATAACCATCTCTGATGAGAATATGTGAGTGTGCTACAGATGTAGAAAGTATGTGCAAGTGGATTATTATACTAGGTATGTCACTCCCACCAAGGAAACTGATTTGGTGATTGCTGGCAGTGGGGATAAAGAGGAGCTAAAAAATACTCACATTTTGGTCTAGTCCTCACTTTTGGAATGCATGCCCGTTAAATAAGACAGTTTTAAAATAGCCAGCCAGAAGCAGGGAATAGGCATTATTTGGTCAGGGCAAACAAAACAACCAGAAGTTTCATGAAATAGATCTCAGAAGTCTATTATTTAAATCTGAATTCTATATTAGCTTGTCATCTTGATATTTTTTGACAAGTGCATGTAAGGATTTTTGACACTGAGGAAGTTTCCAATATACTTTTACTCTATAAAAAATAAATGTAAAAAACATAACTGTGTTTCTAAATTGCTACTGTTTATTTTAAGAAATAAAACATTCATCATCTTAAAATTCCACACTTTCGCACACTGATTGCTGTGTGCTAAGGGTGAGGGTAGCAGCAAATTATAGTCGATTCGGCAGCACAGATAAACTGCAGCTGTTTGAGTTCTGTTTCTGCAACATCCGTAGTGGAATTCAGAATTTACTAAGAGCTGGCTTTTCTCGTTTTACTGGCAAAGGAATTGCTGGCTTAATTACCCTCGGGGGTCCTGTGTAAATTATGTCCATAACTGGCAAAAGAAAATGGCAGAAAATAAATATTCAGCATCATTTAAAAAAAATGCAAAAGTCACCTTGGCTGGGTTTGAATCCTCTGCCCCCAGCCCTTGCCTCCATTGGAGTTTGGAAGGAAAAAAAAAAAAAAGTCCCTGCTCGCCTGCCACACCCTGCTAATCTCAGCAACCTCTCTCAAGCCTAGTTTATTCACTCACCATGATGAGGAAAGCCTGGGCTTCACAGGCTGTGTTACCTCTTCACCCTCTTCCCACTGTGCTGGCATTTCCACCCTTGGAGAGAACCCCATGATCTTCCATGTCATCTTCATTCATTGCTGAATGTCAGAGCTCCTGGGAGAGATGCATGGAAACAACCATTGTGAATTCATTAATTTTTTGCTCATAAAACAAGGTCCAGTAACATAATTATATCTAACATTTACAAAGAGTTGATTCTGCCATTTAGCTCATTGAGACCCTTCATCATCACTGTCAGCATAGATAAGCAATATTATTAAAAGCATTCTTAACTTGGCAACTATGGCTGGAAGATTGAGCTTAGATACAAGGCATCTGGGCTGAGGGGCAACTGGCCTGACAGTAGGAGACGGCAGCAGTTGTCATCCAAACCTAGGCACCGGACCCCAGAGACCACACTTTTAGCCAATTCACTCATGTTTACTTTCCTGGTATGAGAATTTAGAGAAGGAGAAACTGAAAGCATAGCAAAAAAAAAAAAAAACAACAGGGAGGTTGTTAGCGGCTCACCATCCTGTCCTTGGTCGGCTCAGCTCATATAATAAGAAATATGACATTCTGACATGTGACTCTTCCCAGAATTCAGGCTGATACCCAGACCCATATTTTACATCGGAAGCCTGGATCCCTTAGTCAAGTGTGTTGAAGATGTCGGCCAGAGTTAATGTCAGGTTGTCTCATGAAATTAGCCCCATTTTAGGAAGGGATTTTGATGGTAGCATTAAAAAGGTAGTTGAAGACAGTAGGGAACAGAGGGTGGTCTCGCTGGATGCAGGGATGCTGCCGTGGCTCTCGACAAGAGCTCTGAAGTGTTCCCAAAAGCAATCCCACTATGGCAATTATGTGGGAGAGGTTTGCACTTTGCAAAGAGCTAGCGATCCTGCTGAGGAATTATGCAGTTAATGTGCTAGAAAATCCTTTATAAAATGGCATTTCCTTTTCCGGCCTTCCAGCCTCCCACACCTGGGGTTTGCCAGTTTCTTGTATAAACACAATGGCCTCACTGGCGCTGTTAGATTTTATTTCCATTGAAAAGGTGACAGACCATGTCATAACCACCCACCATTTCCTTGAAACTCACCCAGCTGCCTGGACATCCCCATCAGGATTCACAGCTCCTTCATGTCACCGAGACCAGGTGGCTTCTAATCAATGACACCCAACCCAGTCTCTACCATCACCCCTCAAGTGAAGCTTGGCTTCATTTTAGCTTCTTTTTTTTTATTGGTTGTTCAAAACATTACAAAGCTCATGACATATCATCTTTCATATATTTGACTCAAGTGGGTTATGAACTCCCATTTTTACCCCAAATACAAATTGCAGAATCACATCGGTTACACACTCACATTTTTACATAATGGCATATTAGTGACTGTTGTATTCTGCTACCTTTCCTATCCCCTACTATTCCCCCTCCCCTCCCCTCCCCTCCCCTCCCATCTTCCCTCTCTACCTCATCTGCTGTTGTTCAATTCTCTCCCTTGCCCCCCCCTTTCCCCTCACAACCTCTTATATGTAATTTTGTGTAACATTGAGGGTCTCCTACCATTTCCATGTGATTTCCCTTCTCTCTCCCTTTCTCTCCCCCCACTTGTCTCTGTTTAATGTTAATCTTTTCCTCATGCTCTTCCTCCCCGTTCTGTTCTTAGTTGCTCTCTTTATATCAAAGAAGACATTTGGCATTTGTTTTTTAAGGATTGGCTAGCTTCACTTAGCATAATCTGCTCTAATGCCATCCATTTCCCTGCAAATTCCATGATTTTGTCATTTTTTATTGCTGCGTAATACTCCATTGTGTATAAATGCCACATTTTTTTTATCCATTCATCTATTGAAGGGCATCTAGGTTGGTTCCACAGTCTAGCTATTGTGAATTGTGCCGCTATGATCATTGATGTGGCAGTATCCCTATAGTACGCTCTTTTAAGATCCTCAGGGAATAGTCCAAGAAGGGCGATAGCTGGGTCAAATCATTGTAGCTTCTTAATCTTTATCTTTCTCTCTCATCTAATTGGGATTGTTGAAATGTTGTAAGAATAGTATTCTTTTTCTGGGACCAGCAGTATACTTCAAATGACCCTACGACAAATACCAGGCTTTCTTCAGCCTAAACTCCACACAGTTGTGTGCTTGCATTCTTTGCAGCTAACTGGATCTGCCACAGTGATAAAGGGAGCACACAGTAGAAGGCATGAAGTTTTCTTGTCTTCCTCGTATTCCACTGGGTGACGTGGTCAAGTTGCTTAACCTGTCTGGACTTTGGTTTCCTCATGGCTAGTGGGATGGGCTTATTTAGTATTATGATTCTAGAATCCCAAACCCTGTAGGAGTAGAAGTTCTCTCATTATCTTGGGCTGCAAAGCACTACTTGAGACTCGGTAAAATCCTTAAGTAATAAGTGCTGATGCACAGAATCTGAAGGAGGATAATATTTATATCTACTTGTAAATATTTTCTTCTGGTAGACATCAGAGTAGATATAGTGCACCATGAAGCAGTAAGAGACAAATAACTTCATATTCCAAAGTGACAGGGCCACTTTCAAGGACCATCCTATAAGTGACCTAGGCTCCAAAGGAAGGAAGATAAGTGGACAGATGACAAACATCTAAAACTCAATTTATCCACGTAGATATGGAATCACATGTCCAGGAGCCAGGCAGGCACTAGCATGAATTCAACAGAGCTTTCCAAGTGGACAAAACTTTGTCAGGAATTCAGGATAAAAAGAAGCAGAAAAAGAATAAGAGACAAGTTTTAGGGGTAGAAACAATATCAGAAATTTTAAAAACTCAATTTAAAAAAAAATTAAATAACATAACAAAATAATCTGAGGCTTCTTATGAGTACCACTGCAAAGGTAACCAGGCACAGATTTGGGGGCCTAGAGGAGTGGCTGGCCAAGCAGCAAGCTAGGAACGGAATTTAACAAAATAAGATTTGCTAAAGTTTCAGAATCAGAATTGAACAAGTTATGGGACTACTTGTGGATGTTATAATGTGTTCATGAAAAAGAGCCTTAGCTGATCCCTGGAAATTATTGTTTTTTAAGAGGTCAGGCTCAGGAAGTCCTAATAGAATAGGGATGTACAAATATTTGAATACCTTGGATAAAATTTCTATGCAAGATACTGAGGCCTAATATTAGATTACAGTAGACTAAAACAGAAGAATTTAGAGAGTAAACGAGTCAGAATTTTAGGATCCATGACATGACTTTGACAGTTCTGTTATGGTACATAAGATATGTCTGTATTATTACCTTTAGGATAACATTATAGAAGCTTTGGAACTTCACAAGTCAACAGCTAGTTTGACTTCCTAGTGGTAAAAGAGGAAAAAGAAAAATAGTCCTGACAGATGTATCCCATAAAAGCAAAGTGATGAAAATTAAAGAATGCCTGAAATGTTCCTGTCAGGTCCCATTCTCCTCAAGAAAGCTGCCTCATAGATGAACAATTTCAGGATGTTTCATTTATGAAACCTGCCTCCTTGATGCAGAGACAGGCAAGGCCACAGGCTGGCCCCCAGGACCAGAGACTAATGAGAATGGCCAGTTGGACCTGGTTGGGGTTGCCTTTACTTGGGTTTACTGTGACACCTGTGAGACCCAGGTGAGAAATCAGGCCATGTCCCTAATTATTCAGAAAGTGCCTGACATGTTCCCATGGTCCAGTAGGAATAAGTCCTTCCCCCAGGAATTCTGGCTGGTTTTTCATGTGACAAGTTTCATCAGGGAAGAACTATGGCTGACCTTGTGCCCCATCTTTATTATCAGTTGAAGACATCGGCAGCCCAGTTACTGACTTTTTGATCTCTTTTTCCTCTTCATAATTGGATCTACTTAGTTTTTCATTGCACCAAGCCAAGCAATGGACTTTCATGGAAGGATCGAGCCCACTTCACATTTTTTTTGAATGACATGACAACATACAACTGTCCCCAGAATACTTTGTAAGCATTTTTTTTTAAAGATATATGGAGAAACCTGACATTTCTACCAATTTTCATGGGCACCCAAAAGGGCAAGAGCAGATAACTGAAATATCCCTTCATACATGACACCTTGTCCAACCTTCACTGAAGCCAACAAAGGATACCACTGAAAGGATTCCTAAGAATATCAACACCATGACCTTCTACCAGGCAAGATGGCTGGCTGGGCTGTTGGGCAGAGGTGGGTAGATTTTGCAGAAAAGACTGGAATATTTTAAATTTTGTGCTAATCACTAACTACCCGACGAGCCAAATATTCCTGTTCTCCCAGTGATTTAGAGCATGTCCTCAAGCTTTCACCCAGCTAGTGATTCTATGGAGAGCAAAACCCACGCTGAGCTCTAAGCTGCCAGGATGAAATGACATGCAAAGGGAAAATGAGGGCACACTGCTGAAGGCAAGGGTAAGAGAACAGGGCATATGTAATATGGGAACAGCAGCCGGGAAGCCAAAGCACAAGAGGAGACGCAACTAGCGGGAGAAACAAAGGGCAGCCAGACAATATTTCACGAATACATTAGGAAAAAGACAAAGGAGAATGTAGACCCGCTAATTAGTAGGGAGGGAAAACAAATAGCAGATGCATCAGAAGGCTTGAGCTTCTAATACCTATTATGCTCTAGGCTTCACAAAAATGGTTAGCTATCCGAAGCTGAATATAAACCACAGTAATGAGCACATGGGGAAAAAAAAAAGGGGAAGTTTAAATGGAAACCAAACAGCTTAGTAACTACTTAGTCAAGCTGGATGGTTTCAAATCAGGACCTGACAAGAGTCGCAGTGCTATGGTAACAAAAACTAGCTTGTGAAACGCACAAGCTTAAAAATGCTAAGGAAGGAGTGGGAAGATTTCAGGTGGCCAAATTAGAGGCAACTGCAAGGTCAGCCTTGAGCAGGAGGAAATAAGAATAAGAAGCAGCTAGAAACAAAAGCTTTGACCCTCAGTGGCAAAACCCAGGTCTCCTCTACTGTGTGCAGTGGAAGTGAGAGGAAGATGTAGAGACATCTCCCCAGAACAAAAGCACTGGTAGGGGAGATTTGGCCAACCAGTACAACAGGTGGAGAAGAGCTTTGAATGAGACACTGCAAGTGCCACATTCCAAAATACAGCCCCTAGGTCTCAATAAAACTGTCAGCCAGTTGATGGAAGAAGGCAGCAGTCAGGGCCTAGGCTGGGTTCTGCAGAGCTACCAAGGCAGTCCTGGCAAGCTGACCTGAGGTTCTAAGCCTTGAGTTTTCAGGTTAATAACAGCTAAACTACCTTTGTTTTCTGCTTTGTGTCATGTGCCATTCTAAGTGCTTTCTATGCATTTTTAATTTTTCTCGGGGAGCTGTTAAAATAATGCTGTTAATATCTATAATTTCTAAACTCTTCCTTGAGCTGCAGATCCTTCATGTAATTGGTCTGAATAGGCAGAGCTAGAAAGCTGAAAGAATAGGGAAGAGACAGTATTTATCTGTTCATTTGCTGGTCCTAAAATGCAAAATCTATACAACTGCTTTGACTTATTTAATTGTTGGACGTTTAATGTATTATATGATTTTTCATTGACATGTACCCCTGAAGGTTCCAGGCTGCTTAAACAAACAAATGTGCTAATTTATTAGCACATTTCTGCATACTTATCACATCCTTCTCTAACTATCAGATAATGAGAAAGGTGAATGGACAAGGAAGTTCACCCTTAGCTGTAGTTAATAAACAAGAATGGCCACAGTCCAGTCAGGCTGTCTCAAAGGGGCAGGCAGCATCTCAGTTAGGTCATTTTGATCTGGGACAAAATGTGTGACTCATTCACATTTCCTGCATCCATGTAAAACATTGGTAAATAATCCCAGCAGTCTTTCTCCTGGGGCCAAGATGGGGTTCAAGAGTCCTGCTCCACACCCAATATGTGATTCTATTTGTAAAAACATATGTACACTATAGAGTAAATCTTCCTGGTATCAAGCCAGTAGGACTTCTGGCTTGATTTTGTTTTTAAATTCTTTCATTCAACCAACATTAGTCAATTTTAGCCTCAGACTGACAAAATAGATCTCTGTCATATTACTTCGCAGTCATTGATATGCTGGTCAGAACTGCAAATATTCCATGAACATATGCAAAGTTCCTAGGCAAAAACATAACATTCAGCATTGCCCTAAGTCAGGATCTTAGAACTGCCCTTTCACAGAACATGTACTCCAAAGTACATATTTTTGAACAATCAATATCACATTTGTCTTGAGTAATCAGGAGACTGTCATTCATCATACTTAATGTGTTTCTTCTCTGGGTGGCAGTGACACAGGGGTCAACTCTGGATTAAGTTTAGGACATAGCCAAGCAAACAGAAAAGATGCTGATGTTCAGGTTCAGAGTATAGAAGTGAAACTCTCTGATTCTCCCCTCTGATCTAGGGTCTGATGCAAAATAAACTACTGAACAGTCAAATGAGTTTACCTCTAGAGAGATGGACCAGGAAAGAGCTAACAATCAAACATGACCCTAGACATAAATCTAACACATTCCTACTTTCAAGTTTCCTTTCTATATGATTAGGCAGGTTCTTCTGGTCACTGAGTTTAATGTAATTATGAGGTTACAAAGTCCTTTAGCAATACTCCAGACTTTCTTCTGCACCTCTCTTTCAGTGAATATCCAGGAACATTTCATATATGTCAACTATATGCATTGATATCACTTCTAAGAATGGGTTATTCTGAGCATGACACTCACATCCCTTGTTTATCAATTTTTATTAATTTGATGTTCAGAAGCTACCATGTGCTTAGGGTCTTGAGACAAAATTTTGAGTGCTATACATTTAACTACAAATTGCTGAGAATCTGGTGAAATCTTGTGAGCTCAGTTCAAAATCAGCATAGGAGACTCCCTTGTTCTCTGCCACATAGAGTGCCATTTGCCAGAGTCTAAATAAGAAGCTGATCCTTAAATGTATGCTAGGTCCATCATGCATTCATTTGACCTCTGGTCAGCACTAATTGACTGAGCATACACTTATTGCACATTTGTTACTAGAACTGGGGATATAACTGTAAAAAATAGACACAACACAGTCTCTGTCTTCACAGAACTGATGGTCTACATATAACATCAGTGGTGTCATGCAGGAGGGACATGAGCCTCCCATGCTGCAGCCCAGGAGTTACCAACAAGGCCCATTCAGCAAATGAAAGAGACTTAAATTAGAAGTTTAAATTTAAAGAGACTTAAATTTAGAAATTTAAATTTCTAAACAGATTTGTCTTTCTACTTTTTGAAAACTATTATTGCAGAGAAGAAGGTAGATTGACTCATTGACATTTAGACAGAGCTACACAAGTACTTAGGAGCTGACCATCTGGTCATCTGTGCAAAGAAGTTAGTCCTTACCTTGGACCCAAGGAGAATGTATTAAATTTGTACCATGGTTGTTTATAAATCATCTGTTTTGAACCATCCAAACAAAATGTTATGGTTTCATTATAAGAAAAAAAGAGAAAGATGCATTTCTTTGCATATGCACTTACATAAAAGGAAAACACGTGGCTAATATTTGGCTGGCCATTTTCCACGATGGTAATGCTCAAATAATGTTATATTATTTTGAAGTCATGAAACTAACCTGTTCTTAATTAACCAGGCTACAGGGTAAAATAATGTGTTAATGCCTAGTGTTCCTTTTAAGATAATGTACACCATAGAATGCATGGAATATATTAGCACTTCCAGATGACTCCAATACTTCTAAATGATGCTTGTATTTCTGTTAGAAGTCTTTAACTTCTTATGCAGCTGGGACCCCAGAGGATATTCTGGCTAACATTCAAGAGTCTCTAACAATGATTGAGGAACTAGTCATTACCTCCAATTAATGACAGTAGTTCTTTACAGAAGAAGAATCCTGTTGCTTACCTGATTCTTCTCCTCAGGGGTTTTGACAACCTCAGGAGAAGGTCCAGGAACAGGGCTAAGTTTACATAAAGGAGTCCCTAGAAATAGTCCTAACTGTCCATCACTTCTTTGACTTGTCCTTGCAACCCTTACTCAAGAAAAGCTATTATTGCAGGGAAGAAGGTAAATTGACTCATTGGCATTTAGACAGAGCTTTTTCATTTAGCTCTGAGAGGGCTTTTCTAGGAATTATCTCATTCAGTCCCCAGAGAAACAACTCACCCATGATCACAGTTCGTAAGTGGATGCTGTCACAATGGAGCCCAGGCTTTCAGATGTCAAGTTTATTGTGAAATGTCCTTAACCAGACCAGCTCACCAGATCTAATTTTGATTCACAGATGCCTGCATTTACACAATCTAGACATAACCCTGTTTTCCTAACTGTCACAAAGCAAATGCACAGGAAGAAATAAGAGAATTCTCCAAACTTTTTGCGAGCAGATGATGGTAATTGGGAACCAAAGGCCCTAATTGCCTGGAGGGTAAAGAGGGCAAGGGTAAAGGCTCAGAAGGACCATCCTGGAGAAACACTGTTGGCCCTCCTCACTGTCCTGCTCACAGATACTTGACATTGACAATATTGTTGCAGAGGGCATCATGTGGAACAAATAATAGCTTCATAAAAAGAAGAAGACTTCAAGTTTAGAGAACTACCTTTTGAGCCTAGGACATTAATACACTAATCTACACTGTCCCCCACCCCCAAATTAGCAGCAGACTTTAAGGGTAAGAAAGCCCAAGGCAGGCTCTACACTCAGGCATCTGTCTGCAGTGCACACTGGGGATGTACCCTTTCTGTTTACAATATTTACTTAGGATTCTTTATCACCAAATAAGTAAAACAAGGATAGAAAGAGTTCATTCATGACTCATTGGTATGAGAGGGACTTAAAGAAAAAAGTATTTTTTTTTAATCTTAAAAGAAGTATTTTGTCGTCAAAAACTTTATCATCGTTATTATTAGTAGTAGTAGTTTTATTTTGACATTACTAGTTACCCAGGAGTAGCTATCGTAGCGCAGCCAAAGATGGTAATTGAATGAAGAATTGATTTTTATTTCATCTAACAAAAAGAAGCTCTTATTATTTTTACAAATTACCCATAATTACAATTGTCTGGAGAATGTCTTATCAGCTTGAGTGGGACAGAAATAAGCTAGATGTACAATAGCACTTCCTCGTCTATGATTTAAATTTGTATGCTCATTAATGGCAATGTAAATTAGCATTATAGCAAATTTAGTCCATGTCACTCTTCTGGGCAGAGTCTAATACTGCTGATGAGCAATATTTAGCAGACATTTCGTGTATTTCTATAACAGTCCTAGGTTTCTGTATAGGGGGCCTGGGGTATTCTTTTAATGGATAAAGATTCTGTCAGACTTACTACATCAGGGCTTGATTCATAAAATATTAACCAACTGCCATGCTCTTTTACACACAGCAGTCTTGAAGATTGGAAAACTATTTCCTAGCCATATTTTGGAGACCACTTATTTTTACAAATATGTCTTCCACCCACTTTCACATCTGATCCTTGGTGGACACCTAAGGTCAGCAAAATCCCTATCTCAATCTGAACACTGAAGAATCCCAGGACAAGAATGACAGAGGGGCAGAAAAGCATTGACACCTTTTCCCAGAAGAGTCTTAGCTGACACTTCTTTAACAAATGGCAAATTAACACGAAGAAGCATAACAAATTTATTTAGTCAAAGTTTGATGTGACAAAGATGCCTTTGGAATGAAGACTCAAAGACCCAGGGAAAATGGTCTCTTTTCATGCTTAGATTTGAGGAAGAATGGATAGTCATGTAGAAATGTGAGAGGACAGAAGGGAAGGAGATGACTTCATGGAGCCAGACTGAAGGGGGGGACTCAGCAAGGCCCATGTGTCTGCCATTGGCCTCCCTTTCTGACAATCCTTCCTCCCAAGGAGAGAGGGCACAGCCCCTTCTGAGAGGAAGTTCTTAGGATTTACTATCAGGCAAAGTAGGTCAGAGAATGCCTTTATGTACAGCTTTGACACTGAAAGAGTAATATTTTAGGCTTTCTGTTTTTCTTTGAGGAAAATGGTTTCTAGTTTTTATGAGGCACCTTGGTGAAGAGGAATTCTGGTTTCTTTGACTCACTTCCACAGAGAACGAAGGATCAGAGACAAGAGGGCAGGGGAATGTCACAGAGACCTCGGCTCTAAGTCTGCTTCTGAGGCCTTCTAAGGCTGTTTACTTCAAAGTACTTAGCTGGCTGAAATGTCATACTTTCCATCACTAGCTTTGAACAGATTCCAAATTGTGTCTTATCTAGTAATTCAGAACTATGCTCCATTTTCAAAAGAATGCCAAAGACTTGTAGAAGCCAAATAATTTCTAGAAGTGTTCTGATGTCTAGATGGGAGATGATAGGGATTTTTATGATCTTTTCCTGATAACTTTCCCCCTCCCCAGACACATAAATAAATAAACACATAAAATCCAGGAGGACTCTTTCTTTGTGTGCATGTCATCTCCATTCTACAGATTGAGAATCCCAGAGGAGAGGGCAGAGGGGAAGGGGTCCATTCTCGATTGCTACACAACTCTAGCATATTGATACCTGGTTACTTACAAAGTTGTTTGGAAACAGTGAATGCTGAGATGGGCTGGGTGTGTTGAAAGAGGAAAGGTTTTTGAAGCGACCACTGCAGCCTGCTATTCACTAATTCTTGTTAAAAACTATTTTCAGTGTTGAATTGGTACTGTTCTTTTATTGCAGGTGCATAACAGAATGGTCTTTTTAATGTCATGTCTTCAAATTACATAGGAGTACACCAGAGGGTGGACCTACACCTGCAGCTGGTGACTGCTTATAGTATTTATAATGCAAAATAGCTAATTAAGATGATGGTCAAGTGGTAGTTTTCTGCTGATATTAGCACAGAAAATCATGGCTGTCTCTCTGTGTGCTCTTACCCTATACAGTAACAGCAAGCTAACAACAAATGCCCAATTTCAACATCACAGCTATCGAAAATAAGCTAAGGAATCTTCTAAATAAATGCATTTGCACTGGCATTCACTAATAGTCATGCATCTTATGTCTGAACTAATACTTTTTAAAATCACAGTCTCTGAAGTGGGGTCCAAGGACTATGTGCATCAAGTTCAGCTGCAGACATTTTCTAAGGTACAGATTCCTTGATTTTACTCTACTTACTGGGTTAGATTTTGGGAATCTGCATGTTTACAATGTCCCCAAGGTTATTTTAACCATAGTTGAAGAACCACTCTCTAAAACAAATGAGAATAACTTGATTAAGGTCTTGTAGCATCTTTGTGAAAGTAAAATAAATGGTTACTAAATTATTCATAGGGCAAACAGTCCTGGGAAAATAAAAATAATGTCACCAGCACCTGATATCTGACCACAGGCTGCAGATCCTGACTCCACATCCTGTTTTCAATTACCCATTCTCAACTCCAACACGAGCCAAGTTCAAATCACCCACACAGAGCCAGATCTGCCCTGCCCTGGAGCACTAGGCAAGGCACACTCCTAGGGTCCAGATGCCCATACATGTGAATTCCACAGAGGTAAGAGGCTGATGCATAAGTCCCCAAGGTCAGTTTCTCCATTTTACAAATTGAGTCAGAATTAACCACCTCTACTAAAGTTCTTTTAGCTATTGTTTAATTAGAAATGTATCAGTTTTAGAACAAGATTTCACCACTTCTATTCAACATAGTCCTGGAAATTCTAGCCAGAGCAATTAGATAGAAGAAAGAAATTAAAGGGATACAAATAGAAAAAGAAGAACTCAAGCTATCCCTTTTTGCTGATGAAATAATTCTATATTTAGAAAGACTCCACCAGAAAACTTCTAGAACTCATAAATGAATTCAGCAAAGTAGCAGGATATGAAATTAACACCCATAAATCAATTGCATCCCTATACATCAGTGATGAATCAACTAAAACAAAAATTAGTAAAACAATCCCATTCACAATAGCCTCAAAAAATGTCTGGGAATCAGCCATGATAATAGTTATCAGTGCTCCCAAGACAGGTCAGAAATAGTGTTCATAGGAGGCCCTCAGTACATTATATTGCTCCATATCATCTTGAGGTACTGAGAAAACAGGTAAGCAGAGATTTGCCAGGGTGTTCTAAAAGCCTTAAATGAAAATATAAACACTGAAAGTCTTCTGAACTTGCCCAATAACCAATGCTGTGAAAGGTATTTGAGTTCTTCAAAGACAGGCAATGTCTTAATGTCTCTGCTACTGCTGGGCTTGAGAAGTGCTCAAGTGGACAAGGTCTTCTCAATAGCATCTAGTTGATGCTACTGTAAAACTCCTTAGCCGCAAATTTGAAATGTCTTAAGTAATGATTTGTTCCAGTGATTTAATTAAAATTTAAGCCACACATCTGTTTGAAAACATATCAACAGAGATAGCTATGCTTGTTCATGGGATGGTGATTGACAGGGAGGAACAGATTGACTTGGCATATATGTAGAACTCATTAATCTTTTTCAAGTACATTCAGGGGAAACATGAAGTTCTCTCAACAAGCTGTTACCAAAACAACACTTTTATTTGCATGGTTGGAATCCTAACTGTATAAATGGAAGTCACAAGTTAAGGAAGACGGCCCTTCTCTACTGTGATCAAGTTTTCTGGAATTATAGCATCTAATATCATAAGCAACAGAACATCAGTTAAATAACATCAATGCCTGCTCTAGTTGCTGCAGTGTTAATATCTGAATAGGATATAGCCAAAGCTGAGGTCCATCTTAGCTTGTGTTAAATGTTGTTGGTCCCTGCCTATTTGTGAATTTCATGTCTGCTTTAAGCGTCATAACTTTGTGTTTCAAAAAGAAAGCTAATTTACTCACTAGAGATCTGGGAGTTCCTAAACCATCTTGTTATATCATTAGGAGATTAGATGCCACAATGATAGAAGAGGGGAGAAAAATTAAAGATAAAGCTATCATTTTCTTGAAGAAAGAGATCAGTCAAAATAAAAAAGAAAGGAAGAGCAACCACCCTTAAGAAGACACCCTCCAAATATCTGTGGGAGATTTGGGTTGATGGGAATTTTCATGAACTTAGCATTTCTGGCTTTGTTCTTTCTTTGAATGCTGTCTCTGCACATTTAAATCCATCTTATTTCAAAATGCTGGGTTCGTAACTGAGAAGAAATAGTGCAGATGGCTAAATTATCCTCACTTGTTTGAAACCATGACAACTTACCATAATATAGCTTTAAACACCTGAAATTAATTAGAGACAGTGCATTTAAATATGGAGAGCATGATTTACAGTAAGGGCTTAAATACAGAGACGTGTTTTGATTTTAGGTTGTCACTTATTATTTTACCTATAAATGTTGATAAAACAGACTTTATTTTGTCTTTTAATAAAGAATATTTTTAAGAACAAGAAGAGGAGCATAATGCTCAATATTTGGAGACTATTAATTTTTGAAAAACAGAATAAAATCTTTTGGTATAAACTTTCAGTAATCATCATGGGTGACAGAAAAGTTCAGTGACAGTTTTTAAGTACCTAACATGGGTCATTAATTTTTTACACTGGTACTACCTAAACATTATCATAGGTTCTTCATCAGTTGAAACTCCATCTGGTTTATCTTATTCCCTTACAGTAATTTGGAAAGGATACAGCCCAGTGGAGCAGAGTCAGATAAACTCTGGTTTGGAGCTTGACTCACCAGCTGAGTAGCTGTATGACTTCAGGTCAATGGTTTAACCACCATGAGAGAGAGAAAATATTCAGAATGAAGGAGAAAGAGAATCAGAGCTAATGGGACTGACTAGAACAAGAGAGGGAGCTCTCTCTGGGGAAACAATAAATTAGGGTCAAGGTATATTAAATTTGAGAAGCTAATAGGCTTTCAAGGAAAGGAAAAGATAAAAAGCATGGAAAGTACTGGAAAACTGGGATCCAGGAGAGAGCAGGGGAGTATCGATAGATATTTAGAAGCCACTGGCAGATAATATTGATAATAATTGAACTCATGAAAGTGATTGAGATCACAGAAGAAAAGAGTACAAAGAAAAGAGAATAACTGTACAACCTTGGAAATTTCAAAGATCAATCTGCAATGAAAGAAACCAAAAAAGGTCAATCTAGAAATAGGAAGAAAGTCGAGATACTCCCATGTCACATAGTATTTTGAATAGAAGAAGGTAGACCACAAGATCAAATGCTTTGGAGCGATCATAAAAGATCAAGACTGGAAAAATAAAAGGCGATTGTATTTGACTCTTAGGGAGCACTCTTGGTAAAATGGTAGACAGAAGCCAGGTTTGTAGGGGTTACAAGTAAGTGTGAGAAGGAATCACAGGCACCAAGGATAGAAACACTTTTAAGAAGTTTAGGGTGAAAAGATAGGTAAAAATAGCACAATGGTCTCAGGTAACTCAGAGAACTTCTTTTAAAGTTGGGAGACCAACTTTTTGTTTGTTAATGGGGGCCCAGGGCACAGAGCAAAAGAGAAATGCATCAAGTGAGTTTCTATGAACTTGGAGGGGAAATAAGGTGAAAGACACAGAGTTAGGTTGGTTTTGGGAAACAGAGAATCTTCTTCCTCTGAATCAGAGGGAAGAAAGCTAGAGAGAGATACAGGTCAATTTTATGAGGGTTCAACTCAATTTCTTTCTCCTTATTTATCCATAGTTCTCTGCCTGTCTCTCTCTACCCCCCCCCCCACTCCCCACTCCCTACTCATCAGATGTCAAGTAAAATACTACTTTGGAGAAGAAAAACACATATTCATTTTTAGAATGGTAACTTCAGGCCATGGTGATATATTTTAGAAAAATGAAATCAAGAGGTCATCCTGATACACCATTATGATCTGAAAGAATTGCTGAACATTAAAAGGAGGCTAGCTTAATTCATTCCCTTAGTAGGATTAGTCATGACACAAACTACTTAACACTTGAAGAGACCTTTAAGGCTATTTTTTGTAAACAGGATATTATTAAAATGAAATCTGAGTCTATAATGCAAATATAATGAATTAGTTTAAAACCACAGAATTCCTTGAACAATTTTCAGGAGGAGAAAAAGTATTTCCTGAAATCTAGAGCCCATGACTTCAGCCATAGTATGTAGTTGAAGAGATCTCATTTCACCTACTACTTTAAAAATTACCACTCACTTACTTTTCACCCCATTGGAGAGGGAGATTCCCCTGACCTAGAGTTATGGCAATGGCCTAGCACAGTACACCAAAACTGGATAAACAACGTTAATGGTAGTTTATAAATCACATGTACTCACAGCCTGGGGGCAATGGACACAGCCAAATATCTAGAGTCATGCAGCCATTGTACTTGGAAAGAGAGTTAACAGCTATAGGTCAGGGAGGTAGATTTTGTAGAATCAAAAGGGTAAGGGGCCCCATGGTTTCCTGGGGTGTCATGACTGAATTGAGTAATCTTGTGCATCACCCGTCCTACTGAGGGATGAGCAGGAATGGGTCCCTTGTCTCCTTGATAGAGAGATTTATTAAGGCATTTTATGCACAGGAATAAGGTAAGGATGAGAATGACCTAATCATTAGGCCACTAGAGGCCCTCTCAACTTATCAAATGTCAAGGCAGCACATGATATTGAGCCTTCAATTTTGGCCTCACACGGAACCCACAGCTTAAGTAAATCTGTGTAATAAGAAGCCATGTTCTAATGGGAATATCCTGTCATTTGTGGCAGCATTGATGCATTTTGCCAATGTTGGAAGTGGAGGGGTCCCTCAAGAAATCTTTTCAAGGCTCATCAGAGTGATTCATATTAATAGTATCTTTTGTAACTTCCATAGACAATGTTTTTGTTTTTTTTTTAAAAAAACTTAAAATACGGTCACATATAAACACTGTACCCACTAATGCCTCTGGTCTATTTTGAAATAGCATTGGCTCTAGAAGCCTATATTCCTTCTCTGAATGAAGTGTTCCTCACTGAGCAGAATGGAAGGAAGCCTAATCTGCCAATTAAATATTATGTCAGTTTTATGGCTGGCAATACTAGAGCTTACAGGTTGGCCTAGTTGTGACCCCAGAAACACAATCCCTGGTTTGATTCTTGGCACCGAGTATCATTCAGGGTCCCAACAGAAAACAAATGTTACAATCAAGCAGGGTCATTGAACAGAGTTTGATGATGGGTGCATGTAGGGATAGAAACCACACCAGTTATTTTAACAGAGACAATTCAATGGAAGTGCGTGCTGGGTGACTGAAAGGGTAGAAGGAGGACACTAAGTAATCATAGAGGGTCGATGAGCTCCAGAAAGCAGCTTGGGCTGGAGACTATGGGCAGCCATTGGTCTTGTATATTATTAAACTATACAAGATGGTAAGAGTAGACCTTTGAGGAAGGGGCTCTACTGGCTGGTGCTGATGGCTCTCAAAGGGCAGAATGAGACTGATTCTGTAAGTTTTAAAAACAAACAGCAAATTGAACCAAAAGGATTCAGTTGTTGCTTCTGCTGCTGGAACAAAATGCTACTTGTCAGAGTGAAGAAGTGAAGGCGCCAAGATGCTGAGAGAAAACAGGAAACAAGCAAGGGGGGGGGTCCTTTCTCCAGCCTTGCAGTCTCCCTCGAGCATGGAGAACCCAGCACAGAGCTGGTTGGCCTCGCAGAGATAAAAACCAGTCCCCATATCATGGAGAAACAGACGGGAGGATGAGTTCTGAAGCTGAGTCAGCAGCTTTATAACCAGCACAGGAAGTTCAAAGAGGTGGGGCGCCATTAAGGGAAAGTAACACAACATTGTGAAGAATCCCAATAGCCTTCAGTCCTGTCCCTAAAATTCACAGTGCCCAGGGCAAGAGCAGCAGGAGATCCACCCACCATATGTTGACATGTTTAAAACCTATCAATTGAGCAAAATGTGAAATAAGATCTAGTCCATCCTTCTACCTTACCAGATATCATTCCATAGTAGCCTGGAAGCTGGCTCTGATTTTTAATTCTGGTACTCCTTAGACTTCTACTATTACCCCATGGTATAGGGAGAGTCATCCCTCCATGCCATCAGCCATGAGCCATGTCCTCCCTTCTCTTCCCAGCCCCAGCTCTGCACTGCCCCCATGAGGTGGTCTTGCATACCTGAGTCTGTACAACCCAACTCACAGGTCACCTTGGTTCACAGCCCCCAGAAGCAACTTAGCTTTTATCACTTTAGTTTTGTTTTTTTTTTTTTTTTGGTTTTTTTTGTTTGTTTTTTTTGTCCCTATGACCAACATACCTAATAAGAACACCTTAGAGGAGGAAAAGTTTATTCTGGCTCATGGTTTCAGAGGTTTCAGTTCCTGGTCAGCCAGCTCCATTGTTCTGGGCCTGAGGAAAGGCAGATCATCATGGCATAAAGGTGCAGAAGAAGAACATTGCTCGGCTCATGGCAGCAGGAAGCAGAGAGAATGGGAGAGGAAGGGTCAGAGATATGATAAACCCTTCCAAGACACACCCCAGTAACCTACTTCCTCCAACTTTACCTTTCCAGTAATCCATTTGGTCAGCTGATGACAGCTGATGAAATCAGTCATTGATGAGGCCAGAGCCCTCATGCTCCATCCATTGACTAAAAGCCCACCTCCAAACCTTGCTGCATTACCATCCTTTCAACCTGAGACTTTGCAGGACATTCCAGCTCCAAACCATAACGCCACCATTTAGCCTCTGGCTAAAATTACTATGGGAACATGATTGACTCATGCACCTGCAAGTAAGCTTAAGGATATTTATGCAGAATATTTTGGGGTCCCTAATATTTGGAACCTGATTTAGAAGAGAACCATGCATGTTAGCCCAAGTGGCATGGGGCCTTGTCTCCCAAGGATGTTTCATGTTCAGGAGGATTGTCAACAGAAAGAGTAAAGCAGAGCCCTCCAAAGCACAAGCCATAAGAGCAGGGTAGCAGCCATTTTCATCCTTAGACATAGAGAGGCAAAGAAAGGAAATGGTCCCCAGCATATACCAAGAGCAAAGAAAAAAGGGGTTACCTGGAAGAGGATGTGATCTCTAGTAGAGAAATGCACCAACCAACATTTTGTCAAGTAGGGGAGTTAAACAGACTATGAATACCCCTCTTTCTCTCTGTCTTGGATCTGCCATGGTCTCCTATGGGCCAAACTCAACAGGAAGTCAAAGGACAGGAGACCCCAGATTCTTTCCATGTAGCTCAACATTCTGATCGGAAAGGGAAATTAGGAGGGATGGATAGTGGAACACCAAGAGCAAGTGATGACTTTTCAGTACACCTGTATCACTAGTCTGTGCTCCTTTCTATGCCTGATCCCAAATGTTTAAGGTTAAATCCCTTAAAGTTCCCTCTCTATCTATCTGCCTTCCTGCTTCCATCCACTCTCTGTCACCAGAGTCTCTTAGTGTCAACCTCATGTACATTGCCTCTCCAAAAAATTAGCCTAGACTATTCATGGTGTAGTCAGGTCTCAAATTTGCAGTCCAAAACTTTCTATAGAATAGAAAAGAGATGAGTAATAGTTTGGTATTAAGATCAGATCACTTGGAAACAGTGATGTGGGCAAAGCACAGAGATATGACTGAAGGTAAGAAGAGGTGCTGGGAAGGAGGTCACCACACTGACCATAAACCACTGCCCTGTGTGCCCCACTTGGTCTTATGAACTGGAAGGAAGCATGTGTTTTTCTTGGGCTCTAGGTTCTCTTTCCTAGTTTTGATTTGTATTTATAATTTTTCTTAACCTTTCTGTTTGAGTGATAGCCTTTGTTTAGGTTTCCCCAAATCCTCTGAAGAAAGAAGTTTATATATAGATATAGATAGATGGATATAGATAGATATGGATATAGATGGATGGATAGTAAATAGCAGTCAGGAAGTAAAAAGTAATTTAGTGCAATGCCTCTCAGTGGTCGGATGCCCACTCACAGCAGAATCATCCAGATGCTTTATAAAATGCTGACTTCGGGGCCCTTACTTTAGATTTCTGGGAGTCAGCCCTAAAATAGTACTTGAGAAACAGTGATGAACTGGTTGAAGGTACATATCAGAGATTACAGAGTAGCTACAAGATTTCAAGTAAGTTCCTTATCCTCTATGAGATTTATTTTCTCATCTATGCAAAGAAAAAGCAAAGAGCCTCTCCTCTAGACTCTCAGTCAGTACTGAGAGAATACAGGTGACAGAACTTAGTACAGTCCTTGTTACCATTATGAACCAGTATTTAGATTTTTGCCCTGGGTCTTTATTAGGTCAGGGGGAGGTTAAAATTTTGCTTGATTGTCCTTATGGAGAATCTCGATGGCTTCCAAAGAACTGGGACCCTCCCTCTCTATGCTACTTTGAAAATTTATTCAGCCATTATGATTTCACTCATCACAGTTGCAGCAGAAGAAATAGCACAGGTGTTTCAACACCTTTATACAGATGGCAAAAGCAAGGTCCAAGACACACTGTATACCTGGGCCTCCTGAAACCTGGATGCTGCAGCTAAGCAGTAAACTGTGGAACTCCAACTCTTAAGAGATTATTTTTTTTTTATTCCTAAGGCAGTATTGCTACTGCTTTTACTCAACTTGCATTGAAAACACCTCCCAGTTAGAAATTGTACCGCCAGGCATTAGAACTATGTGCAAAGTCCATCATTGAACAAGGCTGAGGCATAATAGAACACATTTGAAATAGCTCAGCAAATACACATGTTCAGTTACAGAAGCTTTCAAAGTAAATGACTTGGCTACTTGAAGCAGAAAGTAAGAAAATAAGCCAGGCTAAATAAGGGAATCCTTTCTAGATTTTTATTTCTTTTCCCTCGGGTCCTCAGAAAAGTCTGCCACACATAGTTCTAGCAAATTTGGGGAAGCATATTTTATTTCAGTGGAGGTAAAGGTAGAAATGGACTTTTCTGGCTCCCTTGATTTAAAAAAAATTATTATTTATATCCCAACTCTTCTAAAAAGAACCCTTGAGGCTAGTAATTCCTCTTACCCCAGTGTCTGGGTTTTGAGCTGGTGTTAAGAACCTTGTGACATGCATTGCTGGAGGCAGCCTTCTAATTCTGTGTCACAGTCCAGGTTGTTTCATCACGGTCTGGAAGCATGCATGTCACACACACAGCATCGTACATCTACCCCCAAACCAAAAACCCAAGGAACAGATTCAATTTAATGAGAGACAAAGGACAGCACGCGCCTGGCTTTTAACACTCACATTATCCTTATCTCTTGTGCACAGTCCTGGGCTCAGGGCTCCAAAATGAAGATCCTCTCAGGAACTTTCTGCCGTGGGGGCTGTTCACAACAGTCATCAAGAGCAATGTCACAGCTAGCAAAACATCTAAGCTGGGCTTGCTTTTTGAAGGAGCAGAGGGGCTATTTGAGTTCCTGCAGTATAGTGGCCTCACTACCCACACGATGACTCCTGGCTAAACAGGAAGTGGCAGAGCAACAGGAAGGGAAAGGGCGATTCTCTCCATCCAAATGGGCCAGTGGCAACAGTGATCAATTCATCAGATAACTTCCTGATGAATAGAAATTGGACAGCTGAGGGAGCTGGGTCCTCTAGGGGAAGAGGGTCTGTCTACCTCCACAATAATTAAAGCATAGGAGGTTCCCAGGACTTCATCCAGTGTGAAAACCCTAGAGAATGAGAAAGACGGATTTTAGGGTGCTGTGTCCCCCATGCTTATGAATCCTTCCCACAACAGCATACAAATGGGAAGGGATTCAGTGTCCTCGTGTCACACTAGCTCCTTCAGGGTCCAACATATGTCTGGCATGTTCCCTGTTGCCCATTCAGTTCTCACACACTTCATCACACATATAAGATATCTATCAACCCATGGATAGATAGATAGCCTTTCTCAAGCTTGCTGATGTCAACTCTGTGGGACTCTTCATAGGCAAAGAAATCTCATGTGCTTGTTCAAGTTAATTTGTGAATAAATGTCTAGCATCAAGGGCTGCTTCTCCCAGTTAGGACTTACATTTTAAGAATATTTATAGCAGATGATGCAGGTCACGGGAAGGGGTCAATGAACTTCATTATAATAGGGCTCATAAAAGTGCTACCATAAACATGCCAAATAGTACAGTATTTTATGTGCTTGGATGGGTATCAAGTCAGTAACTCTCATGTCTACTTTATGTTTTCTCATTTTACATATGAGGAAACTGAGGTACAGAGTGCTTAGCAGTTCACCAGAGGCCATACAAGTATTGACTCTGTATTCAAACACAAGTTAGTGTGGTCCTGGAACCCACATAAAACCACCTCTATGGCACACGTTGGAGAAAAATCCAGTGGGGCATGGGGAACTAAATGCGGACCATCCAGATGAAAACAGACAATTTATTCAAACTTCTCTGCAGCAAGGGAGTGAGCAACCATAGCCTGTGTTTTGGCAGAGACTCAAGGCAGGCAGAGGATTGAAAAAGAGAAGTCTTTAAGTATGTCTGAGTGAGGCTTAGAAAAATTGTAGGCAGGTGTACCAGAAGGGGGTAATTTGAGGTATATATTTGGCTTTCTCTAGTTTCTTCATAGATTGGAAGTGGGAACAAAACTTAGGAAAGCTCTCAGGTATTGGTCTAGTCCAGGTCATTTGGATTATTATGAGAGATAGTAGTCTTTCTTACAAGTCTAACTGAACAATAACCAATTTCTATAGACCATGGGTGACCTTCTGAGCTGGTTACTGCAGACTGTGAGCCAGTGTTCTGTTTTTGTAAGGTTTGTCTATTGTGGGTTTGTATTTTTAGTCTCTCAAGCAGAAGAGTCTTTTGGAATCATTGAGCTGTCCCTGCATGTCCAGAGACCTCCTCTGCAGAGGAACCTCACAGCGACAGTGATTCTTTCATTGAAGCAGATCTGTGAATTAGGTCAAAAACTTGGTTTCTGGCAAACAGGTGTCTATTGAGTTCCCCAGTACTGATCCCTTCCATGCTACCTATTATCTGTCTGGTGGTGAGAACAAAGAGGTAGAGAAACTGTTGGTCTCTTCCTAATCCTGCTCCAGAGCCAACTTCAAAGGTTGACTAAGGTTACTGCCAGAAAGAAGAAGGGGGGAATGTTTTCTGTCCATTTCCTCTGTCTAAACTAAAAATTACTCTATAGTGAGCTGGAAGTTCATAGATAGGCCATGTGCTTGGTCCTCTGGACAGAAGTGCTCTTCAGCAGCTGGTGGACTGCACAGAGGCCTTTGACCTTTCATTACACTAAAACAAGTTTCTGTTTTTAAGAGGACCAAGAGCATCACAGAGAAACTCAAATATAAACAATAAGGGCAGCCAATATATTTTTCTTGAGTACCAGGTTTGTGCTCACGATGATGAAAACAGTAGACCGTAACTCCCTCTGCCTCTAGAAGGTCCTGTAATCATTTGTGTAAGAAACCATTTTCCATTGACTTCAGAGAATGATAAACAAATTCAACAGTGACTTTTACCTTGAGAAATACATGAGCCCCTAATGAGATATGGCTCTCTAGCTGTGATTTTATTCCTTCTTCCTAACATGCAGTTAATATGAAAGGGCTCGCTTTTGGGGACCTGAATCAATTATGTACCCACAACAACTACAGGTGGATGTTCTAAAGACATTAAAGACACAGAACACCAGATTCTATCTGTTAATGTTCTGATGCAACAAATGCTGGTGGCCAGTGTTAAAATTGGAATTTAATACAAAAAGAAGCAATGGATGCTTTCAGTTATGTGAGCTCAAACCCAGAAGCAAATTCTCCAGGCTGAAGAAGCAGGAACTTTGGGTCAAAGTCACTATCTCCCTCACTTCTGCTGGCAGGCAGCAACTGGGTTCAGAGAAAGCATCACAGGAGAAGAGATTGACAGAATAGACTGTTATGTACTGCCATAAGGAGAGCCTACAGTTTGATGAAACTGGGTTCTAACCTGATCAGTTACCACTTAGAGAAGTGACTTTGAGCAAATGGCCTTCTTCTCTGGGATTCAGTGGAAATACTACTTGACAGAGCCCAGAGGCTATGTATGTGTGGCATCATATTTCAGTGTGTTGTGTATAAAAGAGATCTGTATACAAAAGAGTATTTTGTGTAGAAAGCTATTAACATAATATTACTAGTATCATATACTAAGATGATAGCTAAATATACTCACTCATTAGTGAATTATGACAAAAACAGTAAGCCTGAAATATGTGAGATGTTAAGAGACATTCTTACTTGTATGACCATTAACTTATTACCATAAACTATGGAGGAGATATGAACAAGAAGAACATTTTCCTTTAGGAAGCCAGAAAACTAACAGAAAAGAGAGAGGAAGCAAATAAATGCTCACCAACAAGAATTGAATCCCATCTGAGCATCCCTTCCGATGATGTATGTAAAGACATTGCTTAACTTGGTATGCTATTGGTGAAAAGTGACAAAATAAACTCGGTAATCTTCCCAGGTCCCTGGAATGAATGTCTAAGTTTCTATATCTAAAAGGAAATATTTTGTCCAAAGTCATTTTTTAAAATTCTTAAGCCTGGAGTGCCTGGATTCCTAATCATTGCCATGCATACACCTCAGTGGGCTTTCTGCTTCTCTTTGATATATGCACAGAACTCAGCAATCAGCCTGCACAATGCCTCTGCTATTCTGGAGCACTCGATAAATAAGAGGAGGAACCACAATAAAACCTGTAAGATTCTGCTTTCTAATTTTAATGTAAAAATGCCCATTCTACCTTAAAGTATCCTTTGGTGATTTATCTTAAAAGCCAGACATGATCTAGAAAGAAGCATAGTGGCAGGTGTGTTTGTTGGGAGGGGCAGTGAGGAGAGAGCAAAGACACTCGACTACTTATCTCCACTCAAGTTACAGCAATTATTCTTAGATATAAACATCCCACTTAATCTAGTATGGCTAAAAATCCCATAACGGGATTAACTGGATTTCTGCCTACAACCAGAAGAAACACAAACGAGGCTCACTTCAAAAGAAATGACACCAACCACATTTCTTAGGCAAAGAAAGGGATGTTTTAATTAATGGCAAAGATGCCACATCATATTAGCAATCAATTGATCATTCATTACATTATTCTAGAAAACACACAAAACCACAAATAAAATGATTTTTTTTTTATTTCTTTACTTCTATATTATAGCATCTTATTGGTTTGCTGATAACCTTGAAATTGAAATATGTATATTATTATGATATGTATAGTATTACATATGTATGTATAATATGTATACATATACTAAATATAAACATCATAGAGGTAAAATATGTATATTTCCATGAAATTATATCACATATATCTTATATATACTGTCAAACGTGTGTGTGTGTGTGTGTGTGTGTGTGTGGTATACACACATACCTTATATATTAGGAAAGAGTTAACCTTCAAATAGAAGGTGACTTTTTTTAAAGAACGAATAAATTCACCACTTTTAGGATTAGCAAGTTAGCAAAGCCACTCGAAGAGACATTTTACATACACTGAAAATAACAGCCGTGATGCATAAGCTCTGGCAGAAGCAGCCTTTCTATGAAAAGCATATCAAACTAAGGCCACATCTATGGTTAAAAGCACTGAGACACATGGGAATACCTCAGAGGAAGGCAGTGTGTATGTGATTTGGCTACATTCCTGGAGAAAGGTAACAATCCAGAGAGAGGTTCAGAGAACAGCCTCATACAGAAACCCCACAGGACATAGAATGACACTGATAACAATCAGGGAAAGGAATTTGACAAGCACTTCTAAAAAATTATTCCTATCTAAGGCACCTGGCACCAATAATCCATTCAAAATAGCTTTAGAAGTACTAGGGCTCTATATCCTTAGTTATCTGTAATGATAAACACGGAAGCCATTTGTACAGATAGCTATGCAGTGGGTGTTGTGCTAATTGAAACTGCAGGATAATGCGGCGGTCATTACCAATAATCTCTATATTGCTAATTAAACCCACAGAATTCTTTCAAGGTGTCTATGAATAGCTTAACAGACGCTCTGGTTGGAGTTCAGATTGGTCTTTTCAGGAGCTCGCTCTGATTTGGTTAATTTGGATTGGCAGGTACAGGGTTGGGGAAGAGAGTTTTCATGAACATTGATGACTCTGAGTCTGCCCAGTCAGGTAGATGAGCCCTGTGTCAGCAAATATCACCTGACCAGGTCATTAGTATACTGGCCTTTACGGCTTTAGTCACCCTCAGCACATGCCACCTCCACAGCACATGGACTTGTACTGCAGGTAATGAGCCAGCTAATCTAGACAATTACAGGTCATAATTATACTCTGGTCAAGAACACAACATTTTACAATAGATTTATATGTTATAGGTAAATTATTTTCCTGACTTTGATCATAAAACAACATAATATTCCCAAAAATAATATGGGGAAGGGAGAGACAAGGACTTCAAAGATGTTTTCTTCCCTTAATGGCTCCTTGAAACTTGATTTTCAAAGAACTACCTTATGAATGAAAATGAGTGTGTCAGGGGAGGGAGACTTGGAGAGACAACTGTTTGAATCTGGCCCTATCCAAATACTTGGCTATGGAAAATATCCATTACAAGCTCCTCATTGTTTCACCCAAGCTACAGCTCACCTGAGGTCTCTCTGAGCTGCCAAGCTGCCTGTGGGGTTCCATGCCACACAGTAATTACCTTAATGGTTCTACAACTGTCAGAAATATGTTTGGGGTGGTAGGAGATTTTCTTCCACTGAATATTCCAGTGAAAGCATGAAAAAACATCAAGTATTGGATTGCCTCACAAATAGGTAATACTAGGCATAGAGAAGCAAAGCACAAAGAATTCCTAAGCCTTATATCTCAGTGTCTGCAAATATGCAATTTATTGTTCTTATATAGAGCAGTTTCCACACAGGGGCCACCTGATGGCCTCTGTATGAGCACTTGGTCTGTGTGGGAATATCACCACTGTCTGCCCCTTTTAATACCAAAGACCCTAAGTAGTCTTAAAGGACAGAGTTTTTATATTCTTTTTAACCTCAGCAATAAATTCTTTTAATGTCCATTTTTTTTTTGAAGATTTGATTCATCAAATAGGTAAAATTTAGATTTCTCGTTATTCTTTCACTTTTATTGTTCTGGGTAAAATATTATCCCACCCTGTAAAAGCTGGTATCTTCTATGCCATGCAGAGATGAATACCATTCAGCAAGGTTTGGCTCTCCAAAAATATACTTTCCGATTTGCTTAGTTATCTTTGCATTTTAAGATCAGCAGCTATGGAAGGCAAAAGCAGCAACACACAGGGGAAAGAAACTGAATGAGCAGCCGGGGGCCATTGGTTCCAGTCCTATCTCTAGCACTAATGAGCATATGCCTGTAGACACATCGTTTAATCTTTCTGGACCCCAGCTCCCTCATCTAGTAAAGAAAGGGGCTAGACTAGAGAATCGCCAAGGTCCCTCCCAGCCCTGCCACACAATCCTAAATCATTCATTGTCAATCTCCCCACTTATAATTACTACTGCAAGCATGAGTTTTGTTGTTATTTTGTTTCTTCCTGGAGGGGATTTGTCCTAGTCTCAGCTTCAGATTTCAACCTCACACTCCATAACCACAATAATAGCCATTTAGTATACGGAGTCATGAGAATGTGAGAGATGGACCTTTAACCCATTGTGAGAAGGGTTTATTTTTGTTTTAATTATGACTAATAAATATCCTCATGGTAGAAATCATTTGGTATGTTTGACATTTTTGAATTTTGAAGACCTGAACAGATATGATTTTATGGTTATAGGAATCAACAGTATTTTACAAAATTAAACATAATTTTGTGTTCCAGGATGGATCAATAATTTCCCTTTGGCTAAGATTAGGTCATGATTTCATGTTTCTTACAAAAGGAGTTCTTCATGTCTCTCTTGACCTTGGTTTTAAGTTTTTATAGTTTTTATAAATAAATAAGTATATTTTTTGCATTTTTATATTGCTTTGAATTTTAAAAATATGATTGGAGTGGAAGATTGACTGGTTTGTTTTTAATGATTAGTGGAGCAATGGTTAGTCTCTCTTGACCAACCTCAATTAGAAGGATCCTTCATTCTAGACAGAGTTAAATGGTATTGAGTGATAATTCAGTTCTTGATATCTGTAATGAAGATGAAATGTGGCTGTAAAGGCCTGTTCAGGTAGCATTAACAAGGTTACATTTCATCTCATGTAGTAGAAAGACAGGTGCTTTGGATCACCATTCTAACTGGCTCTGTCACCTTAGGCAAATTATTTCACCTTTCTGACCTGCAGGGTCTTCCTTGTAAACTGAATATAGACACCTAAAGATGTCTTAGGTGGAATAGTAGTTGGCTAGGGCTTCTATAACAAAATTCCATGTGTTAAACAATAAAGATTTTATTTTCTCTTGGTTCTGGAGAAAATAAAATCTGTGTCTGCTCTAATCTCTTCTTGAAATGAAACTAGTCCTATTGGAATAGAGCTCACCCTAACGACCTCATTTTAATTTCATCACCTCCTTAAAAACATTATCTCCAGATAGAGTCACATTCTGAGGTCTCAAGGCTTAAGACTTAGAATATAAGATTGTTTTGCGGGGAGGGTAGTGGATTTACACAACCCAACCCATAATAGGTAAGTTACTCTGAAAACAAAGTTTGAGATGGCCATTTTCTTTCAGGAGATTTATTGTCAGGGAAGGGAAAAGGCTCCCAAATAAAACCAGCAAAGGACAGAGGGGAGCAGGGCTGAGTCATGGGAGAAATTGAAATGTAGTGCATTGTAGCAGAGATCCCACCGAGAGTCAGAAGCTGAGACTTGCAGATTGAGGTCAGGGGAGCCCTCTGGAGAAGAGATGGAGGCAAGTCTTTGGATCAGGAGACTTTCTCCAGTTGAAAGAGAATCCTGAAGCTTGACTCTGCTGTGAGTTTCCAGCCCAGCAGCTGGGGGATTGAGGGCCTTGATCCTAGGTAGAGAGCAGAGTAGGGTTGCCTCAGCATCCACTGACAACAGAAAAGCCAATTGCACCATTTTATGGGATTCTGATAAGAATTGACCGAGACAAACAATGCACTGATACTTAGTAGGACCTGGAATGCAGTAGGAGCTCTATTGACTCTATTAATTTTAATTCACCTACAAGGTCCCAGTCTGCACATGTCCACAAGGGGCTTCGCTGGAGAAGCAAGTGATCCTGGCCTCCTCTACAACTTGATTTAATGAATTTCCTCTTAACAGGTACAGGGTCCAGGGAAACTGGCCTTCAGGTACTCTCCATTGTTGATATTAACTTCCCTCCACTCTGACTTTCTTCCTTCTGTCATCCAGACCACTCTAATCAACCGCACATAAACCATCTGAACTCCTGATAAACAGCTCTTTAGGAAGCCGCATGCTGCTTGACTACAAAGCTCTGTAATTTTCAGGGTGTTTTTTTTTTTCTTAGTATTTTTAAATACCCTACATTTAAAGTTTCACATCTGCAGAGCCATGGTGAGGAGCATGTGGAACATAATACACTGTGAGCGTTGGAAAGAAACAAAAGAGGAGTGGGTGGTTTCAGACAAAGCTGTCGCCTTGTATCTCTGACACAAGGCTTTTGTTGTTGTTGTTGATCTGTGCAAATGCAAGTCCATTTGGGAGAGCCACGTGCCTCTCCAAACTGTAAAATAACACTTCATGGCAGTGAGTCCTTGGGTTGAGGAACAGCTAGGCTAAGAGGAGAGAAATTAAATGGCAGTCCATTGTTACAGAGAATGTAACCTAGCAATGAATGAGTAGGAAGAAATAAAGAATTTGAAGTAAAGCAGGGCACTGTGTGGTGAAAGCAATGCATAGCATCCTTCTTGCATGCAGTTTTTTTCCCACTGGAAACTAGAAGAAAATAAATGGGGACTTGCCTGTTATATTCATTCTCCCAAGGACAAAACCTCATGTGGCCTGTCCTTCAATACCACCTGGGGGTGGCTCCTATTCCAGCTGTAAACTCACACCCACAAAACCAGGAAGGAAAAAAGAAGCAAAACACTTTCAACCAAGAAATTAAAACATTCACAGTTCATTCTAACCTCAAATGAGCCTTCTGAGTGTTTGGGGGTGTGATGTGAAACAGATTCTCACCCTGCATAATGGATAAAAGGGAGAAAAGGTATTTTCACATTGAGTGAATCAGAGATCAGAGACAGATCCCAAGGGGGACATTTGGCTTATTGGTCTGCCAGGTCCCTTCTGATGTTGTTGGTTCCCTAATTGTTCATTTACAAGACACCCTCTGTCTTAGTCCTCTGGGGCTATTATAGCAAAGGGCCACACAGAGACCAGGAAGCTAAAACTGTAGACTTTCACTTCTCATAGTTATGGAGCTGAGACCAGGGTACCATCCAGGTCAGTTCCTGATAAAGGCTCTCTTTCTGTTCTGTGTCCTCACATGAGAGGAGAAAGGAAGGTTAGCAAGCTGACTGGTGTCTCCTCTTATGGGGACAACAGTCCCATCATGAGAACTCCACCCTCATGCCCTCATTTAACCTGATTATCTTCTAAATGCTGCATCTACAAACATCACATAAGGGCTAAGGATTCACATATAACTTTTGGTAGTACACAATTCAAGCCATAGCACTTTCTATGCCAGAGAGACAGAGACAGAAAGACAGGGGAAATCTGAGCTCTGTTCTCTGGCATCAGGATGAGAGAATGACCCTGTTAGGCGAGCCAAGGAGAATTTCCCTGAAGGAGGGATGATTGAGCCAGGACAGGAGTGATGAACTAAAATCAACTGCATGTTTGTAGTTACAACTAGAGACTCTGGGGTAAGAGATAAACAGGAAATTGCACATAATGGATACAGATAGGACTTGGGAGTCACTGTTAATCCAAGCAGGGGTGACAGTAGCTTGGCCCACAAACCTAAGGATGGAATAAAGATGTGTGGATGGATTCAAAAGTCACTGAAGGATAAAATCAGTAGGATTTGGCAATTGGTTAGATACTAGGAATTAGTGGAGTTTGTTATACCACATATGTGACAGGAGAATCTTGCCCAGATGTGTGTGCACAGCACATGTCAATTCTTATACTCCTAAATCTTCATGTGGACCACCCATCATATGCCCCCCATATCAGGAGACAGCTCATGTTTCCTATGACCTTGGCTGGTCCTTGGTCTGTTTGCTTTCAGTTCTGCTCCTTGTCCTGTTCTTTAATTGCTGAGGTTGACCCTGAGGTCTTTCTTTCCTAGCCTGTTTCCAGCTGTGCCTAGCCAACAGGAGGTACTGTGAAGACAGTAGAGGAAATAAGAGGCCAGGTGTCTCCTTGTCTCAGGAAGTATCCAACAGTGGTTCTGTTCTCTGGGACTCTATTTTTTCCCAGACAATTTGGCCTTTCCTTCTGGCTTTTTTCTGATAACCCTGGCTGGTAATTCCAAATAGACTATTTCTCTAATTATCTCCTATTTGGCTCCTTGGATCCTTCATCATTTGCAAAAAATGTTTCCCTAAATTAAATTTCTTCTACATACCTTGTCAACTACAGTTCTCAAAGTCACAAAATCCAGAAATGCATTCCATCCAACCACTTAGCAACGCCTAAAACTCATTAGTTTCCTTCCACAATGAAATACAAGGCTTAAGACACAAAGAGTCCTAGGGAATTTGCAGATTCAGTGATACCTATGACATACTTTTCCCCCACAGAGCAGAATATATGTATTTGGTTTAAGGACATAACTAGATGTTGTGAGGTCAGTACACAGAAGTACTAGAAAAAAATTACAAGGAGAAGGTCAAGTAATGAACAAAGAAAATTAGAAAAAGAAAGTGAAACATGCTAATGATTGACTTGCTTCAAAAGTTTGCAAAGGCCAAGGCACAGTAGTGCACACCTGTAATCCCAGCAGCTCCAGAGGCTAAGCCAGGAGATCATGAGTTTAAAGCCAGACTAGGCAAACACAAGGCACTAAACAACTCAGTGAGACCCTGTCTCTAAATAAAATACAAAATAAGGCTGAGGCTGTGTGGCTCAGTGGCTCAAGTGCCCTTGAGTTCAATCCCTGATATCAAATCAATTTTTTTTTTTTGCAAAGGGTAAGCCATAGGGTGACATCATGATCTTATAGACATATGAAAGAATGCCACCAATAGAATGAGTCACACCAAAGGGTTAGTAGCAACTAGACAACTGAAAGAATCTCAAGAAGAATTGTTGCAGAGATGCAGTCCAAAGCCTTGGAGGCCAGAAAGCCTATTCTGTTTTTTTAACTTTATCATGGCAAAGTTTAAACAATTTCCTCCTGAAGTCTGTGCCAAGCTACCATTGCTATTCAGTCTCCATTCTACATTGAATACCATTTAAAAATTGTCTGTGTAATCTACATATCATTGGCAAATATATGCCCAACATACTGAAACAAGGAGCAAAGACATTGAACCCAAATTATGTTATATTTGTTCAAAGCTGAGATCCATTTGATACTCATGACGATAATTCTAGAGTAAAACAAAATTGGATTTGATGTGTTGTAAATAAAACCTACATATTAGCAATTAGTGTTGTGAATGGCCCAGCTTGTAACTGTTATAAATAGCCAACATTGTTTGATATATAGGATACCCTGAACCATAACTTCATTTAACAGGTCAAATTCGGCAGCCCTCCAACCTCCCCATATGTGCACAGGCACACACACACACACTACACATAAAAATACGTATTATCTCCATTTTGCAAACACTCTCAATATAAGCTTTTAAAATGCAGTTCAGTAAACATAACAACAAACCCATATATACCAGAGTGAAAGCCATATCTGGCTCTCCAGAGTTAACCAGGTTCTAGTTCTATTTCCAGACTCTCCAGGACTTATGGAATAGTGTGTCATTCCTTACTAGGTCAATAAATATGGATATTATGTATATATGCATTTTACCATATGGACATATCATGGTTGCCAGAACTATACTTTTGTTAGCACCTAAAATGCTGGGGAAAAAAAAACACCTTGATAAATCACTTTCAAAAGATAATTATTCTCACAGGACACATGTAAATTTCCATATTCTAATTTCCTGTCAGTTTTTACTTTCATTTACTCATTAATTCATACAGAAATTACTCATATGCCAAGTCCTGACTGAGAACCTTCCATGTCATTGTGTTGGGGGCTACCTTGCCTTTATAGCACTTTAGGTTTATTTTGCACTGTCCAAGGTAGTACTCATTTGGAGAGTACCATATGTGGTGATTAAGCATACAATATGTGTCTAGCCCAAACAGAGGTGTGCTATAGGAATAAAATGCACCCTTAATTTCCAAGATTAGGAAAAAATGATATATAAAGTTTCACTAATCATTTTGGTATCAACAGCATATTGTAGTCATATTTGAAACACATTAAGTTAAATAATTATATATCCAAAATTAATTTTAGCTCTCTCTTTTTACTTCTTTAATGCATATATGAGTGTGTATATTTGTGTATATAGATATAGATGT
Source organism: Marmota monax (assembly GCF_021218885.2). Lineage (NCBI taxonomy): Eukaryota > Metazoa > Chordata > Mammalia > Rodentia > Sciuridae > Marmota > Marmota monax. The sequence continues at coordinate 5,073,350 of NW_026692356.1, read as the reverse complement.
ATAGATATATAATACATACATTGCTGTCATTTATGATTTTCATTGAGGGCAAATAGGTGAGAGTTTAAACAATCCTGTTTCAAAACAAACTCTAATAAGAATCATGAAATTCAGATCCTCTTTCTCCACCAATATTAAGCAGGTCTGATCCATGTCATTGGTGATTTGGAGAATTCAATATTTCTTAAGGAAGGCATGAAATGTAACTAATAAAATATGATTTTTAGCCAGAAAAAAAAATCTGCTTTTAACACTAGAACTCACTAGCTGTGAGTGAAATGGCATGGGCAAGTTATTTGACTTTCTGATTCAGGATTTTCTCATCAAACATTCCATAGGATGTTACAAGGATTGAAAATATTGCAGGCAAAGCACATATCATAGTATTTGATATACACTAGTGCTCAAAAATAATAACAATCTTTTGTTGTTGTTGTTTGGTTATGAGCAGTTATGTGTGGGATAGGTGGGTGATACTGTACTTTTCTTGCCATTAGAGAACACAAGTAGCATCACTAGATTCAAGTAGCATCATTGGTCACAAAGCATAGTGTAAACACACTAAAATAGATGGAAGGAACTTTATAATGTTTTGAACAACCAATAAAAAAAATTTTAAAAATAAATAAATAAATAAATAAATAAATAAATATTAAAATTCAAAAAAAAACAAAAAAAAATAGATGGAAGGAAGCATCCAAAACACAAATAATAGCATTATTTAGAAAGGTCCTTCTTAACCCTTTGTTAACAACAAACAATAGAATCTCCAACCCATGGAAATGGCCTGAGGATTTCAAGGTAGCATTTATACTAATAGCCAAAGAAAATAAGCAGAGCATGTTTCTTCTGCTTACCTGCAGACTATTCACTATACCTACTACATTCCCCCATCTTATAGTAGCCTCCATAGTCTTAGCCATAACTTTGGTAAGCAGCTCTGGAAGTATAAAAGTTTGCACTATGTATATAATAAAGCCAATTTTGCAGAGCTGTTGGCTGGCTTGCCAACCAATCAGACCATGTAAAATAGGAGATCTTGGGTGAGGGCTCAATGACATGGAATCTTCAAGCTGATTTATAGCTATTATAACTCTGTACAGGCTTGCCCAATTTCAGTTCAACTTCCCAAGAATAGCAGTAGTAGTAACTTTTAGCCATCTCCAAAAGGAAAATTTATGCTGAGTTCCTTTTTTTTTCTATTGTATACAGTTAGGTGGTCATAAATCAAAGACAGGCATACTAAAACATACATGCTTAGTGTTGTTTAAATTTATGTTTCCATATCACCACAATATTGTATGAGCACAATGAACTACAGCATTACTCACAGACTGCTAAACTACCTGAGGTTTTCATGGAAAAATAAGTTCGGAATCTTACCTTAATGTAGCATATCCCCCTTTCTGCTCTAAGGAAATTGGGTAACAGATTCCCTTCTTTGTTCCTTTTATCTTTTTTCTCCATTTATAAAGGAATTTTCAACCTCCTGTCCTCCTCCAGACCCATAGCCACCGGCTCTCAGCCATTCCCAGCTACTTTCCACCCCAAAGCCATTAAAAGACTAGTGAGCTAACTGGTTTACACTGGAAGATGTACACTGGGGTGGGGCTTGATAGGTGCTTGGTCTGTCTACTATGTGTTAAGAAGTACATGGTCATGCTTCATAATTTATATTCATTCAACAAAGGTGTGTTTAGTGCCTTCTATACATCAGTCACTATTTTAGTTGCTGAGATAAAACAGTGAGCTAACATACCCCAAATCCTTTTCTTTGTGAAATTTACATTCTAATCTTGAGTTATCCTCAATAAATGAGATACATACTCAGAACACTGATGTTGATATTGCTAGGGAGAAGAATATAGCAGGGAATGTGACAGGGAGTTGCAGGCATTGTATTTCAAGACAGAGAGATGGAAACGATGTCACTGAATGGGGAAAATGTCCATCTTCCTGAAACTCCTGGTGGAAAGAAGAGAAAAAGCAGATTTTCAATATCAAATTATAAATTATGATTTCTGTGGTCAGGCCTGGGCTTTCAGCTCAGTAAAGGACAAAAGGGATAGCTCTGTGCAATTTCTTGTGTTAATAATTTATTATGTTTAGGAGTTTGATAGAAAACTACACAAATTGTCTTATTAATCTTCCCAATAATACTTTTGTGCTACAGTTGCTTTCCCATACAACAAGCATAAGTATAAAGAGGTTAAGTAACTTGCTTCAAGTGGTGGTAGATCCAAGACCCAGACCCAGGCCATCTGGTTCCAGAGGGTTTATTTTAGCAACCACACTGTATCTCTCTGAGATCAAGAAGTTTGGAACCTTAAAGGGAAATGTTCTCACTTGTTAAATTGCCCATTTAAGCTTTAATCTCTCAAGGGTCCCATTTCATTGTTCTTTTTCCTTCTTTGTCTTTTATTCCTCTTTTGCCCTTTGATTTATTTTCCTTTTGTTTCTGGAACAGGAATGAACCTCACATTTCTGCCTGGTGTGGTTATTCTTTGTAACCAAGGATGATCTCCTTCTCAGATTCTCCATGGAGACATAGGTACTTCTCTAGACAGCTAAGGAACAAAGATAAAGAGATAAAATATAAAGATGTCTTCCTAATGGCTTAATCTCTGGAGAATGACAAGGTTATTCAGGAAGCAATAGCCTCTATTCCCAAACTCAGAGAAGCATGCCTAGTATCTCTGGAAGAAAGAGCTTGATGGGATTCTCCTGGCATTGAGAGAGAAAAGCTTACCCTTCTCAACTTTTACTCCTCATTTTTTGTCTCTTCAAACGCTGTTGCTACCTCTAGCCCTACCTGGAGTACACCCAGCCTATAAGTGGGAATGGGGCAAAAAGGGAAGATAGGTGTATGTGTAAGGAAAGGGAGAAGGAAAATCCTAAGAAATTGCTGATGATGGAGTGGGATTCCTGGGCTCACTGATGGTTCCTATATCACACTCCAAATATAACATCATCCTGAGGCTGCATATTGTATGAAAGTACATTCTATATCATGCCAAGCAAAATAAGCCAATCCCAAAAAACAAAAGGCCATATTTCTCTAATATGCGGATGCTAATTAACAATAATGCAGAGGGCTCTAGAGAAGCATAGTGCTACCTTAGATTAGGTAGAGGGAAGTGAAGGGAGGGGAGAGGAGGGGATGTAGGGATCGGAAAGAGAGTAGAATGAAACAGACATTATTACTTTATGTATATATGTGACTTCATGACCAATATGATTCTGCAACATGTACACTCAGAAAAATGAGAAATTATATCTATGTATAATATATCAAAGTGCACAAACGCATTCTACTGTCATGTATAACTAATTAAAACAAATAAAAATTAATTTTAAAAAAAGAAAATACATTCTATAGAATGTGTATTCTATGAACCTAGAGTCAAAATGATAACAAGAGGCACCCTGACTTTCAAGGATCTTGCATTCTAGTTATATAATTAGTTGCCTTGAAAATACATAGCGGTATCAGTTGTTGAGGTTTGTGACAGATGAATTGGAAGTGTTGATTTAAGTAGAAATGTAACAAAGCTATGCTTTGTTCAGTAGGCGAGGGGCTTGCTCTGTGCTGGGGGATTGATGCAGCCCATTTTTGGTAGTTGGATTTTTTGGTTTTGGTTTTCATTTTTTTCTCATTAAAAAGTACATATAGAAGTGTAACCTCATGCTAGATTATTTTATTCCCATCTTTTTAAATTCCTCTCTTCCATCCTTTGCCCCCCTGTCTTTCACCTCCTATACCTCTGTGTGAAATATGAACCACTTCCAAACAAGTTAAACTTGAAGACCTACTTAGTTTCTCAGGCTCATTACAAAGGATTTAAAACCTCTCTATTCATTCGACAACAATGGTTTCCATGGCAATTACTGCAACACATGACATCCCCTGCAGCTCAGCTTAAAAATGCATCTGCAGAAACGGCTGCACATCAACACATTCTCCAGGAAAAGGAGGCAAAGCTAGGCAGGTGGGTCTTTGCCACTGGTCCTGAGTTACAGGGAATTAATAAAAAATAATGAAAAATAAAACAATCCATCGTTTTGATTCCTTTGGGCAATATTGATTTTCTCCCCCTTTATTTCAACCCATCACACCTATGAAGATATAATGTCTTGTTATAAATCACTGGAATTGCGTTTATGTGCAAGTGGCTAGAGACAAAGACAAAAGGGTCTATCATCATTTCCATCACCCTGTTCATCTATTTCTGACCCTCGATCATTATGCCTTGCTCTTTCCCCTTCTAAGACTAATAATTCTTGTTAATAGAGCACACACATACATGCACGCACACACACACACCCTTTTTTCCCCTTGGAGAGAGACGTCATTTCTGAGGGAATAAGCGGAGAGCCAAAGTGTAACCCTGGCATCATACTCAACACAGTCTGAATACCTTCCCTGTTTTCCTCCAAAGAAAGGCAAACTGAAATTTGCTTACACTACCTTCACAAGAAGAAACAAGGCAAACAAACACTCAAGTCAGTCTCTTTTAAGGAGAGTGTGCCAGACACCTTAAATAGGAACTTTGCTTTAGTCATTTCAAAATGATCCCGTGAGATCAGGATTTTTCACCTTTGTGCAAATTAAGAAAGGCATGCTCAGAGAGATGAAAAAATTTGCACATGATCATACAGCCAAATATTTCAGGGTTGGGATTTTTTTTAACCTAAATTGGCCTAGCTCCAGAGTCCATGCTCTTTAATTAATTGATAAAGGGGCTTATTTTCTGGCTCAGGTTTGAGAGTAGGTAGAGTGGGGAGAGGTGTTCAGTCAAGTGGCCCAGTCTATTATCTGAGCACTTGAAGTCCCTGTGCACTGGCTGGGACAATTCTAAACAAGTCCCTTGCAGCTTTATTTTTCTTCATTTTTCCAGGAAATATTAATAGCAATGTTGACCTGTTTCCCTGAGCTATGTAACAAGAGACTGAAATAAACCCTAGGTGAGAGCTCTGAGATGCCATCCAGTGATGCTGATGTTCGTAAACCCAGTGGAAGAGACAAATGCAAAGAGATGATAGAGGGGAAACATGCAGAACCAAAATGCTTTCAAATGAATAAGGCAGGGGCTTGCCCAAAAGAGAAAGAATGGAATATTCCAATTACCCTCATTCTGTGGAGCCTAAGCAGATGTGTTGGATGAGAAACACAGCTTCCACTTCCAACTTCTGCAAGACCTGGCTCTAGAGGTATGAAAGGCCCCCGTGAAAAGATTATCTAGGTCATTCCTAGCTGTTTCTGGCTGAAGAATATGCAAGACCCTGGAAGACTCTATGTATGTGCATTCATTTCTCTGTAAGGACGAATTGTGGATTTATAGGTTTCCTTTTAACAAGCATGGTAGTAATGCAAATATCTGTTATCTTCAGCCTGGGAGCCTATTTGTATGATCATAAGGAGCTATATTAGCTTCATATTAAGGTAATAGCTATGCTTATCTAATTTTGCATTTACTTATGCTCAACCTTAATGATGTATGATACCTTTAATTAAGGGTCGGCAATTAATGAGGCAGTTGAGGTTACTGTACTTGACTTTATGGTTTAGTTAGCAGAAATTAAACATGATTGTAACTTTGCATCATTTTCTCTTTCCCACACTTGGAAAGCTATATAAAAGAGAGCGTTGGAAATCACACAGTTCTCTGTCCCAACAAATATTCACCCATATATTTATTTACATGACAAGCATTTATTCAGCACCTGAGGATACAAAAGAGAACCATGCCTGATCTTTACCCTAAAGAAACTCAGATTTTAGGGGTAATCATATTAGGCTTTAATAGACATCATTTATAAAGAAGGCCCCATGGATAATGTGAGCTCTAATCTGTATAGATATGATCAAACTGGGGCCAAAGTACTTGAGAATTCTCTTGGCGTCCCGTTCATTTATAAAGCAAATGTGCAGAAATAACATTTGTCCCAATTGCCAATGATCATGCTTCACTCTTATAAGGACCTCCCATAACCACACAAATAAAGGCATTTGAGAATTTTAACTTAAAGGAAAAGAATATTAAGCAACCACATTTTAGAATCTTCCAGGTTGCCTATCTTTTGTCCATTACATGAATGGATTATGGCTGGATTCTCTGTGGAATCAAACAGAACTTTAGATTTTCTAGGCTTCTATTTTGTAATTTTTTAAAATATACCTGGACATTGGTTTAGTTTCTTGGAATTAAGTAACTTTTCTAGAATGGATCCTTTCCACTTATCCATGTTTAATTGCCTAGATTCAATTTTTCTCAAATTGTACAAGCTGTATCCAAAGAAAATGCATGATATTTTGGCTTTCATATATATATATATATATATATATATATATATATATATATATATAGAGAGAGAGAGAGAGAGAGAGAGATACACATATATACATATATGTGCATAAATATTCATATTTAAGTATTAGTTGCATCTGCTGCAAGATAAAAGTGAAGAGGATCATTATGCAGGAAAGGATAGTTTTAGTGAAATATGAAAGGGCAAAATTTCTAGATAGATTTATTCTAAAATCACTAATAGATGCAAATAGATTCAGTGAGTAAACTAAACATTCCCTCTATTGCTAAGTCAGTTTTAATGATAACAAGAACTGAAGAAGAAAAGGAAGGGAGGGAGTTCATCTGAAAACAACAGAATTGTGTTTTATTTCTAACAGAGGAGAAAAAGTGTATTGACTTTAAATTCAGTAGAAATTGGTTTCAATCCTAAATTTCTGCATATGGATTAATTAAACTTCCGCAGGTGTCATAGGCTGGTTTGCCCAGGAAAGCTGACTCCAGAGAGTGGCACACAGGAAGTTTCTTTGGGCATGCTCTTGGGATGGCCACCCAGGGATAGGAAGGAAAGGACAGATGTAGGACTGGGAGGGGACAGAGGCTGTGCTTCAGTGCAATCTCAAAATTCATCAGGCTGCCAGAAGTGCTGAAGCTGGGATGACCCTCAGGGTGGTCCTAAATTGAGGTCATGACTCCCATGCTGATCATTCATTGGTTGGAGGGTTCCCTAGGATGGAGCCAAAACCTAGGTGACATGTATCTTCAGAGGCACTTCCAAATGAATGCCCTCTGCCAGTGGCATGCCCAGCAGTGAGGGAAATAAACTCCACAAAGCAGGATCTGAGTAGCAAACCACAGTGCCTGAAACAGCTTCTTGGACACATTCATTCATTCATTCTACAGACATTTATGACACTCCCACAATCCTCAGCAAAGGTATGCCATGACCAAGTGATGGACAGAGACCAGGTTCCCATGCTCATAGAAGGAACTCTCACTCTGGGGGATGAGAAGAAGTATACAGAAAAACAAATGAATAATAATTACAGAGCATCAGTACTATAAAAATAAAAGAGTAGAAAGTGCATATTTATAGGAGGAGAGGCCACAATAAGTGGAGTCCTTGCAAATAGAAAGAACTGAAAAAATAAGTAGAAGATAAGGAGTTAGAAACAATGGGAACAAAACATTCAGAAGCAACCTGGTAAAGAAGGGATGTGTGGTGGTAGATGCAGGAGAACATGGTTCAAAAAAGATCATTGATGTTTTCTTAAGATTGTTTCAAGGAAATTGAAAGAAAGGAAAGGATGAGTCAGGATAACTTCAGGGATAACTGAAGAAGCAAGATCCCAGGTCAAAGATCAGCAAACTAATGCTGAACCCAGCACCTGTTTTGTAAATGAAGGTTTCCTGGCACATAGCCACACCCACCTGGTCTCTGGTCATCTTTAGCTGTGTTAACACCACAATAGCAAACCTAAGTAGCTGTGATAAAGAACCTAAAATATTTACTATATGGACTTCTACCAAAAACATTTGCTAACCCCTGGTTTAGTGGAGGTAAGATGGACTGGGATTCAGTGCATAGCTATTGACATCAGGTGCCCTTCTTGGGTGTGACAGGAAGAAAGGCAAAGAAGATCCATGCAGAGGCAGGTAAGCTTGTGGATTTAGTGAAAGAAAGGAGTTCCATTTTGATGGCTTTTGTTTTCTCAGTGATAATAGCTTTGGAGAATGAAAAAAGCTAATTTCCTAGGAAAGTATAGTAGAATTGAAATTGGTACCTGAGTACCTGTTGGAGTTTTGAATCTACTCCATAAATTTGGAGTAAACCTAATTTAAAGGTGGGCCTATTCGTTAAGATGTTATAATACATTTCAGCTTTGCCACTCTTCTCTTCCAATCAGTAAGCAGTGAGAAATGAAACATAAAAGAATAAAAGAGTTGGTTGAACTTAGAAAGAAGATAATCATCTCCATGTACCTAAAACACAGCAGAAAAGTAAGACCCTTGAAGTTAGAGTGCTGCCAGTAACTGGTCTAGAATCAGGCATCAATACCTGAGAGTTCTGCTTCCTCAAGATAAGGGCTAAAAATATGTTTTATTCCACGTTCAACTTGAAGCTGGGATTAGGGTGTTGTGTATCAGTTAGGTTGAAAAGAAGAAACAAAAAATACTCTAGAATTTTTAAGAATAGAGGAATTTAAAGAAAGAAAGAAAGAGTTGCTTGCAAAATCACTGGGAGGATTAAAGAAGCATATTTTAGACTGGACCTTCTAGAATGACTCCCAGAACATCATGGAACCAGATACTAGGGGCTTTAGGGGCTTCAGGAGCTATACCGCCCTATGCTGGTAGCTGCTGGCATATGCACTACACATCAGAATAATGTTCACCCAAACCCTCTTTAGAAAATCCCTGACCTTACTACCCGGCAGAGACCAAGCAAGCTATCTAGAAAGGCTGCCTATACCTCAGCTGCATTTTCCAAATCTAGCATGGACACATCTCATTGGCAGAATCTAAATCTTATCTGAAAAAGAATTTATGGCTTTCCAATCTCTCTAGATAAAAAAAGAAGAACAAGAAATGGGAGGTGAGAATCCAATCTAGCACCTGCCACAATGAGGTATTACAATATGAAATGTTGGTCACCTGAGAGACAGGATCTTGCATAACAGAGATCGCTAGGTCCACAGGGCTAGTAAGGAGGATAGCAAAGCCTCAATATAGAAATTGAGTAAAATCACCTCCTGGATCACTGATGACCTGGTGGGCACGAAAAATCCCTTGCCAGACTTAGTTCTAAATTGTGCATTCAGGAAGCAGAAGGGAGGCAAGCACTAGGGCCAACAAAAGTCTTTTAGAGCAGAAAAGTGACACAGTGAAGGCAGTATAGGACCAACTGTGACAAGGCAGAAGGAGGATACATATTTGGAATGTGAACAATATAGTAAGGAAGAGCAGTGAGGAAACACAGAAAAACAGACCTAACTTAAAATGAACCTAACAACCTAAATTTATTCTGAGAAAGTTAGCAACTAAATCAGCAAGCAGAACAGAAATGCACTCCAGGAGAAGTTCACTTTATATAGGTACTTAGGACATTGGAAGAGATAAGTAAAAGAATAACATCAATCTTCAAAGAATGAAACTGTGAAAATAAAACTTGCTAAAAAACACGTGACATAATAGGAGATCTACTTGGAAATGGATGAGTTAAAAATACAGTTACAAATATTAGAGAAGAATTCAATAGATGCTAGAATATAAGACTTGAAGAGTTAAGGAGAAAATGAGTAAACTGAAAGTTAGTGCTGAGAAATTCATCTGGTACACTATAAAAATACTGAAGTTGGGAGATGAGACGTGAAAGATAGCAAAAGATTGCATGGTCAACATACGTCTAAAAAATTTCAAAAGAAGAAAGTGGAGGAATAATGGGAAAACATATTTGGAGGTACACTTCTGAGATTTTTTTCAAAAGGATAAAGTAAAAGTATTTTTACTTAGATTGAAAATATGCTCTGAATACAAAACAGGTTTAATAAGTAAAAATGGACCCACACTGAGAAGGGTTGTAATTAAATAAAAGCATATCAAGGGTAACATTAAAGTCTAAAGAACATCTAAAGAGAAAAGAAAGATGACTTAAAGCAGAGAACTACATGACGATCAGACTTTTCATCAGCAATAACAGAATATCAGAAGCAAATATTATCCTAGTATGGAAGATTGGGGAAAAAATAAATGGCAGTAAAAATTCTATACTTAGATTCACTATGATTTTTTTTGAAAAGTTAAAATTTATTTTCTAGGATTTTTTCAAATGGCAGAAAATAATATTTCACACACCCAAAGACAGTTGTTTCCATTCACAGACATTACTGAAACTATTATTAAAGTTAGACTGATTAAATTGTTGGTAAATGATAACTATTGATGGTAATCAAATAATCAGTTGAATGCAATCACCAAAAAATGTAATTGTCCTCCATTTTCTAGGCACATTAAACTCCTCAAGTGATGGCAGGAAGACAGCAAATAGTTGGGGTTTTACACCATGAATTCAAGAGCAGAACAAAGGCAAAGTTAATGACAATGTGCATCAGGGAGTGATAATAATGGTGGATGGTGGATTGAAGGTGGAGTTTTGAAGAAAGCGAAAGCACTGGAGCAATGGTAAATAGTGCAAAAATGATTGGGCTGGGGTGCAGGGAGGCATCCATAGGAGGTGTTGAATAGGTTAAAGGGATTTGCAGTCTGGAGGCTGGTAGTATACAAACCTGTATCATAAAGAAGATCCTTGTGGAGATTTCAAGGGTATGCTCTGAGGGGTTGACCATGAGCCTAAGCCCTGAGATAAAGCTGAGGATAAAATGTGGAAGTGAGGGGTAGAAACTGGTAGAACTGTACCAATCCTCAGAATAAGATGGGAACAGGAATGCAGGAGATGGCAAACAGGAATCCAAGTCTTCAGTGAGTAAAGAGAGTAAAGCTTTGATCTATGATAATAACAGAGAAGGAGGCAGTGAAATAGCCTGGTGTGGCATTGACCTCTCTGAGGTGGGTTGTCCTGGAGGAGCATGGATGTGACCAGGGAGTGCAGCTCTGCAGGGGGCGGGGTTCTGTTTCACACCTACATGAGGCAGCAGCGAGAACTCTTGAAAATGAGATTCTCGCCCAATTAAATGCTTAGGAGGAGTTATTTAAGAGCTCCTGCTTTAAAGAATTAAATGAGATATAAAGAGAATTCAGAAATTCTTTTTGTTTTAGTCATTAAGGGGGATTTAATGCCTATTGAGGTCTCTTCTGCTTTCTCGATGTCTCTATATTAAATCTTATAGCAATTTCAGGATTCTTGGAAGAATTTTTACATCTTGTCTGTATCACTTTACAATTCTACTGCGTCCAAGTGTTGCATGGAACTACACTGTATCCTTTGAGGCAGTGTGTACACCAAAGATGCAGAATTCTTTCTCAAGGAATCATTAGTCCAATAAAGTGAGAACAGGAACATGTACTTGCATTTTTCTTGCTTGTATTGATTAGATATTGATTTCAAATAAAATAAGCAAACATGCTGTTGTATAAAGATAAAATCTGTTTGTAATTTAAATCTTACATAAAGCTCAGATTTTAAAAAAATAGAATATTTTGACTGATAAAATATTTTAGGTTTCATGTGATTTTAAGTTGAGCAAAAATATTTATTGAGCTACTTAGGTAATGTTTTCAGTGTTATTTACTACACAGAAGTTTAAAACAAAGTCTCTGCTTTCTAGAATTTTAGTTTAAGTATTTTTATTTATTGAATACAAGTGATATTTTATAAAAAAACAATGCATCTTAAATGCCCAAGGGAAGTATTAGTCAGAATATTTTTTAAAGTTGTTCTGGATATTTGCAGAAGAAAAGGGCCACTGTGGTCTAAGGTGGACACAGGATCTCAGATTATGTATTTGAAAGAGAAGTCGGAAAGTTAAAAATTGCTGAAGTACACATTTGGGATGCATAATATATGTTTCATAAAATTGAGTCTCTTAAAGCCTTTTATATGGGGATAATGGTAAATAAAGATTAGATGGTAAAGAGCTTTGAAAGCCGAGGAATTTATTCAATAGGCACTTTGGACTAACAGGAGGCTTTAGAGCAGAGACATAACCTGGGAAGGCAAAGTGTAGGACAGAGTGATGGTAGGGCTGAGGAAGGACTGTCTCTCTGGAGACATGAAATCCTGTTAGTGGTGCAGCACCATGTGGGGGCCCAAAGAAAGAGAATCTCTTGCAGCAGCCAATGAGAAGCGTGAAGGATAAAGAGCTGAACAAGGAAGAGGCTTCCATCAACCAACAGACTTCATTACTTACCATTAGCAGTGAGCTGACAGGAATAAATCAGGGACTCAAAAGTATCCAAGAAGATTTCAATTTAATCTAAAAATTTATGCTACTTCTCATGAAATGAATGGAAAATAGTTACAGAAGCTATTTAATTCAACCTAAGCATTTTTATATTTGTGAAGAAATATCTACAAATTAGTAGTTGTTGGTGTGTATGTTAATGTTTAAACTCAAGCAAATAAATTTTATTTAGTTTTTTATTAGAAGTTATAAGTGCATCTGATGACTTTTCTTAAAATCTTAATAATGAAATAATAAACACAACCACAATTATTCTGCACCACAAGCACGTAGGGTGTCCCTGAGTTCATTGTTCCCAAATAGTGGCAACCGAAGCAGGAGCAGGTGAACACAAGGTTACCTATTACTTGTCAACTCATTTTTTAAAATTAGCTATGCTTTAAATGAAACATATCAGCTCATTCTTAAATGAGAATATATAAAAAGTCCAATGAGAATATATAAAAAGTAATATATAAAAGTAAGTGAGACTATATAAAATGTCCACTGAGAATAAGGGACCTAAATCATGGCTGGACTCTTAGAAAATTATACTTTGCATGTAGATTATACTTCTTTCTTATTTTACTTTATTAACAAAAGTTCTTGGCCTTGGTTAATTGGTGTTTCATATAAAGTCCTCACAAAACTTGCTTCACATCAAAGATTTATTCCTATGGAAATTTAAAGAAATGTTCATCTGCAAAATACCTCATCCAGATACATTTTTATTTTACTGCACATATTTTACGCAACATGTTAGGGTTTTTTTTTTTCTCAAGACAGAATCCATTCTACTACCATTTAAAAATAATACTCTCTCATAAGGTGGTTTCTCTGTCTAATCTAACACCAAGTTGTTATGACATATTCCAAGAATTCAAAGCCTGTCTTTTCTCTGGCTACTAAGGTCATGGGGTTTAATTTTTTAGGTCAATATATCCAATTAAAACAGGTTCAGTACAAAACATACAATTAAAGGTGAAAATCTTACAAAGGACAAGATTTAAGTTACATATAAAAGAGGAGAGAAAATGAAAATTAATTTTTGGTTTGCGTGAAAGCATTGGACACTCTAAGTCAAATTCAACAGCCCAAGAAAACATTTTTTAAGATTGCATCAAGGAATTATTTGACCTGTAGCAAGGTCAAGAATCATGAACTGGCATTATCTCTAAATCAGATACAAAAAGATTTTAAGTCAAATCAAAGTTGACACTTCATCAGTCTCACAGAATAATATAAGAAGCTTTGCATTTGGAATCCTTTTCAAAAACTGCAGAGTACCACAATTCAGGCTCCTGGCTGCCTCTAAGTGGCTGGGACTTTAGCCCCAGATTTGTTCTGTTTCTCACATGACTACAACTCCAAAAGACCAAGTCAAGAGCTAGGTATAAGAGGTAAAAGGGCTTGAGAGACTTAAAAGACTGAAGTTAGCAACCAATAAGTGGCCTACCCACTGCCCTTAGGTAAAGTTGGTAGTTAACATGGAACAAGAGACATCCCAGATCAAATTTTTAGGTTCTTTTTCAAGATGCACAATTATGGATATTAGCATTAGCTTTCTTGGGCTCATGTTTTGACATTTGATGCACTCATAAAAGAAAAGAACACCCTAAACAGTTTTTGATGTTAATGCATGTTAATGTATGTAGACTTCCCAATGGATCCATAGGGAGTCAGTCTATCTGAAAGAGGCACATGAAGTCAGACTACCTGGGTTTATATCTTGGGTCTGTAAGTTATGTATGTGTAAATTGAGCAAATTGTTTAAACTCTATTGTATTCTGTACACTGGAGATAATAATAGTTCCTACTCCAAAGAGTCTGAAAATTTGATTCACTAATTCATATAATGCATTCATCTCAGTAGTTTAGCTGTTATTATTATGTGGTTACTTTGGAGTTCCAGAGAAGCTTAATAGTGCTGCAATAAAACTTTGCTTTTGTGCAACTGCCTTAATTTTTCTGGGATGATTTATACATGCCCATCATTATCCTTTATTCATGCTATTTCTCTTATTTCCAATCTCCATTAACTATCTCTCCACCAAATTATAAATCTTGCCCCCAAATTCATCTCCTTCAGGATGCTTTCTCTGCCTCCCCAATTCCATCCACTCTGTTCTTTCTCTCATGGTTCATTGACTTACCCTTCACTTGTGCAGCAGATGGTATGTGATCCTGAATGAGCTCTGTCAGAGAAGTAAACTAAACTGGAGTGACTTAAGCCAGTAGGATGTTTAATTGTTGCTCCAGAAACATAACACTGTGGATGCATGTGTAAGTGAGGGATCTGAAAGGAAAGCTAGGAACTGGGAGACAGGCAAGTGAGTGAGAAATAAAAGACCGCGGCCAGGCAGAGATACACACAAGAGTTTATTTGTCAGAGCTGACAAATAAAGGCCATCTCTCCATAGACAGAGAGAGGCAAAACAGGCTTGGGGTTTGGGACTTTATGGGGCAGGCTCAGGGATTAGAGCTGGGTGGGTCCTAATGCAGGTGGTGAAAGGTTGGGTTGGTATGAAGGAGTGGTGAACCTTTCTCAGAAATACCCTTGGGCAGGAAAGCAAAATTTTTCTTACAATGGCAGTTGTCACTTAAGATTGGCATCCAAATGCTAAGCAAGGACCTCACAGGATCCATTTCCATTGGGGAAACCAAAAAGGAAGAGACTGTTCTATCCCCAAAGGGCTTTTCAAGTCCACTACTATTTCCACAACAAGAAAGAAAACACTAATCACACTAGGAGAGTACAGCCATCCAAGCTGATAAACTCAGAGGCAGAATACAGTATTTTGAGCATTCACATGAATAAAGACTAAAATAGGGTCCCCAAAGCAAGAAGCAAACTGCCTTGGGCCCAAAGTCAGTGGTGAGAGTATCACAGGACACAGGACAAAATACCTAACCTGGACAAAAGCTGTTGACTGAGCCACCACAGCCATGGTCCTTTACAGTTTAATAGAGAGGAACTAGAGTTTGAGGAATCTCTTAATCAGTTGTCTTCAGAAGGAGTGAAAATCTGTATGTTCCTTTTGTGGAATGTGGATTCAGTTCTTAACAAATCATTTATCAATTTTAATGAGTAATTACTCACCCATCTGAGCAATCATCTAATTTGTTTTCCAGGGATATTTAAATTGGAATATTGATTTTTTTTTTCACAGCACACTTTGACCACAAAGCATAATTATCTTAACCAAATATGCATCACTCCCAATAGTCTTCATTTGTGACATTCATATTATTCAATAGGATGACTTTTTTTCCCAGATTTCACATGTATTTTTAAGTTCTTCTACAGGTTCAATCCTCTTTATGCATTCAAATCTTGATCTTAATTCTTCCTACAAAAAAGTTAAGACTAATGCTATTCTACACTGATTATTCTAATGCTTAATATTTCCTTAGGTGATTAATGCTAACATTAACATTCACATCCACCAACTGTTTATCTTAAGCACATCTTGGCTCTTCTATAATATTCAGGTCTAGGACACAGGGACCATATTTCCTACTTTGGAAAACTTCAACCTGTCTGATAGTTCTCTACCCGTGGCAGGAGACAGACTTGAATAAATGATCAAAGAAACAAATCTATGAAAGAACAAATAAGTGCTATACAAGAATAATACAGTTCTTTCAGGTTCTAATTTCTTGGAATTTCCAGATGGAAACCTAGGATAATTCAAATCCCAGCAAGAGGCCTCTATGGAGTGTAATGGATTCGGGGTTTGGATTTTTTGAAGGCTCAAAATGTATGCTTGAAACTCATTAAGAAATGACATGGAAGACTTATCTTATTGTCTGTCAATGCTCTTCAGGGTTTTCTTTGTCTTTCTTCATGGAATGAGGGCGCTGAGGTCAATAGGAAACAGATGCCTCTTTGGGGCTTTTCCGGGTGGGTCCTCAAGGATCAGTGTAGATTTTCAAGTCATTACTTAGGATGAATTCTTCATTGAATTTCATTTGTTATTGGCCCTAGAACCTCTGACTGTTGCATAACTTAGGTAATTGGATAAAAAGACAATATATACCAAAGAATACACTTTTCCCTCCACCTTGAAGAGATGGCATCTTTAAGAAAGGATAAACATAGACAGGCTCTTCACTGAGGCAGTGCTATTCCAGAATAATAACAATATTCATCTTTTGGTACCATATTATTCCCTTCAGAATACATTGAAGGAATTTTTAATCTCCTCTGGGAAACATTAACTATCTGATATTATAGAATACTTAAAAGTTCCAAATATCTCAGAGAGAAACAAAATTGTTTTTGAGTGGGAGCTGCAGAGAGAAAAAAAATATGCCCAAAACACAATGAGGTGTTGATGGAATGGTTTATAAATAGAATGCTGAGGGGAAAAAAAGAGAGATTTGAGTTACAGGAACAGATAACAGAGAATATGAGATATGGATTGACATGTGGGGATTCAAAAACACATCAAAAAAGGTTACCATAAATTATATTCTCCTTCCACACAGCAGTAATAGTTGCTACACAAGGAAAATGTATTTAAATACATTTTCCCTTAAAATAATGCATCACAAAACATGTTTTCATATGAACTTGAAAATGAGAGAATGAATTGTCAAGGTCAAACCATTCAAGAAGCTTATAACTGCTCTTGGATTAATCAATACAGAGACAACCTTTGGTAAAACAAGGAGAGATAGGGGAGGGATCTATCCCTTTCCCAGGTTTATTCATGCATTTTTCAGGGACTAGTTTATTGAATTTTGCTATTAATCTTTTAACCGTGCTGATATCTCAAGCTGGTCATTGAAGGCTCTGAGTCCTATTTCTTTTTATGAATTCACCAAAGAATGACCACAGGAAATCCTTTTTAATCTTCAAAGCTCATAACCTGTTTCCAAGTTAAAAATAATTTTCATTTTACTCAAGGTGTAGCATGCTTTATCAAGAAGACCACTGGGTCAGGCATGCTAACCCTATCACTAACCACCTGCATGACCTTGGGCAAACTTCCTGATATCTCTGGGCCTCAATTTCTTCACATTTAAAATAAAGTCCCTGGCAGCTCCTTGATTCTGATTTTACTAAATTAATACATGGCACTGGGAGAAAATAGAATCCAGATCATTATATTTGTCTTTCAAGCTTTCTCAGTTCTGTCTCCTGAGAATCAGAAAAAAAGGCAATGAAAATGGCTTTACAAACTGTATTACATCGAATTGGTAAATATTTATTGGTTGATTGAGTCGATGGGTAAGATGATCTCATAGTAACTGTATGAACCCTAAGGAAGCCAATAGAATTTCCTGAAAATATATAGTGTAAATGGTAGGTAGGAAATGATTTCCATTTATGAATTTCTCTTCCCTGTCCATGAGAAGGTTACCATTTTAAAGAAATCGATTTATTCAGATCACAATTATACTTCCACACTCATAACTCTTTGTTGGTTCTCTCCGGTTACTACAGTCATGATTACCTGTCTGTCAGAGACAATGTGTTTTTATTTTTTAAATGTCAGTGCATTACACCTACTTGGAATCTCCTGACAAGGAAAAGATATCAGTATTTGCACATAATAATTGTTGTGCAAGGTGTGGGGTGTTTACAAGGAAACAAGTGGGTAGCAGTCACAACTGAACAGAGGATATGCCCTGCTTGTTCCGTCTGTTAACAGATGCTTCTTACATCTGTTAATAGATGCTTCTTAGATATCGGTTTCAATATAATCTTTAGCTATCATTTGTATATTTAAGATAGTTTCAGAAGTAGCCAATTATTTTCGTCACAAAGCAATCTGTGAAAGCTAAGTTGAAAATAGTGCCAGTTTCCATCCATTTACTGTCAAGAGGGTCTCTTTATGGGGAAGTCCATAGCGCCGGAGGTTGGATTGACCACTGCAAATGAGAGATGACAGGCAAGATGGGAGATGAGGAGAAGACTTTGGCAGGGGTGGAAATTGTGTCAATGGTACTCAGAAAAGCTGACACCCTGACATGAGTAAGAGAAAAGGAGCACTCTGCCTCCCTCCCACATTCAGCATAATGGGTTAGAGGAGACTTCAAGAAGGAGAATGAGATAAAAACAGACTAATTCTACAAAGCCATCTCCAAATCTTTTGGAAAAATCAAGGAAAAAAACTAACACAGTGACTTTGTTATTATTATGATATCCTCACATATTTACATGGAGAATAAAAGGGTCACATGTTCCAATAAACCAGAGCAGGAGTTCTTCATCCCTGCGAACATTTGCCTGATTCTCTATATAACGCCACAAAAGTCCTTTTCCAATCATATTTCACTTGCACTTGATCCAGTTTTCTTGCATACTGCCCCACATGCACTTGTGAATCCCAGCTTGAGTGCTAAGGATATTTTAACTATTTTATGTAGCCATTTGTGCAGCAAGTCCCTTATAAAACCTTAAATGCTCTGTCAGAATTTAAGGATACTGATGAACCCATCGTTGGATGCCATCTGGTTTAGTGTCTTTGTTGGGGATCTCCGGTATTCCTAGATAACCAGGATGTCAGAGAGGCTGGTGTATTTTGGTTAATGCATGAGATGGTTTCCTGAAATTGTACTTTGTCCATATAAGTATAAGAATTTTAAAAAACATAAGAAATTTAGTGATTATAGACTCTAGAGCTCTCACCTATAGAGAAACAATTTCTTCATTACCTACTTTAAAAATAAAACTACCCCTCCCAATGCTGCTCAGTTCTAGTTAACCAAAGCATATTATTTTATTTCTTTTGTAATATACTCCATTGTGAATCTTTTCTTTTAGACATTCAAGCAATCAATTATGCACTTGTTGGGTACTCCTCAGATTCTCCAAGTTTTGCTAGCTGATCCAGAGGAATGTAGTAGCATTACTTATATCATTATATTTTCCTTAAAAGCATAAAAATCTGAGAGAACAAGGTAAAATGAAGGGAAATTTGGGGCCACTGGGCCATGAACTTCTCCTATGTTTTGCCAGTCTCTCCCTTCAATGAAAAGTGGTGAAATATCAGATTCATTTTAATAGCAGTATAGTGTTTAGAGAGAAGGAAGTGATGGTTTTATTGTATTTAAGGGTGATCAAACCACATCTGGAATAAAGCATTCAGTTGTGGATTCCTCAATTTAAGAGGAGTTAGACAAGCTGGAATCTTGTCTAATGAACAAGATAATGAACAATTCCAAGGCCATGTAGCATTAAGAAAGATTGAAGAATAGTATAGAATTCAGCCTAACCAAGAAAGGATTTAGGGTGATAATGACAAATATCTTCAGGTATTTGAAGCCCTTTCAGTGCAACTGTATGGAAGAAGAATGCAGTAGATATAATAGATATGTAACCTGGATATCTCCAAATTCACAAACTTAAGGGGACAAGTGAGGTCTTATCAATACTGTGTTTTCTTTATCTAACCTTGCCCACTTTTGTGGGTTTGACCCCAATACTCAGATTTATCCCTGTTTATGTCTACGTGTCCTCAGGGGGATTTTCAAGGTACTCAGTTTATTTACTTATTTATTTTTTGCTCTCATTTCCGTTGCCCATGAGTCTGGTGAGGAAAGTACTTCACATTACCCATGCTGCCTAGGAAAACATTTTTTGCACCAAAGAAGTGGTCTCTTAATGCCCCAAAGCTTTGAAAACATTTTAATGTGAAAATCTATGGGCCTTTCGGTCTAAGTAAGAATGCTTCTTGTGTCTTGCTCTAAAGGGGAAGATGATCACTTCTCCAAATAAAGTCTGAGACCTGGCTGCTGAGACAATATTAGAAACCATATTTTTTTCTTTCATCACACCCAAGACATCCCATCAAAAATTTCTCTTTTCCAAAAGCCTTTTCCTTCTATAAAATATACTCATAGAACATGGCACTTGGGAAAGAGGGAAAGGTCTGGTCAGAATTCAGCCCTAACAAGATAAAACCAGGACTGATGAGCTAAAGTTAATAGAGATGTTTCAATGTAAGTGAAGACTAGTAAATAAATTGGAGCTTTTATAAGACAAATGTGCTACCTTGAAAGATAACTTGCCACTCCACCACTGTTCCTGTTCAAGTTGACCATATTTTACCAGATAATTATCACAAATTTTATGCCAAATTTTTGTTTGCAAAACAGTGGGATGTGACCATTATATGAAGCTTCTTTTTTTAAAAAAATTGTGTGAATATTATTTTAAAATCATTTATTTCTAAACTGTCTTTGGTGCAAGAATAGGATAGACAGAATACTCGTGGATGTATGTTAAAACTGAATAGTTCAAATTGACACACATTTCTTTGTGACAGTTTAGTGAACATTTTTCAAATGTAAAAAAATATATATATCAATTGTTTCTGCTTTGTGCATTGTAACTGAAATAGTATACTGAGAAAATTTGCTAGTGTTGAAATGTATGAAGTTAGAAATTTTAATCTGTGTCCAAAGATCCTGTGCTGCTGACATTGTCTGGCTTTCAGAAATGTACTGACAATACCTGTGGGCTGGGAATTCTAGGCCCCTTCTGATTACCCTTAAGAGGAATGAGGAACAGAATAATATAATGAGATCATTATGCAATTAAAGGTTATGAATCAATTTTGAGACCAAAAAAAAATAGGGTGTGACAATTACACAGTGAAATATAATATAACCCAGGATCAACTGCTTGGAAGGCTGTCCAGAAAGGATTGAAGCAGCAGACACGTGTTTGGACTAGATAACTTCAAAGACTCCTCCAAGTCCCAAGCCATAGGAAACTAAGGCTGCCTTCCCAGCACTGACAGTGAGCTAGGATGTCAGTAATGAGACTGATGCTCTGTAGGTAACACAGTCATCATCACAGACCTGGAAAAGGTGGGAAACAAGTGTCATGATACTTTATTTCTACATGAAGCCTTAGCCCTATTCCTCCAAATTTGTATTGACACTCTGCAGTAAAATTACTTGAGAATCTTATTAAAATTTAGAATTTTAGACTAAGAACTTGGAACAATTTTTTAAATGTTGTCCAATAGAACTTTTGGTGATGATGAAAATATTCCACATATATGCTGTCCAGTGTACCCACAAGCCATGGGAGCCTCCTGAGTATGTCAAATGTGACTAGTATAAAAAAGAAACTGATCCTTTAAATTTATTTTAAACTCTAAGAGCCACCCATGGCTAGAGGCTGCCATGTTGAACCAGCACAAAATCTAAGGAGGAGGAAACTTAGAGGTAAGGTTGAGAGGCATAGGAGGAAGGGTGTGCCATTGAAGTAAAAGCATAAGATTAGAGCAAGGATACAGCAAGAATTAAGGAGAATTATAACAAGAAAGGACCTTGGAGATTTCACAGCACAATAGTTCTTAACCTTTCTGAGGTTCTGAAATCTTAGGAGGATTGTTGATAACTATGGATAGTTTCAATAATATGCTTGTACTAATTCATATGATAAATTTAAATGAGGCTTTGGAGCAGGTGGGTTAGAGAATACCTAAAGCTCATCCATTGTCTCTTTCCCAAACCGCAAATCCCTGACTGAGAATTCTTGATATAGTAAAATACCTCTGGGTCTCTAGACAAGAGAAACTAAAATACAGAGTTTCAGGAATGGCCCAAAGCCATTCATTTATCATCAGACTTGGCTTCTAGTGTCTCTGCCTCCTCTCTTCTATATCTTTCTTTACCTTGGGTCCTGCAGACTTCATGACATATGTGAATAGAAGAACTAGCAATGATTTAAGCACAGAAGTTTGGCTTTCATCTGGGTGTGTTGGTATGAACACACTGGGTTAATTAGTAGGGTGTTTTTGTATCACTTAACTTTGTTTTTCTGTTTTTGGAAATGAAGTTACTGTTAGTGTATCCTAAGTGCAGGAAGAACAACAAAGTGTGTTTGCTTATCCTTCCTTTGTCTTAAAAGAATAAAATGTGGTTAAAATGAGTCAATAAAGAAAAGCCTGGCTCTTTGGTGTTTGATTAGGAGAGCCTTTATGCAATCGATTTTCTAAGATCTTAGTCATACAGCAGAAAGGTCCCAATACATTTCAGGAGTATTAACTGTTAAAAATAGTTTTTGGTTGCTGGGTAAATACCAATTTGCAGCAATTGGGAAGAAAAATTTAGCATGACTGTTTACATACATTGTAGAGAGAATATTAACATCACCTTGAGATATCTGTTGTTTGCTTGTATGTGTGAAGAGAGAAAAGCCACAGCTTAATACAACACTTGGAACTCACATTTGCTATTGTATATTCATAAATATTAATCTAGAGAGATAATTAGCTCTATAAATTTTACAATTAGCCTTTCAGAAGAGAAGTGGATGCTAATAAAAAAAAAAAAAACAAGGAATGCTTTTAAGCTTCTCCACAGCAAGTGTTTTTACTCTCTTAACAACGCTGAGGCAGAGCCTGTCTTTGTTTAATCTTTCCCTGAAATAGGTGTACTTTACACTTATTCCATTTCTCCCTTGAGACTATAACCTTGCAACAGGGAAAAGAGTTTCCTATTCTTAAATTCTAGGTGTCATCTATTTTTTTTTTGATATTTTAAAAATTCTTTTCACTGAAATACCACGCGATAAGAAGAAGGCCATAATGCAGACCCTCTAGGAGACAGCTCCAATTGAAATTTACATACGTATGTTTCTCAGGGGAAGTCAAGATGCTGGTATTTGTGTACTCAACATGTATTGATTTTTAAGCAATACCCAGTCTTAAAATCTGAGAGATAAATTCTACAATTTAATGTCATTCACAAATTAAAATATTGGTACAAAAATCTTGCCACTGCCCTCCCCTCTTCTAAGCTTATAACTTTGCAAAGTCAAAAAAATCTATGTAGTATAATAGGGGAACTGCTCAACTAAGTTAGCAGTGGAGAGTTCTAGTTTAATTGACACCTGACCCCATCACATAATTTCCTTCCCTTTCAATTTCAGAGTCAGCTCGATTAGTGAATTCCTAACCTGACTAAACATTAGAATTTGTTAAAATTACAGATTTCTGGGGTCTCCTTCAGCATGATTGAATCAGAATTTCCAAAGAGCAGGACCCTTTAATCTAAGTATTTAGCAAGATCTCTTATATATGGAGAGAAAACTAAGCAGACTGCATATTGGCAGCTGGTGAACTTGGTGGTCTTTACTTTCCTCTCTGTTGTTAACTGTGATCTAAACATGCTGGTGGATTGATGTGGAGGGCAGGAAGGAGACCTCTAGAAGAAAGTGGTTGCTAGTGTGGATTATGCAAATAAAATACAGAATCTAAGTAGAACCATAAGTTGGCTATGACTTTTCCTATTTGCTCAAGGCTATTTCTTACCAAGACAATGAAAGTGGGAAAAGGCTGACCAAAATTTTCCCTTGAGGCAGCCTAGAATATTCTCAGGAAGAAAAATAACTTTTCTTTCCCACAACAATCCCACAATTGAGTGATGGTGGAGTGTGGAATCCTGTGTTGACAAGAACACAGACCAAATGTGGGGCCAACTGAGAAAGCACCAGGATATTGGTTCATGCAACAGGGGCCACAAAAGCATCAGTTGCAATTTAAAGACCTTGGTAAGAGTTGAAAATCTACAGGCTCCAGAGTCAGATCTGGATTCAAACCTAAATTCAACCTTTGATTAATGGCCACGTCACTTGGGGAGGTCTGATTATATCTCTATGTTCATTAAAATTAGAGATAATAAAGCTTATAAAGTAGTTTGAAGAGTAAAATCAGATACTGCTTTGAAAAGTTCATAAGATGATGCCTTGCACATAAAAGGCAAAATATATTCGTTCTTTATTCCTCCACTTTCCTTAAGCAAAGGACCCAAATTGAGTCCATTGTCAAAGCTCCGCATTAAACTATGGGAGGTTCTTGAATCTTGTCCATAGAGAATGAATGAATAATAAATCAGAACATATGCACAGTGCTTCATATGGACCTGGCATTCAGCTAAGTCTCATTTATTCTTTACCTCTGATCAAACTGAGGCACAAAGAGGTGAAGTACACAGTTAGGCACTGGTGTTCTCTCTTTTTCTTTTCTTTTTTTTCTTATTTCATTGATGGATCTTTATTTTATTCACTTGCTTATATGTGGTGCTGAGAATCGAACCCAGTGCCTCACACATGCTATGCAAGTGCTGTACCACTGAGCCACAGATCATTGGTATTCTTGACCCATGTTCTTAGCCATCTTGTCATGCTACTTACTGTTTGGTGGTTGGGAGGGGGAAAGGAAGGAAAGGGAGTTCAAATCACCAAGCAGAATACGAAAGCAACAGATCACCCTTGGGCAAAGCACACATTTTATGATACCTACTTGGGATTTATTAAAAATTCAACCTTGACAACTGAGGGTGAGACGTGCATATTCCCTTTACTCTGGTCTCACCACTCTACTGAAGGATAATCAAACTGGTTATCACTCATTTCATTCCCATATGTTCCTAAGTGATCCCCTAAGTGTTTGTGTTTGGGAAAACTCTTGGTGCTACTATCTAGGGCCCAGACCAACAACAGCATGCAAATTATAGAAGTGAGTCCATGCTACACAGTTAATGGTTTCAAAAACTTTCCAGGGGCTGAGGATGTGGCTCAAGCGGTAACATACTCGCCTGGCATGCGCCAGGCGCTGGGTTCAATCCTCAGCACCACATAAAAATAAAATAAAGATGTTTTGTCCACCAAAAACTGAAAAATAAATAATAAAAAATTCATTCTCTCTCTAAAAAAAGAAAAAACTTTCCAAATTATATCATCTCATATGTTGTGTCAAAGTAAATAGCTTAACATAAAAATAAAACACAAAAACAAAAAATAAAAGAAGTTAATTGAAGGGACTTATTTTTCCTCATCTCTTCAAGTTAAGTTCCAAGGACTTTGAAATATCATAGCTGTCCAGTTTAGTCTCAGTATTACATTCTGAAAATCCCACCTCAATTCTTTAGTTGTTTTTTTCTTTTTTTGGTTGTTTTAGCCTTTTCTCCTGATTTTTCTGCTGATAAGTCTTACTTAGCTAAATTCAAAAGGAGAAATGAGGACACTGCTTATGTGGAAAAGTAGCTTACGGTTTTCTGAGCTGTGTGGGGCAAACCCCAGGGAATGTTGCCAATTGATATTTCCAGGCTTTGGGGAAAGTTTACAAGATTTCCTACCCTGGGCATAATGTTACCTGGCTCATACTCAAAGAAGAGGAACCGGGGGAAAAAAGTGAAGATTCAATATTTTGTCTTTGTCTAACATAATATTTTAATACGTCTTTAACTGAAGGTGAAGAGGTGACCTCTTCTAGCAGATTATATGTTAAAGAATCATAAATATTTCCACCAACTGAGCAAGCAAGCCTAAAACTGTGCACATTGGCAACTGGCAGTCTTCCTCATGCATTGATGGCCCCTTGACCCTTTCCTCTAAACCCTGTGGAGGCCTTGAGTCACCCTGATATCTTTGGAGGACTGCTATTTGGAACTTTGAGCCACAGGAGGGAAATAAATTGTTTCAACGTCAAAGAAAATTTTTCCCAAAGAGAAAAGCACATGTCAGTGAGACAAAGGATCTGGCACCAACCTTGTCCCTAACTAGCCAAAGGACCCTATCCTGCCATTTACCCCTCCAAGCCTCAGATGAACCTCACAGCTCTGGCATTCTGTAGACAGAAAGTTGGTCCCGAGGGATAGCCCAGAACACTGTGTGATTGCACCAACCTGGAGTTCCTAGGATCATCTGAGGGGAAATATGGCTGCCAGTTCAGGATTCACCTCAGAGCATGCTCAATATAGCAGTGGGGTGAGTGAGATGAACAAAGGGCCCCTCTTTGAGAGGTTATAAATGATTTGAGTTTGGACCTGGTAGTTAATGTACTCTAATATTTCAAGTAGAATTAAGGAAGAATGAGAGATTTATATTTTTATCAAGGCATCAGGAGTTTAAAAAGCCAAGCAATGTTACCTCAAAGCCCTTGATGAAACAATAAATCCTCTGGCTCTTCTCTGGGTACTTTAGACTTTGGTCAGCTGATGCTGAAGCATATTCTCTACCCCAACCACATTGTGATGTGAATGCCAGTATTAACCAAGCACCACACCCATATGCTGAAATTTAAAATCTCCCTGATGCTTTGAAATTCATCATTTCACCATTTTCCCTGTTTATGCACTTGTCCAATAACTTACTTGACCTCTACACCGTCTACACTCTGTGTGGATAGTTGCAGCTGACACTGTCAATCCTTTTGTTTCAGTAGGAACCTAAGGCTCAAGGATGCTCAGGGATTTAGTCCAGGCCATGGAGCTAGCACTTGACCAACCTGGGGGCTAGAATGTGTCCATTTCCCCGCTCTGGAAGTCATGGGCCACCTTCTTCATTGGTCACAATAGAAATTCACAAAACCCAGAGAAATTAATTGAGTTCCACACATCATTCAGCCTGCCTGTGGCAGAAAGGATGACTACAGTCCAAGCTTCCTGGCTCAGAATTTTATATTCTTTCCTCTACATATGCAGCTTCTTAAATGCCAGCTAAGATCCTAGACATTGCTCAAACACTAAGGGCAGTATCTGAAGGGCCAGAATGGCAGTGGACTTCAGGTGTTGTTTTAGAAGTTTGTTCACATCCAGGAACATAGAAACACATATTTCCTTAAAGTAATATGCATACCTTGAGGTGTGACATTCCAGGTTCCCACATGCACATGGAGACACACAGGTACACACAATCTTACCCTTTTGGACTCTATTCAGGATGGAGAGATAGAAAAGTCTTCCTAAAGTGTATTTTTTATTTTCTGTGGCAAAAGGGATCAAGAAAAAAAATTGGTTTTTTGAAATCCAAAATAATCCCCAACCCTCCATTTGAGTTATTTTTTTTTAACATTTCGCAGAGGTACTTATAAGCAAGGAAGAAGCTCAAACTCACCCTGGAGCAAGAAAAATCAGGAACCAGAATAATACACAAACTGAATTATCTGTCCCAACTAGTGAGTAAGCTGTGTAATCAAGGACAGAATTCTAGTACCAAATGGAGAGCAAGTGGTATAATCAAAGGCAGAACCATGCTAGGCTATTTTCATCTCTGATTCTCTTTGGGGAACTTTCTTGAATTGTCACTACCCCTACACCAAAAGGAGTCCAGTGCCTTCGTGGTCCATCTTCAGCCTCTCTTGACATCCCACCTTGGTGCACAGCATATCTTTCTAGCCAGCAAAACTCTTTCCAGGGTATCTAAGCCTTATTCCATATCAGCTTTGCCTGCAAAGCTTCTAAAAAACACCAAGTCTGGGCCCTCCCTGATTATTCTACCCAGAATCTTCCTGAACTCCTCAGCTGATTCTTTTGCTAAGATCTAGGCTCTGGGCATTTTTTTCTTTTCTTGCTTTTTTTCCCATCAAAACTTATTTGTCTATATCCCATCTTTTTACATCTTATTCCCTAGGGCAGAGCACCTGTTAATTTCCTGTGGTAGACAAACCCAATTGCTTATCCCTAATAAGCACAAAAAATGCAAATTAAAACAATGAGGTATACCTTTTCACTTATCACACTGACAATATTTTAAATATTTAATTCCTAGTGTTCACAAGAGTCTGGTAAAACATACAGTCTTATGATTTCATGAGCGAGAATAAGCTCATGAAATTTCTAAAAAAACTGATTTCACCATTACATTAAGATCTAAAAGAACTCAAACTCCTTGATCCAGAAATCTCATTTCTACAAATTTACCCAAGAAACAGTGAGATAAAAAATTAATAATGGAAACATTCAATATTACACTATTTATAACATCAAAAATAATAACCAAAATCAAATGTCTAATAAAAAGAAAGTTTGAACAAAACAATGGGATGGTTAGTGACATAATAGTCTACACACACACGGGAATAATATCTAATTATTAAGGGTTGCATTTTAAAATAGATAACATAGGGATATGCTTGCAACAAGTTAATATTGATAAAAAAATTCAAATATATACACATAATTGGCGTGTTATAATTTAAAGAAATTTAAAGAAAATGCATGAACTTTTGAGTGGTTTTCTCTGAGTAGTGGGATTATAGGTCATCTTTATTTTCTTCCTTGAGTTTCTTTTTCTAACTGTTCTGCCAAAAAAATACTTCTACAATCATAGAAAACACAAATATGCATTTTTAATTAAAAACTGCAGTAGAATGGCAGTTTCATCTGTCTATTTCCAAGATCATCTACTTCCACTTCTTTAGGAGACTGACTTTCTTTAGGACAAAGGTTTTTCCATGAGTAGAAGTTCTGTGGCAATTCAGATAGAGAAGAAAATTCCCAGAGAGGCATTTCCCAGCCACAGGGTCCCACTGCCAGGAGCCACGTTGCTCTCCAACAGCACCCCTGTGCCTCCCTTGATCTTCACTTAGAGCAGCAAGACCCCCCTGTGCTCCTCGCGAGCCCTGTTGTCCTGGCTTAGTGTGCACTTGCTACCCACATGCCAGCACGTATTCTCTCATACACCCTCTTGTAATTGGATGTGTATTTGTTTCATTAAATTCACTCAGTCAGCAGTTTTTGCACTAAACAGTCCCTGAGGCCAAAAGAAGAAGAGAAAAAAAAAATTAGTAATCAACATACTACTTTCAAGTACAGAGTACCGACCTATTTATAAAAGGAAATTAAGTAAAACCAGTAATTATAACTAGCGTACAACCTTTCAACATAGTCAATGAGAAATTCAATTTGCTTAAAATAATGAGATCCTCTGGCAGGAACAATCTGTTCATAGGCTGTTCCCAAGAGCCTCAGGAGGGGAGCGAAGGCCTGGTTGACATTTGATACTACTGTCAGTTTATCAACTCTGTCTCAGGGTAGATTTTATGATGGCACTAGGAGGTTTGGAATGGGGAAAAGAAAGAGAAAAATCACTTTTTCTCTTTTCTACCTAGTTAGAGGAAACTTGTTAAAAAATGCCTTCAGTTTCTATTTTGAACTTGTGAACAAGAAAAATAATCTGTGTCAGACCTGCTTTCTATGAGGTTTGTTTAGCTACCTTTTGTTCCTCTGCATCATAATCCAGACCAAATGGTTTGCATCCCTGAGACACCTGCTCTGCTGGATACACACAAAAGCCCTTGCCTGCAGCTTGGCTTCATTTTTGTTTGTTTGTTTGTTTAAAAATTTTTTTAATTGTAGATGGACACAATATCTTTATTTAATTTATCTATTTTGATGTGGTACTGAGGATTGAATCCAGTGCTTCATACTTTCCAGGCAAGCCACTGAGCCACAATCCCAGCCTGTGTTTTTTCTACAAAGATCGTACCTGATAAGTAAGACAAAGAAATACAAAAATTGATTTAAAGAGTATCAAAATAAATCTGTATTGACTATATAAGGGCCTTTCCCTTGCTCACTCTAGTCAACTTCCTCCTTATTTCATTCACTCATTCATTTAGTTATGGATTCCAGTTTTATTGGTTTATAGTAAGTACAGCCACTCTGCTAAGGTTTGAGGTGGGAGACAATAGGGTGTGGGGTATCTTCAGTTCTAATAGAGAAGACCCATGAATGGGCTGTTAGAAACTATTGGAATCTTGGTGTCTTAGTCAGCTTTTTCACTGCTGTAACGAAAAGATCCAATGAGAACAATTGTAGAGGACAAAAAATGAATTTGAGGGCTCATAGTTTCAAAGGTCCTAGTCCATAGAAAGCTGGCTCCATTCCTCAGGGCCTGAGGTGAGGCTGAACATCATGGCAGAAGAGTGTGGCCAAGGGAACCAGCTCACATGATGATCAGAAAGCAAAGAGAGAGGTCTCCACTTGCCAGATACTAATATATACCCCACAGCCTCCTCCAGCCATACCCTACCACTCCGGTTACCAATTAGTTAATCCCTATAAAGGGATTCACTGATTGGGTTATGACTCTCACAACCCAATCATTTTTCCTCTGAACCTTCTTGCACTGTCTCACATGTGAGCTTTTGGAGGACACCTCACATCCAAACCATAACACTTCATGACGGGGATCTTTGAGAATGTTTACAAATACCTACCTAATCTAGCCTGAAGGGCCACAGGAAAGAGTTAGAAGAGAAATGTCAAGGAAAGAATTAAAAAATGCAAAATCTGAACAAAGGGCCAAAGGATGAATCAAAATGAGCCAGGCTGAGAGGAAGGGCATTCCCAGCAGAGGATGCTTCAGGAGCAAAGGCAAAGATGTGGGGATCATAGGCCAGCCAGCAGAAGGCTGTGTTAGATGAAGTGGTAATCCAGGAATTGGAAATTGTAAAGGTAGAACCATGGGTAGGTATATTAGTTCACTTACGCTGTGTAAAAAGCTACCTCCAAACTTAGTGGCTTAAAATAGCAACATTCTCATTTATTCATGATTCATTGGATCATCTGGGCAAGGCCTTTTGGTATGGACTAGCTTGACCAGAGATGATACTCTTGTAGGTTGGCCTCTCACGCACATATGAGGCCCCAGCTGGGGTGCCTGGAGTAACTTTGTGTCATCTCTCACCCTTGAGGGAGTTATCCTTGGATTCTTCATACAGAGACCAAGGGGTTCATAGACAGCTACAGGATAGAGTAAACCCCAAGACCCAAGCATTTTTCAAGGCTTTATTCATTGTACTTTATAATGTCCCCATTTGCCAAAGCAAGTCATGTGGCCAAGCCCATAGTCAATGTGGGAGAAGACCATCGAGGGAATGAATGTGAGGAGGTATGATATATTATTGCCAGTGTTCTAACAGCCTACCACAAAAGGGGATGAGGAGAGAAGGCCTTGAGTGAGTGACCCACTAAGGAAACAGATAATGACTTCAGAGTTTTAAGCATGGGAGACATGCATTTTAGATGGCCTACCCAGCCATCCATGATTTCAAGGAAATCATTGATTTTGTTATGAAAGCTGATTTTCTAGAGACACAGACTAGACTTGAATCTTGTTCC
The DNA here is from genome assembly GCF_021218885.2 of Marmota monax. NCBI lineage: Eukaryota > Metazoa > Chordata > Mammalia > Rodentia > Sciuridae > Marmota > Marmota monax. Next base: position 5,042,266 of record NW_026692356.1, on the reverse strand, counting down.
CACCACTTTCTAAATATGAGATTTTTAGCAATTACCTTAACCACTGTAAGCACCATTTTTTTCTATCTGTAAAGAGGGAAAAAAATGCCAATGCCTTTCTCATAGGGTTATAGTAAGCACTGCCATCAATGAGGCATACAAAGCACTTCTGCACAGTCTAAAGCCTGTAATAAGCACCCATTCAGCATTAGTCCTCATTATTGTATCATCATCATTCTCAGGGATTTGAAGGTGATGCTAATAGGAGCAATTAGAATTCAGACCCTGAATTTCAGGTAAGAGATGATGAGGGCATGAAATTAGCTATAGTTGTGAGACAGAGAAGATAGGATAGGTTTGAGAAATATTTGGGGTTATCATCGACAGAACAAGAAAATTGATTTAATTTTGGAACTCTAAGGAAGATGTAAGGGAAATCTTTAGATTTGCTAGCCTGGGTGACTAAATGAACTATCTGCATTCAACTAATACAGTAATGCAGGGAGAAGTGCTTGTTTAGAAGGGAAGGGAAGGATTTGTTTGTGTGTGAAGTGTGAGTTGCCTGCGGGATTACTAGCTTGTGATATAGAGACATATGAGCACCTGTTGCACAAATGCTATAAGCACTGGTCCAAGCCAGCATGTGCCCCAAAATGAGATTTCACAATGTTAATGGAAACTCTGGTCATTCCTTCAGAGGCCTCCTTTGGAAGAACTGAGCTTAAAGAAGTACCTGGAAGACCAAAGAGGTGAACCAGGGGTAAAGGGAGCTGGGACCTGAAGAAAGAAGAATAAGACTGATCAGAGCAAGAGCCCTTCAGACTCCTAATCCTATCATGAGGACTAAGGGTTATCAGACAGGATAAAAAGAAAGATGTGGTTTTGCTTAAGAGTCATAGAATTATGATCAGAGAATGCTGTATTAGGAATTCTCTTAATCCTTAAGACTCAGGACTCTGAAGAAAATAGGGTAACCAACCTCTCCCCCAGACAAGGCCAAAAATGTCTTCCAGGCAGAAGAGAGTGAGCTGGTTATTGTTGGGAAATTTGAAAGATTGCCAACAAATGACAAAAAAGTAGCTGGAACCTCTGGCCATGACTTAGCACAGACAGGGTGGTTTCCAGATAAGCCAGTATATAAGGCAAAGAATCCTGAAATATTGACCCACTAAGCTCTGATTCTTAAACTGATACAAACCATGAGCTATCTTGACATGGATATGTGGGTCCATAAAGATACCATACAAGTCATTGAATCCTTGCTCTGAAGATCTGTGCTGAGACCAGGTCATAGCCAGGCTCCACGAGGTGTAACAAAATCTAACTATGGTGTGAGTTGAGATGACTGAGAGATTTTATGATGATACCTTGAAAATGGTGCAGAAATACCATAGTTCTACTCCATTTTGGTGTAATGGGCACTGAGCCTAATGAGATTTAGCTTGGTGAGATGTGAGTCTGTTGGAATTTGGAGAAGGGGTTCCAACATCTACCTGTAGAAAAACAACAAAACTAAAAGCAAATAAACAAAACTAGCAATGCCAAATTCAAGTCTTTGTTATAACATTCACTTTGAAAGAGAGATTTAAGTAACTTAAATTTCACTTTCCTGGGCTTACAATACTGTTGCTGTGCAGTTCACCTATTCTCTTCTTTGTCTCAGAAAAGCACACATGGCTTGATGTCCTTTCAGAGCGTACTGTGTGCATGAGGTTTGGGTATGCTTTGATGTTGTGAGTGGGCAGCAATCTGTGCAGGAGGAGACCCAGTTGCTTCTGTGAAAAGCATAGGCATCAGTTCTATATTACAAAGCAGACAGGAACATAGAAGATAGAGTTTGGGGTCCTCTTGGGCCACTAAGCAACTTCCTGTTTTAAGAAATTGCAAGTATCTGGCATGGGTTCCTGCTGAATATCTCCAGGTCTATGCATTTATTATCTCATTCTTTCCTCGGTTCTCAGAGGAAAAAGTCATGGCCTCAGTTACCATTTCTCCCTCCTCTTGAGCATTTCCTACCTTTCCCCCTTTTCAAGTTCAAATACAACATGTGGAGGTGTCAAAGGATTCAGGCATGCAGGTTTCCAGCCTCAATGTGAATGGAGATGTACTCCTTCTGCTCTAGCACTCAAACTTCTCCTAGGCTACCTCCCACTGATATGTCTTCCTAATCTACAATGTCTCCTCAAGACACCAGCTTCTCCCATACATCAACCACTACCAAAACACAAAGCTTTGCCCCACACCTCCCCATGTTACAGGCTATCCCAGAATATCACTGTTCAGATTAGGAAAATCTTCAGTAAAACTCAAACCAAATATGAGATTTTTGAGTGTATAAATCAGGGGAAAAAGAAATGTTCCAGTAACTTAAATTTTGGAAGAGGACAGCTAACTCAACCTAAGAGCATGAGGGGCCAAGAAGCTAGAGAATTTGTGCAAATTCAGCAACTTGTTACCAGCCACATTGTCCTCTAACTGATGATATTGGAAATACATGGGATTCTAAAACATGGGATATTTTAAGTAAGTCTTGAGAACACAATTTATTTGTTTGTTTGCTTTTTGTCTCACATGAAGAGTAAACTCAAGCAGTACACTTCAGCATGCTGAGGACAGAGTAATGAAAGCTATGGTTATTGGATAATGACAAACCACCCTTCCCAGTCTTTTCCAGGCAAGCACAAATGTGACATAGAAAATAAAATCAAATCTAATGACCAAGAGAACATTTTGTATAATCACCTTTTGATATTACGTAGTAATTATAATTAACTTTAAAGGACCAGGGTGTGATACATAGTCCTCTAAAATTCCTTGTAGCTGATTCCAAGTTAATGGTAAAATTGGACAAATGAATGCAATGAAGTGCAGCAACATTAAGAAAAAATCATGTTTCAAGTACCCTGATCCCTGGGCCACTTCCGCCATGTGTTCAATATTTTACAATCTTTCTCAAGTGCTTGTTCTAATGACCCCAGCACTTGACTGCAGATAAAGCAACACATTTGTCCAATTAAATATTTTCTCTTAAGCATTCCCCAGTGCATCCCAAAAGAAAATGGCATCTAGGACTATCACATAAAAATTACTTCTCCACAAAATCCGGGAATAGGACCTTTACTTTAATGAGTCTAGTCCAAGGAGATTTCCATTTTAATGCAAAGGAAATATCATTCATAAAAACTGTGTTTTCTAGTTGAAAATATATAACTTGGTACCGAGTTTAAAAAAAAATACATTTTAAACAATGCTTGTGCTTAAATTGATGTAAATCTTGTGAGAGATTGTGCTTAAATTGATGTAAATCTTGTGAGAGATCAGAGAGAGTAGAAGTTCTAAAGAAATGCAGCATTTCTAAAACCTTTAATTTCAAGTTTTTAATTCCACATGAATATTTAGGGTGTGATGCTAATATGGCTGAAGTTTGTGTTCCAGAACCTCAGAAGGGCATGAATAACATTTGAGCAGAGGTATCATATGTTGTCTCACTGCCTCCTCAGGAAAGGACCTTAATAACTCTATGTCACTCATCATTCTGTCAGACGGGCTCTTTTTGACTCTTCCTGTAGTTCTTTAGGGATTTGGCCATGGATTATGCACAATGGCAGTAACTCATGCTGGGCAGTCACAATAGCAATATTGAAAATATTGAAAATCAGAGCCACCTGAGCAAATACCTTGCCTGTGCAGAGGAGTGTAGTGAAGTGGCCCTGGTTTCTGACCTCATGACACACTTATTCTGGGCCACCTCCTCCTAGTTACAGAGGCCCATATCATTGATATCACAAGAGAGTGCATATCATTTTTGTGAAATTATTGTGTACCTGTGCACATTCAGAGTACACTATTTATATTCGATAATTGAAACTAAAGAACTCAGACATTGAAACATTTGTAGGATGTCATCTATTTTTGACAAACCAAGGGGTGATTTTCTAACTTATGAATAATTCAGCATTCTGCTTCTCTTCCGTCCCTGTGCTCAGTTTTTAAAGACCTGATTTTTAAACTTCTGGGTCTATTGATGGGAATGACTAACTAGTATATATTGGAAACACACTACAGATAAGTCATTAAGAACAGTGACTTTTGATGAGACTTAAATTCAAATTTTGGTCTCACCTGTTGTAAACTGTGATCAGAGCCCGTCCACTTAACTTCTCTGAGATTCAAGTGGGTTCCTTACCTGTAAAATGGAGATAAAAGTCATGTTATCTCTCTGAGCATGCTGAGAAGATTAAACCAGATGATACACAGAAAGCAGTCCACACAATGCATGGCTTAGATTAATGACTCAATAAATATTAGCAATCTTCAGTTTTAATAGCAGTAGACAAAGTCATATTATAAAGAATTTTTTTCTGTTTCTAAATTCCAATTGATATCATTAAATGTGCCCATCTACACTGTAGAAATATAGGGTATTAACAGATAAACAGCTTTGAAGCTGATTTACAAAAGAGAAATTGGAAAATGTGCCTTAAAAGGGTGAAAGGATTATCATCGTGCTTTTTGCTGCCAAACCACCTGTGGCATGATTTTGTTTTTTGTTTTGTTTTGGTTTTTTCCTTCTTTTTTCTGTTGTCTTTATTGCTGAGTCCCAGCCCCCTTTCTTTGCCTGAATGCTGACCTTCTGCACAAATGCACCACTATATCTTAGTTGTTATTATCAGCTAATTCAGTGGGAGCTAATGAACACTTGCAAGGCCGTCATCAGAAAAATGCAGAGGAATTGATGTATCCCAGGAGGGGATGCTGGGAGAGAGAAAGCTGGCTTATGACTTGACTCTGTAGGATTTTTGCATAGAAAGCTTTCATTTATGGTTATTTTCTTATTTTGGCATGTGTAGGGAGTCAGTAATCCAAATCTATTTTAAAATTTCTTCATATGTGCCTGCTCTGTCTCTGAAGTTGTTTTAAAGACCACAGGACAGTTTGTAGCATGGGCAAATAGCATTTTACATCTTACTCTTTTCATTGGAAGGATTAAAGTGATTTTGCATATAGTATTTTTAAAAGATCTAACGAGATAAAGCAGAAATATGGAAATTCACAGCATGGTGGTGATATTTGTAGCCATGGAAACAAGTAAAACCCCAAAGTGGGTAGGTAGGAAGCAGGAGATCTGGGCGTAGAACTCTGGGGAAAACTTTTCCTTCAGATGATATACACAGGATAAAAACAATGAAATAGTCCCAGAAATAAAGTACCCATTTGTTTGACACATAAAGGAGGAATGCCAAAGATAAGCAGAGATTTTCAAACTTTTTCTTAAACAAAATGCCTTCCTCTCCAATGATTTTACAGCAAGTTCAATATAGAAATCAAAAAGAGTAAATCAGTAGAACATACAACCTAGAACTACTTCAACTATTCTCTATATAGTTAAATATGGTCAAATCTTACACAACCCTGGGAAATAGGTACTATTTGTGACTCTCATTTTGCAAGTGAGTTAAACTGAAGCACAGAGAGGTGAAGAAACCTGCCCCAAATCACATAGCCAGTATTGGGTTGATCCAGTACTAGGATCCAGAAAGTCTGACTCCAGTACTAGAAAGGTCCGGAAGTTGTCCTCAAAGAAGAGGACAGGCCCTCTGGAAGCCAGGCCAGCAGCCAGCCAAGCCAGGAGACAAGTAATCCAACACAGAGATAGATCTACTGGCTTCCAAAAGTTCAGCAAACATCCTGGCTTTTAGAATTCCCTTTTCTTCTTCATCTTTCACAGCCAAATGGAGTTTTAATTTCCCTGCTGCAATTCTCTGAAAGATGATCCCAGCATCTCCATACTGCTTCAACCCAAATCTCTAAAAACTGTTCCAATGGGGAATGGAGGGAAATGGAGACAAACTCACTTAAAGTTACGCCTGCACTGGCAGAGAGGACAGGGATGGGAAAGGCAGCAAGAGATCCAAGGAAGAGTTTAATGGTGCTGTAAAAATTATAGTACCTCTCCAGTCGAGGTGATAGGATATAATCAGAAAGTCTTTAGAACTTTCAACAAGCCAAACCTGCACAGTACTAAAAAAAAAGTATAGTTAAGTGGAAAATAGGTGCCATCTCCCTTACCTTTGGGTCAGGGACACCCATACTAAAAGAAGGAGCATTTAAACATTATCTTCTAAACATTCTGTCTCTAGCTTTTTAAATGTCTGATTTACTTCATTGTAAATTTAAGCAATGGCCCACCTGTGCTCTAGCCCTCTTACAAACCCAGAGCAAACTTAGCTTCTATATGTGCATTCCTTCAGTTACAATTTGGTATAAGCATTCAGTTTCTTTCCCATGATTGGCGACTGCATGCCCTGAGACAAGCAGTATACCAGGGACTGCCTTGAATTTCTCAAGTCCTTACTGATCTTAAACACTTTTACAAAGTAAGTGACCTTGACTTTGAGTCAAGGAGCTCACTCTTACTCATGTCTCTTCCCAATACAGGATCGCTCTTCATGCACACAGTAGGCAATTAATTTTAAATAGAACCAAATTGTTTACAGTGATATTATGGTCTGTACAAGCCAACACTGTGGAACCGTGACTTAAAAATCCTTTATATTTAGGCAAATTCATTTTTGTTTCACAAGTACTTGTTAAATGTCTACTGTATATGAAAATGTAGGCTTTGTGATGAGCTAAAAATTAATAAATATAATTTTGTCAATGAGCACCCCTTCCCCCCCGCCAAAAAAAAAAAAAAAAAACACTAGAGGAAGCTAGGAGAACTCTTTATTTCCTAACACGTTTTTCAATTATTTTTTTAAAAACTTATCAACACTTAATGAGCATGCATACATTTACAAAAAGTTATAGCACCCTAAAAGTATATCTGAGGTTAAGAAAAGCTAGCTCATCTTCTGTCTTTTAACAATTTGTCACAAAAGAGTCACAAAAAGGATAAGCCCTGGGTGAATAATTCACAATCATTTTCCTATCTTTTCCTAACTGATATTTTTGAGGGATTTGAAGTTGTCTCTAAAACATGAGACTGTGCATATTAAGGGCCTCGTATGGCCCAAGAGGGAACATACATTTATGTTTAAAGTGTTCTGGATTTCATTCGGATCTTTGCCAAGAAGTCAGAGGTTCTTTTAGCAGTTTTTCATCAAATCACACTGCAAATATAAATCTTCAATTTCATTTTCTATTATTTCTAAGTAAAAGAAGAGTCAGATAAATGTGTGCATACTGAAACACCTGATAGCGCTTTAAGAACATACTGCTCTATTGGATGGAGAATTAGAAATTCAGTCTTCTAGGGAGACTTAAATCTGTTTTAAAGCTATGTTAAGTGTACTGGGAAGGCCCAAAATAGTTCCAGGCAGCTTCAAAATGAGAAAAATAGCCAAGAGGACAATGAACTGGAGGTAGAATTATTTTCCATATATTTTGCAAATCTAGGCAATGCATTCTCCATTCAAGCCACAAAATGAATGAAGAGCTGAGGGAGTAAGGCTGAGATGAAGGCTCAAATTGCTTTTACCTTGGGGCCACTGTCTTCTGCCTCTTGGGAAGCATTTCAATCCAAACTTGCTTCTCATTTGGGGAGAGTAGAGAGTAAAAGGGGCTAATTATCAAGAAAGTAGACTTCATCACTAATCTCATCACCAGAACCTGAACCATTAACTTAAACAAAAATTTGGAATATTTTATCTTAAAGAAAAATCCATTCTCTCTCTGCATAGAATAAGGATAAAAGCTTTTTCTCTAATAGTCTGCTAATGAACCTCTGGGTCTTTAGTGTGACTACAGAAAGTGATCTGCTCTTACTGCTTAAGCACACAGAGCAAGGAAGCTATGTCTGAGATACACACGCACACACATGCACACGCAAACACACTACATGCACACACATACATGCACACAAATGCACATGTGACAACACATTCTTAAAATGACTTCAACTTCTAAAATTAATATTGTTCATCATTTCATTGACACAGGTTGGAATGCTTCAGAAAGAGATAAAATTTCAGTGCTGCTTAGAAGATTTACAAATAATACCTAACGCTAGCATAAGGAAAAACAACTTAGCTTAAGGTTCTCTATATAATATTTTTGCCACAATTCACCAGGAATTTATGTATCTACTATTCTGGTCATAAAGAAGTTTGATAGCTATAAAGTCTTGACCAAAAGAACAAAACAGGTTGAAATTTTTAGTTTGACTGGGTTTACCTCCTGGAGACAGGGTAAAATGACACCCAAGTTTCCTTGTAGCACTAGTGTAAGAGTAGCCATGATGATAATAGGAATTCACAAACCTCTACCTACACTGTGATGAGAAAAGCAAGAAGCAAACATAAGTGCTTGGGAAAAGAACATCTATTGAATTTACTCAGCTGTTCTTTGAACAAAGAGTTACTCCAGTAGATTTTTCTAGAATTATCTACTGTTCTTGGCAGTATCCATTCAGCAACACAGAAGTCTTGATCAGATAATGGGTAAAAGAAAACATCAAATAAGCTTATCTTGCTTCTTCATTGTTACTATAAACACTTTATTCAAATTAATAATTACTAATGTGCATTATGTAAAATGAACCCTTATGTAAAACAATAAAAAAAATTGCTTTTACAGTGCTAAGGACTGAATCCAGGGCCTCATACATGCTTGTCAGGTGTTCTACCACTGAGCAACACAGCCCTAAACTATTCTTGATCACTGTCCTCCTCTGAATGTATATATTTTATACATATATTGAATGTATATATTGAATGTATATATTTTATAAATATATCATTATTCCATTCCTACCTTCCAAAGAATGTTGTCACAAATAAAAACACAAAACTGTAACTATGGTATGAAGCTATAGGTTTTTCATATTCTCAAGAAAGCCTGTGTCTATACAGCTAAATCCCCCTAATATGATTACTCTTTTGGCTGACTTATCAGTCCAATCAAAGTTCGAGGTTGATCCTGTGGTTTACCACACAATCAAACATGAAATCAGCTTACATCATTGGCTGGGCCACACCCTAGCCAATCTGATCACATTTTATACATGTTCTTAACTCCAGAAGAATCCAGGAAATTGAGATCATGTGGGTTTGCACAAATGTTATGTAACTGTACGAGAACATAGGGTCATATCCACCATGTGATTAATGGCCAAGTCATATACCAACTGGAAGGCATGCTTTTGGAAGGCTTCTCTTTAATCAATCCAAGGGACTTAGTTCAGAAAGCAAATACAATGAATTATTTGGAACTGCAACAGGGCCTCAGAAATTACTGGCCTGTAATCATGAGCCAAAAAGCATTTGCATCATGTGCCTGAAATGCATGATCTATGCTGAATGTTCTGCCAACATTTTCAGGGATATAAGTCATTTTACAACCCTGAATGTGACTCAGACTGTTGGAGAGCCCTGGCATTTTGTTTTGTTCTGTGCTCTTTCCCATTCCTTTCTGTCCCAAACCTTCTGTCTCCTTTAAACCAAGTAAATCTGGCCTTGTTTTTCAGAGGTAAACAAAGGGGCTACTAGGATTCACTGGCTGTGTTGGATTCTGCAAGTTAGGACACATTTAATGCAGTGTCTGCAGCACAAGATATCTGTGTTTCACTCAGAAAAATATGACTGAAGAGACTTAGCCAATTTCATTCCTCCAGGAGTGCTTAGGAGGATTTAGACTGCAATGGAAAATTCACTGGACAGAGAATAAAAGAGCAAAGTTTTAGTCCCAGTCCTGAAACTAAAAGCAATTACATAATTATTTTGAGTATGAATGTTCTTCATAAATCAATGTTATGCTACTGACCCATGGTTAGTTGAAGATGAGCTTTGAATGGGATAGTACATGCCAATGAGAAGTAGAAGAGGAGCAGATCATGCTGCCACTCTTTGGGCCATTGACAATGTATTTTCACAAGTTCTGGGCATCCCTGCCATGGTCTTGAAACAGAAAATTAACTAGGATTGCATGGGATTCAATCCCACCAATTGGGTTCCTCGTAACATGAACTAAACAACTGAGAGTTTGTGAAATGAATAATATCAGTCATCTTTTGTGTTGGACCTTAAAGCTCCCAGGAGATCCTAGAATAATACTAGAATATAGAAATAATAATTTCCTAGGTACAATTAGGCTGAACCAACTTAGATAAAGCAATTTCTTAAAGAGACAGATGAATCTTATTTCTCATCTATCTGCCAAAGCATGGTTTTGTGGACAGGGTGCATGACCAAGAGATAGCAGTACAGTACTTAGATGGCAACTGTTAAGACCCAACTGGGTGACCAAGCATAAGATAGCCCCTCGCTTTCTTCTGAAGTTCATTCTAGACCTGAAATTCCATGGCTATTTTAATTGAAGGAGAAACCAAGGAAAAAATAGCACCAAGAATTTTAAACACCACAATGGTATTACATGCTCCCCATAAATATTCAAAAGCTATTTAATGCTAAAGCTGATCCTTGACCAAAAGCAATTTTATTCCCTTACTCAGTTGATAACCTTAGTAATACTCCTAAACACTGAAATATTCAATGAAGACTCAGCGTCAACCAATCTCTTGAAATGAATAATGTAAGTGCTCTTTGGTGAACTCCCCCATGCGTTTTTGTTCATATATTTCACTTTTCACAATGTTACACTTTATTTATGTAAAGACAATGTTAAAAAATAGGAAACAGCAGCGAGAGGCACTACCTGACAGCCTCACTGAATGCCTGCTGTAGGAACTGCGACTCCCATTTGTAACTTGTAGATTCTGATGACAAGCATCGAAATTACAGGTTTACTCTTTGATAGACCGCAAAGCCACACATGTGTGGAATCCCATTCTGAAAAGCAGCAGGTGTTTATCATTCATCCTGATTTCTTCCAAAATGTAAAGTTATCAAAGGAAACACATTGTAAGGAGAATGGTGTAACTAACTCTCTCTTTCTGGATTTTAAAACAAGACCATTTATTAAGTTTTCTTCCAAGCATTCAGACTTTGGGGGAGAAGTATAAAAGGTGAAATACTTCAAAACTAGTGAGTGAATAATTTTCATTTAGGGTTAGTGACTTACCCAAAATAACTAACAGTGAGATTCTAGGTGTTAAGGCAATATAAGATTCTGGGTTTGGGGGTACCAATAATGAAGACCCAAGTATTAGCTGAATAAAGCCAAATCTTTTTTATGGCCTTGGTTACACCTGGGGAATTTCACAGAAGATACTTAGTTTGGGAATTTGCAGCTTAAAGTAGCTGCTTAATTTAGATGAGAGAGAGCTTTTTTGAACACCAGATGTGTTTTACTTAAGACAACCAGATTAATACTGGCCCGGGGACCCAACATCATTCATCCTTAGTGACTGTCCATTACTCCAGGCAAAATAACATCCTGGACTTAGCACATCCCACAGGATACTTAATTAGCTCCAAAGACAAAATTAGACACTGCAGATGCCTCTGTTGTTTCATCTTAGAGCTCGAGGGGTTGGATGGATCTGGGAGCCAGACTACTTTATCATCTTTAATGGGTGTTCTTTAAGGAAAGATTTAAAACTCCATCCAGGTTGAATTAGAGTCAAGGGGAAATGAAAGCAAATGAGGCCTGACCTCCCAGACGGCGTTCCATTGCATCCTGCATTCGGTACATTTCTAGCTCTCCTCATCTCTCCCCCGGACAACCACTCACCTCATGGGCAGGTCTAGCCTCACATTGAGACTAAATAAATGGTGTGATTTAAAGGAGTGTCCATCCTCACGCTTTTACTCTGCCAAATATCTTCTCCTGTGGTCTGGTGTTCCCCAGCAAACAGCAATGATTGCTAACTTCAAGTACCTATCACTACAAGTACCTATCAGAAACACCTCGGGATCTTTTCAAATATATAAAATAAGAAAACAGAAGATTCCTGGAATCAGTGAACTTACATTCTAATGCTCTAGAAATAAGGGGAGTGTGTAACTGTGATTTATGACCAAGATTGTGAGCACTGTCCTACATGGACCAGGATGAAAAGTAGTTTGCTTGTAAGCATTATCTGCACCAAGAGACTTCACTCCCTCCTGCCTGAATGGAACAGTGGCTACCACCCACTCATATCATGTTAGTGTCCATTTTGTCTTCGTGTTCTTCCAGTCTAATGTGCTCTGCCTATGTTCCAGGCGAGAGAACTAAGTCCAGAGAGGGGTTAAAAAAATATATATATGCATTAACCGAGGTCACACAGGTTTGTTGGCAATAGCTGAAGCCAGAACCTGGTCATTTTATTTCTTATTCAGTGAACATTCTGCTCTGCCACCACCTGCACCACCATCATCAATTTGCTTATTTAGTATCTATCATGGGTATCATCCCTCTCCAATAAATTGTAGTGAAGCTGGAAGGAGAAAATGGTATGAAGTACCCAAAGCTGTGTTTCAAGCACAAAGAATGGTTTAGAAGTGTTTCCTTATTAAAGATCTTTTTATACCACCTGTGCAGACATACGCCTCCCCAGGAGAATCCCAACAAAATCCTTTGAGCAGCTGATTAGAAATGTGTGGTTGGAAACAACAAGGGGGTACAGAGGGTGTGGGGCAGGGTAAGAATAAGGACAAGGCTTGGGGTAGTCCTCTTAATAGAATCAATAGATGCTTCTTACAAAGGAACAGATAATTGGCTCCCAAATTCTCTTTAAAGAACAGATGGGAGGTGGGAGTTGAGAACTCTATTCTGAGATTGCAGTAATCACATTAGATGCTATGGTTTTAGCCAAATCACCCAACTGGCTTGCGACTCAGTTCTCTCCATCTGCCAGTGTGCTAAAAACATGGCTGTACCGTCTTCTGCACCTACTTGCCTCAGAGATATGCTTTGAGGGACAATGTACAAAGCCCCTAGGATGTTTTGCATTGATTCAAAAACTACTCAGTGTACAAGGAATGCACTAATCATTATGGTTAAGGAGAAATTAATTTTACCCTTTGTAGTGAGTGAATATCTGTAGCCCTTTCTAAATGTAAATATTATTTTCAAAAGGACAATTGATCTGGAACCTATTTATGTGGATCAATATATTTTGCTGTGCCTCCTATCAATTAAGATAACTAGTAAAGGCTGAGATACCCTTTGATATTTCGATCAAAACTAAAAGGCAGCAAGCAACACAATGAACCAAGGTTTTCAGTCAGTTAAATAAGATCTATCAAAATGAACATGCTACTTGCTTGATTGAATGTACCACAACACCAAGCATTATTAATTAGAGCTGTATCTTTAAGATATTCAAGGTTTTAAAAAATGAAAATATTCTTCATACACAAACAAAGATATAACTTCACATTCTGTCTGTCTGTCTGTCTCTCCCTCCTTCCCTCCCTCTCCTTAAAAGTGGTGCCAACTCAATTACACAAAATTTTTCATTCTGAATTTTAGAATATGTGTGAATATCATTTTATTCTGTGAGTAGCTTTGGAAAGTTTACATAAGTTACAATTCAGGGTGGCATTCTTTTTTAGCAGTGACATTTTTGATGGTTCATTTAAAATGATTATGACTTCAAGTTGTTTTCGCTAATGTGAGAGAACTTTAAAATCTTAAATTTATTTTTAGACATACTTACATGCTGTTTGAAGATGAAGTTGGAAGTTTGAAGGAAGTAGTTTTTCTTTGATTCATCTCTATTTAACTTACATAAAAGTGTTCTTTCACGCTAATAGTTTATGTCTACATGATGCCAAAAGAACCAGTAATGGGTTCAGAAAGGTCACTAGAAAGTCAAACTTATAATTTGGTAGGTAGAAGAAAAACAAGTTAATTGGCTCAATTTCTCACTTTAGACCAGTATTAGTGGGTTGATGGGAGGAAATGGCAGAGTTCTTAGTTGAGAAAGAAAGAAAGATGGAGCCCAAGACAGAGTCAAAAATAGACATTTATGAAAGTCAGTATTGGTTAAGTAAACCTGGAAGAAAAACAGCCATACAGGGTCTTAGAACTGCATTACTTTTTATCTTTCAGGAATGGACAAGTACAAATAAGATGGGTGGGTGGACAGAGGAGGAAGGTCCTAAGTTCTGCTACAATCCCATTACAATGTGAGTTGACATGGAGAGGGTGGAGAAGTTACCTGTAAAAGGCCAAGTCGGGGATATTACTCTGTGTTAACAGCATGGATGAGGAAGTGACCACCACCAACAACATGTAGATATTGCCAGAGTCACAAAGGCAACCAGAGTGCTGTGTATCCCACTTTGACACTATGGATGAGCTTGGAGAAGATCTCTGCAGCATTGGGCCCCTCTAGAAGTCCAGTCCTGTAGTTGGATTATAGAGACATGTTGAGAGAGAGCAGATCAAGAGCCTTTAACCACCCAACAATGGTGCACCACTTTTTCTAGGGTTTTGCCAAGGTAAATTTATTGGGAGGCATCTCCATATCTTAAAAGTGAAGAAGTCAAGGGGAATAATGCACAGGCATAAAAAGTTCCCTCAAGGGAACTGTGCATTATTCCTCTTGACTTCTTCACTTTTAAGATACGGAGATGCCTCCCAATAAATTTACCTTGGCAAAACCCTAGAAAAAGTGGTACACCATTGTTGCTTTCCTAAGCCTTTTAGAAGCCATCAGTCATATGCATTTGAAATGGGTGACATAGTTGTAAAAAGCCATGTGAATAACAAAGCTAGTATCACTTGAAATCAGTTCGGGCAATGCTAAAAATCAACATGATTGAAAAGTCCCTTTCCTGAAAATCAGTGTCCTCTCGATACTTGTCTAACCTGACTTCCAGGTTCAGTTACTGATTGACAGTCTCACCAGACACACACGAGGCCCATTAATTGTACATAAACACTCAAGAACATGCCAGTACCCCTACACAACACACATCTCTCCAGATGGTTGGAAAGATAAACCTATAGATATAGAAATATAAAGTGTCTTTTTATCTGTTTTATAACCAGCTAAGGCAAGTTATTTGTCAAAAACAGACTGAGCACAAATTTAGTACCACTCATCAAGACTGTGGAGAGAGAGGAGGCAGAGACCCTGTTCTCATTCATAGCATTCTCTAAATATTAAACCTGACTGTAAGAAAATCTAACATTGCACACTAAGACGTAGTTAATTTAAGAAAAAAAAGGAAAAGAATCACTCTATCTACTTGTTATTAGATTTTAATGGAAACAGATGGTGAAATGAAAATATCCCTTCAAGCTTATTTATTATTAAGTTATTAGAATTATTAGATTTTTTAGATTGTTAAAAGTATTAGGTAAATCCTCCTAGAAATATGACAGTAGTGATGTTTCAAAAAGAAGAAGGAGGAGGAGGAAGAGGAAGAGGAAGAAGAAAGAAGAAGAAGAAATAATGACTATAAAAAGACCTCATTGTTTAAAAAAAAAAAGATTCTACAATATTCTACAGTGCTTTATAGGTAAATCAAATTCCGTCATCCATTCCATCTTTCATCTTGGACCAATTCCCCAGGAGAGAGTGTAATGATAAATGTGTCTGTAGATTTTGTGAAAAGAAAGAACCATGAAGTAATAATAATAATAATAATAATAATAATAATAATAATAAAAAGACCCACAGAATTAAATGCAAGTTCTAATCTCAGATCTGTTACTAATCAACCATGACCTAAGCAGCCTTTCACCAAACAGGCAAGAACTCTACTAGACACAAGGACCAGAGGGAGAAAGGGGCTAATAAATCATTCTGATTAACAGAGACAAATGTCTCCTAGAAGTGAATGACTTAGCATTTCTGAATGAATGGAACACATACAAAGACACAGAAGAGCCACAGTAGAAAATGCTAATAGGAAGACAGAAGGAGGGTGACTCACAAGAAGTGAGCCTCTGAGTTCCTTCAGGCTTCTGGACAGCCATGTATAAGGGGATGAGTTTATGCTGACTCTTCTTCCTAAAAACCCTGTGACACTTTGTTTACTTTCCTTCAGAAGTTGTGTGCTTCCATTTGGGCCACCATATGTGACCAGTTTCCATGTACCTTAAAAGCCATGTTCTTCCATTGGGTCCTCTTGACTTATGTCTGGTCACTTTATCCTGATGAAAAGCCTAGTTTTCTGCATCAAATCAATGCATCAACTAGACTTGGAAAAGTCTTGTTTGAATTGCAAGGACAGAATGCTAGCTGGATGTTTGAATCCATCGTCAAATAAGTACAGTTGTTTTAATTACTTAATGAGCACGAGAAATTTAAGAGAAAATAAAACATCAGAATAAATAAAGCAGTGTAATAAAGTCTGCAGTAAGTGGTCATTCAACACAATACCGTGAGAAACTTGCTTATGAACTCTTAGCTGAGTAACTTTAAAAACAGGATTTTTTTTTTTTTTTGGTATTTATTTTCCTTTCCATAGATCATGAAACAAATGTCAAGTGGAATCATAAAGGGTGTCCTTTCTCTTGGTACTAGAAGTGAGTGTGGACCACGTGGGGGATAGGAATATTACTGTTGCTTGACAACATTATGCTCAGAAAATATCAAAAAGCAAAGAGAGTTTAAAAATGGGTATTTACATATAATATCCATGCATATTTACATTTAATATCATATTGGATTTAATTTTATTACTTTCCGGAAGGCAATTGGGAGAAAAATAAACACAGTGGAATGTTATCTCATTGGCATGCAGAATCAATATGATAATCACATGGCTGATATAAACTCATAAGAAAATGCTCCTGACATTTCATCAGAGCTTCTTAATTTAGTATTTACAATGTCTGTGTGAAATGATATAGTAGTTTTATTGTTTAATTATGGAGATGGCAGAATGTAGCCAATTCCTGACTTTTCCCCCTTAATTACTATTAACTTGCTCTCAAACTGTTGAATGCAGACATATATGAGTTGGTCTCCTGTTAGACTTTCTACTGCTTGTATGGAAAATAATTTCTAATCCTCCCTGAAAATGCTTTGAAAGAAGAAGCTTTTCCTCTCCAATATGTGGACTTTTATTGTGAGCAATAATGAAGCACAGGGGTATGATTATGGTGAGATAATCACAGTGCAAAATAGAAATGATGCTTTGGAGTAATATAACTTCCCCAAAATGATTATTCATCTTACTCATGTCCCTTAAATTTATTGCTCCTTCCTGTAAGGTGATGAGCACTTTTGGAAATAAGAGCTGAAATTTTTTTTATTAGGCTCAATGTCTATAATTTTTAAATAGCATTATTTGGACTAACAAATGTGTAATAAAGGGTAAGTCAAAATGAGGGGTAAACAAATGCTTTGGCCTTCTCCCCAGATACTACAGAATTCATAAGAGTGGTCTCTAACCCAGGATAATGTTTGTAGAAAGGAGTCTGGGCGTATGCTTCTAGAGTAATTTGGATTTGAGAATCTGGTTTAACCAATCTCTAAGGTTGATTAGGTTGACCAGATGTCTCCTTTCTCCCCCAGTTTTTTTCTTGGAAATGACAGCAATGCTGATGCTTTGGATTAAACACTAGTTAAATATTTTTTTAGCATTCCTACTCTTTCTGAATGGTGGGACAATTTTCCCCTGGACCCTGCCCACCTTATTTCACTTCAAATAAGTAAATCTTCCAATCCCTGGGATACAGATCCCCACTACAAAGGAAACCAGTGTGAAATGCAAGGCTTTACCTCTCACCCAGCAGCAACTTCCATCAGGCAGTTCTCTGTAGAAGCTATTTTTCTGACTTTAAAGGCAGATCTATCTTATGGCAAATGGCTCCATTTAAACAAAACAAAACAAAAAGTTATAAAATTCCATTGTCTCCAGACCCGATAGTGAGTGATTAACATTCCCTACAACTTCACAGAGGCTGCCACAAGGAACTCAGCAAGGGAGAATTGATTGAGTCACTTATTCAAGAATAAAAATGAACAAGGTATCGGGCCTGTTGACAGGGAGAGAGATGAGGCCAGCCTTATCTTCATGTTATTGCCCTTGCCAGTTGCTATCACACTATTAAGATAAAGTGGGTTACCCAGGTTTTATAAGCCACTGATTAGAAATTGGATAGTGAATTCAGAATTTTCTCTCTGCAAGTATGGTCAGAGCCCAGATAAAGGTGAGATGGTAAATGAAAAATCCACTCTTTAGGAAACAGACATAAGGAGCAGTCCAGAGAGCTCATGTAGCCAAACAGAGCTTGTGCACACATGGAGCTTTTCCTTTAATGGCAGGTAGTGATCCAGGAATGGGCACTGAGGAAGAGGCAAGCCCCCATGAGCTCAATAATATCTACAGGCTCAGTTTGGTCCACCTAATTCCTGTCTCCCAGTTCCTGGGCACTGCCTTCCCATCCCTAGATGAGGTCTACTAAGCTTTAGCCCTTATTATATGACAGTGACCTATGAACTATTCTCTATTATACTTTGTAAAGTCATAAAATAGAAGCACAAAATATTTACTCCAAATGTTAGGGAGATAAGAGAGTCAAGCTTCATTATTCATGAATTTTCTATTCATTCTCCTTCCTAAAGTTTTTTTGAAAGCCCCAAATCAATATAATACATTTGCTTCTCTGTCAGTCACACGTGAACATATACAGAGCTGTAAAACACTTGAGTCAGCCAACCCACACGTTCCCAGCTCAGATTGAACAGGGCAACATGGTGCCTTCGGCGCTTCTGCTGTGAACAGGTGTCCTATCCAGTCACTATTTAATACAATTTTCCCACATTGTTCTTTTTGGTGATTTCTCTGTTTAAAATGATCTCTAAGCATAGTGGTGAAGTGTTGTCTAGTATTCCTAAAAACAAAAAGAGCTACGATATTTTCTTATGGAGAAAATAAGATTCACCCAGGCAGGAATTATTCTCTTCAATAGCAGTGAATTATGGTGCTATTGGCCATGAGTTCAATATTAATGAATCAATAATCTATATTAAAAAGGTGTGTTTAAACAGAAGCACACATAAAACAAGGTTATTCTTGGTCATTTGATGAAAATGTTGTGACCAGAGACTGATAGGAAGCTAATCCTGCATTTTTTCCTAGGAGCAGTGGTGCAATATTTGCTAATTCATTGTCTGTGGTCACTTTTGTAGAATATAACTACCACAAATAATAAGCATCCACTATATATTGGAAAGTGAAAAACACCACATAGACTAAAAGTTTGCTTGTTGTTTGTTTGTATCATTATTTAAAAGTTCTACTATAAAGCAAACTCAAAACCTATGGCTTAGAGGAAATGGGAAGATTCCATGACCTTTTGTCCTAGAAATGACTACTAATGACTACATTTTGGTCCTTAGCAAGTCTCTCAATCTTTCTGGACACAACTTAGTAAATAAAATAGAGGCATTATGTATGCCTTCCCATCCCTAGATGAAGGTCTACTAAGCTTTAGCCCTTGTTATATGACAGTGGGTATCAGATCCTATGGAAAATGCTTAATAATCATGTGTTGAATAAATGAATAAATGGAATTTTGTAGTAATAAGAGATCCTGCTGCTCTTGAGTGTCATCATGCAACCAAAACACTTTCCCTTGAGGTGCAAAGAGGCTGTTTCCTACCCAAGAGAATGGGAGTGAACTCTCCTTTCACTTCTCTTTTCAGATTGGACGATTTCCTGGATTGACCAATATCAGTTGAGATATATCAAATGATTTTTCACATTTCTAGCAGCTGCATTTTCTAGAAGAATTTAAAAAGGGGGGGAGTTTTAATGGTGATAGGATAAAACTATAACTTTGGGACAGTGATTTGGCAAAATGGAGATGACGAACCATCAGACTTACATGGAATGGAAACAGCTAATATTGCATTGATTGCTCACTCTGTGCTGGGCACTCTGCCAGGTGTTAAGTCACTTAATATTCACAACAATGCTAGGAAGGAAACTGTCATTAACCCCATTTTAAAGTGAAGCAAGCCAGGCACAAGAGGTTAAGTGATTTGGCAAAGGTTACACAGCTGGTAAATGGCTAAACTGGGCTTTGAACCTAGGCCATCTAATTGATTGCAGATTCTGGTCTTTAACCACTAGATGCATTAGCCCCTCAAGTCTCCTCTTAGGAAGCATTAAGAAGCCAGAGACTCCACCATGCCTTGGGCTTTGGAAAGGGGGAGATAGATCCAAAAGAGAAGAAAGTACAGGAAAGGGAGGTCAGAGAGAACCAAAGCACAAAGCTTTTCTGGAACTAAGTAACTAGGAACCAAAGTACAGAAGCAATGCCAAAAAGGGGGCATGTCTAATTTACATTAATGTTCTGATTCCTTAATACCCCAATTCTTTCCCAATTGAGACTAAATTTCTGTGCCAGACTCAGAAAGCATTAGGCTCAGAAAGGACCCTGGACATTACGCTGGATTTTTTCCCTTCCCTCACTCCTTCCCTAAATCAAAACAATCTTGAACTCTTATCAACTCAGCTGTCTGAATACTTCTTGACTCTTAAAGGTTTTCTCAATCCTCAATGCTGTATCCTCCATTTCGCCTCCCATCATCTCCTGCCTGCATTGCTGCCACAGACCACTCTTTGGTTTCTATGCCTCCTGTCAAACCATCATCAAACAACCCACCTTGAAGGGCATTTTCAAAATACAAATTTGATACTGTCTAAAACCAATCGATGGCTACCTGATGCCATAGGAATAAACCCATTTCATGGTGCATAATCACCTGGTCCCTTTTTCTACCTAGTCTTTCCTTGGAAGAAGAATACTTCCTTCCATCTCAGAGCCTTTGCACCTGATAGACTTTCATCCTTCTGAATCCAATATGCAAGTTGCCTGATAAAATCCCACTTTTCTTTTTGGATATTTGAGTGATCATACCATCCAGGAAGCTAATCCCAACTCATATATTTGGGTTAAATCATTCTACTGCACAACTGTAAAGTCCCAACCAATTCTCCTTGTAGCTCTTAATACAATGTACTGTAGTGGTCTTTCATTTGTCTTTATCCCTGCAATTTGGCTGTGGACAGGTACTCTCCTCATCTGTCACAGGATCCCCAAGGCCTTCTGCAGCCATATAGTAAGCAGAATTCAATATTATTTGCAAGTACTCTGCCACTTACTAGCTGCAGGAAAACCACCTGGACTTTGTTATATGACAGTGGGTTCAAATGTGTAGAAATAATACATGTAAATCTTTGTAGGAAGCTTCGCACACTAGTAGCCACTGGATCAGCTTGGGCCCATGGGTTTGTTTTGTTTAAGATCACACAACTTTTCTAAAGATTGATGTCAATGTCCCCAGGTAGATAATATCTCCAAAGCTCACTCAGTCTTCCTCACTCCCTGGGATCTCACCAACCTGACTCCAAAGGCATTAAAGTTTGTGACCTCTGATTTACAGGGCTCTGTGGTGATAGAAATTTAATGAGACAATATTGTTATATTGCCAAGACAGTTAATGCCAGAATTACTTATAATAGAAATGTCTTTGTTTGCAAAACCATCTTCCTAAAAGGTAGGATGGAAGTTCAGGCCCAAGACTTAGGTACCATCTGGTGCTATGATTCTTAAAAAGAGGACAGAATTGTTATACATAGGAAGAAAAGGTCATCTGGAATTGTTCTGATGATAGAATGGAGACTTAGGATGGGAGAAAAGAGTCAGAAGAAAGGAGGAAGAATTGACAGATTTCAGAGAGAATACTCTAGGGCAAGGTTGCCAGCCTTGGCCCCACAAGCCTAATTTGGCCTACAACCTGTTTTGGCCAATGAAGTTTTATTGGAATATGGCCACACTCCATATCATCTGTGACTGAATTCATATACAAGGGCAGGGTTCAATCAGTTAACAAAAACCACATGCCCACAAAGTCTAAAGTACTTACTCCCTGGCCCTATGAAGAAAACACGTGCTGACCTATGACTAGGGAAATGGTCAGCGGGCTAAACCCTTCCCTGGTTACAATGACTCATCAGAACTTTTCAGATCAAAAAGCCCTAATAAGTCTATTGAACATGGAGCATAAATATCAGAGACTCCTTAATTCTTTAGGAAGAGCTACTTTGCTCATGAGGATTTTTTTGAGAGGATTTTTTATGGCACTTAGAAGAAGAGTTGAGCCTCCTATCTGGGTCAAACAACATAGCAGAGGTCCCCATCCACAGAAACAAGAGTCTATGCAGCCATGAGAGTCTAGGTATCTTCTCAGAATACACAGAAATTCCAGAGAGAAATTGGGTAGGCTCAGATGCTGGGAGAGGTACATGTCAATCGTGTATTTCTTCTTTGAGAAGTGCACGTGTCAATCATATAGCAGAGACATGGAGAACCTGAAGAGACCCACAATGAGATCTACAAATAATCTGTTTATCAGAGATAACAGAATAAACTTTATAAAACAAAAGAATCAAATACACCTGCCATGAGGCTTAGAGTGACTTCTGTGAATGAACCTTAAATTTGTTCTAAGTTTCCTTAGTCCAGAAATAACAGCAAATAAGAAATATCACATGTGTCTTTCTATTTAGGGAGAATAAAAGCAAGCCGATTATTGGAAAGTCTTCCTCACCCATAAATCTTAAGAAGAGCTTCTCACATAGGACCTTGATGTTATTTAGAGTGACAAAATGAAAAACAAAGAGCTTCCCAGACTGACTTCACATTGTAAGACCTACAAAAGTTTTCAAAGCTTCCTACTCCTAGACATGTCCTTGCATTGACAGGAGGGCTGAAGCCCAGGCACCCATGAAACACCACGGGTGCTTTCTGACGTGTGGCCAGGATTAAGCCCCCAAAGGATAGTACATTGTTTTAGGTACTTTTAGAAGCAAATCTCAGATAAACCTTTTAATCTTTAGACTAACAAGTATAGGACTTTTAATGTAATTCAGTGAAGGATTAACCTCCTGGAAGGGTGGAGTGATTCTTGTAGAATGTCAAGGTTGACACCATAAGAATTGAATATTTCAATGTTGAGATAAAGATGAGTGATGGGGCCAAGAAACAGACCGCAGGCAGGATGTGTGTTTGTGTACCTGATGTTGGAACCAGATGGTGCAGAGCCCTCTTCACGGCCACAAGCAACCTGGCTTTAAACAATAGGATGATTGGATGAAATGCTGTCTCCCACGAAGAAGAGGTAGCCTGTAGAATTGGCTCCTGTGAATGGTATTTGCCAGAATTTGAAACCTCTCTGCAGAGAGTATCCAGAGGACACTCATCTTATTCTCCAGTGGGCAGCAAATGTGGGTAATCTGTGTAATAAACCCGCATCAGAAAAGAGCTCCATATTTTACTAAAATGGCAGTTTGTGAGTTGATTGCAGAATAATCATTTCATTTACTCTGAGTTATCTCTACTAATATTATATTCTGATTCTGCAAAGATGCTGTTCTTAGCAGTGGGAAACCATGTCATCCTGGCAGTGTTTTATTGGCATGAAGCCTCTTTGCCTTGGGCAGAGTGGACTCCATTGCCCCCACCCACCCAAGGCCAGCGCAATAAGGGCTACCCTTGGAAACATCATGCCAGCACCAGTAGCTTCTAGCACTTGGGGGAGGGAGCCAGGAAGCTAGGCATTAGGAAACCAGAGACTCCTAGACAAACCAGAGACAGTGAAAAGGGAGGGTATCTGCTGCTTGCTTTTCACCACTGTGACAAGGCACCTGAGCAAATCAGCTTAGGAGAGGAAAGATTCATTTGGGCTCACAATTTCAGAGGTTCACAGTTAGGTCCGTGGTGGGCTGGCTTCATTGCTTCTGAGACTGTGATGAGGCAGAACATCATTGCAGAAGGGTGTGATGAAGGAAAGCGCTCACTTCCTGGCAGCCAAGAAATAGGGAGAGAGGAAGGGCCCAGGAACAAGATATACTCTTCCAGGGTCCACCCCCAATATTCTACTGACTGCACCTCTTACAGTTTCTACCACCTCCTAATAATGCCATCAAATTATAAACCCTTCAGTGGATTGATCCACTAATGAAGTTAGAGCCCTCATGATCCATTCATTTCCCAAAAGCCCCCATTCTGAAGATTGTTACATTAGAGAGATGAGACTTTGGGGACATATTCCAGATCTAACCATAACAATATTATTAAATAATGACAATGCCGAAGATTTTTTTTTTAGTGTTTACATTTATTGGGCACTTACAACATGCCCTCCCCTGTACTAAGTGCTTTATGTAATCTTAACTCATTTAATTCTTATCCCAACTCCATAAGATGGGGTGTATTATCTCTAACTTCCTAGTCAGGAGGATAGATGCAGAGGTTAAGTGAAATGCCCAGTGTCTGCTGATAAGCTAAATGGCCAAGGCTGTCCTAGAATCCAGGGAGTCTGACTGCTGGGTTGATAGGCTTAACCCCACACCAAAGAAGGTGGAGAGCCCATCGGATAAGAAGCTGATAAAACTGGACTCAGCAAGTCTCCGAGTTGACTCCTTTGCTCTTGTCTCTGCATTTCTTCTATTGACTCATTATACAGAGTTGTTCTTGTTCTTCTTTTTTTTTTTTAACTTATTTCTGTGGTGTGGAATGAGAAGGAACAGGATGCACTCGGCAGTGTGCACTGGGGAGAATATTCCCAAGGGTGACAAACAGATCCCTGTCTCCCTGGCCTTTGATCCTTTTCATCATCTCCTCTACTTTAGTGACAGTTGACACGAATCACAGCTGAGCTTATGTACGAATTTCTACAATCCATACCAGAAATATGCTTCTACAATCCTCAATCAGAGAAAACTTTCAGCACCTTTAGCCTTTCTCCTTTGTTCCAGTATGTGTGAGTCATAGGGACAAGTCGCAATCATGCCCAGTTGTATTACTATATTCACTTTAAAGGTTTGGTGTTCCTCTACGTCATCAGAATGATGTTGGTTTTCAATATGATCAATTATCCGGCTTCCTTAATCAATTCATACCATATTTGGCTAATTTGGTCAGTCAATGCATAATGAGCTCTAAAAATGACCCAAATAAATGTTGTACCATTTTTTCAGCATAGAAACCAAGCTCTTATGCTGTTATGTATGTTGAGTGCAGAAAACCCTAGAGATACAGTCTCAAATCTCCATAGATCTAGAAATCTGTGAATAACATATTATACTCAGATGTTTTCCTGGAATTTGATAAATTAAGACAATCGTTCTCAGTGCTGAGATTTTTTTCTTTTCTTTTTTTTTTTAGAGAAATCCTACACTGCTGAAATAATTCATGGATAATCATCTCCCTCCAGGGAATGAGGGGAGAAGGAGCAGATTCACAGGGACACAGAGGCAGATGGCAGGAAGAAAGTTCCTGTTACTGCCACTTTTGTTGTTGATAATAAAATAAGATGTCACATGGACACATGTGTCCTTTCTGCTCCTGGCTCTTACCAGCAGCATCTTTGTGAAGGCTAAGTGGGTAGGAATATTTCCTTAGGTTTCAAAAAAAAAGTGTGAGATAAAATAAATGAACTAACTAAAAATCTCTGTTTTCACACTGCCCCGTTGTAACCTATTTTTCCCCTAAAGTCTTCCCTAGTTTGTTCTCAGAGAGTAGCTGAGTAAAATGTAGGAAAAGTGAGAGCGCTCCTCAACCTTATGGGCATCAGGTCCATAGAAGAGATAAATTAAGGAATTCCCCCATTTGGCCTTGAATTCACTTGCTCTGTTATCATTTGTTGGCCTTCTGAGTCTCATAAATGAGAGCAATTCTAAGTATGAAAATGTGGCAGCAATAACCACCAGCAACAACAGAGCCAACCTTTACAAACCTTGTACTATGGGCAGCTGCCATTATGTATTAATGCACTGAATGCTCAGAGCAACCTTTTATAAGGTACTTGAGTGGATTCTGATATTAATCCCCTTTTACACCAGAGGCAACTTTGTGGACCTCAGACGCACAGTAATAATGCCTTATACTTTTGTACTACAAAAGCATTGTGTTTGGCTGGATCAGCTGGGAATATCGTGAAGTTTCAAAACTTCAAACCTTGAAGGAGAACCTGGACAGCAAGGTTTTCTCTTTAATGAAATAGCCTCAGGGTGGAAGTGAAAAACCCCTTCCTTGATCATTTATAACTCAGGCTGGGTTTAGAAAACATCCTTGTAGGGCCAACTTCCTTGAACGTCCCTTTCTTCACTGCGTCCTTTCCCTTGGATCCTTAGCCCAAGCTTTTGAGACATTCAGACTTCTTACTCATGCCTCTTTCAAGAAGTGCACAGATACAGGAGCACACACCATCTTCCTAAGCCCCCAGGGATAGGGTAGATCCAAGGGTTTGGGTCTCTCTGAGCTAGGGTGATTTTCTTCATTCTCTTCAGATCATTTCTTTGAAAGCTGTGGTCATTGAGTCAATTTCATGTGATGATGTTTTTTCTAACAATACAACACTGTCTGCTAACAGTCAAACCTAGTACAGTGTACAGAATATAACGACAGCAATCCAGTCCAGCCTGTCACTGATGATCCTCGAGGAGAGAGATTCTGCTTTCACCTACACAGAGAATGGCATTTGGGGATTTGTTCCCATCAGAACCAAAAAATAAAAAGCTAACGTAGACTTTCCCCCCCCACACCAGGAATTTACTTTCATTAAGCTGATATTCTTGTGCGTCTGCATCCAGTTGTGAAGCCCGCTTTATTGATTTTATAGTACCTTACAGGTTTAGAGCCACAGACTCCCACCTCTGAAAACAGCTTTCGAATTGCACCAGGGTCCCCATTCATTCAAAAGAAAAGGTTATTTTCAAGTCCAAATCTCACCATGCATTCATGTTGGGATGAATTTGTATTAGTCATAGGTATAGAGCAAATGAGATAAGACTGATCTAGGGTGGTAAATCTCCCCGACCTAAGTGAGTTTCATATGCAGTTAACAGCATGCAAATTTCCTAAACATGATTAACAGCTTCATGCATGTGAGACCCATCAGCTACTGGCAAAGCTTTCATAAGGGAAAGGAGAAAAAGAGAGATTACAAGTAAACAGATCTTCTTGAATTCTCCCTCTAGGGTTTTTGTTTGTTTGTTTTTGTTTTTGCTATAGATTTTTATTCTTTCCATTTTTTTTCCTTGTAGAGCTTGATATTTAATGCTTTTAAGGGTTCCTATATTATTGAGTTGTGACAGAATAATTCTTCAGCTGGCTAGCTCTGATAAAAGCCTGCAGTATATTCTCTATTTTGTGTACTTCATTGACACCTTATTAAAATGTGCTTTCTTCTGTATATTAATTTTGGAGTCCTCTAATCCTAAAAAAAAAATCAATCTTTAATCACCTGTTTAAAATAGGACTTTTAGATGCTGAGTATTTTTCTCTGTCGGCACCAACTGACCACATATCAAGTGGTACAGGACTCAGAAGTGTTTGCTATTCTCACTGTTTTGGTTGTGGTTGTTGTTTTTTGGCATCCATAATCCCTAGCATCCAAGGAGATCATGGGGCTTTGTAGACCTGTAGTCAAAGTTCTCACTTGTGTTAAGCTTATAGCCAAGTGGCAAGAGCAGAATCCAACCCTGACTTCTAATATGAGGTGTTTTCTTATGGGAAGCAGCCAGGTACCTCAGAGCAGATTGATGACATGGGGCTTTGTAAATCAGAAGGTCCCACCAATCCCCAACTCCAGATCTTTGGCATTTGAGAAGTCACTGCTAAGTGGCTGTCATAGCTGAATTAGAAGTTTACCAGAGAAATCAAAATTCTCAGGTCACCCAATAAAAATGTATAGAGGGGCTACTTTTACTTGGCCGCCCTCCAAAATACTTTGATTTTATTTCTGAAAGGAGGTGAGCAAACTTCAGGCAGGTCCGTAAGACTTCATAGCTCAGGACTGGAACTTTCTAGTAAAACCTCTGAATAAATGCATATGGTATTGGTGGGAAGAGGAAACACTTAGGTGCTCTGGCTCTCTCAGGATGATCAGAATTCAGGAGGCTTCGCTCTATTGATAATGACAATGCTGCTCATCAGCTAATATTAAATAAGCAAGTGGTCTCACAAGTGCCTCCTTTAGTTTTCACTCTACCTGGTAAATTGACATTGAGAACAGCGCAGGGAGACAGACTATAGGAGGTCAAAATTCCATAGTATGCAGTGAACTGAGGCAGAGCCCTAAGACCTGCAGGCTCCATTTCTTTTTCTTTCTTTCTTTTTTGAGAGAGAGAGAGAGAATTTTTTTTAATATTTATTTTTCAGTTTTCGGTGGACACAACATCTTTATTTTTATTTTATGTGGTGCAGAGGAACGAACCCAGCGCCCCACACATGCCAGGCGAGCGCGTTACCGCTTGAGCCACATCCCCAGCCCTTCAGGCTCCATTTCTGTCTTGCACTATCTACGTATTCCAAAGCTCTTTCTTGGATATTGACTCATTTGAGCTTATCAGGCACAGGCAAGTAAGAATCTCAGTGAACAGAGACTTGGAATAGAACTCTAAGAGATCTGTGTAGCAGTAAGACCCCAACCTGTACCCAAAGGACCGTCCTGTGTCTTTTGCTCTCAGAACACTTCAGCTTCTACTCTTATTTAAACTTTCTACATAACCTTCTAAAAATGGAATTCTCTTTCATCTTCTACCAGAACATAAGCTTCATGAGAGTGGGACCACACATACTTGGATTGTTCCTCATTGAATTCCAAATGTTGGGCCTATTATTTGGGACCTTGTGCTTGCCTCTTGCTTCTCTGACCTCTTAAAATCAGTAAACCCCACATTTGTGTATGATGTATCAAAATGCATTCTACTGTCATGTATAACTAATTAGAACAAATATATATATATATATATATATATATATATATATATATATATATATATATTTCAAACCCTGCATGGCACAGTTCAAAACTCAGTATCCTGGTATCTGTAGAATCAAATATTTTATTATCATGTAGAGGAAGCTGCTTGCTCCTTTTACAGGAAAGAAACCAGAAGGAAGGGAAGGGAAGAGACTCATTTATGGAGCACTTACCTACCATATGTCAGCCACTCTGCCACATCCCCTCTGTGTGTGTGTGTTTCAACAGTCCTTCCCAGAAACTGAAGAAGTGAAGAGCATAATATCCATTTTGGAGATGAATGAATCAAGCATCCGACATGAGCTTACCTATAGCCCCTGGGCCAAAGGGGGCTGCACACTGACTCATGTGTCTGACTGTGCGCCTCTTTTCTGTACACACCACCTTCCTAGAGAGAAAAGCACCTCCAGAAAAGGATGCTGGAGATAAGTAAGAGACACCTTCAAATTCTACAACCCCAAAGCTTCTGAAGAGTAGAGAGGATCCACAGATTTAATCCAAATTCTTGAACAGAGCATGATTGATACCAAGACAGGGGATTCCATCTCCACAGGCGAGTCAGTAAATGCTGAATCTCCAGGCTTCTGGGCTCTGGAGGGTGATTACCCCAACTTCTCTAGCACCCAAACTGTGGACCTGTGCCCCAAGAATTTCTTGGTGCTAGTATTTCTCTATCCTCTACATAGATCCACTTTCCTATCCTCTAAAAATAGCTTCAAGAATTTTGCTCTCGTTGTTTAGAAGAAAACAATGCTGGAAAAAGGCCCTCCTATTATTGAAAATATGACTATGACTATGGATTGAATGGAGACCTGTGCTTTTAAATTTTAGGGACTTTTGTTCCCTAGAAAATCTGGAAACAGGTTTTTTTTTTTTAATTTCTTCCTTAAATTTAATTAAAACTCCCTTTACATCATCTTAGATAAATGTCTAACTATCATGCTTTCTGCAACATAAATTGCAAATTCATTATTACTTGAGCTACATTCTTTGTGGATTACTTAAACTAAGATACTCTGGGAATAACAATCTTGCTTAAGAAAGAACCAGTGTGCTTTGAGCTAACAGAACTCTTCCAATAAACTGTTCTCCAGAGAGGACATCAGAGTGCCTCATGCCCTCCATTTTGAAATGCTAATCAAAGGTACTTATTTAGGAACCTGGACACATTGCACATGATGTCATATCATTCAGTAGTTCTTTGCATAAGTGAATCACTATAAAGCACTACTGAGGACAAAAAATTAAGCTTTTGTAAAGCTGTTTAACAATAGTCTATCAGTTGTCTCACCCCTAAAGAAGTTTTACCTTGGGTCTGGAGTTGTGGCTCCCAGGGGTAGAACACTCACCTAGCAAGTGCAAGGCCCTGGGTTTGATCCTCAGCACCACATAAAAAATAAATAAAATAAAAGTATTGACAACTACAACTAAAAAAATAAATATAAAACAAGAACTTTTACCTGATGTTTCATTATAAACAAATCTGTACTTAACTGTTATTCTATGCTCTCTCATTTCAGAAGTTAGATAATAAAAGAATAATGGAATAATATCTTGCCAAGCAATACACTCCATCTGCTTTTGTTTGTTACTTTTTCCCAGCCCATCGCCCACTTTCCCCAAATGCTTCCTCTAATGCAATAATTTTCCTGTAGCACAGACCTATGATTTTAATCAGCCCATCTGTGTGGCTCTGTCTGGGGGAAGGGATTGAGGAATTAATGCTTGTGAAATTCACATTTGAATGTAAGGATATTTGCAAGCACGCAGTTACTTTCTGAAGTTCAGACTTAGCAAGTGTGATTGTCACTCAAGTGTCTGCAATCCTCACCAGATTGTTGTTTTTGTTTTTTGTTTTTTCAGTAGGGGTTGGGCTAAATATTAAGCAAGAAATAGTGTGCCATCTGCACAGAGGTAAACCTGACACCCGCCATCTGGATTGGAGGCCACTCACATCTCTGTTCAATACTGACTCGTCCCCGGGCTGCGGAAAGACAGAAGCCAAAAGTATAAGGCACCTTTCCTCACTTGAGTGACAGGACTCTAGTGACTAGTCGAAACCTGATCCTTTGGGCAGAGATTGTCACTAGATGCTATAAAACACTTTGTAGCCATTAAACCAGCAGCTCATAAAACAAGTGAGATTTAGACCAGCATAAACACAGAACCTGTTAATAGCTTCAGATGATATTATGGATTAAAAGAGAAATAAATGAATGGGAGTGGGCTAGATGGAATGGGAGAATGAATTGACTAATAACTTTATAGCACTTACTCTATATGCAATGCCTTAGAATTACTGAAGATGAAAATTGCAGAAATTTAGCTGCAAATAAAGGCAACTGCATAGCAAAACATTATAGCTGAGATTTCAAAGAAATGGCTCCCTCTCTCCCTTTAACTCTCATTCCCCATGCACATGAAGGAGCTGTGGCACACACAAAGTATACATTTTTATGCCTCATTAGATAAAATGTGATGTCACAGACTGACAGTTGCCAGGGGAGCTCTAATTTGGAATTGCCGATGTTATATACACCTTAAGATTCACAACTATGGTACAGCATTAAAACTCTTCTCACTGAATTTCTTTAATAAAAAAACACAGCTGTGAGCATTCATCCCAATACAGACTCATCATGTTTTATTCCTATGAGTAATCACTTCCAGATTCAGCCTGACATTTGGAACTTTGGTGTTAAATGGAAGACTTTAGAATTAACAAAGGGATCTTTCCTCATTAGAAACAAAGCCAAAATCATGGTGAGTTCGAACAAACCAAACTAGGCCTAAAGAAAATGCTAGTTCAAAAGCATGTACCTGTGTTTGGAAATTGTCACTTGGACCTGATACTCTTCCATGTGTGTACAGAAGGGACTTGAAAGGGTTGGGACTCACCTACCAACCACAACCCAGAAACTGTACTTCAAATCTGTCTCTAGAGGTCATGACGGTTAGAAAATTCTGGAAGCTCTCCAAAAGCAGGGATTAAAAAAAAAAATTCACCCCAGCACCAACCATTCTGTTGAGAAACGACTTAACGACTTAAAGTTTGACAATAAAATTACTTAAGGTGATTAAAAATAGGAAACATAAAAATTTATTTTATTTGAAGAAAAGCCAGGGAGGCAGTAAATTCCTGGAATTAAAGAGTCGAGATTTTAGTGGATCACCCACCATCCTTCTTCTTTTTCAAAAGAGCACCCACAGTTGACTTTCAGTTCTGCTTCCAAGTTCTTAGCATGACAATTTTTCTCCAGCATAGGTGCACTTCTCATAAAGCGAGAATGATGTTCCACAAGATGTGAGATAACAAAGTGAGAAAAGCATTGAGGAAAATATCAGATTATGCCCAAATCTCTGGTGCAGAGAAAATTATAATAGGTGGGTTAGAAACTTGATTCCCCTCTCAGCAATAGAAAGGCTGCAAAGCTCAGTCTCAGTTTCTTCAAGCATAAGAAGATATTAACAAAATATACTCCTTAGTACTGTGAGAAGCAAATGAGATGCCTATGCCATGCTTAGCACCGTGCCCACAGTGCAGCATGTGTTCCTACTTTGTTGTTCCCACATACGAACTGTTATGGTTCAGATATGAGTATCCCCAAAAAGCTTATACATGAGAAAATGAAAGAATAGTCATAGTTGAAATGATTGGATTATGACAAGTGCCATATGATGAGTACATTAATCCACTGATAAGGATTAACAGCCATAACTATATGCAGGTAGGGTGTGGCTGCAGAAAGTAGGTCACTGAGTAGGCATGCCTTTAGGGTTTATATTTTGTTCCTGAGGAGCCCAGCTTATTCTCTCTGCTTCTTAGTTCTTCATGTCCTGAGCCGCTTTCCTCCACCATCCATGCCCTTCTGTCATGATGCTCTGCCTCACCTTGGGCTCAGAGCTATGGAGTCAGCTGATCATGAACTGAACCTCTGAAACTATGAGCCAAAATAAACTTTTCCTCCTCTAAGTTGTTCTTGTCAGGTCTTTTGGTCACAGCTGTGAAAAATCTAACTAAAACACCAACCCATTTTCCATCTCATTTCTTCCCTTCTTTATTTTCAAATGCCAGAATGTTTTCGGCTATGTTCTCATAACTAATAACGAACTGGAGAAGTTATTATTCCTGAATTTATCTCAAGGCATATATCCACACCCTGGAGCAAAAGAGATGGCACATTTTTCCTGACTCAGAAATACCTGTAAGAATGAGGGGGAGAGTAGATAGTTACCTCACCTGTAACTAATGCCCTGACTCATCCAGTGATTCCTTTGATGTTCACAGCTAAGTATTTCTGGAAGCCTTACATTGTATATTGTTCAAGCACAATTCCATTTCCAACCTTCTTCTAATATATTTCATACATATTATAGTACTATATATATATATATATATATATATATATATATATATATATATATGTGTGTGTGTGTGTGTGTGTGTGTGTGTGTTATTTTTAAATAAAATTTTCTACCATAAGGGATCATAGATAATACAGACCTACAAGGAAAGATGAAAGTGAAATAGAAATTCTCTCTTATCTGGCAATTAGATTATTTTGAGCAAAGATCCCTCAAGTGCCATTTTTCTTTTATAATTCAATTAGAATTAGTGAATTTATACTAGCCATAAATTTCTAAGTATTCTTTTTGTCTGTTTGTCAGTTTTTCTTTTAGAAATTATTTAAATTATTTTAGTAGATGATAAAAATTTATAGCATGAAATTCAAAAGGCAGAAAAATTACTATTCAATGTGCACCAGCAGGAGCATAAAATGCACATTGTGCTGTGCCTGAACTTTGCTTTTTTGTACTTAACAATGTATCTTGTAGTTCACTCCATATTACTACATGTAGAGATTCCTCATTCTTTATAACAACTGCTTAGTACTCCATTGAATGGATGTACCATACTTCTTTATCTTGTTCTCTTTATAGGCAGTGATGTCAGCTTCAGTAATATTACTATCATCATCATCATCATCATCATCATTATTATTTATTATTACAGAAACTTTTTAATATGCATGGACCTAACTGACTTCACACCTGTGTGAGTACATCTGTAAGGCAAAAGTATAGAAGTTGAACTAAGAGTTCAAATTTATGAATATTGACCTGGGATTAGGGGTCATGAAGCTCTGTCCACCCTGGATTTCACCAGGGCAAGTCTGCTACTGGGTTTCAAGTATAAGTCCTGGACTTCATTTCCTCTCCCACCCCCAAGCAGGAAGAGAGTATTTTCAGGCTGTCTGGAGTTAAAGGAAGGACGAGACCAGTAATTCTTTACTTCCTGTCAATTTTTTAATAATTTTTAAAAATATTTTTTAGTTGTTGTTGGACACATGCCTTTATTTTATTTATGTTTATATGCTGCTGAGGATCGAACCCAGTGCCTCCAATATGCTAGGCAAGCACTCTACTACTGACCCACAACCCCAGCCCCACTTCCTGCCAATTTTTATGGGTCTTCTCTTTTTATTATACTAAAACCTGTCACTTTGGCCTCTCACCTGGCTTCCTTAGGTCTTGTGAAAGTAGTCTTGTGTGTAAATGTATGTTCAAACTGGTATGTTGTGAAGAAAAAATCACTGGAGGATGGTACTCAGCCACCACTATCTTGCTTCATGTCAAAGAATATGACAAATTTTTTAAAGGTAGACAGACATGGCCAAATTGTTCCCATAGAGGTTTTATCAGTTTTGCCATTAGAAAGCAGGGAAATTCCTATTTTATATTATCTTCATCAACACTACTTGTAGGCTGTTTTTTTAATATATATTGTTTAGGTGTAGGTGGACACAATACCTTTATTTTTTTATGTGGTGCTGAGGATTGAACCCAGGGCCTCATGCATGCTAGGCAAGCGCTCTACCACTGAGCCACAACCCAGCCCCTAGGCTATTGTTTTGATCTTTGCTAATCTGTGAAAATAATATCTCAGTGTAATGTTTTATTACATTTCTATTGCTTGGTATACTGTGTGCTTTATTCTTTTATATGTGAACTACCCATTTTTCATGTTTCTATTGTATTGCTGGTGTTTATATAGATTTAGAAATATTTTTATATTAAGGACAACTCCATCATATGAGTTGCAAATACTTTTTCTAGTTTATCATTGACCTTTAATTTTGTGAAATTTTGTGTCACACAAAAAATGTTTTTATTTATATGAGACTAAAATTTGTCACTTTTATCTTTTACATCTTCTAGGCTTAATGACACATTCAAAAGGCCTTTACTATTCTCAAACTATTGGGTTTTCTAGTATATTCATGAGTTCACTTTTAACCTTCAAAAATTTGGCCTTTTGGGGCAGGGGGCTGGGGTTGTGGCTCAACAATAAAGTGTTCACCTAGCATGTGGGAGGTCCTGGGTTTGATCTCCAGCCCCACATAAAAATAAATAAAATAAAGGTATTGTGTCCAACTATAACTATATATTAAATCCTGTATATATTTCTATTCTCTTCCTATTATCTCTTATTCAACTACTAAAATCACCAGTTTTTTTTCATTATAGTAGTTTTATAATATATTTTCGTAAGTGGCAAGGGTAACCTATTTCCTAGTACTGTGCTTTCCTAGAATTTTCCTAGAATTCTTTATTTTTGTTTTATTATATGTACTCTAGAATAAGCTTGTCTTAATATTAAATTTCTATCATATGAAATTTACAAATTAGCATAAAGTCTTAAATCTTTATGGTACCAGGCCCTTCTTTCCAAGGGCATGGTATGCTTTTATATTTGCTCAAACTGTCTTTTGAATTATTTTCTAATGCTTTGAATTTAATTTTTCTTCATATCTCTTTTGTATATCTCATTAGCTTTATTCCTAGGTATTTTCTCAATTTGGGTATATGACTAAGTAGGACCTTTTCTTCCATCAAATCTTTATGCTTATTGTTGGTTGTACGTATAAAGATTATTCAGTTTGTGTATTAATTTTACACCAGATAGATTTCTGAATTAACATGCCATTTATGGTAAATTTTCACAAGATTCTCCTGTTTTGCAAATAAATAATATGCCAACTGCAAATATTCCTTCTACTGTAAATTATTTATTTGTAATTGACAACAATTTATATGTTTAGGGTATACAAGAGAAATATTCTTTTTTAATTTGGTTATTAGTTTTTATCAACCAGGATAGGCTAGGTTATAGAGCAATATGGGACATCCCCAAATTCTTAGAAGTTGAACATAATAAAAATTCATTTCTTGACAACCAAAGTCAGCCGTGAGTCCAAGCAATTGTCCAGGACAGTAGGTTTTCATGTGGAACAGTCCAAATTTTATAACCCTAATAGCACCCTCAATAGAAGGTGGAATCTACCCTCTATTGCATGAAGCCCATCAGCAGAAGACATAGTCAAAGGGTGGAAAACCAGCAATTACAACCCAGAAGTGGGTGCATCTCTTCTGCCTATGTATCATTGCTCAAAGTAAGTCACAAAGCTCTCCTCAAATTCAATGTGCAGGGATAATACATCTCTGGAAATAGAGATGATTCAAACATGCAGTGTACCTTCCCTCTTAATTTCCCAGACTGAGCTAGCAAATCCTTGGTCCAGTTGTCCCCAGAAGAATAGGCTTCTTAATTTTAATTATCCTACAAATTTTTAAAAAAATTACACATGCATGATTCAAAACATAACTTCAGATATTGCTAAAAGGAATCCTTATAAAAGTTGGAATCTCAAGCATATCCAAAGGTTTCCTTTTTCTGTGGAATTCGCTGACACCAGTTTGTCAATGTTTCTTCCAAGAGGTCAATCTACGTTCTAAACAAATCCCACCATAGGGTTATCTCCTTTAACTTGCCTTTCTTGTTTTATCCATTTAACTTCAATTCACTTTAACCCTAAGGTAAATAGACTTTCTTTAAGTACCATGTGCCACCTTTGTGTTTAAAAGATGTGTGGAAGGGGAATAAATGTATGTATCTAAATACATGTATCTTCACCTCCTATATTTATTCTCCTCAAAAACTACAGCATCAAAAATAAGTATATTCAAGTTACCCCTAAGTAATTAGCAAAGTTTTAAATGTTGGTATATAAAATGAATGATATTATGAGCCTATTAAAAGATTTTTGACACTATTTCATCTTCTATCCAAAAACAAGGTAAGCACTTAATTGTGAAACAGATACGATCAGTGCAATCCCCAAATGTCTTATTCTTAGTGTTGGACATGGTGTCTGATAATATCATTTCTGTTGACTCATATCATCTTTTTAGGGCAATATAGTTATATATAGCATTTGGGTTCATTCCCAACAAAACTATACATGCATAGAATTGATCCACTCCATTTCAGTCCCCATTCTTCACCCACTCCACTAATCCTCCCTCATTCATCAATTATCCTTCCCTTGATTGGTGCTTTGTACAGACATAT
Source organism: Marmota monax (assembly GCF_021218885.2). Taxonomy (NCBI): domain Eukaryota; kingdom Metazoa; phylum Chordata; class Mammalia; order Rodentia; family Sciuridae; genus Marmota; species Marmota monax. The sequence continues at coordinate 5,005,244 of NW_026692356.1, read as the reverse complement.
AAAGGAAAAATTTCTTGTGATATATTTATATGTGATTTTCTTAAATTAATTCCATATCCCCTCCCCCCTTTCCTGTTCCTCCTACCTCCCTCTTGATCTCCTCCTACTACTCCACAGATCCTCCCTATATCTTTATAATATCCCATCTCCTACTTCTGTCCCCTTTTTTGCTCTAGCTCCACATAAAAATTCTCATATGCTTAAGAGTGCCTTATATTTATTTGGACAAATATTTCCTTCTTCCCTAAACTCATTTGGATCCATCAAAACAAAAAATATATGTTACAAATATTATGAAGAAAGGATTGTTAGGCATAAAACTTTATCACATAGGAAATATATCAAAGAACCTAAAGGAATGAATTTTTAACAGTTACAAAATATCATTTTAATGGCCAATTAGTCTAAGTTTTTATTTGAATTATTTTCTTCAAATCAATAATATATACACAAGAAAATAGCTCTTTTAAAGAATTCCCTGCATGATCAAAACAATACATGATTGGTACTTCACTTACCTTACATTGTAGTAGAACTAATATTTGGCTTTTCTACCTGCAGTAAATATCTTCCTTTCTATTCTCTTCTTATTGTGCCATAATTAACACCAGGGAAGCACAGGTTTAACTATATATGACAGATATTTATTTAAAATACCTTCTATTGCATATATTAACATTTTTCTTTCTACTTGTTAAAGTAGCTTTGAGTTCAGCAATAAAATCAGATTCACATTTCTGTTATGTTAATAACCCCAAACTAGAACAGAATATATCATTTGAGAGGAAGTCGGGGAGCTACATCACATTAACTGTGTGTTTACTGCACTGGGCAATTGAAACAATGCCTAGTAGGTGGCATCCTCAATCTCCCCCACCATCTTCAAGTTATATAGAAGTCAACTAGCAATAATCCATCCCATGGGCCCAATAGTAACTTTCTCTCTGATTTCTGAAAAAATGAAAATCTCCATTGTTCAAGAGTCTTTACCTTAATGAGATCAATAATTTATAATTTAAGTCATTTTGGTGTCAGAAGATCACCTAAGTGAAGATAATCAGCAAGAGAGAAGAGGAAGGGGAGAAGATCACCAAATTCTGGAAATCAAGAATCATGAGATATTTGCAAGTGTGGCAATGAAATTATTAGTGTAAACAGAAACAAGTACTATTTTCCTTGATATAAGTTTTCAAATGTATCTCTTCCCAGGGATTATATATATCTGAAACACATAAATAAGGTCAGGAAGCCAAGGTACTTTTAAGGTGGAAAGTGTTTAGAGACCATAAGAACTATACAAATGAGAGCTCTGGTAGTACTTAGGCAATTTATAGATATCTGGTTGGTTTGCTTTAGAACTCAGTGTTCCAGCTCATGTAGACCCCCTTTTTTCCATCATAGTACATGAGTGATCAACCCTGGTAAATTATTAAGGGAAAGCTCTAAATCTTGGGGTAAAATCCTTAAATAATTTGTAACCTGCATCTTGGAGGGATTTGCTATTTCTCTATAAAACATGCCTTAGCATCCAAGACTCCCAAGCATAGAGACACAATGTTTACCTAGTAGTAGAACTGGGACTAAAAATCCCAGGCTTCCCAAATCCAAAGTTCCAGGCCAGTGCAGTTACACACACACACACACACACACACACACACACACACACACACACACAGTACTGCCTCTGTTATCAGCACAGGAAGAATATATCCAGCAGCCCTGGTGTCTGAGCTAGTGCTTTGCTCAGAGGCAGGAGAAACATTCACATCAACACTGGCTCTAGTCAAAGAAGAGACTGGTAGCTTCAAAAAATTAGATATCCTCATGCTTTCAAAACTCTGATCCACCATCGCTTCAGTACTTCAAAGTGGTAATGTGCAGCAAATATAACTGGGTATGTAAGTCTAATTTTCATCACTGTGACCAAAATACTTGATAAGAATAACTTAGAAGGGGAATCACGAGCATCATATTTACAAAGATTAAGAATATTTTTAAAGTATATTTCTTTAAAAATAAAAGAAAAGTAATCAGGGTATTATGTATGAATTTCCCTTTAGTTCTCAATAAAATTTTGAAAAATATTCAGTTAGTTGGGAGCTCTGACCTTGACAGAGTGGAATATCTTTGAATATTAAAAGCAATGTTGCCATTGTCTCTTTTTTTTAAAAGATCTCAATAATTTTATTTTTTTTATTTTTTTATTTTTTTTAATTTTTTATTGTTGGCTGTTCAAAACATTACATAGTTCTTGATATATCATATTTCACACTTTGATTCAAGTGGGTTATGAGCTCCCATTTTTACCCCATATACAGATTGCAGAATCACATCAGTTACACATCCATTGATTTACATATTGCCATACTAGTGTCTGTTGTGTTCTGCTGCCTTTCCTATCCTCTACTATCCCCCCTCCCCTCCCCTCCCCTCCCCTCTTCTCTCTCTGCCCCCTCTACTGACATTCATTTGTCCCCCTTGTATTATTTTTCCCTTTCCCCTCACTTCCTCTTGTATGTACTTTTGTATAACTCTGAGGGTCTCCTTCCATTTCCATGCAATTTCCCTTCTCTCTCCCTTTTCCTCCCACCTCTCATCCCTCTTTAATGGTAATCTTCTTCTCATGCTCTTCGACCCTACTCTGTTCTTAGTTACTCTCCTTATATCAAAGAAGACATTTGGCATTTGTTTTTTAGGGATTGGCTAGCTTCACTTAGCATAATCTGCTCTAATGACATCCATTTCCCTGTAAATTCTATGATTTTGTCATTTTTTTAATGCAGAGTAATACTCCATTGTGTATAAATGCCACATTTTTTTTATCCATTCATCTATTGAAGGGCATCTAGGTTGGTTCCACAGTCTTGCTATTGTGAATTGTGCTGCTATGAACATCGATGTAGCAGTGTCCCTGTAGCATGCTCTTTTTAGGTCTTTAGGGAATAGACCGAGAAGGGGAATAGCTGGGTCAAATGGTGGCTCCATTCCCAGCTTTCCAAGAAATCTCCATACTGCTTTCCAAATTGGCTGCACCAATTTGCAGTCCCACCAGCAATGTTCAAGTGTACCCTTTTCCCCACATCCTTGCCAGCACTTGTTGTTGTTTGACTTCATAATGGCTGCCAATCTAACTAGAGTGACATGGTATCTTAGGGTGGTTTTGATTTGCATTTCTCTGACTGCTAGAGATGGTGAGCATTTTTTCATGTACTTGTTGATTGATTGTATGTCCTCCTCTGAGAAGTGTCTGTTCAGGTCCTTGGCCCATTTGTTGATTGGGTTGTTTGTTCTCTTATTGTCTAATTTTTTGAGTTCTTTGTATACTCTGGATATTAGGGCTCTATCTGAAGTGTGAGGAGTAAAGATTTGTTCCCAGGATGTAGGCTCCCTATTTACCTCTCTTATTGTTTCTTTTGCTGAGAAAAAACTTTTTAGTTTGAGTAAGTCCCATTTGTTGATTCTAGTTATTAACTCTTGTGCTATGGGTGTCCTATTGAGGAATTTGGAGCCCGACCCCACAGTATGTAGATCGTAGCCAACTTTTTCTTCTATCAGATGCCGTGTCTCTGATTTGATATCAAGCTCCTTGATCCATTTTGAATTCACTTTTGTGCATGGCGAGAGAAAGGGATTCAGTTTCATTTTGTTGCATATGGATTTCCAGTTTTCCCAGCACCATTTGTTGAAGATGCTATCCTTCCTCCATTGCATGCTTTTAGCCCCTTTATCAAATATAAGGTAGTTGTAGTTTTGTGGATTGGTTTCTGTGTCCTCTATTCTGTACCATTGGTCCACCCGCCTGTTTTGGTACCAGTACCATGCTGTTTTTGTTACTATTGCTCTGTAGTATAGTTTGAAGTCTGGTATCGCTATACCGCCTGATTCACACTTCCTGCTTAGAGTTGTTTTTGCTATTCTGGGTCTTTTATTTTTCCATATGAATTTCATGATTGCTTTCTCTATTTCTACAAGAAATGCCGTTGGGGTTTTGATTGGCATTGCATTAAACCTATAGAGAACTTTTGGTAATATCACCATTTTGATGATGTTAGTTCTGCCTATCCATGAACAGGGTATATTTTTCCATCTTCTAAGATCTTCTTCTATTTCTCTCTTTAGGGTTCTGTAGTTTTCATTGTATAAGTCTTTCACCTCTTTTGTTAGGTTGATTCCCAAGTATTTTATTTTTTTTTGAAGATATTGTGAATGGAGTGGTTGTCCTCATTTCCATTTCAGAGGATTTGTCGCTGATATACAGGAATGCCTTTGATTTATGCGTGTTGATTTTATAGACTGCCACTTTGCTGAATTCATTTATTAGCTCTAATAGTTTCTTTGTAGACCCTTTTGGGTCTGCTAGGTATAGAATCATGTCATCTGAAAATAGTGATAATTTAAGTTCTTCGTTTCCTATTTTTATGCATTTAATTTCTTTCGTCTGTCTAATTGCTCTGGCCAGTGTTTCGAGAACTATGTTGAACAGAAGTGGTGAGAGAGGGCATCCCTGTCTTGTTCCAGATTTTAGAGGGAATGCCTTCAATTTTTCTCCATTCAGATTGATGCTAGCCTGAGGCTTAGCATAGATTGCTTTTACAATATTGAGGTATGTTCCTGTTATCCTTAGTTTTTCTAGAGTTTTGAACATAAAGGGATGCTGTACTTTGTCGAATGCTTTTTCCGCATCTATCGAGATGATCATATGGTTCTTATTTTTAAGTCTATTGATGTGGTGAATAACATTTATTGATTTCCGTATGTTGAACCAGCTTTGCATCCCAGGGATGAATCCTACTTGATCATGGTGCACAATTTTTTTGATATGTTTTTGTATCCGATTTGCCAGAATTTTATTGAGGATTTTTGCATCTAGGTTCATTAGAGATATTGGTCTGTAGTTTTCTTTCTTTGAAGTGTCTTTGTCTGGTTTAGGAATCAGGGTGATGTTGGCCTCGTAGAATGAATTTGGAAGTTCTCCCTCTTTTTCTATTTCCTGAAATAGCTTGAAAAGTATTGCTATTAGTTCTTCTTTAAAGGTTTTGTAAAACTCTGCTGTATACCCATCTGGTCCTGGGCTTTTCTTAGTTGATAGTCTTTTGATGGCTTCTTCTATTTCCTCAATTGATATTGGTCTGTTTAGGTTGTCTATATCCTCCTGACTCAATCTGGGCAGATCATATGACTTCAGAAATTTATCGATGCCTTCACTATCTTCTAATTTATTGGAGTATAAGGATTCAAAATAATTTTTGATTATCTTCTGTATATCTGAAGTGTCTGTTGTGATATTGCCTTTTTCATCCCATATGCTAGTAATTTGAGTTCTCTCTCTTCTTCTCTTCGCTAGCATGGCTAAGGGTCTGTCGATTTTGTTTATTTTTTCAAAGAACCAACTTTTAGTTTTGTCAATTTTTTCAATTGTTTCTTTTGTTTCGATTTCATTAATTTCAGCTCTGATTTTCATTATTTCTTGCCTTCTACTTCTTTTGCTGTTGTTTTGCTCTTCTTTTTCTAGGATTTTGAGATGAAGTATGAGATCATTTATTTGTTGTTTTTTTCTTTTTTTAAGGAATGAACTCCAAGCAATGAATTTTCCTCTTAGAACTGCTTTCAATGTGTCCCATAGATTCCGATATGTTGTGTCTGTGTTTTCATTAATCTCTAAGAATTTTTTAATTTCCTCCTTGATGTCTTCTATAACCCATTGATCATTCAGTAACCTATTGTTCATTCTCCAAGTGATGTATTCTTTTTCCTTCCTTCTTTTATCGTTGATTTTCAGTTCCATTCCATTATGATCAGATAGGATGCATGGTATTATCTCTACTCCTTTATATTGTCTAAGAGTTTCCCTGTGACATAATATATGATCTATTTTGCCATTGTCTCTTTGACGTAAAGGATACAACAGCCCCTCTCATGCTTTCTTTCATTTATATAAGTTAATGAGCATTATTGACACTCTATTTTTAAAATTTATTTTTAATTTATTTTAATTAGGTATATATGACAGCTGAATGCATTTTGATTCATTGTATACAATTGCAGCACAATTTTTTATTTCTCTGTTTGCACACCATGTAGCGTTGCACCCTATTGCAGTGATACATGTACCTGCAGTAATGAAGTACATCTCATTCCACCATCTTTCCAGCCCCCATGCCCCTTCTTCACTGCTCCCTCCCATTTGCCTTATCAAAGTTCCTTCATTTTTCCTATCCCTTCCCCACACATTATGAATCAGCTTCACTTATCAAAGAGAACATTCAGCCCTTGGTTTTGGGGGGATTGGTTTACTTTGCTTAGCATGATATTCTCCAACTCCATCCATTTACCAACAAATGTCATAATTTTATTCTCTTTTAATACTGAGAAATATTCTATTGTTTATATAGAATATTGTTCAATAGATGAATGGTTCTTTATCCATTCATCTATTGAAGTGCATCTAGGTTGGTTCCACAGTTTAGCTATTATGAATTGAGCTGCTATAAACATTGATATGGCTGCATTTCTATAGTATGCTGAGTTTAAGTCATTTGAGTATAGACCAAGGATTTGGATAGCTGGGTCAAATGGTGATTCCATTCCAAGTTTTCTAAGGAATCTCCATACTGCTTTCCAGATTGGTTGCACTGATTTGCAGTCCCACCAGCAATGTATGAGAGTGCCTTTTCTCCCACATCTTCTACAAAGCTATAGTAACAAAAACTGCATGGTATTAGAACCAAAATAGACATGTAGACCAATAGTACAGAATAGAATACACAGAGACAAAATCACATAAATACAGTTATACTTGACAAAGATGCCAAAAATATACATTGGAGAAAAGATAGCCTCTTCAACAAATGGTGCTAGTAGAAGTGGAAATCCATATGCAGCAGAATGAAACTAAACCCTTATCTCTTACCATGCACAAAACTCAACTCAAAGTAGATCAAGGAGACCAGAGACCCTGCACCTAATAGTGGAAAAAGTAGGCCCAAATCTTCATCACGTTGGATTAGGCCCTGACTTCCTTAACAAGACTCCTGAAGCACAAGAAATAAAATCAAGAGTTAATAAATGGGATGAACTCAAACTAAAAACCTTCTTCTCAACAAAGGAAACAAACATTGAGGAGAAGAGAGAGTCTACATTTTGGGAGCAAATTTTTGCCACACACATGTCAGAAAGAGCACTAATATCCAGGATATACAAAGAATTCAAAAAACTTACCACCAAGAAAACAAACAACTCAATCAATAAATGGGCTAAAGAGCTGAACAGACACTTCTCAGAAGAAGATATACATTCAACCAACAAATATATGAAAAAATGTTCAACATCTCTAGTAATTAGAGAAATACAAATCAAAACTACTCTAAGATTTCATCTCACACCAGTCAGAATGGCAGTTATCAAGAATAGAAGAATAAATGTTGACACTCTTAATTACTAACAGACCCAGGCTTATGTAAATAAGAATCATTTTGGTTTCTGTATCCAAAGTTAAGCTGAAGTATCTTTTGTTCCAAGTCATGGTTAACCTTACCACCAAACATTTTCAATGAGTTTCTACATGAACCCATTCATTGACTCATCCATCCATCTATTCATTCATCCATTCATTCATTTAGGAATTAAGGGAAAATGATCACATAGTGGTACAGCAGGAGCCTGGAATGTGACCTAATCAATGCAGTATGGATTGTAGGGTTACAAAATGTCATGAATAAGCTGAGTTCCAGATTCTCAATTTGAGACATTAATGGAAAAGAAACATTTCAAAGAAACACCTACGTGGAGACTAATTACCATGTCATTTAAACAATTTTGGAGGGCTTCCATAGTTAGCATAAAGCACACTGTCCTGGAAGTGGTGCTGACTGAAGAAACTGCCATTAGAAGTATATGAGGAGTGCAGGCAATTAACCAGAGGTGTCTAAATAATGACATCTGCCTCAGGGCAAGTCAAGGACTACTGGCAAAGGACCAAATTCTCTATATTTCCTAGACCAACTATTTTTCTCCAATTGCACCTCTGTCTCCTTTTCAACCTCACCCTGACTTGCAGAGCAGAAATCCCATTATAAAAGTCAACAAAAATAGAGCTTCCCTAGACCCACCATGACAGAAGCCTTGCACTGTTCAGATTTCTTGTTTAATCAGCCAAGGATTTGGAATGACACCTTCATTTAATTAACACTTCTTTCTCTAAGATTTGATTTTGTTCTTGGTTTTGTTCCTTCTTTTGAAAACCCCAAAGAGAGCTTTTAATATGACTCCAGCTACCATTTTATGATAAGCAAACTAAACTACATCCTAGAAAAATGTGCAATTGTTGTGGATTGTGTGATTGGCATCGATATGATGAAATTCTAAGTCATTGAAAGCCCTAAGTGTCTTGAGCATTTTAATAGCTAAGATTATTGTCAGCTTATGACTTGTGGTGCCATTAATTATGGCAAAAGAAATTATTTTCCAATCTGTATTATACCACAAATTGCATTATAGCTCTTAAGATTTCTCTTTGAATATTGAAATAGTGGTTGCTCAATAAACATTTGTCTTCATCTAGTTTTTGTAATTGTGTGAAAATATAATTCTCTTTCCCATCTATCTGCCTTTATCCATGCTGCTGTTCCCTCTACCTGGGTTGCATTCTCCCAAGCATTATTCCGTTCTCTACCCAAATCTGCTATTTATGCATCAAGAATTCCTTGACTGTTGTGCCTCTTAGTTACCCTCTAACCCCCTCCCAACAAAAAGAGAGATTTGGGTCTCTCCTCAGCATTTTTATAGAAGCCCTTAACTTCCTTCATTGTGGCTTTCCCTTATAAGGGCCTGTTTATCTAATGGTCTTATTCTATACTCTTGTGAATTTTTTGAAAACAGGAATCACTGAATTTCTTAGACTGGGATAGTAGACACTCAATAAATATTTGCTGAATGAATGGATGTTCAAATGAAATTTGACATTACAATCAGTACATCTTGCTATTTCTTTTTTTCTTTTTTTTATTGGTTGCTCAAAACATTACAATGCTCTTGACATATCATATTTCATACATTTGATTCAAGTGGGTTATCAACTCCCATTTTTACCACGTGTACAGATTGCAGGATCACATTGGTTACACATCCACGTTTATACATGCTGCCATACTAGTGTCTGTTGTACTATTTTCAAAAAAGAAGAAAATATTTAAGTGACAAAATGTTATAAAATCCTTGTCTTCAGGTTCCTTCTGTCTCTGCTGCTCACCCACAAGTGCTTTGGCGTGGCAGAGTGATGAATAGACCACCCGTCGGCCATCTTTGGTTCCTTCCACACTGCCCCCTGCTCAGGCCCATCTACTTGGCTTTGAGCAGCAAAGAAATTCTGACTGACTATAAGTCAAATATAGGAATAGGATATATTCTCTTTAAGGAAGAAGAAAAGTTTTTTAAATCTCTGAATAGATCAGAAACTATGTTGTTGAGAGCTTGTAGTGTAGTATATCGATCATTTTCATATTTTATGGACATTCTGGATAAATATAAAATTTCACTAATTTCCTACAGTCTGAGCTCAATAACAATAATTATATTTTTATTGCAGTGCTACATGTAGTAGTGGAGAAAATTATGGCTTCGTGTACAGACAGAGCAAGGTCTCAATTCTATAACCTCACTTCCTAAGGTGACCTTAGGACAAGTGACTCAGTTTCTTTATCTCTAAAGGGGAAATAATATAGTACTTTGTCATACAGTGCTCAGGAAGCAAATTATATAACATGTGTGTACTTGGTACAACATCTGGAATATACAAAGTTTTTTTTTTAATGTGTTCTACTTATGTATACCACGCCAAAGAAGTTTCAAAACAGAACTTTAATTGATTGTCTCAATTTGTATCACACATTCCCCACCTCATACCACATAATCATTTTTAATCATTTTTAGATAAAAGTAGGTGAAAATAAAATATCAAATTTCAGCTAGTTAACCCTCGACCTTTATTATCATTTCTCTCCCCTTTCCTTCTGTTCCTCCCTGTATGTCCTGTCTTTATATATCATTTTTCATACTGTATATTTCAATATGCTTCCAATTTAGATCACAAAGCCCTTGTGAGTAAGGTCTCTATTTTGTGTCTGATTCTGAGTGTCTAAAAAAGATCTGATGGTGAAGAGTCAAGAAATGATGGATTTATTCATTCACTTCCTTTTTTCAGCCATCAATCAAGACCATCATGGCAGGAAAAAAAAAAGAAGAAGAAGAAGTCAAAATTCTGCTACCTCTAGAATAAAGAGCAGAGAGAGACAGTTCCCTTTACTTTGTAAAGGATGTTTAGAAGTACCCCAGGATTGCTGGGTTTTCTATTTATTTTGTGAGATAAATTCTTTACCCCTTCACACAATTATTACCCATAGTTTTGTCTCTATAGTGAAGAAGCAAGAGGGACATTAGACAGATCTTACCAACCATCTGACTCTATGAATCATTTTTTCAGCAAAGTCCCAAAGCCAAAATGATTAGTTTAAAATTCTCATTACTCAGCAAACACAGTGTTGCCCGCTGGCCTGCATCAAACAATGATGTCACAGCCAGACTGCCGGATGTCTTTCTAGCAAGGAGCAAGTGGAAAATGAAACAACTAGACAGAGAAAATGTTTATTGAAATGCAAATGATTCCTTTGTGCATGTTCTTGAGCTCTTTGAAAAAGAAAATCTGTAAAAAGATAGCATTTGTCTTGCCCTCCTCCCCCACCCCTTGCTTGTCTCTACAATGTTAGAGGACAGTTATCACATGAAAATATATAATAATTTTAGAAAGTAAACACTTCTTTTTTAAATGGATATTTCCCCTAAAAATAGCAATAAGAATAGTAAGAGTTTCCGGAAGTAAATTAATGTTGGCTCAAAATCATTTGCCTTCGCTGTGGGTGGGTGGCCAGCCGGAGGGGCAGGTGGCGCCCTCCTCCCTCTTGGGCTGCACAGGAAGCCAGTGGCAGGAGGTGCATGTTGAGATCTGCAGGCCTGGCTTGCCATCTGACCCTGGTGCTGTTGCTCCACATGGGTTGCTGCTTAGCCAGCCTCTTCTCAGGAACAAGGACATTCCTCATCTGCATCCCTGGTAAACAGCAGTTGCTGAGAGAATTGGAGCTGGCACAGCCCTTTGAGTTCTGCAGATGAGAAAGTTCTCTTGAAATGTAAAACATTTTTAAATGTTCCAACCATCACGGGGCAATACTCCCTGCCAGACTGAAGAGAGCTAGGAAGGCCATATACATCCAGACATCCCACTGGAGGGAGCCCTATGCAGGGTCAGATTTCTAAGGACTAGGTAATTCTTGTTAAGATAAATTTTTGAAATGTTGAACCACAGAGTATTGAATTATTCACTGGTTCTATACCTGATCCTTTTGTCTAACACTTTTTAAAATTATTATTATTAATCCTGGATCTTCTGGAACAACAGTTAATAATGACCCCTCTGGAGCCACTTCTAAGGGAGAAAATGACAGTTTCCTATCATGCCCTCCCCAAACTTGGAAGTGAGCATTACCCTTTTGCTTATGTATTAATACCCCCTCGGAAAATTCAAAATTGTAGCCAACTTAAGGGGCAATTCCATAACCTCTGTTTGCATTTTGAGCCTTTGACACAGTTACAGTTTAATAGGCTATAAATCATGACTTTATAGAATCCATAGTCAGAAATAACCTTTTCTCTCCTGTCACAAAAGAGGTGAATTCTTGGTTATTGTTTTAACCTTAAAGTAAAAAATTAAGATGATGGGCATGCCCCTCTCCCTGCCTGCCACACCCCATACCCAAGGCTGGCCTTTGCTTTCTGCCAGGTGACAAAAAAGGTTTACCTGTGGCTGGAAATTCAAGGCTCTGCTTGAAGCTTACTTTATAAAATCACATCTCCTCTCTACTACCCCATGATAAATAGAATCTGTACTGCCTGACACTGGTGAACAATGGGTGAAATGGATATTAGAAAAATCTCATTTATCTTCTGCTTTATTTCTTGATAGGGGTCCTTGTCACTCGGACTATTGTGTGACCAGCTCTGGAAAGGGCATCTCATTAGTTTTTCTTATCAAGATAGCAAGGTCTTTTTAAACAGCAAAGCACTTACATTTTAGATTCAATTAGGAAACTGAATGTGTGTGTGTGTGTGTGTGTTTGAGAGAGAGAGAGAGAGAGAGAGAGAGAGAGAGAGAGCGCATGCACGCACTCACGTGTATGTTTGTACCTCAGAGCTTCTGCTTTGAGACAGAGCAGCGTCTGCTGGATGCTTCCAGGATCAGTTTGCACCACAGATGAGCTCAGCTTGCAGAACACAGTGACCCACACCCTGACCTTCATATCCATCTCCATGCAGGCTGTTGAGAGACTAACCCTCATCTGGTCCTATGATTTTAGTCTGAGGCAAAATCAGTCTGGGCAAGGTAGGGGAAACAGGCAGCCATCTGTGGAGCGAGGGAGGTGCATGGATTTCTTTTTTGAAGTGATTTGTTTCAAAACCCAGACAAAAGCCCTCTTTGGACTCCACAAGCTTCCAAAGGACTCCCTCTAGTTTCCCCAGCTCGCTCACACACAGCAAGTTATGCTAACAAGTGCGCTTTGGAACAGTTCACAGTTGCCACCCGGACAAGTGCGAGAACGTCAACAAATCAGCAGTGATGTGGAGTATGTCAGATGGAATTCAACTTTTCACATTGTTTCAAAAATCCCAGTGACAGGCACGTGAAATGAGACAACCATACAACAAGGCACTGTTTAGTAAATTTAACTGATACACTAAGAGAAAGCTCTGCTCTACCAGCAGCTGCAAAAACAAACCAAAAATGAAAATATCCTGCCAGGGTTGTGAATGATCTCCTGGGGCTGTTGGACTCTGTTGAAAGCACAATGATGCTTTCAGGACAGTAGGGTTCCTTGTAGCTCACTTGTTCTGTGGTTATGGGGATGCTTGTGGCCATCAAGAATGAATTGCTCCTGGTGCATTGCTATTGAATCTGCCCTTGGTGGATAGATGTTTCAGGGAGAAGGTGCAGTTGGGTTCTTGGCAATTCTGCATTTCCCTCCTGTTTACTTGGGCCAGCCTTGGAAGGAAGAGAAACCTCTCAGGATTCATCTGATATAGGTGTGATTTAGAGAGGATTTGCTTGGCAGTGGATGATAAGCTGGCAGAGAGCAGGGAGAGTGTCCTATTCCTCAGACAACCCGTTCCTGATTGAGAACAGGCACTCTATAACTTCTGTTTTTGAATGGACCAGTGACTGAATTGCAAAGGAGATATTTCTGTCTAAAACTTCTTCTCTGTAAAGAAGAAACCGCCATTAAAGAGTCCATGAAAGAATGACACTGAATACTTCATCCTGGTTTGGGTTTTGGATCTTGCTGTCTGGACTGACATCTGGCAATAACTTCCTGGGGCCATAGTTTACTCTCAAGTGATGAAGGATGTGAACTAAGACCTTGCCAGGTGTACTAATCCTATTCCCTTGAGTTAGAATCCTGGGTGACTTGAACTCTTATTCTCTTTGAATATACAACTTCCCAGACAAGAACCACTATAGGTAGTTTGTTCAAAAGCTTTTAGGTATGTGTTGATCTTTTTTTTTCTTTTTGAGACAGCACCTGACGTGCTACATAAGTATTCTGAGAGCCTACTAATAAGGGCAAAGAATGGGGTTCTCAAATAAGGATAGAAGGGAAACCTCTAAAACCAGAATTCACCTACTTCACAATTTCTCCCAGGACCAATCAGTCATCTGTGATCTAAGTTCCCAGGAAAAATGGAAACAATCAAGCCCATGCCAAGGACAGCCACCTGTAATGGATGCAAACCCACAGTTCTCCTATGACACATGAAGGGTTGCTCGGTTTCCCCTGAATTGTTACTCGGCTCCTTCCCTGCCCTCTCACTCTTTAACCATGTCTGTCCCCATGGCCACAACACTTGATAGTGTTAAATATGATCTCAGTCACCTCCACCTTCATGCATAATTAAGAAATGGATTAGATGCTTTAAAAATGAAAATCACTGCTATGACTCCCAAGGCTAGAAAAGTTATCCGAATCCAGTATTACTTCCTGAGTTTTGTTTCATGGAATATTTATGACAAGCTGTGATAAAATATTGATCGAGGATGTTCTGACTAGAAACAGGTGCCACTGAGGTGCCACATCATTATGTGGAACTTGTATGGCACTTTGTTTGCCAAGAGCCCCTCTAATACCTCGGCTTGGCGTTGCGTTTGCGTTGTCAGCTCCATGATTTTGTGCTAAGAGTGAAGAAATGGAGCTCAGAAGGGTAAGTGGTGCACCCAGGTTAATGATTTCTCCCTGCCTTTCAGTAAGTGATGTCCACCACTTACTGTTTGTTTTACTTCTGTGCAAGCCCTCTTGCTGGTGAGAGGCCTGAAAGACAAGAACACATCATATTTCCTGATAGCTCTATGCCTTTACAAAGAGGGTCACTGGGATATGTCTGACTGTCTCTCCTCCTTAGATCCCACCCTGATTTCTGAGATTACAGCCAGGGTGTCAGTTAACTGGCCTCTTCTTGCAGATGTCACAATGCAGTCCTTCTTCCTGCCCTCCTGGTTCCCATTTATTGCCTTCCTTCACATCCAGCCCCTCTTGATCCATTCCTCCTCCAGTCTATACCCTAAGCCACCCTTTAGGTCTTTGCTGAAGGGTCACCTGCTGGGAGAAAATCTGGTCCCTTAAGTTTCCTGTCCTTTGAACCCTCTGTCCACCCCACCCTTTAGGGGAATATGCACAGTATCACTGTTTTTACATAAATGCTCTAAAATACATAGATTTGATCTCAACACTTCTAGATGTCTTTGACAAATTAAAGATAATTTGGAAATTCAAACATCAATGGGGATAAGATTTAGCCATCAGATTCCAATGCCTTTGGTCCATGGCCAAAGCGTAGTTCTTTTTGGTAAGTGCTTAGATGGTCTATCAGTAAATGATGATTACAGATCACCAAGATTACCATTTTTCAGCACTGTATACTTGACCCAGTGTCTCTTTAGATACCATGTCCTTCCTGATATAATGGATGTACATTCCTAGGACTAGAGTATACAGCCCAAAAGGGCATAAAAACACATTGTTATAGGACAGATTGTTGATCGGCAGCTTGATTCAGTTCCCTAAGTCACAGAACAAGGTAATGGACTAGGATTCCAAACCAGATATGTTTAACTCCAAACCTCATCTATAAATAAATGTCTTTGCCCTTCAAGAATCCTCCAACTGATCTGGCCTCAGGATACAGGAAAGTATATCTGTGTATCTACAACCTACCACCCAGCAGCAACAGACAGAAATGACCCAGTGCCCATCCAGTGTGACCCATGGGGCCATGTTCATTTATTCCACCTGAGGCCTTCCAGCCTTTGCCCAAGAGCTGCCTCCAGCATCTGGTCTAGAAACCCAGGGGAACCTCCAGGGGAACCTCCCTGGTCATTCATCTATCATAGCTCCCTCTAAAGGACTTTATCACCATTGTTATTATATATCTGTCTTTCTTTAGTAGGCTATAAAGTCTTTGAATGTATACATCATCTTTTATGTATTTTGGTATCTATATGGCTCACAGTACAGTATCTGGTCTATCCTAAATGCTCTTCCATACATATTTGTCAAATGAGTAAGCAAATGAACTAGCCTCCTAGTTCCCTGAAATAGGCCATGGAGGATTGGAGTTGGTTTTAAAAATAAAAAAGGATCATTTACCCATCAGCCAAAGCTAAGAATAATTGCAGTAACTACTACACAGCATCTTATTGAGCCAGGCAAGTCCACAGATTCTCCTCTCTGCTGCTGCATGCAATGATATATAGTGCTCTGGAAGTAATGGTCCGTAGCTTAAATGGGTCAGGTGTATATTTTGATTTCCTCTTATTGCTTGTTGAAAAATATTTTATGGTTTTGTAATTTTGTTTCTTAATATCCAAGATGATTGACCATGCTACCTAGTAGCCTGGAGGACAGCATCCTTAACTGTCACAATAATTTATCCCAAAATATTAGAACAATCTTATTTGAGATTTGATCGTCTAGAAAGTATTGCTATAGCTGCATTCCATTTGGTTCAATGACTGAAATCAAGGGGAGGGACCCACAGCTTTCCGTCTGTGCCATTGCCCATTATTGTATGTGTCTCCTCCTGAGAGCCACTGAATTGAAATGTTACGAGTTCTTCACCTTTCTTTATGATATACCATAACGTCTCAAGGCTAAAGATTTCAATCCTGGGTTTTCAGCTGCTAGAGTAAAACTGATTTCCCATCTGTTCCTCTCTGAAAGGAGTACTATGTCTAAGCAAACCATTATCCTCTGATGTTTCTACTCCGGTGAAATATAGATTCTCATGGATTACCCTACACACATTTGCACATTCTTCATAGCTAAGAAGCGTCAGGCTTTCATTTTCTAAGTGATCTAATAAATGTAACACAACTATGTTTTCTGAGTACATTCACCTTTACCATCTTAGGGTTAAAAGATGTGTCTATTTTTCTTTTGAGGACATTGTTAAGAACATGGCAGAATGGGATGTGTTTTCTCTTTTGTATACATTTACATCAATATTATTATAATCAGGTCAGCATTACCAACTATTTTCTTTTAAAAAAATGAGTTGGACCATCACCAAGACTATTTTATATTTCACATATAGATACATAGTATAGTGAGGGATGTAGCTACAAACGCCACACAGCTTGCTTTAGATAACAGTTTAAATTCACAAGCATCTGTGTGATGATAGACTTGCACTGAAGATTTCAAGTTGATTCTGGAGAAGTGATGATTCTCTTGTGTTTCTAGAAGAGGCAAGTAAATTTCCATAGCCCCAGATTGGTCTGGGGTTCCCAAAACTTGGATTCTGGTCACATATTTTCCAACACAATTAAATGATCCAGTCTCTGGTGTAGATAAGCTGAAAGTCTTTGATTTTGTCCAATTGATTTCCACAATGCTTCCCTGCTTGGGAATCTGCTTTCAGATCCCTCTGTACTGAATCTCTACATCTTCTCACTCTGCTACCTCCATATGTATCTCTGCAGGGCAAGGCTTTGAGGGGCCACTGAGATGTATTCCTGAGGTAGCCCAACTCAGATATCCACCCTGCCATAACCTCATTCTGTATGGACAGACTTGGGCTTAGCTCCAAGTGTACCAATTAAGCTATGGTCTGCAGAAAACTTTCAGACTATCTGATACTCTACCAATGCCTGTTTCTACACCCAGAGAATAACAAAGGACAATATAAATTTAAAAAGTACTACTTTGTCCTTTAGAAGTATTTTTTAAGGTCTGGATTTGAAGCAATCCAAGGAAACCAAAAGCAAAAGAGCCCAAAATAACCCCTGAGATTATAAGCATTCACTTTAAGACCAGTTAGGTAGAAATAATACACAAAGCCCAACCATCTTAAAGAATCAACATTATTTTCATTAAGCACATTTAAACTTTTGCTCTCTGTGTTATTTCCAAAGTATTAAATCTGCTCATTTACTCAAATTCTTATTAAAATATAATACTGTATTTTTCCATAAAGATATACATAGTCTACAACATAGACATTCCCATTCTAAATACATATTCTAAAAGGGTTCTCTGTAAAAATATACATATAGAATTTAAGAAACCAACCACTAACAGAGAAATATTTTTATTCACAAATGAAATACCATACAACATTAAAAAGGAAACAGTACTATAGTGAGATACCACTTTACATTCCAGGAAGGCAATCATCAAAAAAGACAAAGTATTAAGTGTCAACAAGGATTGGAGAAATTAGAATCCTCATGCACTACTGATAGGAGTGTAAACTAGTGCTGCTACTTTGGGCATTTCTCAAAATGTTGAGCATAGACATTTTATCTGACCCAGAAATTCCACTCCTAGGTATATACCCAAGAGAAATCAAGTACATGCACATGAATGTTCATAAGAGCATTAACAAAAGTCTAAAAGTGGAAACCACCCAAATGTCCATCAATTGATGAAGGATAAATAAAATATATATCCATTCAGCAGAATATTATGCAGCAAGAAAATAGAGTGAAGCACTGACACGTGCTACCACATGGCTAAACCTTGAAAACATTAGGTTAGGTGAAAGAATCCAAGCACCAAAGATCAAATGATGTGTAAGTTCATTTATTTGAAATGTCCAGGATATACACATCTACACAGATAAAAAGAAGGTTATTGTTTACGTGGTTTGGTGGGGAAGAGAGACAGTGGAGACCAATTGTTAATAGGTACAGGGTTATTTGGGGAGAAGAATGAAAATGCTATAAAATTAGTTCATGGGGATGATTGCACAACCCTATGAACATAACTAAAAGAAAATTGAATTGTATATTCTAGTTGGAGAATTGGATGAGGTATAAATTATATCTCAATAAGCTGCTGATTTTTTAAGGTCACAAAGGAAAAAATGAAATAAAGTTATCAACATGATTAATTAATGCTGAAGAAGACAAAAGTAAAAAGATTCCTGTAATATAAAGCCAGTTACACAAAGTTTAAGTAGCAGCAAACAGTGCCAGCTGTGTATCAAGGGGCTGTGTGCATTCATGATGGAGGAGAGGCAGGAGTAGGGGGCAGGAGAATGGCCTCCAGAGGAGTCCCACCAAGTTTCCAGAGGTATTTGTAATATTTTATGTCTTATGTTCCATTAGAGATATGAGATATTTATTATAAAGTTCTCATATCTGTTCTCATGAGCTGTTGGTAACAAAAAATACTAATTTCCAAGAAGTCCATTTATCCAGAAGGGTCAGTTGAATTTTATTAGGTATATTTTCACCCATTATTAACTTTTTTGCTCTCATTCCAGTTGACACAGAGTTGTAATATAAAAGAAAATCACACCCTCTGTGCATATGGGTTGTAACCTCGACATTGTTCTATGAAATGGAGGTGAACTTTGCAAATTTATTTCTATACTTGCTTCATAAAATATCAAAGTCTTAAGTCATTGACACTATTCCCCTGTTTGGAATGCTTACTTAAAATTTTTCTCTCTGATAATGACTTATCTAAAATTCAAACTGTGGGTTTTAATAAAAACAGAATACATGGTTAGCTATTGGACCCTATGATCATTGTTAGCCTCTTCTTTGACATGTACTAATCCCAGTCTTCAGTTGGTTGAGATCTTAGAAATATCAAAATGTCTGTTACATCTTAAACTACCGAACACTCATTTCTCTTTTGACCACATCTGTACTTTTTTGAGATCATCTTAAATTTAAAATAACACTAATATTTTTTTAGTACCTTTTGACCATTGTTATGTATTAAGCAACATAAATCAGTACACCTGTTTTTAAGGTAAACCTTGATCTCCTACAGACTGTCTAAGCAACATTGTGTATCTTATAGGAAACCAAATTTTTGTCCTGTTTGCTCATTTTTGTAAATATTTTTTATGATTAGCATATTCTAGATTTGTTTTTCTATGTTTTTTCAAATTTTTCTGATATACAGGAAAACATTTGGAGTATAGCCTATAAATGTATTGTGTGGGATTTAACTTTCTGAATATATGAATATATTCTGCCTAGATTTTTTTTGCTTCCTTTCCAAATCAAATATTTAGTATTTTAACTGGACCCAAAGAGTTTGCTTGTCACAGTCTTAATGGTTATCATCCAGAGCTTATTATGTTCTAAGACTATTATGTCCTTGCCTAGAAAAGACCTAGAATTTGCCAAGATCTTTGGAGGAAATACAGAATCTTCAAGTGAAATGATAAGGCTTTCTCTGTTTGGGGAGCATTTGTAGCTTCTAACCTGGAATGGAACCCATAAACCAATCTGCATAACTGTGTGGGGTGCTTAATGTAAGGAATGTACACCAGAAGAATGCCTTTTAAAAATTAAAACATAAGCTACCTAGAACCTTGCTGCAAAAAGTCGGTTCAAATGATTTTATTGGATCTCAAATGATCTCATGAGCTTGATACCAGTGTTTTTTGCTCTCTCATTCTTCATGACCCATCCAATCCCTCAATTCATATACAGGAGCATATTTTTAAAGCGAGCCCTGTATACAAATGATTTGTCACTCTTTCACAATGAGGGAATCTTCTGCTGATCAGTTTACTCAGTGAATTGTTTGCTCTTTAATAAAGTATTTATGATTTTGAGTCTAAAATGCCCTCAGTATTGCAATATTTAAAGGAACTTCAAATGAGTAATTACAAATATGTCCTTTGACAATTACTAGTCTGTCAAAACTCTCTGATAAACATAAGCCCATTCTTCTCCTTCCTCTCTTCCTTTCCTTCTTTCTGCTCCAAATCTGTTTTCTCATTATGGTGATTAAGGGCTGAATCCAAGTTGGGCAACACTAACACCCATCTTGGGAAAATTGGTGAACTTTCTACTCCTGTGGCCCATTGCAATGGCTTCCAAGGGTCTTGCCTCAGCTCCAGTTCCCTGACCCTTCCAACCACTCTCACCACAATCAGAGTAACCCCCATATCACAGAGCTCAGCTTATTGGTGTGAGGAATGTTCGGTGCCTCTGTACTAGCTCCCTCTCAATAACAGGCAAGACTCTCCTCCACTCTGTCACAACTCTGCTCTTTAACTACTCAGATGTACCAGAATGGCTTCAGGGTAATTCATGTTTATTCTGAGGCAGGTGGAACCATTACCCGCCTCCCCAAAGAAATCAACATTTACTCCCTAGAACTTGGGGTAATATTATTTTACATGTTAAAAGGAACTTTGAGAGGGTGATTAAGTATAAGATTTTTAAGATGGGAAGATTATCCTAGATTATCCTGGATTATCCTCGAGGCCTCATGGTGATCAAAAGGTTCGTTATGATAGGAAGGAACAAGGGTTAGAGGGAGAAGAAGTGATATGAAGAAAAAGCAGAGAAAGTAGGACATGAGAGAATGGAGGCAGAGAAGAGAGAAAGAGAGTGCGATGGATTTGTAGAGACCACACTGCTGGCTTTGAAGATGGAGGGAGAGGCCGTGAGCCAAGGGACACTGGCAGCCTTTAGAAGCTGAAAAAGACAGGAAGGGTTATCTGATTTCCAACTCCCCAATTCAATTTCCTAGTAATCTTTGCTTGCTTTTTATAATTTTATTTTTATTTTTTTTTAATTTTTATTGTTGGTTGTTCAAAACATTACATAGTTCTTGACATATCATATTTCACACTTTGATTCAAGTGGGTTATGAACTCCCATTTTTACCCCGTATGCAGATTGCAGAATCACATCTGTTACACATCCACTGTTTTACATAGTGCCATACTAGTGTCTGTTGTATTCTGCTGCCTTTCCTATCTTCTACTATCCCCCCTCCCCTCCCCTCCCCTCCCATCTTCTCTCTCTACCCCATCTACTGTAATTCATTTCTCCCCCTTGTTTTTTTCCCTTTCCCCTCACTTCCTCTTATATATAATTTTGTATAACCCTAAGGGTCTCCTTCCAATTCCATGCAAATTCCCTTCTCTCTCCCTTTCCCTCCCACCTCTCGTCCCTGTTTAATGTTAATCTTCTTCTCATGCTCTTCCTCCCTACTCTGTTCTTAGTTACTCTCCTTATATCAAAGAAGACATTTGGCATTTGTTTTTTAGGGATTGGCTAGCTTCACTTAGCATAATCTGCTCTAATGACATCCATTTCCCTGCAAATTCCATGATTTTGTCATTTTTTAATGCAGAGTAATAATCCATTGTGTATAAATGCCACATTTTTTTTATCCATTCGTCTATTGAAGGGCATCTAGGTTGGTTCCACAGTCTTGCTATTGTGAATTGTACTGCTATGAACATCGATGTAGCAGTGTCCCTGTAGTATGCTCTTTTTAGGTCTTTAGGGAATAGACCGAGAAGGGGAATAGCTGGGTCAAATGGTGGTTCCATTCCCATCTTTCCAAGAAATCTCCATACTGCTTTCCAAATTGGCCACACCAATTTGCAGTCTCACCAGCAATGAACAAGTGTACCCTTTTCCCCACATCCTCGCCAGCACTTGTTGTTGTTTGACTTCATAATGGCTGCCAATCTTACTGGAGTGAGATGGTATCTTAGGGTGGTCTTGATTTGCATTTCTCTGACTGCTAGAGATGGTGAGCATTTTTTCATTTACTTGTTGATTGATTGTATGTCCTCCTCTGAGAAGTGTCTGTTCAAGTCCTTGGCCCATTTGTTGATTGGGTTATTTGTTTTCTTATTGTTTAATTTTTTGAGCTCTTTGTATACTCTGGATATTAGGGCTCTATCTGAAGTGTGAGGAGTCAAGATTTGTTCCCAGGATGTAGGCTCCCTATTTACCTCTCTTATTGTTTCTTTTGCTGAGAAAAAACTTTTTAGTTTGAGTAAGTCCCATTTGTTGATTCTAGTTATTAACTCTTGTGCTATGGGTGTCCTATTGAGGAATTTGGAGCCCGACCCCACAGTATGTAGATCGTAGCCAACTTTTTCTTCTATCAGATGCCGTGTCTCTGATTTGATATCAAGCTCCTTGATCCATTTTGAATTAACTTTTGTGCATGGCGAGAGAAAGGGATTCAGTTTCATTTTGTTGCATATGGATTTCCAGTTTTCCCAGCACCATTTGTTGAAGATGCTATCCTTCCTCCATTGCATGCTTTTAGCCCCTTTATCAAATATAAGGTAGTTGTAGTTTTGTGGATTGGTTTCTGTGTCCTCTATTCTGTACCATTGGTCCACCCGCCTGTTTTGGTACCAGTACCATGCTGTTTTTGTTACTATTGCTCTGTAGTATAGTTTGAAGTCTGGTATCGCTATACCGCCTGATTCACACTTCCTGCTTAGAGTTGTTTTTGCTATTCTGGGTCTTTTATTTTTCCATATGAATTTCATGATTGCTTTCTCTATTTCTACAAGAAATGCCGTTGGGGTTTTGATTGGCATTGCATTAAACCTATAGAGAACTTTTGGTAATATCACCATTTTGATGATGTTAGTTCTGCCTATCCATGAACAGGGTATATTTTTCCATCTTCTAAGATCTTCTTCTATTTCTCTCTTTAGGGTTCTGTAGTTTTCATTGTATAAGTCTTTCACCTCTTTTGTTAGGTTGATTCCCAAGTATTTTTTTTTTTTTGAGGATATTGTGAATGGAGTGGTTGTCCTCATTTCCGTTTCAGAGGATTTGTCGCTGATATACAGGAATGCCTTTGATTTATGCATGTTGATTTTATATCCTACCACTTCGCTGAATTCATTTATTAGCTCTAATAGTTTCTTTGTAGACCCTTTTGGGTCTGCTAGGTATAGAATCATGTCACCTGAAAATAGTGATAAGTTAAGTTCTTCTTTTCCTATTTTGATGCCTTTAATTTCTTTCATCTGTCTAATTGCTCTGGCCAGTGTTTCGAGAACTATATTGAACAGAAGTGGTGAGAGAGGGCATCCCTGTCTTGTTCCAGATTTTAGAGGGAATGCCTTCAATTTTTCTTCGTTCAGAATGATGCTAGCCTGAGGCTTAGCATAGATAGCTTTTACAATATTGAGGTATGTTCCTGTTATCCCTAGTTTTTCTATAATTTTGAACATAAAGGGATGCTGTACTTTGTCAAATGCTTTTTCTGCATCTATGGAGATGATCATATGGTTCTTATCTTTAAGTCTATTGATGTGGTGAATAACATTTATTGATTTCCGTATGTTGAACCAGCCTTGCATCCCAGGGATGAATCCTACTTGATCATGGTGCACAAGTTTTTTTGATATGTTTTTGTATCCGATTTGCCAGAATTTTATTGAGGATTTTTGCATCTAGGTTCATTAGAGATATTGGTCTGTAGTTTTCTTTCTTTGTAGTGTCTTTGTCTGGTTTAGGAATCAGGGTGATGTTGGCCTCGTAGAATGAATTTGGAAGTTCTCCCTCTTTTTCTATTTCCTGAAATAGCTTGAAAAGTATTGCTATTATTTCTTCTTTAAAGGTTTTGTAGAACTCTGCTGTATACCCATCTGGTCCTGGGCTTTTCTTAGTTGGTAGTCTTTTGATGGTTTCTTCTATTTCCTCAATTGATATTGGTCTGTTTAGGTTGTCTATATCCTCCTGACTCAATCTGGGCAGATCATATGACTTAAGAAATTTATCGATGCCTTCACTATCCTCTATTTTATTGGAGTATAAGGATTCAAAATAATTTCTAATTATCTTCTGTATTTCTGAAGTGTCTGTTGTGATATTGCCTTTTTCATCCCATATGCTAGTAATTTGAGTTCTCTCTCTTCTTCTCTTCATTAGCATGGCTAAGGGTCTGTCCATCTTATTTATTTTTTCAAAGAACCAACTTTTAGTTTTGTCAATTTTTTCAATTGTTTCTTTTGTTTTGATTTCATTAATTTCAGCTCTGATTTTCATTATTTCTTGCCTTCTACTTCTTTTGCTGTTGTTTTGCTCTTCTTTTTCTAGGATTTTGAGATGAAGTGTGAGATCATTTATTTGTTGTTTTTTTTTTTCTTTTTTTAAGGAATGAACTCCAAGCAATGAATTTTCCTCTTAGAACTGCTTTCATTGTGTCCTATAGATTCTGATATGTTGTGTCTGTGTTTTCATTTATCTCTAAGAAATTTTTTAATTTCCTCCTTGATGTCTTCTATAACCCATTGATCATTCAGTAACCTATTGTTCATTCTCCAAGTGATGCATTATTTTTCCTTCCTTCTTTTATACTTGATTTCCAGTTTCATTCCATTGTGATCAGATAAGATGCATGGTATTATCTCTACTCCTTTATAATGTCTAAGAGTTGCCCTGTGACATAATATATGATCTATTTTTGAGAAGGATCCATGTGCTGCTGAGAAAAAAAGTGTAACTGCTTGTTGTTGGGTGGTATATTCTATATATGTCAATTAAGTCTAGGTTATTAATTGTATTAATGAGTTCTATAGTTTCTTTATTCAACTTTTGTTTGGAAGATCTGTCCAGTGGTGAGAGAGGTATGTTGAAGTCTCCCATAATCATTGTATGGTGGTCTATCAGATTCTTGAACTTGAGAAGAGTTTGTTTGATGAACATGGCTGCACCATTGTTTGGGGCATATATATTTATGATTGTTATGTCTTATTGGTGTGTGGTTCCCTTGAGCAGTATGTAGTGTCCCTCTTTATCCCTTTTGATTAACTTTGGCTTGAAATCTATTTTATTTGATATGAGTATGGACACTCCTGCTTGTTTCCGAAGTCCATATGAGTGATATGATTTTTCCCAACCTTTCACCTTCAGTCTATATGTGTCTTTTCCTATCAAATGCGTCTCCTGTAGGCAGCATATTGTTGGATCTTTTTTTTTTTTTTTTGATCCATTCTACTAGCCAGTGTCTCTTAATTGGTGAGTTTAAGCCATTAACATTTAGGGTTATTTTTGAGATATGGATTGTTCTTCCAGCCATATTTGTTTATTTACGTTACTTAACATGGTTTGTTTTTCCTCTTTGATTCTTTTTTCCCTTTACTGTACTACCTCCCACTGTTGGTTTTCATTGTTATTTTCCATTTCCTCTTCCTGTAATGTTTTGCCGAGGATGTTTTGAAGAGATGGTTTTCTAGCTGCATATTCTTTTAACTTTTGTTTATCGTGGAAGGTTTTAATTTCATCTTCCATCCTGAAGCTTAATTTCGCTGGATACACAATTCTTGGTTGGAACCCATTTTCTTTCAGCATTTGAAATATGTTGTTCCAGGATCTTCTAGATTTCAGAGTCCATGTTGAAAGATCAGCTGTTATCCTGATTGGTTTACCCCTAAATGTAATCTGCTTCCTTTCTCTTGTAGCTTTTAAAATTCTCTCCTTATTCTGTATGTTGGGCATCTTCATTATAATGTGTCTCGGTGTGGATCTCTCATGATTTTGCACATTCGGCGTCCTGTAGGCTTCTAGGATTTGGGATTCTGTCTCATTCTTCAAGTCTGCAAAGTTTTCTCGTATTATTTCGTTGAATAGATTGCTCATTCCTTTGGTTTGGACCTCTATACCTTCCTGTATCCCAATGACTCTTAAGTTTGGTCTCTTTATGTTATCCCATATTTCTTGGATGTTCTGCTCATGGTTTCTTAACAGTCTCGCTGAGCTGTCTATGTTCTTTTCAAGTTGAAATACTTTTTCTACATTGTGTGATGTTCTATCTTCTAAGTGTTCTACTCTGCTGGTAGTATTCTCATTTGAGTTTTTAATTTGGTTTATTGCTTCCTGTATTTCTAGGATTTCTGTTTGTTTGTTTTTTATAACCTCTATCTCCTTGTATAGTTGATCTTTTGCTTCTTAGATTTGTTTATGTAATTCATTGTCAAAGTGATCTTTCATTGTCTGATTTTGCTGTCTAATGTCTTCCTTGAGGCTCCAGATCATCTGAAGCATGTATATCCTGAATTCTTTATCTGACATTCCATCTGCTGCAGATATTACCTCTTCTAAAGTTGAGTTGACCTGCATTGCTTATGGTCCTTTCTTTCCTTGTCTTTTCATACTGCTTGCGTTTCTTCCTGCTTGGTGAAACTATTGTGTTATTGAATTTTCCCCCTATATATTTATATTGCTCTTGTATAGTTGCAAAGTCTCCCTTGCAGGTGTGGGTGGCGGCTGTGCTCCTCCTCCAATTGGGGTGATCTGTCTATCACGCTGGTGGGCCGCTGGGCCTGTTCTCCAGGTTGCAGGTCTGCCTACCTTGCAGGAGCAGGCAGCGGATGTGCCCCTCCTCCAATTGGGGTGATCTTTCAACTAGGCCGGCAGTCCGCTGGGCCCCTTCTCCGGGACGCACGGTCTGCCTACCTTGCGGGCGGCAGCTGGGCCATTCCTCCAATTGGGGTGATGTGTCTACCACGCCGGCGGGCCGCTGGGCCTGTTCTCTCTGTCGGTCGCAGGTCTGCCTACCTTGCAGGCACAGGCAGCAGCTCTGCCCCTCCTCCAATTGGGGTGATGTGTCTACCACGCATGCGGACCACTGGGCCTGTTCTGCCGGTTGGTCGCAGGTCTGCCTACCTGCAGGCGCGGGCAGCAGCTCTGCCCCTCCTCCAGTTGGGGTGATGTGTCCTTTGCTTGCTTTTAAATCAAGTTCCTAATCTGATAGAGCAAAGTGTTCTTGGATGATCGTGGCTTAAGTATACCACCTTTCTGATTATAATACAAATAGCTATGCATGATGATATAGCAACACTGAAGGTAATCATTATCATTCCAAGTTAGAAATAATAAGATGGAGACTCAAAAAGGACAAGTGAATTTAGCCAAAGTGTGTATGTATTGAGGCAAAGGTGAGATTTGCCTAAATCCAGAGTCCTGATATTTTCAGCAGGACCTCTCAGTCTCTTGTGATTTCCTAAAACTCTGGGGTATCCTATTCCAAGCACCACCTCCTTCAGGAAGCTCTTCCCAGTATCCCCGAGGATTTCCCCAGCCCCCTGGTCAGCATCTACCAGGCCCCAGACAGCTCTAATTCCTACCAAAGCCCTTCCACTAAGTCTGTGATAGTTACCATCAATTCCTTCAATACATTATTTGAGGCTGAGACAACACCTTATTTTCTTCCTATTCCCAGC
Source organism: Marmota monax (assembly GCF_021218885.2). Taxonomy (NCBI): domain Eukaryota; kingdom Metazoa; phylum Chordata; class Mammalia; order Rodentia; family Sciuridae; genus Marmota; species Marmota monax. Next base: position 4,977,680 of record NW_026692356.1, on the reverse strand, counting down.
TTCTAATTCAGCACTAGTAAAGCTGTAAGCAAACTACAAATATTTGATAGAAGAAAATGAATGATGAATTTTTTTACATTTTTTTTTGCAAATTAAGTATCCAAAAGCATTCATTCATTTTTTTAAAGAAGTTTCTTTCATTTTTTTTAACTAACTCACTGGTACATTCTTTCTTTTTCTTACACATCACACACACACACACACACACACACATGCACAACATACCCCAAAGTAAACCTGAAGAGAACTGAACCCAGCTGGAAAAGACACATAGGAAGGCTAAAATATTGTGCCCAATTACTTTGGTGTGGCTCTGGGACTCAAAGCTAATTCAGTCATAATCTCTATTCAACACAAGTTTATGAGCAAATAAACTCAGAAAAAGTTGTGTTTCTTGCATCTGCTTTCTTAAATTGAGGTATAATTTGCATACAGTGAGCTGCTCACATCTTAAATAGGTTCTTCAATCAGTTTTGATGAATGCAAATCAGAACATTTCTATCATCCCCATAATTCCTCCCTGCCCCCTTTCCGGTCATTTTCATGTCCTCCTCCAAAGTAATCACTGATCTAATTTCTATCACTATGGATTTGTTGGCCTCTCCTAGACTTACTTTCACTTAAAGTAAATCATATAGTCTCTAAATTTTTTTATGTCTGGCTTCTTTCATGCACCATAGTATTTTTTAAGATTCACCCATAGTTGCATGCTATCAGTAGTTCATTCTCTTTATTACTGATTTGGATTCTATTTTATAAACAAATCACATTTTCTATATCCATTCTTCTATCAATAGATATCTGGATTTTTTTGGACTTTTATGAATAAAGCTGTGATTAAAATTCTTGTCCAAGGTTTTTTGTGGACATATGCTTTCATTTAGCCTGAAAACATACCCAGGAATGGAAACGCAGGTTCACATTTTAAACATATATTTTCACTTTTAACAGATGAATGATATACATCTAAATTTTTAAATGTTTAACAAATAAATCAGTGATCATAATTGTCCTACAAAGGCTGGCACACTGCATTAGCAGGTTCCATCGCCAGGTATCCAGAGTCATGCTTCCTGGAAGCAGAGGCTGAGCCAGGGATTCTTGTGAAGGCGATGCTTTGAGGAAGTGCAGGAGGAAATGGTGAGTGAAACACAGAGAGCCAGGAAGAAGAGGTGGTTTCAATGGAAGCCCAACTGCATCCTCAACACTGGAGCTTCTCCAGTGTGGGAAGAACAGCGGGGCCTTTGCACTTAAGCATCAGCCAGACGTGTGCTGGGGAGCCACCCCTGCATGGCATGGGCTTGCTTATAAGGAGTAACCTCCCAGGAGTCTCTGCGGTCAGGTGGTTCCTGAGGGAGCCAAGGGTAAGTCAGCCAGAGGAGAGCAGCTGTGAGCCATTAATAGCCAATGCACAGCCCTTGGTTGTCAGGAGCATCCTCCTGGTAAAGGGGAACAGGGTAGGGATTCAACAGCATCCACTCTACCAGGTCAGTCTCCAGAACATAGATTCTCTTCATGCCACAGTTTACCTGTGCAGGCTCAGATTCCAACAATCCATACCAAGAAATGCACTCAGACCTCACCCTCCAGAGCCCAGATCGGGTGGCTCCAGTTGACAGACATTTGCCCAGGATAAGGAAAAGCCTAAAGCCAGCAGTGATTGCCACCATTGAACTTCTGACTAGTGACTTTCCAGGGATGGTGTGGCTGCAAGCTGAGGTCTTTCTTTCAGTGCTGACCCAGTTCCCCATGGTGGCTCTTCACCCTGGACTCTGTGGGTCAGTCACTAGGTAACATGTAGATATGTAGACCAGCAACTTTGGCAGGAGCATAGGAAGCACATGACTTGTGACCTGAGGAAGACATGTGTGCCTAAGGAGCCTTCTTTCACACTGAAAATTGACCCCCTCTACCATGGGCCTGGTCTCTGAAGCAATTGATGACTTTGAAATATATTTTAATCCTAACTCATCAGAAGTCTGCACCCAAATCAGGGAAGGATAGACAAAAGAGGTCTGGGAGCCACCAGATGATCTTGTGACACAGCAACTTTGCTTTCTGATATGTTAATTGGAGTGCAAATTAACCACTTGCTGGAAAAGAGGAGTGTCATGGCGGCATCCCATGCAGCCATGGCAACTCAGTGTCAAGATGTCTTTCCGTGACCCTTGCTGCACTTTGTAGGAACAAAGCCACATTCCAGCTCCTCCATCTGAACTGCACCTTTTCGAGGGTCTCATTCACTGCGCTGCAAGGACCTATTGTTCCACTTCTGAGAAATAAGATGGTGGTGGAAACGAGAGCTGTTATCACAAACTCATCATACTTTATTATTTCCATCAAAGAAAGAGAGGAAGTCCTCAGGCAGGCTTAGCTGAAATATTACAGAGGCTAAGAGGTGAACGTGAAAAGCCTTTCATTTTCAGCACGCAGCAGCTGCTGTGTACACTCAAAATACTGCGAGGAAGAACTTGCCCAAGAACAACAACCATGAAATCCAGCAACATTTATTAATCTCTGGTTTTCTCTGTGTGGTTGTTCAAAAGCAAGCAGCCACAAGCTAACATTGAGGACTGTTCGAGGGGAGCAGTCTGATAAGTTACAACTACCCCCAAAGAATAAAGAGATGAGAAAAGTCTGGGGTGTTTAGAAACTGATGAAGAGAGTGAATTTCAAGAACACACTCATAAATCTTAAATTTTGGTCATTCTGAAACTACCATGACATTGATTTTGGCTACTAAAGCTGTCCAACCCATGTGATAATAGGGGCCCCCCAAATGGCTGTATCAGTAGCTGAACTAAGAAAGAAATAGGATGAAATACCAAAAGCTCATTACTTACCATATAATGCGCAGTGGTCAGCAAAGAAAGTAAGATTATCTGTTGTTATTGGGAACTTTGTGGCTTCCATGTACTCTCACTGGGCTGACGCATTGAAAACCATGTTAAGGCTGTTTTTTTTGTTTGTTTGTTTGCTGTTACTTATTACTAATATCAGAGGCTCTTATCTCTGTCCCTGAATATCTACCCTTTCCCTCATAGATGAATCACAGCATGCAATAGAAGAATTATTACATTTTTCACTCAACAGTTGCCATGTTACATAATTAGAGTACAAATAGATCCTTCAGCATGTCATCTTCAGTTTGCTGTCCACAATCAGCCTATTGGAACAAAAGAAATCCATTGTGTTTTGACATATTGAAAGAGAAATTGACTTTGATAACTGATTTAGCTAGCCTTTGAGAGCAGATCTACAAGAAAGTTGAACTCCCCAAACAAATTAAGTTAAGGATATAAACCACTCAAGAAAGGTGTGTCCCATCCTGAGAGTCAAAATATTATGTGCCTTTTCTAATCAAGGTAAAAGCAGGGTAGACAGATGCACAAAAACACAGTTTGGGTGGCAATAGCTGATCACAAGCTGCAGACAGATATTCAACAACTAACAATAACAGGTGTATCAATACAATGATGGGAACAACAACATTTATCTCTTCAGAATAAAGTGAGATCAGGCAAGAACTGAGGCTGCTACTCAGTTCATATATTCATTGCAAGATTCTTCATTGCCATCAGTCTGGGGCTCAAGTTTTAAAATATGAATAGGGAGATATAAACACAAAGTGATATAAAACAAGCTGCGTGCTAAAAGATTAACGATAATAATGGTGTTTAAACCTGGAAAAGTGAGGTTTAAAAAAAAAACCCTCATAACCACTCTTAGATATTTGAAACAACATTCCGAAAAAAGACAACAGAATGGATTTTCTTTCTATTTGCAAAAGACAAAGTGTAGAAGTAGAGTTTCACTAGAAATTACACATGGACTTTTCGTTTGAACACGGGGATGGACTATCAAGAGTATATTCTGACAGTAGCCAGATAGAAAGCAAACCAGAAGTGGAGGCCATTGGAAACTTCTCAGTTCCTGCCTTCAGTTCCAACATCTAATGGAGGGGGTTTTGCATGTGCATGAGTAGCCCCGAGTATGGCTCAGGTGATTCCTTCATAGACATACCTTGTACTGTTTTTCTTATCCGGACAGATTTGAGTAGTCTAATCAATTATTGAAATAGTTAAGACATTTTTGCCATCACGGGGACATATTCACACTGACTGTACAAACTAAAATCGTCATCATTCCAGAGAATCAAATGTAACCAAGGAAAATAACAATACCCACAAATGAAGCCAGTGTGAAGCCACTCAGCCCTGTGGCACTGGATTAATCATGTTGCTCTTTGAGAATTTAAAGCTTTTAATCATGTAGTGCTGCCTTCTTTGGTTAAAATTTATGGGCACTTTACAGGTTTATTTTGGCCCCCAGGGACCCTTTATTGTTCGATAAGTACAATGAAAACCTGTTAAGAATAAAGAATAAAAATTAACGTCAAACTGAATAAAGGAGCCGAGAAGGTCAAAATTTGTTCCTGGGGTCAAAAGAATATTCTTTCAGATGGAAAAGACCATGGAAATCAAAATTAAATACAGAGCTTATGCCAATAAATGGTAGAAATAGCAAAATTGTCTGCAAATTGAGTTTCCAATAGTTCTGAATATCAAATATAGAACACGCATAAAATATTTTAGGGATATATAAAGATGTATGTAAAGGCCAGAAATAAATTTCTAATTTTGTTTTTGCAAGCTAAACACCTGAAATTACTCATTTAATTATCTGTCCTTCCCCAAAATGGGAAGCTGGCCCCCCTCAGAAGGCTCATTGTCTGTCTTTGATATAGAAACTTACTAACAGATATTAAAATTTTGGTTTCCATTCAGCACATTTTTGTCATTGAAAATAAATTTAACACTGACATAATAAAGAAATTGTGAATCTTTTTATATATTTGGTCTCTTTGTCACCGCCTAGAAATTACAACTAATTACACATTAGTTATTTTTTTAAAGGAAAATGCTGCAATTTTGCAAGCCATTTATTAATAACACTATGATTTAGGATGGCTCTGGGAGATAGGGTTGGGTACCTCAAAGTTCTGCAAATTATTCTTAAATGTTAAGTTCCACAAAGAACTTATTTGATAGAAAAAAGGGAAAAGAAAGAGAAATGTTTTATAAAAGCTACTGTGCCAGTTTCCCCCATACAATCAATCTCATTGGAAGGTGAAGGAAGGACACCAAGGTCCATGAAGCTTCTAATAGGATTACCCGCACCCTGCCAAGGCCAGGTGATCCTAGTCATCTGGGCTTTCTCTGCAGGCTTCCTTCTTCTTGCTTGCAGAGAGGAGAAAATCCAAGGGTCGGCTCTCTTGCAACCTCAGCTTCCAGGTGTCCTAGCTTCCCCTTCATTCAAGCTTATCTACCGTGTTTCCCAATCTACTCAACCTGAGAGCACAAATTTCCTTCTTTCCATTCAGTGCCCCCCACAGATTTAACCTTTCCCTATTCCAGGCGAAACGACACAGCCAAGCAACAACTGCTGTGTATCTGCCATTTGTCAGATTCCACTAGTCAAATCAGTTCAAGGTTGAAGCACCTGTGTTGACTCTCGTCTCTCAGCAGGAAATAAGTTAAGGGAGGCAGGTGACCGGTCAGTTCTTGGCACAGCACGTGGCAGCCAAACGCAAGCAGCAGACAAGAGCCTAGAAATGACCTCCAGCAATCCACACCATTTCTGCCTTGTGGGCTCAGTTGAAGAAACAGAAATGAGTCTCAAGTAGGTAATGGGAGCAACAAATAAGAAAAGGAAGGCTGAAATAGCGTATCTTAGAAACAGCCAGGACTCCCACCTAAGGAGGAAATTTGTGTGGTCACAAGAGAGAGGTTAGTTCAACGTTGCACCTATTTTTAGGTTTTGCTTTGGGGAGACTTTGTGCACATACGAGCACACATACACATACCCTGTAGCATGCATTTATAACTCAAAGGCATTTATAACTCAAAATAAATCAGATGGGAACATGATAAAGGAGTGAATAATAGAAGGAAAAATGAATAGGTATACTGGATCATCAAAAAACTGCCTGTTCTTTTGGAAATGATTTTTAGATGTCAGGCTGAAAGGCACCATGCTATTTGAATAAATGAATTGATCCACTGGCATTATGGCTATGACAGTTATGGTTATTATTACTCAAACAGCTAACATTTTGTTTTAATTATGCAACAGAATCAGGAAAATTTCTAGGGCCAACTTTCTATTTTAATGACCGCCTAGCTCAATGGATTTTGTGAAAATCAACCAAGCATTTGTTTTGGAAAAAAGAAAAATACCTATTCAAAGTGCATTCCTGCATTTTAGCTGCTTCCAAAGAAATGAAAGCATATATATTAGGGACAATGGGCAAGTGCTCTCAGATGTCAACACATAGAAATGGAGATGTTTTTAAGTACAAAAGGCCATAGGAATAGCTGCCAAGCTGGTCATAATGATAAATCAATGTTGAAATATTCCCTATAAGTTAAAGAGCATGAAAACTTGAGTTATTGAATAGATTTCCCAAATTTCCAGGAACCTTTTTATTTTTTATTTGCAGGAGCACTATTATACTTACTGATGGATCTTTTAAACACTGTTTGGTGTGTGGGCTTATGCAAATTAGATTTTCCAAAGGTGCCTCTGCGCTTTCAGATGCATTAGCCCCAATCCGATGGAACATGGGGGATAAAAGCACTACCTGGAAACGGAAGAAGGTCAGATTGAAATAAAATTGAGCCTTTTCGCTCTCCAGGGGCAAAGCCCACACCATTTCCAGCCAGGATTATTCTGAGTATCACAGAGTGGCAGCGCATTTTAGCTTTTACCCTGAAAACAAACCCTGTGATTCTTTGCCCACCCTCACCACTAGCACAATCTTTTGACGAAATCAACTGCTCAAATTATATACTCAAAAGAGGCACAGATTCAAAAAAGCAGCCCTGCCAGTCCTTTAGCTTTCTCTGCTCTTTGAAAGGATGAAATTGACAATTCAGACAAAATACCACCCTGGAGGGAGACACTGCAGTATCTAGATGTTTAGAAGGAGCAGCTCTACAGTTTCATGGATTGCTTTCACCATTAACATTGAAACAGGTTTGCATCCGTATAATGACATAAAGCAAACCATACATATTTAAAATATGCAACTCAATAAGTTTTATCATGTGTAATCATCCATGAAATCATCACTGTAATCAAGATATCACCCCAATTCTCCTCAGGTCTGTTTGAATCCCTCCCTCTCGCCACTCTCTGCATCCCCCAAGACCATCCCACAATTTATGACATTGATCTCTTGACAAGGCCACGCATGTTGTCCTTCCAGAATGCCCCACCTTCTGGATTTGACTGGCAGCTGCTTCTTGATGCCAGTTGGCTTCTTCCTTTATCTTTCATATTTTCCACAAAGTGGAGAGTATGTTCCCATGATATAAACTTCTGACCAAATACAGCTTGTGTTTCGTGTTGCATCCCATGGAAGATGCTTAGTATTCTGGGTTTTATTTGTTGTTGTTTTGTTATTCTTTGTTTTGCTTTTGACTTTTTTAAAAAGTGACGCGTAATAAAATCTAGCTACTTGAGTATTCATATTCATTGGGTTCTCTGTAAGAGAGTTTCAACTTCTGCCTCAATCTTAAAATGTTTTTGTGTCCACTTTTACTCTTTGTGATAGAGACAGGCAGCTTAAAAGTGTTTGATAGCACTAGAAGTGGATATGAATGTGGCTCTCTTGTTGAAAGCAGTGTGGCCTTGGGTAATTCACTCTTCTTTTCTGAGCTTCAATTTCTTGCCTGCGAAATAGAAACTAAAATGTCAGCCCAGTATACCTGAAAGGTTGTTTGCATAAATCCAAGAGGTAATATATGGGTTGATATATTATAAAGAGTAAAACCCTAGTCAAATTTTTTTTTTCCTTAGGCTGATATTTCTGAGACAAGGAGTCCTACGTATTACATTGGACAGGTGGAGAAATTGAGACAGAGAATAAGCAAGTGACTTCACAAAGCTGGGGAACAGAACATCATCTGCTTGGCTTTCACCAGATTGCAGTGTCAAAAGCAAATGGCTTTATTTTATTTCCAAACTAGTTATGTCATATTCTTTCTCAAGAGAATGTACAAGTCTTGATCCTAATTAGCAATTAGCCATGTCTCTCTGAGAGCAGACAAGACCCAAACACAGAAAGGACAAATGATTACAGGTCTATCATCTGCTATCACTCCCAAAATACAGTTTATAGACCACCCAAACAGGATTTCTTATTTTCTGTCTCCTCTCCAATAACATCTTCATCTATATTCATAAGATTTTAATTTGGGGCTAGGGTTGTAGCTCAATGGTAGAGCGCTTGCCTAGCATGTGTGAGGCACTGGGTTCAAGTCTCATCACTGCATATAAATAAATTAATAAAGGTCCATTGACAACTAAAAAATATGAAAACAAAAAGATTTTATTTTCTTTCCCACTGAACCCCAGAGAATTGAATCTCAATTCTTCTTAGAGATCTTACACATTTTACATAGTACTTACATAAGGCTGTATGCCTCTTGCAGGCAGGATTGAGTCTTAGGTATACTTTAAACATAAAATCACATGCTTAAAAAACATGTTTAAACATATGTTCAAATTGTATTTATTGAATCAAATTGAACTGACTTTTGACCCCAACTGAGTTTCCAGAGAGAAATAATACCTTAATGATTATCTATCCCAGCTGTGACCATTAGACATGTCACTCACCGATCAACAAAACTCTTGTTTAATACTTGAAAAATAATAAAATGTATTGCAAATAACTTCATAATTAGACTTTTAAGGCTTCAATTCAGTTTTAGGTTCACAGAAAAACTGAGAGGAAGGTATAGTGATATCCCTTAACCTCTGCCCCCACATGTACATGGCCTTCCTTGTTATCAGCATCTCCAATTGATGAACTCATGTTGACACCTCATTTTCACAAAAGTCCATAGTGTACGTTGTGGTTCATTTGGTATTGTACATTCTGTGGGTTTCAGTACATGTTTAATGATGTGCACTCACCATTAAACTTCATATAGAGTAGTTTCCCTGCTCAAAAAATCCTTTATGCTCTACTTACTCATCCCTCCTTCCCTCCTAACCTTTGGCAACTACCAATTTTTTACTGTCTCTACAGTTTGGGCTTTTTCCAAATGTCATGTAGTTAGAATTACACAACATGTAGTCTTTTCATATTGGCTTCTTTCCCTTATAAATGTATATTTAAGCTTATCCATGGCTTTTCACAACTTGGTAGTTCATTTCTCTTTAGTGCTGAACAATATTCCATTGTCTGGATGTTCTGCAGTTTATTTATCCACTCACCCACAAAAGAGCATCTTAGTGGTCTCCAAGTTTGGGCAATTATAAATAAAGCTATTATAAATATCTGTGTGCAGGGTTTTGTGTGGGCCTCCATTTTTAATTCCTTTGGAGTAAATATCAAGGAGTAGGACTAAAAGATTGTATGACAAGAGTATATTTAGTTTTATAAAGAACTGCTAAAATGTTGACCAAATTGGCAGCACCATTTTGTATTCCCCACAATGACAAATGAAAGTTCTCATTCTTTCATGTCTTCACCAGCATCATTTGGTGGTGTTCTGAGTATCTCATTGTTCATTGAATTTGTATTTCCTTGATGATATATGATTCCAAGTATCTTTTCATGTGTTTGTTTGCTAGTGTGCATGTTCTTTGATACGTCTGCTAAGATCTTTGGCCCATTTTTTAATCAGGTTGTTTTGGATTTTGCTTTTGATTTTCTTGTTGAGTTTTAAGAATTCTTTGTATATTTTGGAAACTAGTTTATTACTAAGTTACTAAGTATATATACACACGTACATCATCAAATATATTGTTGCTGTTATTTTGAAAATGCTGATATATATTAGATTAAGAGTAAAAAAACATAGGTTTTTATTTTCCCTTCACTTAGTCCTTGTTAATATATTTCCTTCATGTACACCTGAATTCTGGCCTGTCTTATTTTCCTTCTCTTTAAAGTATTTTTTAAATATTTCTTATAAGACATGCCTACTGGCAACAGACTCCCTCATTTTGTCTGAGAAAGTATTTCTTCTTCACTTTTGAAAGATAACTTCATGGGGGTACAGAATTCTATATTGGAGAGTTGTGTAGGGTCTTATTTTCTCTGAATGTTTTAAATATTTCACTCCACTTCTTTCTTGTTTGCATGGCCTCTGAAGAGAAGTCCATGTAAATCTTATTTGTACACCTCTGTAAAAATGCTATTTTTATTCCTGACTTCTTTCAAGATTTTGTCTCCATCTTTGTTTTACTTTTTAAAAATTTTTTATTCTAATTTTTATATATGACAGCATTACAATTCTTATTACTCATATAGAGCACAATTTTTCATATCTCTGGTTGTATACAAAATATATTCACACCATTCATGACTTCATACATGTACTTCCAACTTTGTTTTTCTGTGTTTGAAATGATATGCCTAGATAAAGTCTTTTGGCAATTAAATGGCTTGGTATTCTCTGAGTTTCCTGGATCTGTGGTTTAGTGTCTGACATTTATTTGGAGAAATTTGAAGTCACTATTATTTCAAATGCTTCTGTTCCTTCTATCTTTCTCCTCCTGGCATTTTTATTACATTAAAAACGGTGTTCCACTGTTCTTGAATATTCTGTCCTGCTTTTATCAGCCTTTGTTTTCTTTGCTCTATAGTGCTGGGGGTTTCTATTGTGCTCTCATTGAACTTAGAGATTCTTTCCGTGTCCATGTTCCATCTACTAACAAGCCCATTAAAGGAATTTTTGTTACAGTGATTTCTATCTCTAGCATCTCTTTTTAGTTCTTTCTTAGAATTTCCATCTCTCTTCTTATATTTTCCATCTGTTGTTGCATGCTGTCTAATTTATCCATTGGCACCCCTAGCACAGTCATCATAGTTGTTTTAAATTCTCTGGTCCAATAGTTCCAACTTCCCACTATGTCTAGTTCTGATGCTTGCTCTGTCTTTTCAAACTGTGCTTTTTGCCTTTTAGTTTGTCTTGTAAGTTTTTCTTAGCCAGATGTAACCAATGGAGTAAAAAGAACTGCTGTCAATAGGCCTTGGTAATGTGGGTGTTAAGGGTGTAGGAAGGGGAAGCCTTTGATAGTCCTAAAATTAGATCTCAGTCTTTTAGTAAGCCAGTGGCCCTAGACTCTGAAATTCCTAGCACCACTTTGTGTAAGACAAGATGGCTAATGTGAACTAGAATTGAGTATATCCCCCTCTCCCATAAAAGACTAAAGCTGGCTGAAGTTGGGTATTTCTTCCCTCACCCCCAATCATCAGTTAGGTTCTGATAAAATCCCAGTATGATACTCTGGTTAGCTAGTCTCTCCTAAAGGAAGACTGTTAAGAGAAACAAAGTGGTCTGGCATATTTCAAATGGCTCCTTTCATCTGCGATCCCTGGGAAAGCACTAAATATTTTTATAAGAACCTAATTAAGCTAAAATTCACAAATATAGAGGACCCTCCAAGACTGGTTCCTCTCAAGTTTATAATTCTCAGACTTCTCCACACAAAGCACCAGCATCCTCAATTGCAATCCCTTTTCTCTACCCTATCTCTGGTTCCCATGGAGGTTTTCTGCCCCAGTGTGTTGTACTTTTCTCTGACTATGATGTGTCTTGAATGTAGGGACAGCAACTTGCTCTTTGACTTCACTTCCCCTGGGATTTAAAAGAGCACTGTTGATTTTCAGTTTGTTCTGCTATTTTTTTAAAGGTGGTGACTTTCAGGCTCTTACATGTAGAATTGAAAACAAGAGGTGCTCTTAGATTTTAATAGCTAAGAATATCAGTTTTCAATTTTAAATTTAGGCAATTAAACTCAACCTGTCTTTACAATCAGTCATTATTCAAAAGGCTGGATGAGTAAAATATTTAACCTTTAGTTGCCTCCATTTATTAACAGTATAAAGTCTTTTAATCTAGTGAGGGGGGAAAAATCACAGACCAGTTCAGTCCAGCTGCTCATGGTTTTATAAGACAGCTGTAAGGTAATGATGGCTATAGCAATGTATGGTCTAGGGAAAGAAATCTGCCAAAATTATTGTCCTGGAGATATTAGAGTATGGAACACCATGATATTAATAAAACACATTGGAGAGTCATATCATCTGCATCTTCAGAATTATATAGAAACCGGGTAAATGCTATGTACACACTGGCCAAATCAGACTTCTGGCTTGTAGTCAGGGCCATTGACTGAAACCTTTTCCACTGGATCATAAAATATGGGGTTGCTAAAAGGTCCTGACATAAGCACATGAATCTTGCAGTGATAGTAGAAAACAACTGCCTGTTAGAAAGCTTCAAGCACTTCTGACTGTTTGGAATTGGGCTAAAGGGCAAAGAGAGAGCTTTCTATTTCTTTAAGGCTATCTGAAGCCATCAGTATCAGCATCATGTGGGTACTTATTGAAGATGCATATCCCTGGGCATCCAACACAGAGCACCAAATCAGTACCTCTAGAGTGGGACCTGGGAATCAGAGTTTCCACCAACACTATTGTTCGATGGTTAACCCATAAGGAGATTTGAGAACCTCCATGAGTGAGGCCAAGCTATCCCTGATACAACATGCGGTAGTGCCACCCTGTGGTTTGTTCTCGACAACCATGCTTTTTGCCTGGAACATGTTTAGTATTTTAAATGGCCCAAACATGGCCGACTCAGGCTTTGGAGGAGTCCTTTCTGCGAAGCAATGAAACAAGTTGTCGCAGGGTCAATTTGATTGAGTTGTTCAGTTGGCCAGAACAAGCTGCTAATCAATGAGAGTGGCCTGATTATTTAGGGCCATATGAACAATGAAACTAGACAAAGCTGAGTAATACAATTGCCAGGAACTGACTTGTGACAATCTATCTGGGTAACTTTTAAAAGATAGTTATTATATGACCTAGTAAGTTACTGTCTTCAGTAGGTTTCTAATAATACTGCCTCTTTTGCATACTTTGACTGTTATACTCACTAATCAAACATTTTTATAATTCTTTTTTTTTCTTTATTGCTCTTAACAGTATCTATAGGAAATATACATGGATCTTAACATATAGCAAAAATTATTCCTAAAAGGTGTTGATTTTCAGTTTTTTTCCCCCAAATGTCAATAAATTATATTTGATACCTTACGAAGTTAAATGAATACTTGAAATTATCTTACCTTACTGTAACTAAATTCCAGCATTTATATTTTCAGGCTGCAACCAGATTTGTCAGGCAACACACTCTGGCAACTGCTATAGAAGATCCATAATCTGGCTATAAAGAATCATGTTCTGTTTTTAGCTATTCTTCCCCATGCAGAAGATGCCAATGATTCTATATGACAACAGAGCATGTGCTATGTAGACACGCCATGACTGCAAAAGGCAAGAAATTGGACCAGAAGGCATCTCTAGAGGTGCAGAAGATTGTCTATTGATAGGTCTGAATTTGTGATCAATCAGCTGAAAACAATTTACCTAAGCATTCATTACTCCAAGAACTAGAGCAGGGACTGAAAAGAGGAGCAAAATCCCAGTTTCTGTCCAAGAAGGAAGTTACAGTTCACTGTTGAGATCCCAAGTATGCTATTGGCTAGTTGAGATTTTAAAGTCATTCCATCTAATCTATACAGATGTGGTTATACTGCTACAACTAAGTCCAAACAAGAGAAATACATATGTAAGCAGTGGGACATAAATTCTAAATCTCCAGAAAGTAGCAAATAAAATAAAGCCAAGCCAATATTTCCTCTCATATCATGAAATTGTGATTATGATCCTTGAACAACTAAAGTAAAACAAAGGACTCTTGGGAGAGGTTTTGTTCATTTCCCTTCCCTCCTTTAACAAATTGTTGTAAACAGTTAAAATAATACCTGTGTATAAAATGATAGCTATACTTATCAAGAGAATGGTTGGATGCAGGGGCAAGAGAACATGTACAAATTGAATGGGTTTTAGTGGCCACATTCTTCATGAAAAATAGACAACAGCCCTTAAATAAGAAGACTGAGGGTAGAATGGCAATCTTTTGCATGGCTAGTTGCTTTAGTTATTGTACTGAACTGTTGAGCATGTATGTGTGTATATGTGTGTGTGTGAGTGTGCATATTTGTAATAACATGGAGAGTTTTTTCTCTTTTTAAATATTGAGATATTATAAATACTGAAGAATGCATAAAATATATATGTACGGCATTAAAAGATAACGGTATATTAATACTCATTTACTCACTACCATATGAAGAAATATAATATTGTCAGCATCCTAGAATAAATGATGTCTCACACACAAAAAAAAACTGCTGGCATGGTTTTCATAACAGCATGCATATATATGTATGCAAATCAAAAGGGTACATGTACTGTAATTTTCTGGTGTCTCCAAGACCACCCTCACTTTAACACCCTTTGCAAGTTATCCCCAAGATCACCCTCCAGTTTGATAATTTGCTAGAAATACTCAGAAAACTCATGAAGACCACTGAACTCATAGAAATCTTTACTACAGTGAAAGGATTCAGATTAAAAATCAGCCAAGGGTAGAGGTACATGAGGCAGGATCCAGAACAATTCCAAGTGCAGCACTTTCAGTGGTCCTTTCCCCCTGGTGGAGCACACTTCTAGAGAGATCACATCTAGAAACTGTGTGTGATGACATGCAGGTAGCATTGTCAAACATAAAAACCCTCTGCTATCCTGAACTTTTATTGTGGGTGTTATAGAATCGTAGATGACCATCTGCATGACTGATATTTGTCTCTAGCCCTGCCAGAAGTTGACTTGATAATGCATGGCCCAAGAACCCACCATTATAGATCATATTGTTAACATGGACTATCAGGTGTAGTCAATGGGCTCCAGGTAAACAATGATCCTTAAACCAGAAAGGACATTTCAAGGTCTTAGAAATGATTTCGCAGGATCTTAGGGCAAAGGCCAGACTTCTTTTGGGGCAAGATTAATCTTTTATTATATATGTGTGTACATATATAGATAAACACACACACGCACGCGCACACACACACACACACACACATATATATATATATATATATATATATATATATATATATATATAAACATATATATTTATATGTATACATCTTTTCATTAAAAATATATGCTGGGTTCAGCATGGTGGCACATGACTGTACTCCCAGCAGCTTGGGAGGCTGAGGCAGAAGGACGGGTGAGTTTAAAGACAGGCTTAGCAAAAGCAAGACAGGAGACAGTGAGACCTTGTCTCTAAATAAAATGCAGAAAATAGGGCTGGGTATGTGGTTCAGTGGTCAAATGCCACTGAGTTCAGTCCCTGGTACCCTAAATAAATAAATAAATATGTTGGTTGTAACCATTTGTAACTTCATATAAATGCTTAAGTATTGTTGTACAGTTGATATATTCAATATGTAAACTTTGAACTTCATGTAAATTTTTCGAGGGTTGTTTTTACTTAGTCTGTGTTGACTTAATTTTCTAAGTAGTCTTATAATATTCTAGATAGCCTCAAAGTCTTATTATAAGCTGAAAAGGAGATTTGGTAACTATCCACTTACAAATTATGGTTACATATATGGATATATTCACTTATATATTGTGTTCTGAGTGTTTTGAGGGTTGTTTTTATTTATTCCATATTGAGTTAAAGTTCTAGATATTCTTATTTGCACATTAATGATAATCTTGAAGTCATATCAGCAAAAAATGAATTTGATAAGCTTCTATAGTACAGCAATGATGCCACCTTAGAACTTCCAGTGCTGATAGCCAGAATTCATTTGATCATGAGTGTCCCTTCATGGTTTGTTGTGATTCACCTAGATGACCCATAGCAAAATATAGTCATTTTCATTTTAGTGACCTGAAAAAGATAGCACCTACATATCTGATTGATCAGTTTCAATATTTAGGATCTCATCACATTATTCCCCTATTTCTTCCAACAAAGATGAAGTTAATTACAACCCAGGTCAGGAGGCAGACTCATTTCTGTCATTATAGAAACAAAAGTGTATAGTCTTGTATTTCAATAAAACTTTATGAACACTAAAATTTGATATTTTTATATACTAAGAAATATTCTTCTTCTAATTTTTTTCAACCACTAAAAAAATTAAAATCCATTGCTGGCTCATGAATTATATATAAATAAGTAGCAGGCTAGATTTGGTAAGCTACAGTTTACCAATGGATTCAGTGATTCTGTAATTGACTTTGTTTTTTAAATATTTACTTCTTTAGTTGTAGTTGGACACAATACCCTTATTTTATTTATTTATATGTGGTGCTGTGGATTGAACCCAGGGCCTTGCACATGCTAGGTAAACGATCTACCACTGAGCCACAACCTCAGCCCCTCTATAATTGACTTTTGATTTCACATTTATAATAGGATATCTTTCATTACTACCAATTAAATAAATTAATACCACTGACAATCAGGAAAATAAATTGTGACTCCTCTAAATTTTTTTCAAACCCAGTGTTGTTGTTAAGCTAAAAAATAAAACTGTTATATGTGGTTAATGGATTCTAGTACAACTGGTTAATATTCTATTTATCATCTAAATAAACAGTCTAAGAAGATTCTTATAATATTTCTGATATTAGGTTCCCAGACAGAGTTTCTGTGGCAGAAGGAGAGTATTCATTTTCTCTCTTCCCACATTCAAACTTTAATATGGATAAAATAGAGGTAGTGATCAAGTATCAATATCCCCAAGGGAATATAGACCAAACAGAAAAATCTTACTTGCACAGATGTGGTGAAAATAAGAAATCATTAATGCAACAATATCATTTCACTCTGATGAAGACTGAAGAAGTTCCCCTAGAACTAGATTTCACTTCTTCCTTCACATTAGGTCAGTGGGCACAATGAGCCATTTGCAATAGCATGTAACATAAAATTAATCAAGCTCATTTAATGGTTATACATTGCTTTATCCCAACTTTTTCCTTAACTGAGTAATTTTTAAGTATTATAAGTTTACATAAAGTATCTTTCTCAAATAAAAAGACTAAATTACTTACACTTTTTTTTTTCATATTTAGATCTCCAGAGCTACAGAAAGGAGTGATCTAGGCAATCAGGTAAGAAGTGACATTTTTGCAGACTTCAAATGGACTGATTTCAGAGTACCTGTTAAAAAGGTAGTTTTGTTTACTCATGTGCTTTTGATACTCTGGATTTCTGCTTTCTGCATACAAACATTTCTGTTGCTTCTCTTTGAAGTTTTTTATTCTGAATTGTGTTTACTGTTGAGTCTGGTCCATTGTGCCTATGGGTCATATTTACATGAGAACCTATCTGTTATCAGATATTGACATTTCTGTATTATGACTAGTTGATTTCACATTCCTAAGATTACTGCTCCTTTTGTTTTATTGCAAGTTATTTTATTTTGCTTCCTAAAAATATCAACTTCTTTTTAAAAAGCAAACAAGGTTATTAGGAGAATATTTAGAAAAGTAATTCTATAGCTATACCTTTGAGGATGGAAGTAACCAATACGTATCAACTCCATCACTTTCAAGTGAACAAAATGGCGCACAATGCCACATTCCACCTGTGCACACCACTCAGCAAGATTCTTGAAAGAGATCATACTTGTTTTCTTTTTCTGTGTTATTTCAGGTGTCACAATAGGACCTAGATTCAAAAGAATAACTAATTCTCTCTCTCAAATAATTTAACACAGGGAACCTTCCCTGCTATAGTATTTTGATCTTCAGACATAGTGAAAATTTATGCACAGTCCATCTTTCAAGGCAGCGCAAAAGATAGAAACCAATCAACCATTTTTAAACTATCCTCAAAGAAAGATTATTCACAAATACTTTTCCTCCTTCTTTCAGGTTTTTAACTATCATTGCAATTATATATTGAGGACCAAAAACTCTAGAGCATTGTTACTGATAAATGATTTCTGTTCATACCAATTTCATTCATTAGAGCTTTTTAATTCATTTTGGTTTTGTTGATTTCCGTGGCTGTGTTTTTCATTTTTTTCAATACATTCCATTTTTCTGTTTCTTTTCAATGTTTTAATCCAATTACCAGCTCTGTAAACAAGCGTTTGCCACATCTACAGTAGGTGCACTGAACTGTGAGTGGAAGTGATTTCTGATTACAGACAGGCTAATTTTCAAGGGACAAGAGAAACAACATGCACTGAAGTGAAGAAAAAATAATGGAAAATACCTTGTTAGGTGACATATGGCACAGATTTAGAGTGCAGATGGGAAAGAAAAAAAAGTTATTTAATCCTAAAATACATATGTATTTCCTGGACAGTGGAATTTCAAGGTCATATGTGATCAGTTTGGTTATGAGAAGAATAAAAATTTTACACATTTTATTGTTCAAGAGTGTTCATTAATATTAGGATTAGCCTAATTGAGAATGTGACAAAAAGCAATTTAGACTCTTTAAATCCCTAGAGTTTTGTTAATAAGGCCAAAGACAAAAATGGCAGTAAGCAAAAATATATCCAGGATCTCTGAATTTTCTCACGCTGTTCACTCTTTGTTGGTTCTCATTTTACTCCACCCCTTACTCAAATATCTTCTTTCAAGGGGTCCTACTTCTACCCCCCAAATAAATAAATAAATAAATCATATACTTCCTGCACCCTGAAATAGGATTAATCATGCCTTGGGGAATTACCTATATTGCAATCTTTGTATAGTGCTTAGGATTCATACCTTGAGATAAAGGGGTTGATGATGTAGGATCATAGTGGGTCTAATATGAGCTGAGAAATAATCCAATATTCTAGGTAGTAAAAGGACTTCAGATTTCCTACAATCATGTGGTCACATCACGGATTAGGTTAATTCCTGCATCAATGTAAAGACTGAGAGTAATTATCTAATGGAAGCCAGAGTCAGAACAAAGTAAGTTGAAAACCCAGCTGCTGCTGTCTGATGTTCCCTGGTCTCTCCTGGCATAGGAGTGATGGGTGTGGATTATGCAAGGTCCTTTCCATTGGCAGAAGGTTTAGTAAAACAACATTGGAAAATCAAAAATAACAACTGAAGCCTTGTCAAATGGGGCCAACTTCCATCACAAGAATGGAACATCCTATTTTGAATCTCCTCAGTCTGAGAAAGCAAGGATCCTAGTCTGTGAAGTCTTTGGGAAAACCATCAAACATAATATCCACAGCACTGGAAGCCATTTCATTGATCCTTTAACCACTGAGAGTTAATATTTCCACATAATGATGTGCTTTTTTTGGTCAACAAAGCCAAGAGACAGGAGGCTAAACACAGATGACTGCCAGGGACCGAAGTGTCAATTTCTTAGAAGTAATGAAGAGCTTTAAAGAGTTGTCAGGATGAGTTAAATGAAGTGATGAAAAAGCAGGGAAACTCTATGTGCTCTCTGCATAGTGTCTAGGGACAGGAATGCAATTGTACAGAAATCAGCCAAAATTTTGGCCTTATCCTCTTCTTCGTAGAGGCCAATGGAAAGAGGACCAACCTCTGCTCTCTGGTGGTTTATATGACAGAGTCCAACTGTACTTAGTAATGCAGCTTGATATAGTTCCTTTAGTTCTTTATGCAAACATCAAATGATAAAATTTTCCTTAATATTTAAGAGACATTTAACTGCCAAATGATACAATATGTGATTTAACACTGAAATCTACTATTTAATGTCACTTTTTATCTTTTCATTCCATTATATACTATAAAATACTGTTGTAATTTATAATGATAATGATAATCACATACAATAACCATAAATTCACTTCTAGTACTATCAGAATATATCTAAGACAAAGCATAAAGTCCATATAAAACTAACACACAAGGCTTTGACTTTGGTTTGCAGGCTTTTATCATGTGTTGAGGGGCTACCATCTAAACACTCAGGACATGTTCATTTGATGTGGGCCATCATCAGAATGTGACTCTTTGGTCCAGTACCTCTATTGAGAAAAAGGCACTTCCTCCCTTTGTGCAAATTGCTATGGGTACAAAAGAGTCTGTTTCCTAAGTAAACCATGGGCACCTTCAAGAGCTAAAAAGAAGAACACATATCAGGCTATTATAAATAAAAATTGACATTTAGATGGTAAATCAGCTAGTCTGCTTTTCTATATCGATGGAATTCACTGAATAGTGGTTTCAGAATCTTCTTCCTTGACATGAAAAGGTCATTCCAGAATGGTAATGGTGGCCCAGGAAGTAGATCATCATTTTCACCTCTGCTATCACAGCCATCTAGGCAGAACCACAGCTAATTTTTCAAGACCCCAATCCATGATATACACAGGGAATTTTGTTGATAGCTCAACAATGTCAAAATGGTGGCAATATTGTGGAAAGGTGATTCCATTGTTGGCAAACAATATTAGATTCTTTCAATGTGTTGATAAAATGAGGAAAGAGTTGTACTTTGCTTGTTAGATCCTTTTTGCAAATTAGCTACAAAGTGTAAAGTTATCACCATGGAAGTTTAGATTAAGTAGCTTGAAAGGAATATTAATTCCTGAAAAAAACTTAATCTTCTGGGTATCTGTTTTTTTTATTTCCTGCTTTTCAAAGCCTATTGTTCACTCATCCCTTCTTCAGTCAAACGGGACAAATTCCCCATCACCCTACTAGGGTTGGGTCTACCATGTTTCTGAGTTCTATTTCCTTCTGGAGCAGGAAGTGGGGATTTGTGCCTAAGAAGGGCTCACACTAGCATCCTGGGATAGCTGGTCCTGATCCTAGTCTTATCTTCTAGCATTTGGGACTTTGAATCTGCCCTAATTTCATGGTCTTAAGTAAGCCTTACATAATGGCTTTTCTACAAAAGTCTTAATCTCTGAGAATCATATGCTCAATAATCCTTGTTTTAGAAAACCTGTACTCACCTCTGACCTATATGGGTTCTATTTTCCTATGCCTATGAAAATACTCGACACTTGTGCTATAGAATACTTTTTCTCTTTTAGTATTTCATATGAGATTCTCTTGTGGAACAGCAGCACTGATGGGTAAAGCTTTGATACTCTGATCTGCTTTGGTTTTCAATGGATACCCATAGTCGATGCCTGAAAGGGACTGCCATAGAAATACGAAAGGCTAACTTTTCTCCACCTCAGGTTTGCTACATAGAGCTCACTGGAGAGATAAATGTGCTCTTTAAAAATTTATTTCCTCTGCATTTTCTCTTCCTATAAATGGGAACCTGGGATCTCATAAAACTGAATTAAAATTATCAAATACTATTGAACCAACCTAATGAAAATTTTAACCAAAAGTCATTGTAAATTAGGTATGTGATATAGTGAGAATACAAGCCTTTGTAAAGTAGGTATTGTTCTTATGTAAACTCATGAATGGAGACTTTCTTGAATAAATTACTTCTTAATAACATCAGAGAGTCATTGGCTGAGTAAATATCTCCCTGGGGCACTTGCTGAGGTTCCTGAATTTAAATGTTCAATAGAACTTCATATTTGTCACCTTTACTAACGAGTTTTTCTTTATGAAATCATTATTAGCATGAAAAAAGTTAAATTTTGTATCTAATTCCTAGATTAATGCTGTTTAAAAGACCCCAAGGGGTTGAAAGTTTTCTTGCTGGAATGCAACATTTACATAATTTCTATTGCCCCAACATTTACACTCCCCAACCCACTGTCAATTTGCTACCTAAAGCAGGAAAAAAGAAAAATGATCAGAACAGCCGGAATATCTGGGAATTTCTGCTAAGAAGAACAATGGGCCTCCTCAAAGGGCCAGATAGCAAAATCATTTCTTCTATTCCCACTTGTGATTGAAGCATAAAAAGCCTTTCCTGTTGTTCTTTCTAAGGCACATATTCCCAATAAGGGCTACTGCCGCTGCATTTATAATATTCATGAACAAGTTTAACACAATGGCTAACTGATTCCCTGAGTTGATACAGCTACAATCTGGTTATTTTCTTTTTGATTGAGGACTTTACCTGCATTTCTTTCATTTCAGCATTGTAGCAGATGGTCCAAGTTCTCTCCTATTGAGGCAGGAACTGTGTAGGCCCTGCAACTTCAGCTTGGAACTATCAATATTGCCCACCCTACAGAAACTTTTAAGATAGAAGATGAAAGGTATATTCATAAACAGACCTGGATTGCCTTCCACACTGGATAATAAAGCAAGGCTATGACATTTCAGAGATGCCACTCTCAGAAAGAAAGATGCAAACAAATGACCAGTGTGATTTACACACTGCACAGGCTCCTCCTGTTTGTGGCTAACTAGACTTTCAAATTTACAGGTAGCTTCTTCCACAGTGGACTAAGCTAAGCATGTCCAACACAGAAAAAGTTCCAAGTTTCATGTAGGGACTTCAGTTCCTTGCTTCCTGACCACAAAAATGTACATGGCACACTCACTACAAGATTTTCAGCATGGAGTCCAGGTGCAGTGGCGCACACCTGTAATCCCAGTGGCTCTAGAAGCTGAGGCAGGAGGATCTCGAGTTCAAAGCCAGCCTCAGCAAAAGCAACTAAGTGAGACCCTGTCTCTAAAGTAAATAAATTAAAGGGCTGGGGATGTGGCTCAGTGGCTGAGCGCCCCTGAGTTCAATCTCCGGAACCAAAAAAGATTTCCAGGATTTGGTGTCCCTTAAAATTGAATCAACAAAGACTACTCCTTGGTGATATAATTGATTGTGGAAAAAATGGTACATTTTCTGAGTGGCCTATTTTTTATCACTTTTGCAATATATGAGATTAAAAAGCATATTTAACAAAATCATCACATGAAAAATGTATTTTAATATGATTGATGTGACTGTGAATTTTTTTTAACACACGGCCTCAAAAGTATTAACAAATGTTGTTCAAAGATGATTCTATGCCAGTTAATTTACTCCTAAGCAAACCCCAGAGAAGGCATTCAAATGACCATGGCAGAAAACATATTTGTCCAAGAACATAAACTAGCAAATATCTGAGTATTTACACCAGCCTCCACAAGGACAGCCCTATATTAAACCAAAGGTTTTCAACAGAAGTGAAATCTGGTTCCATATTATGCTACAAATTCATTGAAATACATATATGCTAACAAAATTCTATATCTCTACATAATATTTTTCTACTGAATTTCATCAGGAAATCAAATATGAAATCCTGCAGAAAATATTTCCCAGGCCACTTTACTCAACAAGTATTGATTGAGAACATTCCAAGCATCTGTCAGACCTACATGCAGGGGACTCCAGTGGCAGGAGTCAAAGCAGACAAGAGCGAGAATGAGGTTAAAATAGTGATGACCTCTGTGGAGGGTGAATCGGAATATGAATGCACCAGTACTGGGAACCAAGGTCCCCATCCAATACTGGGGATTCTCTTCCTAATCATTTCTTCAAATTCCAAACTCACCCCCTCTTCTGAGACCAGAGGCATTTCCTCCTTGCCAGAAGATTCTCTGCCCTCACACTGAAGTTCCCAGAACTTGGCACTCTTCCCTCTTAACTAGTTCATTACACTGTCAGGTTGCAAGGGACACATTCCAAGGCATCAATTGGCCCAGACTGAATTTACCTTACATGGGAGACTTCACTTAGGCCAAACAAAAACGTTTCCTAGTCTTCCAATTTCTATGATTAAAATTACCTATTAATTTTAGTAGGGGTTATCGATATTCATGTCTATGCTATATCCGTGATGTATTAGATGTTTAAATAAAAGCAGAAAACTGAACTAAAAAATGCCCTACTGCTTCCAGCAAGCATCCTATCAGGACACTGGTCAGCAATAGTGAAGGTCTTGAAGATGGACCATCTGTAGGCAAAATCCTGGCTCAATCTTTTTAAGCCGTGTGACCTTTAGAAATACACTTTTTCTTTTCTTGTCTCAGTTTTCCTTTCAGACACAATTTCTACCTCAAATTTTTTCTATTAAATGATAAAATATAATCAGGATAATGGTATCATGACTGGCACATAGTATTGTTATGATGCCATTTTAGAGCAAAGCAAAAGAAGCAGCTGTCCATCAGAAGCAAGCATCCAACTTGCATTTGGGGGACTTCAGTCTTAAAGCATAGTATAGAGGGTAATAAATGACATGGATGGAAATGTTCACAAAGCCTGGGATCTATCAGCATGGTAGTGATTTTGTGCAGCATATTTTCATGGAAACTGACATGTGGAGAAATAGTGATAAATAACCAAACAGCTCTTGAATGATAAGCTGTCTCCTGAAAATAGGAGGACAGCAGAGAACCCATTTCACTAAGCACACACTGAAGCATTGCTTAGGACCCAGTATAAGCTTTAGAAGGTGTTGAGAAACCAGCTCCACAGGCATCAGGGAGAGTTGATGTCAGTCCATTTGGGTTGCTATAAAAAATATATTAGGTTTATAAACAGCAGACATTTATTTCTGATAGTCTTTGAGGCTGGGAAGACCAAGATCAGAGTACTGGTATGATTAGGATCTGGTGAGGGTCCTCTCCTTCTTTGCAGTCAACAAATTTCTAATTTTGTCCTCGAAAGGCTAAAAGAGACCAGTAGCTTTCTGAGGTCTCTTTTATAAGGGCTCTAATCCCCCATGATCTCATCACTTCCCTAAGAACCCATCTCCCAATACTATTTCCTTGGAAATTAGGTTTTTAACCTATGAATTTAGGGGAAACACACATTTAGATCATAGCAGTTGGCGTGGTAACATAAAGCCTTGGTATAAAGGTAGCCATTTTAATTCATAGATACTGGAAACTTGTCTAATAGGATGAGACAATAAGTCTATGGTAAAACAGTCAATATAACTGAAAAATGGCTCCAGGAGATCTTAAGTCAATAGAATTGACTAATTAGCTCAGAGTGGTGGAACAGTTCCTTAAATCAGGTTACTCCTGAGATTTTCTGAATGCTAACTGACTTCTTTGTGCTTTCATTCTGCATCTAGAACACGTAATAATAATGCCCACATCTCTCAAGATGGAGAGGGTTAAATGAGAAAGATAAAATATATGAAAGTGCTTAACAAAGTATTTGATGCAAAGCCAATGATATACACATCTAACTTTTTTAAAATTTGTTCTTCCTAATTCTATGTACTTTCAAAAATCTATGTTTTCTCATAGATTTGTATTCAGTCTACTCCATTCAAGCCATGGACAAGCCTTCTTAGTAAAACACCAGCATGAGTGGGGCACATGTCTAATAATGTACCAGTGCAACGAACACATTTTGGGTTTTATTGTCTCTCACTCTACAGAAAAGTTAGCAGTGAGAGACTTCTCATGGCACACATCAATTTATTATTATAAACAAAGAACAAAAGATGATGCCAAAATTAAAGAGCTATTTTTACAGGCAAACATGGCAGAATGGCTTGGTCTAGAGTTGCTCTTTTCAGCCACGCCCACACAGAGTTAACAGCCATCTTAATCATCACTCTTGATTATAAAACTCAGTAACAAATCCTGTTTTGCAATAAGCCTCCAGTGTAACTTCAGGTAAAGTAAAATTAGCAAATTCACATATATGATAAGCAGTACAATATGTTATCATAATATACTAGTAAAGGAGTTCATATGTAATGTGATAATATGTTATATAGTATCCACTACTATATAATGTATATGTGTAGGTAGAAATATATGTACCTTAATCACTTTGCAAAAAATTGCTTAATTTTTCTCAAAGATTTTTTTGATAAGCAAATATGATGGTAGATACAAAAAATCCTTTGAAAAATTAAATATTATCCTAATCATACTGCACATTTATATATATATTTTTATATATACACACATATATATGTATATATATATATACACACACACACACATCTGATTTACCAAGGAAAATAATACATGTATTTGGTGACAGTTCCATTTAGCTATTTTCCCTGTAATCATAAATAAATACCCTGATAATAACTACTCAATCAGGATTTTAATATAGTTCATCATTCTGGGGATAAACTCAATGTTATCATTGTGACTTCTTTTTGTACCTGCTGTGCCAGGCATGGTGGTAGAGACAGAGATATCAGTAGTGACCAATTCATATGCAGTCCTTGTACTTATAGAGATGGATACTCAGGCAGTTGGCAAATAAAGGCACAAATTGATGTGTAATTGCAAATTATCTCAGTGCTATAATGGGTAAGGATAAAACAAATAATGAGGAGACAGGACCCAATCATCGAAGTATTCCCTGAAGCAGTAACATTTGATCTAGAATCTATCTACAGAGTGGTTTGCAGTTACCTGGATAGAGGGAGTGGGGCAGGGACTAGGGAGGCCAGAGATTAGGGAGCACCTTCCAGCAGAGGGCACCCTGTCTTGGAGGAGGTGGCTGCCTGACAACACAATGGCTTTAATGTGTGGGGTCCTGGAAGAAGGTCAGTGGGGAAGAGGACAGCAAGAAAGCTAGAATCTCCCAAAGCTTCATGAGGATTTTTGCTTTTTCGGTGCCATGATAAACTACTTCTGGCTTTTAAATCGGATTAAAGAGTCTTGTCTTTTTTTTAAATGCTGATGTTTCAATAGTTGCAGGAAAAGCATAACCTCTACCTTAGGCTTAGGTGTCTCCCTTTGTCTTTTTAATGAGTGCTAACTACAAAACCTAAATTTAGCTTTATCAGAAGCACTCAGCTATAGCAGCCCATAGAGGCTCAAAGTGGTTTTTGCATTTCCTCTGGGATGTGAAGGGCAGGCCCAAGGTTTGAAGGTCCTAATAAAAAGTACTAGCAGCTGCAGAAGGTGTAAGAGAGTGAGGGGGAAGAGTGGCTTCTGGAAGCCCTCTGCCCAGACACAGGCTAACTCTGAAGGATTAGACAGAGGAAACCCAAACACAGACAGAGATGCAAATGTCTCCAGGAACTGGGACAAGTATGAGCCTCAGCTCCAAATGTCAATTACTGGAAGTCTCCAGAGTCTGGTTAAAAATAGATATGCAGGTTTCTTTGTTCACATGTCAGGAAGGGTCATCCCATCAAATCAGATTCCCATCACCCTCTTATCACCCAAGAGCTGAGTTGTCAACCATTTGCAACTGTAAATTTTGGTTAAGATGCTGTCAGAGTCCAAATTAGCATGTGCCCTTTCAATTATATACAAATATCACGGACTCCAGGATTTCACAGGATGTGCACAATGTGGAAATGCACATAAACATAATATGTATAAACATTGCTATAAAACCTGGCTTTTTTTCCCACCAACTACCCTCTTGCATATTTCTGGAGAGAGGAAGGAAGATGGAGGGAGAAGGCCAGGGAGCAATTGCAAGTTGCCAGAAGGTAAGTTGGATCAACCAGGAGCCAGTAACAGATTGAGGACACAGAAAACTACATCCCATTATCCATTTCTGCTGCCACCTCACTTAGAGACCTTTGGAAAGTCTCTTGTGTTGCAGTTTCCCTCTTCCTGTACTTAGATGAATCCCTAGCTACCCACCTTTGCCCAAGAAATACTGTACAAATGAATTAGATTTATTCTGAATGACTCATGGCCTTCTCCTGCGAAAAGTGCTTAAATTTGTAGTCAACTCCAAATTAGACTTGGTAATTGAGGGAGCTGCAGTATAGATATTCCCAAATAACAGACAATCTAAAAGTCATTTTAACTCGATTCTGGTATGCAATGTTTGATTTTTGAAGAGAGCAATAGATTTGCTTGCCTAATTAGTTTTAGCTTTAGCCAGTATTCAGCCTGTTCCATGAGCCCTGCCTAGTTTGAAACAAACAAACAAACAAACAACAACAACAAAAAAAAGATGCAGAACAGGAAGGAAAGTCCCAAAATGTAAATGTTGTAATGTAAAATGTAATGTAAAAATGTAAAATAAGGGGTGGGGAGGCCAGGGATAGAGCCACAAAATGAACAATTTACCAATTTTCAATAAATCTAGATTTAAGTTTAGTTTAAGGAATGGTGGTAGTATGCTTTTTACTCCTTGCCAGTAAATCCCCCTTTTTAACCTGACTCTTCACCTATAAGCCTTAGCAATTTCATCATGCCAAATTTTCCTCCCTCCTCCAACAGTGCAAATGAACCATTATGGTGCTGTCAATGTTTGGGATAGCTTAAACAATCTTATTATATTTTTAACAGTTCTTTCCACAATAAGCAAACATTTTAAGAATTAGTCTTCCCTCTAACATTTTGGTGACACCATTTTTGGTGACAAACAGAATTGCATTGGAATTCAGGTATCCTCTCTTTAAATGTAAATATTTTTATTTCTCTGGCCCTGTCTTAATCTAATCTGTCTTCCTCCAAATAGGTATAAAATCAAAGATCCTGTAAAAATGACTGTTGAAAACCATTTACAAGGTTTATCCCAAAGAGCAAACCTGTTTTTCCTAACAACCCACAGAAATTTTACCAGCTTCTAAGGGTCCCAGCCTAATATTTTCAAACCTTCCACACATTGGGAAGCAGTGACTTCTGCCTCTACTGATCTTGACCTGCAGGTTCTGTAGAATAAGAAATGACCATTTTCGCTGGGCATAATGGTGCACACCTGTAATCCCAGGGCACAGGAGGCTGAGACAGGAGGAATGCGAGTTCAAAGCCAGCCTCAGCAAAAAGTGAAGCACCAAACAACTCAGTGGGACCCTGTCTCTAAATAAAATACAAAATAGGCCTGGAGACATGACTCAGTGGTTGAATGTCCTTGAATTCAACCCCCGTACATGCCCCCCCCCCAAAAAAAAAAGAAATGACAATTTTCAATTTTTAACCATTTGCCAGAACTCTTCTAAACACTTCATCCACATGAACTCATTTTATTACAACTCCAGAGTTAGGCATTTTTATTATCTGCAATTTTCAAGATGAGGAAACCTAAGAAGGGAGACTTTAAGTGAATGTGAGAATATCACTAGTGAATCCTGACTCCAAGGTTCTTTCCCATCCACCTCCCCTATGTGGTACTGACCTGACTTAGCCAAGAGTAAGATTGCCCTTTACCCTACCCCAGCATCCAGGCATACCCTCCGCATTGTGACTCTGCGAAGGATACAGAATATAATACTGAAGATTCAGCACAAAAACTTCCAACTATCCCCAGTCTCCCAATGGCTCTCAATCATCAATTAAAGCAGAATGTCTAAAGATGGGGAATTTTTTTTTTAAATAGCTCCCTAGGTGCTTCTATTGTACAGCCAAGTCTGGGGACCATTCATCAGCATTAAGAGAAGGCAGAGAAGAAGATAGTATACAATAATGGGTAAGAAAAATCTAGGAGCATTAGATTCGGAATCCCAGCATTTCTCCTGGCCTGTCCCATACAGCACACCAAGTATGTAGCCCTTTCTCAGGCAACGGAGAACTGCATGAAAGTAGGTCGGGCCTTCCTATTTCTTGAAGAGAATCATAAAATTCCTCTCAGTACAATGCACAGTAGACTAGGAGGCTGGACAAGAGAATATTCACAAGATCTCTTCTGCCTCAAGAGATCTGTGATCGCAAAGCAAAAATCTGATAATAATGCTGAATGGTAACCATAGGATGGACTGAAATATCCTCTTACCTCTGTTTCTCACCTCTGCATTTACAATAGAACTTCCATTGTTCTTGTTTCAGTACTCTGTAAGCCAGATAATTATTTGAAACTCCTGCAGTCCCAATGCCATCTCTGAGCAAAGATTTAATGTCTGAGTCCTAGAGAGAGATTTCTGATTACCAAGACTTCATTATCTTTATGAATCAAGCGACAGTACATTTCCTGATGTACAGGAAAGCTTTACCATAGACTGTTAAGTCTGAACTGCCATTGTCAAAATAAATGGAGAAAGCATGTTGTGTGATTTACTTTCCTTGATTTTTTTGCTGTCTGTTTGCATACCCACTCATCTGCAAAATTTGGTAATTCACAATGGGGCTCTCTGTCATTAGTCTGAATTAGG
This sequence comes from Marmota monax, assembly GCF_021218885.2. Lineage (NCBI taxonomy): Eukaryota > Metazoa > Chordata > Mammalia > Rodentia > Sciuridae > Marmota > Marmota monax. Next base: position 4,947,836 of record NW_026692356.1, on the reverse strand, counting down.
AAGTTCCTACTGTATTTTAAAAATCAAATTGAAGTCCTCAGGAGGTTGAAATGCTTGAAATTATCTAAATGATTTTCATTATTATAGCTCAGATTTTTATTAAACATGTTATTACTTTTCAGAAATAATGAACAATAATATAATAATTAATAATCAAACATATATCAAGGGGTACTTCATTTCAAACTATAAAATTAAAAGCCTGATGAATAGCATTTATGGCAGTAGAATACAGTCTCCAGTTTCTCCAGCTGGGTGGCTGGACACTTTGGGCTTAGTGAACTGCCAGGTAGATACACTGCTTTCTCCCTTGTCCTGCTATGTCCACAGTTGTCTCATGCATCATTTTTATTGGCACTCAATACATACGTGTGACCACAGAAGTAGAATTTTTAATTATTCTCATAGTCTTTAATGGCAAAAGAATACCAGCAATCCTATCAAAATGCCCACCTACTCCACCTCCAGATCAGCCATGCAGGACCCCAACAACCTTTATACAAGAATTTTTTTCCCTCCCATCCATCCAACCCAATTCTCTTCTGGAGTTCTCTACAAATGAACTCAAAAGGGCATGAAAAGGGCAGAAAAGGGAGAACATAAATACTTAAATTTTTTTCCCAATCTATAAGCAGAGAAATACAGGATCATATTTACATACTATAATGAGCATACATCTTAAATAAATATAAAAATAAAATCTCAGAGCTGTAAGACACTCTAAGATCCCACCATCTTGCTTTACTCATGAAGAAACTGAGAGCTTAGAACTAAATGAAATGATTTGGCACATAAAATACCCCCTAATGAAGACATAACAAAAATAATGTCAGTGTGCAAAACTATTAGGAAGGAAGAAAGCAGTAGAGTGCTTCATGATAAGAATGGGTTAGTGATTCTTTCACTTTGAAGCTGTTTCCTTGTCTTTTTGTTACTATATTCATCCTGGGATCTTGCCTTGGAGTTAGATATAAGTGGTATTATTGAGCCAGGAATCAAGTTCTACATATATGATTGAAATAAAAGACTGAAAATCATTTAAGTTAAAAAATAATAATCCTATAAGTGTGCTATTTTTCACCTCGACCTTTACACCTATGTACACATACATGCACACACACACAAAAATAGTCTAAATTTTTATCTAAAAACATGAAGGCATCATTACATAAACTCTGTAAAAGCAAAGGCTATTTCTGGCTTGTGGTCTTTAAGCTGCCTGCCCTTGCAAGGTGTTATGTATGCAATATATGCTTAATAAATACTCATATATGGAAAGGATGATGATGATAACAACCTTTGCCAAATGCCAATTACAGGACATCCAGTCAAGGCTTCATGGGTCAATACATCAGCAGAAAGGAAGCAGCAAATGGAATTAAAATAATGTATCTGTTTGTTCATTGTTAATGGCTGCTATGAATTTGAATTAGGCCAGTAATTGCTTCCCTGATATGAGAGCAAAATGCCAAGGTAAAGACTGTAATTAACATTCAGAAGGAATGTAAGCCCAGAGTGTGGGGACTCCTTTGAAAAGAAATCTCCAGTTTCCTCTTTTTCCAAACCTCCTCCTAATTTCTTAACATCCTTTGATTTCAAACTTCCCTTCTTGTTGGTTTTGTCCTCCCCCTCTCCTCCCAGAACCCTGCTTTTAATGATGACTCCCAATTTGGAAGCAAACAAAATTCCTGTGTGCTGCTTTAAAGGCTCGAGAGTAACCGCCCAACCAGCAATAATAGGAGTTTTGATGAGAAGTCAGGCAAAGGCCTGTGAGACGTTCAATTTTAAAAATAATATTCACTGCCCAAGCTCAAGCTACTCTATATCCAAGGGAAAGTAAAAATGTGCCCTTTTATCACTTCTGATCATGGTTTAACAGGACAAGGACAGATAATGGCCAAACCTCCTAATCCAAAGGGAATCAGATGACTCAGCTACATCCATTATGGAATAAGTAATTGCAATTATGTTAAATTTTTGAAAACCAAGCAATTGAGTTTTTTGGACTCCTTTCAGTTGGCATCAGTTTTTGATCTCTTGTTCCTTTTATTGGTTAGGAATGTGATTGGTAAGTATCAGAACACCTCAATTTCCCCCACCACATAACCCTGTTAAGAATAGTGCTATTGAGACAATCTATCTCCCCAAAAGAAGCAGACTTAGTGCTGGGTGAATAACAGAGCTAAGAATAGTTTATGTCCATCCCTTCCCTGGTGGTTCCCAGCTCTGTGCTGGACTCCAATAATACAGCCATGAAAACTCATAGAGCCCCAACTGCCACTTTGTACTTGGCAAGCGCTAAGATAATGCTTAACACAGCAAATGAAAAGTCGTTTTCCTTACTAGAGTTTAGGACACATCACAACACAGTATACTTGACAAAGAAGGAAAGGAGGGAAACTACATTTCTCAAATCAAGATCTTCAGGTAGGTTGTTGCAGTAAGAAAGTGGTTACAATCATAAAGTGAAAGTAAAGAAATGGCTTTGAGATAAGAGACTCCATTGTCTAGGGATAATTTAGTGTCCAGGCAAAAATTTCCTAAGGTCAGGACTTTCTATATCTAAGTAATAATAATTACAGGGAAATAATTACAGGAAATACTTTAATCAGTAGGCATCACTTATTCAAGAAGTCTATATTTAAGCATATGCTCCATGTATAATACCATTTTATAAGCATAACTAAGTAGAGTAAAAGTGTGTTTTTGATCTGATAACATGATTAAAGAAGGAATTGTGTGGTTGAAAATCAATTGCACTGGCTACCCACAACCTGGTGAGCTTAAAATCCGATTGCTTTTTCATTTTTGTTCCTCTCTTGGAATGACTTTAAAATGTCAGATTTTGTCTCCGGAGCAGTAGGGGTTCCATCTGCAATATCAGTGACACACAGAAACTTCACAAGAAATGCTAAAATGCATTAAGGGAATCAGTAGAAAGCTATGAGCATTTGTGTGTACCCCTAGTGTAATTCCTTTCTCATTTTCTTTTTTTAAAAGTGAAACAAATGGCATAAAGCTGAGACATTGATATTGGTTATATAATGGTATAACAGAAAAAATGAACTAACAAGATTATACTATCAACCCCTTCTAAAATTAATATGAATGCTGAGTTAACCATGCTTTTTGAAGGTTTTATTATGTCCATTTTTTTAGCTCAACACTGTCAACCTTTTGGGCCAAATAATTCTGTTTTAGGGAGCCACCCTGTGTATGATATGGTATTTAGCAGTAGCCCTTGTTTCTACCCATTAGATGCAGCTACAACTTCCCAATGTTAAAAGCAAAATCCTGTCTCTGGACACTGTCAAAGCTCCCCTGGATAGCAAGATCAACCCCACACCTTGGAGAACCACTGCTTTGTATTGATGCCTAAGATTGTTAGCCATAAGAGCACATTTGAAATTCAGTATAACACATTGTTATAAATTAAACCAAGGAATCACATAGTCTGGAAACTATGACATTATGAAATTTATTATTCTTATTGTGTCATAGTTTTATTGCTGGTCTCAGGGTCGACTTTCCTAGTCATACTTATGCTATATATGTGGCTAGGCACCTAATGTCCATTCCCAAACTTTGTACGCCTTGGGGGGTCACCTATCAGGGTTATTCATGTACCTCATGAAAAAAGAGAAAGATGAATGTATTTCTTTTACTACTGGTTTACCCCACAGGAGGACGCATTTGCAAGGAAGAAGCTGCAGTAAGAGTACCAAGCTCAAGCAATTCTCACCTTCTCAAGACAATTTCTGGTTTATGAAACCAGTTGGGGGACTTTTTTCTCTGACTTTTCCTGTGTCAAAAGATTTTAGCATGCCTCTGACATTATTTTATGAAGACTGGTAGGAGGCAACCACAAAAAAAACTAGAATCTATCAAAACAAGTAAAACCCTTCAAACGACAGGTCAGTTCAGGTTGCCAATACAAATCACCACCCAAGTTGATCTGTCAGAGATTTGCATCCTCATAAAAGCACTTTCAGAGTGGATGATTCTTCATAATATGTCAGTAGTATATGTCATTATGGCCCATAGTCGTCTTCTCTTTATCATCTTACTCTCTGGACTTTCATGATTGACATTTGCCTAGTTTTTCTACTATACAGTAGGTCATGAGCCATTTTTTTTTCTGAGCTCCTTTTCTGGATACTTTCTTCTACAAAAGCTATAAATATTGTAGGGTTTACAGGGTCCTGTCCTCTGCCCTCTTCTTCTATTATCTCCTATGTGATCTCATTCAATCCCATGCTATCAATTATAAGCCATATGTTGACGATATACCAAGTCCTATAGTCATAGACCCAAATCCCTCTTGGCATCTCCATCTGGAAAACTAAATGGGCCTCTAAAGCTTAATGTAGCCAAGGCACAACTTCTGTTTCTCCATACTAACCTCTATCCACTAGTCTACACACACTCCAGTCCCCTCCCAAATCTACAAATCATCCTTTCTTTTCTCACATTCACTTCCAGCCCTCAAAATATATGCAAAATCCAGCTAGTGAACCCAGTAGTCTCTCTAATGCTGCTTCGTCAATAAAGTAATCTTTCTAAAGTTCTCAATCCTCTGCTTCCCATTATCCTTGGGGTAAGTTTCAACCCTTGTTAAAATACAACAGGCCTTGAGACCCCTGTGTTCTCGCACGGCCCTTCCTCACTCACAACTGGATGGTCACACTGGCCAACACACTGAGTTTGTTTCCAGTAGGAAGGTGTTGTGCCTTCTACTATTTTGTTGTGACGCCCTTTCCCCAGATCACTATCCCAAGCCCAGTGGTCTTTTCTTAGAAGGCCTTTATCACCTGCTTGAGCAACCCTATCTCTTATCATTCCACTACAGAGTGAAACTTTTTTATTTTATTCATAATATCTATTCCTGAAATCATTTGTCATAAATCTATTGTCTGGTTTCATGGATAGAATATGTGCCCCCGTGGGCAGTGACTCCACTTTGATAATTGTTCTAGCCTCTATCCTGGAATGTCTCTTGACACATAGAAAAGCTCTCAGTAAGTACTGTGAGCTGACTACCTAAAATGGAATCTGAACAGTGCAAGAAACCCACATAGAACATTCTGCCTAATGTGCCAACACACTGGCTCTATCACATGCCTGCCTACCATGCCAGTGTGTTATTCATCTCTTGAGAACTGCAGAGAACTCTGAATTGCCTCTCGGTGACTTTGAGATGCTTATTAATCAGGTGAACTCCTGTTTTAAGGAAGCTTCCAATTCTGGAAGGTCATGCAGTTTGCTTCCACAATGTTGATTGCTTCTGAGACCCAATGATTCCAGCATTCACACAATTTAATCAAGGACAAAATGAACTATTGTGAATGGATTGAAAATACGGGTATAAGTGCTTTTAGAGCAGTGAGATCCATATTGAGACTCTGCTGTCAGGAAGAGTTTAGAAGGAGATTAACAATATAACCCACCAGGTGGACATGGTGTACATGCCTGTAGTCCCAGTGGCTCAGGAGGCTGAGGCAGGAGGATCACAAATTCAAGACCAGCCTTTGTTGAGGGCCACAGCTGAGTCGGGATGACACATGACATTTTTGCCAGAAGTAGTGGTTGAGAGGTGACGCTAGTGAGCCATTAAGATGATGACTTTTGAGTTCTGGCGGAGTTCCTGGAGTTCCCGTTGAGTTCCGCTTGAGCTCTCGCGGGGATTCTCGGAGAGTTCCCATTGGTTGGGGAAGTGCCGGAGGAGGGATTTTTCCGGTTGCTGGTTCCTGGAGGAGCCGCATGGCATTTCGGGGGAGTTCCCGGGAGTGTGTGTGGAGTGTGCTGGTGGAGTTCAGAAATAAAGTTTGTTCCTGCTTCAGTGGCTCCTGATTTGTGCCCAGCCAGACTGCGGCAAGCCTTAGCAATAAAGGAAGGCCCTAAGCAACTTAGCAAGACCCTATCTCAAAATGAAAATAAAAAGGGCTAAAGATAAGCGTCAGTGGTTAAGCTCCCCTAGGTTCAATCTCTGGTACAAAATAATAATAATATTATAATTACACACACACACACACACACACACATATATATACACACATATATATAAAACTTCAAATTATCAAACATCTTTTGGCCACTGAAATATACAAAATTTCCCTCAAGAATAGCCTTTAAATTGGGGCAACTTTCTGAAACTATTTTAAACTTTAATACCATGATTATTTTGTCTATAATTACTTTGCTGCTACCAACATCATCAACGTTGTCCTTAATAAAAGGATTTTTTCATCTGTCAAAGTAAAAAACATGCATGCAGTACAATTACTAATATTGACCTGAAATGTAAGACAGGATGGTAGCGGAATTATAACTAATTAGAGAGTAGCCATCAGAAGTAGTGAGCTCTTGCCAGCTAGACATGTTCAACTTCAAGAAGAAAAGACAGTGTGAACTAGGGGGGAAAAAAATCACATACTCTACCTTGCATCTTTCCCCAGTTTGGCAATTAAATGAGATTCACACCAATTGAGATCAAGGGTGCCTGTGGGCTGACACAATAAAAGAAGGTTATGTATGCCCCTGTGACATGTTGACAGCATTACAATCATCTCAGTGTTAAGAAGAGAGGGGACTTTTGATGAATTCCTTACAAGGGATATCTTTTAATCATAGGGAAAATAGCATTGCCAAAATATGAAAGTGATCTTGTTTAATACTTCCTTTTGCATCTGCATGCTTACATTTTAATTGACAAATAAGTATGTTGGCAGATCTACAAGGTACACTCTGTCTTCTCGTCTCTGCCCCAAACAAACATACACATTTTAAAAGCCCTATTTCTTAAAACATTGATTTATTGGAAAGAGTGTCTATTGCAAAGGGGTTTATTTCCACCATGCAAAAGATTCATCATTGGATGACTTAATAAAGAGCTCTCTTGTGTTTTTAAGACTTCATTTAGAGATTATTATTGGACCTAGGTGACAGATTGAAGGAGATTTAAAGTTCAAATTCTAGAAGCCTTGGCCAATGGAAGAGCCATCAGAAATAAAAATCAAGCATCTCTGTAATGATTAGGTGAGTCGATGGGAAAGTAAGCATTTTAGAACTGCATGGATCATTTTCAAGAACAAAACTAAGACATGAAACAGGATATTGGTAGTTAATATAGTTCATCAAAAGTCATGAAGGAGAGAAAATAAGCCCTCTGCGTTTTCAGTAAATAGAAATAAAGATCCTCATTCCCCACTGACTGCACAGAACTTTCATTTGTCCAGGCTCCAACCAGAAAGTGCACACATGAAACAAGAATACCCAAGATTGCTCAGTACTTTTACCTTCAAGTTGCTTAACTTTTGTTCTTCGTTAAAGATTATTTTCCATTCTTTCACAAAGGCATCTTTTTCAACATTTACTGTTTACTACCCTTAAAATCAAAAGAAAAATGACAATCATCATCTCTTTTATTAATCTATGTTAGATAGCATTGCAGGTCCAGATGGTGGGTATAAATCAAAGTGGAATTATTCTATGAAACCAAGCATACCTAAAGCATTAGTCAAAAACTGTTCTAGTACAAGAGTTGGTGACCTGGGATTTTTGTTTTGTTCCAATTCATAACTATCATTTTCTTCAGCTGTGAAATGGGGGGCTTAATCACTCACCTATCTACTTGCCTTATATAGATGAGGTAAGTTATCTGACAACTCTTACAGATGTGTAAATAGCTGTACACAAACTATGAGAAATATTGCATTTATAAGCAGCACGTGATCAGGAAGTTATGGCACAGCATTTGTGAAATATTGGACACTTTGGCATGTTTCCATTGGGGTTGAAAGATGACTACTTTTGCCATGTGACTTGGTCTTTTGACATCAGCCAGAGTTTTTGTAGTACCAATGTGACCCTCTCTGGCTAAAACAATTGTCATTCCTCAGTAGTTATAAAGATTCTGTTTGAACATCAACAGAAATCATGTGGAAGGACAAAATAATGTGTCCTGCTGATTTTCATAGGTGGCCCTTAAATGTGCTCATGCGTAGAAATTCTCTTACATTCAGCACCAAAGAGCAATTTTGATTGGTGATAATATCCAAAGAATACAGGTCAGACAGTTCTTGAAAATTCTAACATTGAATACATACATATTTAAAACAATTTTTTTGAGAACAATCATCTAAAAAACATTTTTTTTTCTTTTTTGTAAGCGAACCATAAAATTGTATCAGTGCTACTTTCAGTTTATGGTCATGCTCTTTTCCTTGTTTTCATTCTAACCCCAGGTGCTCACCATGTATTAGTGTCAGAGACAAAAGCAATCAGATTCAACCAAAGCACCTGGCGTTGGAACATTCCTGGAACGTTCCCGTTCACTGCAACATGTTTTGCTTTTATCACCATGCCTAAAGTTTGTGCCTAAATTTCACAACCCAGATCCTTTAATTACACCTAAATAACCAATCAATACTTATGTAATGCTCCCATAATTTAATAGATCAGATAAAGCCCAGATGTCTAACTGTCAAGGATAAATCATGTGGGCCTGTGAATCACAGTTTTTATCAGGCACTCAGTGGGATCATAATGTATTCTTTCAATCTGTACCAAAGATAGTAGCAGGAAACTATTTTATAGATTTCTTGGTAATCTGAGCTGATGTTATACCTGTTAAAGGACTTTTCCAATAAAACAGCAACACAGCAGGATAAAAAAGATACAAATGATGATTTTTTAACAGTCAATAAAAGCATGACTCTATAGTAAAAGAAAATTTGTTCATGAATTGTGAACTATCAGTGGCTCAGTTGGTGTGGTAATAAAATAATTTGTGTCCTGCCATTGGAACTTTTTTTAACGGGCTGGTGTGTACCTTTAATTTACTAGTTTTTCCTTTCTGTTGAGGAGAGAAGTCCACGGAGGCAAAGAAACTTATTAAGAACATAATTTATCTTAGTCAACTACAGACACCTAATCAAAACAATCTCCTGAATAGCTTTTTAAACTGCTTTATAGGCCATTACTTTTATTCATGAAGGAAAAATTTCAGCCCATTATGTGAAAAATAAATTTATGTTTAGTTCTCTCCTTTCGTGTAAACGCAGAGGAAACATTTCATGTAAAAAACAGTTAACCTCATGCCTCCCAAATGAAGAGATAGAGCTCTTCACTGCCTTTGAAGTCTCATGTTGACCTGTAGGGAATAAAGTTCATGACAACATGTCACTGTTTTATGTGATGATTTAAATGAGAAAAAAAATAATTAAAAGCAGAGAAAAGGGAATCAGAGTCATTTGGGGAAAGAGGGTAAGAATGGATATGATATTCTACAAAATTTATTCTGTTCAGAAGATTTTAATCCCCTCAAAAGAGAAAACTATATTCCAGGATTCTTTTTAGTATCTTTGTGGATATTAATTTTCTAGGAAAACTTTCTTCACCCTCACCTTACCCTTGTGCTCCTAAATTATTACAAATAATTAAAAGGATGGCAGAATCTTATTTCCTGGTGAGATTATATTGTCAAATTCATGAACTATAATTTTTCTACTTCAGTGACAAAATGCATTCATTTAAATTATATAACTTCACATTGGGTGTTAAAAACAAGGAGAGTAGATAATTAGTATCTCTGAAAGATGGAAAATGAAATCTTGAAGGGAGAAGCTACCTAGATATGCTTTCTTGCCCAACAAGCCAATCCAATCTTCTTTAAGCTTCTAAGATTTTTGAAGCAACGCATTTGAGAGCCCGATCTGAAAGTGGGTATTGTTTAAATTTGAACCGAAGATATCTATTCTACCATTTGCTCTTTTGGTGACTTCCCTGCATGTAAGTTGAGTGCACATTAAAGTGATGGAAAAACTATAAGTGACTAACTACATAGAGCATGAAGATACCTCCAAAAAGCAGCATTGCATGGTGTCGTGCTGATCAGTACTGCATCCCTGTTAAGTTGTTCTGCTTATCTCATCTGTGTTCCTGTTGGCATGTCTCCCTGTTTCACTATACTGTTTGCAGAATGTGATTTACTACTCAGACCCCACCATTCCAAGGGGATTGGGGCGACATCAAAATCCTGCACTCCAGCTGGTAGTGTTTGTGGGGCCCTTGACAGTCAAGTAGGGGCTGCTCTGCAGTGCTGTTTGCACAATTAACACCATGTTGATTGTACAAACAGAGCTGGAGCAAACAGCCTGCTCATTGTTAACAGGAACTCAATGGTTGCTTGCTCAGGGGTGCCAGTTGAGTTTGTTTTCTCTCCCTCAACTCATTTAAAGCAAAATTAGCTGCATAGGAGGCTCCTGCTGGAAGTTTGCATGAAATTTAGGTGCTACAGTGAAGTCTTATCCAGAGTTGGGCCACTCAAGGCCTCTCCCTATGCAGACATTGCTGCTACATCTTCAAAATACCTCGGGAAAGGGTAAGATCAGCAGGTTTCTACGGATAGTGAGTGCACTCTTCTCCCTTGGAGAGCAAACCTTATCATCCTCTATACCAACCCAAACATTTTAAGAAGCAAAGATAAATTTTTATCCCATTTGATTCTGAGGAAGAAGATTTCCTCAGAAGAGGAAGACTTCTTTTCCCAAATGCTTAATTATTGAAAGCTTTATATTGTTTTTTCTGTTTCTGAAAGCACTGGTCAAGTACTCTAATTCTATGAAATGTTTAATAGCCTGAGAGCCTAATTCCCTGGGCTCTTTCTTGATCCTATCACTTGTTACCTGGCTATGTGGCCTTAAACTCATTTGGCCTCATCTAATATGCAAAATGGGAATAAGGATCATACCTATTTCATAGGGTTGTTGCAAAGGTTTGATGGCATAGCATGCAGCACATAGTAGATACAATGTTAACTATTGATTCTGATTTTGGTGATGGAGATTACAGAAATCCATATCGTAAAGGTCAAATGTCAGAAATGGTTGTTTTTCAGTTAGTCACGGATTACCAACTTGTGCTGAACCATTTCATTTGAATGAATTTCATCATTCCTTGGTGTATTATTCTGTCCTAAGTAAATACAACTAAGCCCAATCAAATGCATCCACTTGGGCTCCTTTTTATTAAGAAAGACAGGATAATATAATGGTCAATACTAAGTAGTAGTCAGAAGCTCCAGGGCTCTAGTTTTAGCTTTACCACTGGGCAGGATACATGAAAAGTCACTCATTCATAAATAGGAATAATAATTGTACTTATAGTTTTATTATAACAAATATTTAAATATGATTATATTTGCTATAGAGTAGTAGGTCAATATAAAGAACTGTTATCATCTTCAGTAGCATGTTCCCTACTTATGATTAATTGGCTTCCTTTCTCCTGGGCCTCACTGCCAGCACCTCCTTTTGAAAATCCACTAAATGCCAGTGTAAATGATCATGAGATCACTATATAAAGCACCAAATAAATAATGTGACTGCTTCCCTAGATATAAGGCCTCTTCCCTAACTCTCCACCTATACCTAGAAGAATCAGTGGTACAGAATTTAGGGAGCAAGGATTTTGAGAGGAAAGCGGTGGTGCCACTTTCCTGGCATATGGAAAATGTTGAGTGGCTGGTTTTGGTTTAAAAGGTAGAGAAATTTGGAGAAAATATAAGAAGCTGAAGAATCTCACTGAAGTCTGCCTCTCTAAACATTTTTGTCTAAGTAACCCTTGATGATCATGGGTCCAGTCATTTGATGTGGACTTAACTCATCTGGCTGAGATCAGGTTGCACACCTATTTTTACATACCCAACCCCACTCTCCCCCTACCACACACACAATTGAAGACAGCATAGAATACAAAATAAAGTAAGAGAAATAAAATCTTAGGAAAGCCATTTGGGAAGAAAAATGACTGTAAATCCTAAAACTATCATTTAAAACTCCACTGGATAGAAAACAAAATGTTCTTCCTGGTAACATAGATTAATAAAATAATTAAGCCATGTTAGACAGGTAATGTTTTAGTCAATTTAGTGTGGGTAAAGCACTCTCAAGCAGCTTGCCACTTCTACTCAGAGACTACAAACATTTGCATTTTATGAGTTTTTAAAAGCATATCTTATTTTAAATGCAAAACCTTAATGTCGCATACAACTGCATTTGATGAAAAGTTATTTCTGCACCATTTGAGACAGAAGCCAAATACTGGGTTTTGGCAGAGATTTCAAAGTAGGCTGAGGTCAATCTTTAAAAGTAGCCAAATAGATCTAGCTTGAAATATTCATCATTTGTTTACCTATACTTAATGCATTTTACCCCCGTTAATCTACACTGAAATAGCACTTGGAATTTAACAGCAATCTATACTCAATCATCAAATATTTAGTGTCTGTTTAGGAAAAGTAATTGGTAAAACTCAAAGCCACTATTTATTCTCATTGATTAATGTTTACTGAGTGGAAGTTTTGGAACAAAATAATACATCAGTGTGCAGCACCCATTAATGCTCCCTATCAATACCTTCGCCCCTTCCTAGCCTCCTTTGCACGTTCTCTTGAAGGTATAGGATGATGATTATTTCCTTGAATTCGATTTTAACTTCTATAAAGAGATTCTATTTCATCTGAGCCATGAAGTGACGCCTTTTAAAAATTCCTTCTAGATAAACTAATAGGATATCCACTTCCTTTGACACATTTGCCTTATGTTCAGAATAACTCACCACACTCATTTAATAGCAAGTTGGGGGTCTGCAAAGCATCAGTTCTCCCCACCTGGGTTCCTTCTTCTTGCATTCCTTCAGGCGAAGGCTTTCATCTCTGGAAGAAACACAGCACCTAGCATGTTCTGCAGACCCAGGGTTTGAGGAGTGAATCAATGAAGCACAAATCGAGGCCTGTGAAGACAATACAACAGGCTGCTCCGATGATCAAACAGGGCAGAGTTCATGAAAGCATTTTTTAAATAGTCAAAATAATGTATAAACATAGTCATCAAAATAGCAGGCTTTTTTAATTATGCATATTAAGAAATATTTTCTAGATTTGGGGAGAGATTAGAAAATAGCCATAGTTCTGCAAAAATTTACATAGTTTAAATAACCTTGTTCCCTAAAATAAATTAAATAAATGTAGTCTCCTTAAAGCTTGAATGAGAAAGGGAAAATAAATCCGTGTTCTTTTCTCCTCTCAACTCCCTAACTAGAGAGAAGCCTTTATAACAAAAATGCTTTTATGATTAAAACTTATGCTTTTTTTCTGGACTGGGGTTGTGGCTCAGAGGTAGAGTGCTCCCCTAGCATGCGTGCGGCACTGGGTTCAACCCTCAGCACTACATAAAATTTAAAAAAAGATATTGTGTCCACCTATAAAAAAAATAGTATGTTTTTTTCAAGAATGGAATTTTATGGCTTGATGCTAAGAAGGCACCAACATGAATTTCAATATGGAAATATATTGCCATGTATGAACTATCAATGATACCTGATTTGCTATGGCCAGCCATCAAATGCTTAGTGGAAGAATTTTTTTTTAAAACTCACAAAATTCATATGGAATGGCAAAACACACACACACACACACACACACACAAAATGTAACTCTGAACAAAAAGACGAAAGCCAGGGGCTGGGGCTATAGCTCAGTTGCAGAGTGCTTGCCTAGCACGAGTGAGGCACTGAGTTTGATCCTTAGCACCCCATAAAAATAAATATAATAAAGGCATGCTGTCCATCTGCAACTACAAAAATAAAATAAAATAAAAAAGACAAAAGCTGGAAGCATCGCTGACTTTGAAACATACTACAAAGCTATAATAATAAAAATAGCATGGAACTGTCACAAAAACCAACAGAAAAATTCAAAACTGAATCCACATACCTACAGCCAACTGGCTTTTTACAAAGGCACCAAGAACACACATTGGAGAAAAGACAATTTACTTCAATAAACAATGGTTGGAAAACTAGACATCTGTGTACACAATGAAACTAGGCCACTGCCTCTCATTATACACAAAAATCAGTTTGAAATGTATCAAGGACCTAAATGTAGGACTGAAACTCTGAAACTACTACAAAACATGGGGAAAAGATTCCAAGACATTGATATAAGCAAAGAATTTTTGGATAAGACTCAAGAAACACAGACAACAAAACCAAATGGGATTGCATCAAATGAAGATGCTTCTTCATAGCAAAGGAAACAATTGGTAGAGCAAAGAGAAAACCTGCAGATTGGGAGGAAATACTTGTAAACTGTCCCTCTAAACATGGGATTAGTGTCCAAAATACATGGGATACATAAGTAACTCAAACGACTCAATATCAAAAAAAAAAAAAAAACTATCAAATAATCTGATTTAAAAGTGGCCAAAAGACATAAATAGACTTTTTCTCAGAAAAAAAAGAAGACATCTAAATGGCCAAATACAATAAAAAAATGTTCAACACCATTATTTGAAAAAATTCTCATTAATACTAATTATAAAACTCACAATGAGATATTGTTAGAATGGTTATGATCAAAAAGGCAAGAAAAATATCTAATGCTGGCAAGGAAGAGAAAGTCTTCCTACTATTGGTGGGAAAGTAAATTAGTATAGATGTAATGATAAATTGTATGGAGCTTCTTCAAAAAACTGAAAATAGAAATGCTGTAAGATCCACCCACATTTATTGTAGTACTGTCAATAATATCCAAGCTATGAAATCAACCAAGATGTCCTTCTACAAATGGATTAAAGAAAAAAGATACATACACACACACTGGACTATTATGCAGTCATAAAAAGGTGTGCAATCTTGTCTGTTGTGACAATGTGGATGAAACTGAAGGATATTATATTGGGAGAAATAAGCTAAGAACAGTAAAAACTGAACATTCTCACCCATTTGTAGAAACTAAAAAATGTTGAGCACTGGAAGTATAGAATACTATTGAGGTACCAGAGGATGGAAAGGGTAAAAGGAAGGAGCAATATAAGTTGAATAGAAGGTACCAAAATATAGGTCAGTACAAGAATTAGTTCCAGCGTAGGTAAGTTACCAGTAAGGTAACTAGAGTCTACGACCTTTGATTGTATATTTCAAAATAACTACAGAACAATTTTCCAACACATGTAAATGATAGTATTTGAAAAGGAGGAAATGCATCCTGATTTGATCTTTATGCATTATATACATGTCATAAGATTGTAATTTTGCTACCCCATAAGTACAAATATTATGTGTCAATGTAAAATTTTTAGCAAGATAAAATTTAAGAATGACTTGTACAAGTGAATTGAAAGTCCTTACTATGTTCCCAGAATCAAGCTTCAGCATTTTCTTTTAAAATAATCATCTAATCATGTTGATGTGGGCAAAGTAATAGCAGTACTGAGACTGGTGGGGCTGGACAGGTGGAGAGATAATGAGTAGGGATCCTTCTCTAACAAGGAAAAGGAACCTAATGTCCCAAGTTTTGGATGATGATATTAATATTAGTTTGATTAGTCTCTAAGGAAATGATAAAGGCAACAGTAAAAATTATTTCTTATTCATACACCTTTATGTAATATAATATCCAATTGTGTTATCTTTTCTCCAAACTAGAATTCATCAGCATTATGAGGATCAAGGATTTTTTTCCCAATTATAATCAATATTAACCATCCCCTAAATTTTGAGCCAGTTGTAGAAATACTAACCATCTCCTAAATTCATCTTTTCTTTTCTTTTCTTTTTTTTCATCTTTTTCAATGAGGCCATAGCTGTGACTTTCTCGGAGTTGTGTTGTTTCTATTGCTGTTGTTTTAAAGAAAAGCATCACACAATGAGTATATAAAAATAAGTATAGCTCTCCCAAAAGTTATGTGTTTTTTGTTTTTTCTTGACTCCTGGTAAGCTGAAATAGATCTTTCAGTATCAGTGATTTTCTCAGGCAATGTTGCCAACATCCTAGAAGGGAAATTCCTAGTGGCTACTAAAACAGGCCCATTAAAGGAGACATGCTCTGTCAGAGACTGGGAAAGATGCCTCTGCATTTTGAAATATGTTTTCAACTCCAAATTGATTCGAATAATGTTAAAGTTGCTGAAAATTCTTCCAGAAATTCCAGACCATTCACCAATTGGCATTGACCATGAATGTGAATCCTCTTTAGAAACTTGTCCAAGATTTCTAAGGTGCCCTACATCGAGAGTCCCACACTTTTTTAAAACACAAAACCACACACATATGGAAAAGAATATTGGTTTCGTTTTTCAAAGGAAAAAAGTGTAGAGAATTTCAGGAAAGATTCTTGTTCCATTCAGGGAGGAAGAGAAAGACAATTGGGAGGAGATAAAAATTTAAGGCTTCAATATATATTCCAGGAGGCCAGTGCATTTTGGAAGTGATTAGTAAAACTTATTTAAGATCACATCTCATTGGCTATGTTCTTCACCTCTCAGTCAGGTAGTTGCCCTAAATATCTCTGTAAGGAAAATAAGACTAAGATCTTTTTTAATGCAACCATGATTGTTTGATCTTCAAAGAATCAGTAATATTGCATACAACTCTAAAACTAGAATCCATATATTGATATGTTCAATAAATGAAATTTTGAGTTTCTCATACTTGTTCCAAGCCCAGCTTGACTTCAAAATGAAGAGAAAGTTTTTTAACTTGAACTTTGTAACCATTTAATCACCTCACCTCTGTGCACAAAATTTCCATTCCTTTTTATTCTGAGTGAAAACAAGGACAAAAATAAAAACCCATGGATAGTAACCATCACATGTTTTTGTCCCGAGGCCTTCTGTTCTAGGATGGGCAGATTTAGGAAATTCATTCTACCCCTTAGATTTAGTTTCCTCAATGATGAATAGTGAAGGCCTTCTAGATTGTTTGACTCCATGATGTTCTAAAAGTGCAAGGTTATACTACCACTAAATCAAGTGGATTTTGTCAGTTACACCTTTCAATATGACACTCACACTGAAAAGATGGTGCCTGATCATCTCTTTCACGCAAACCTTTGCCTTCTGTGAATCTTTCTAGCTCTTGAATCACTCAAACTGGCTTTATGGAAATGACTTAATGATTTTATCTTTTGGGATACGAATAAGTGTTGGTGATATTATCATTAATTCAGAAAATTCTGAAATGAGTATGAGTTTTGAGACTTGAAACATGGCAGCTCAACTTGAAACTTTGGGTCCTGATTTGTATGACCACCATTCAACCCGTTTTCTGCTCTTTGAAAACATGTTCAGTGTCTAACTTTTGTGAATTATTCTTGAGTTTACTTTTGCTTTTACCCAAATTCCAATTCTTAGCTCTATTATTGACTATAATTTCCCTAAGGGTAGCTTGCTTTCTCTATTACTGACAAATCAATTTTTAGTTCGGGATATGAATTGAAAATTGGCTCTAATTAGCTGGCACTAAATAGAAACAATAATAATTATTATTCTGTTGGTAAGTACTTGCTTGTATATGGGATATCCTTCCTTTCAGAGGAGGATAGAGTGCTCTTCTAGTTTGACAAGGTGACAAACTGAATCCAAGTGATCGATTCACTCACCTGGGGTGAAATGTAGTAGCTATTAAAGAGTCCACAGCAGTACAAGATCCTGAAGGGTGAAGAACAAAAAACGATTTCTTTATTTATTGCCTTATGCAATGTACACCCACTGCTGGTGGTCCTTAGACTGCCAGAGAAAATCCCCACTTGCTTGTGATAAATCTCAACTCTAGAAACTCATGTTTCCACCCTGGATGTAGCATTACAGCTGTGTTGAAAATGGAACAAGCACAGCCTTGAAGCCAGATGGACCCGATTTCTAATCTCATCTCTTCCACTTTGGGGCTTGCCAATGTGGGCCAATAGTACAGCCCCTGTGAGGAGCATTTCCCCACATGGTGCATGTAGGAAGTGATGATAGCTCTCTTGGCAAGCTGTGAAACACTCCGGAGTAGTGCTTCAACTCCACACTTGGTGTTCCACACATGATAACTCCTCAGGGTTCACCTCTGAGCCTGAGAGTACGGTCCCAGTTGTCCATTGTGCTTGCCCTATGCCTTTTTCTATAGAGAACCAGCTTTTCCTTTTCCACTTTGGTTTCTACAGTCCCCAGTTGGGAATATTTAAGGCAAAAAGAAAGCTCAAGAGACGCACTGCTATATTATTCCTCAAGTTCTGAGCTGCCTAGCCAATCTGCCTGTGTCTCTCCACCTTTCACAGTCTCCCTGTGTTTAGTATGTGTTTCTAATGTCCAGCATGTTTAGCTGAACCTAGCAGAAAAAAATAGGGAGAATTGTATCTACGCCATCTTAGCCATGAACTAGAACTCAGATTTTCTGTATTAATATTTATCTTTGGGAAAAAAAAAAAAACACACTCTGGACTATTCTTATTTTCTGCCATTATAAACATCTATATAAAGCAATTTAATCTTTTCTATGAAAGAAGAATGCTGCCTTGCTGTCGTAACTGGGCAGTAGATGTGAATGCTATCTGGGACTGTCCTTCCCTCCAAGTCAAATCCTAGAAACTCCTTTTAGAGAAAAATAAGATCCCCAAAATAGCTTGGTCTATTTGTTTCCATTTTCTTCTGCTACTTCTACCTGTCCTAACTTCATTAAGGATTTTTGCATGTCCTTCCCAGTGTTTCCCACATCTGTTCAACACCACTCTGGTGTGGTATTGATATTGAACTGAACCCCTGGTTGGCTTTATAAATCATCATCAGCAACAGCACAGAACACCTTCCCTTGATTGCTTTACAGATAAAAACAGGGTGCCATCTTAAGGATTCTTTTATAGTATACAAATAATTTTGTCCGATAGAAAATATTTTATATTTAATCCAATTTGTTTTGATTAAGTGCTACAATAAGCCAGACACTGATCTGCTAGGGACACAAAGATAAATAAGTTCCTCCCCCTCCAAGTCACTTACAGGAAAGCAAGGAAGAGGTCCCACTTGCTAACCGCAGACAGAGATGCCAGGACTATGCCAACGTGGTTGGGAAAAGGGGTAGAGAGCACTTCTGAGTAGTGGTGACCCCGCAGCTGGATCTTGAAACCTAAGAAGGATCTCCTTTTCAAAGACAAGTTCAGGGAGAGAGAGGAAAATGCAAGCCAGATCAGAGGGACATGAGGGCACCCAGGAGAGCCTAGTGTTTGTCACAGCCCAGCTGCCCTGGAGGTTCTCGAAGATGTATTGGCAGAGGTGCTTGTTAAGGTTGCCTGGTGAATAGGAGGAGGGAGGAGAAAGTTAAAGTCTTGTGTAAGGCATTCCTTCTGTGTCACTTGCTATTTTACTCAATGCCTGTTTTTTTGTTTTGGGTTTTTTTTTTTTCGTTTTCACCTGCCTCTAGTATATTCGAGAGTACATGCACATTGTAAATACACAAAGTGAGAATTTATTCTTTTAGGAAAGCACAGCAAATGTAGGTCTCTCTCTCCCTCTCTCCCCACCCCTTCTCTTGCCACAAGTACATGAACTGGTTAAATGATTCTACTGCCTCTAAGTGTGGAATATAGTTGAGTTCTGGAGGGGGAAAAAATTGATTGCCATAACAAGGTCTACTGCTAAACTGAACATATGTTGCTCATAATGTCACTTTCTAAATCAATGAAATTATCATTATAGAACATGTCGACAAATTAGACATGTAAAGTGCCTGCTGTATGTGGGAGAGATGTAATTTGGCTCCATAAAAAGAAAATTAAACAATAAAATATCAATGACAGATGTAGTTAGCTAAAGGTTTTGAGGTTTAAATACCAATTTGTAGGGGGGAAAAATGCAGACAAACTGAGGAGAACAGATAAAAATACCAGTCTTCACAGGAGAGGAAGATTCAGTGTTTGGTCCAGATGTTCTAAGACCTTAGCTTTGCCTTTTATTTAACAAAATACACAAAGAAGTTTCTATCTTTTTCAAATCCAAATGAAGTAGGTAAATGATGGTAAATGAAATAAAGTCAACCAAATAATAATTCATTGTTCTGGTCTGAAAGAGTAGATTAGGTTAGAAGTGGTGAAGTCCTATCCTTCCTCACCAGAGCTGCTTAAAGTTGCAATTCATCTTGTGTTTTTCTCCTTAGAAAGTAATGTGCCAAAAAGCCACATGCTTCAAGATATCCCAATTTGTGGTTAATTATTCCTAATAATAGAAACATCACAGAATTATGTAAGTGACTTAAAGATAAGTCTAAGAAATAATCAGCAAAATTATTAGTGATAAATTTATCATTCTTACAATGAAACCTGTGTCTTACTCCTTGAATAGTAAAATAAATGAAAATTAATCTTCTTTTGTACTCTAACTACATTAGCTATTCCCAGTGGGTCTCAGGAATAATGGGTGTTATAAAAAAACAATTGTTGATATACCTTCTAAATCTTCACCATCACAGGGAAAGTTACAATATACCGAGATTTCAGAAATATTGAAAAGATTGAATATTGAAAATCAATATCAATAAGATTTACTTAAGAGGCTTTTCTAATCTCTTGTAAATCCTCTGCTTTTTTCCTCCACTCTATTTACCCACCTTGAACCAAGATGTGGATCTTTTCATCATTCTGTTCTCTAGTATTTGGCATTGCAGCTAGCACAGACTAGAAACTAAATAAATGCAGAGATGAAAGATGGGAGGTTAAGATACTTGCCATGTGAAAGCCATTAATACTGTTCATAAGTTTATGCCTCTGCATGTTCAAGGCCCAGGGAAGTATTTTTCCTGGCCCTACATGGTCAAGTAAGGCCAAATGTATGGAACTTCTAATCTAACAGGTTGCAAAGGTGATGACCAGGGTCACTTCCAGGCTGGACTCTTTAATTGATACTGTGAGACCCAGCAGAATATTCTTACCTGATCTCAGTGTTCACACCAACTGTGTTCTGTCAGCCCAAATCCCAGATTGATTACAATGAATAGTCTACCAGTGACCTATGGACATAATGCATGAATGAGAAATAATTTGTTTTTCTAAATTGCTGAGATTATCCTCAGTGATACAATAATCAAAGATAGAATAGCTACCAATATTTCCCAGGAAACAATGCTTTGACAATTACAGTAAAATGTGGTAAACATCTTTGTAGTTATCTTAACCACCCTTCCAATGAGCATCCTTTTCCCAAAGGGACAAATTTAATTAACCATTAATATTGCAGTATCCAATCTGAATCTTTTCCACAAGTGGAAAAACTCTTTCCAACTTGGATTTATATGCTAAGGAGGCAAAGATAACTCTGAAGAAAATGATATATGTGTGTGTGAGTATACATAACCCTAAGTTATTGTATTCATTGTCCATCTTACCAACATGGAAAAACATGACTTGATATAAATATTGGATTATCATTGTCATTCAGGTAAAATATTATTGTCTTGAATTTCCATGTCTAGTATTATGAATTAATGGCCCCATTATATTGCATATGATATAAATAACAGAAGGAAATCATATAATTATATAAAATGGAAAGAAACAAGAATCTCAATTAAATGACATTCCCTTCTGAAAGTTGTGGACAGAAAATTTCTCCAGTATCTGTTATGGAAATATGGAAGCTGATATTTTAAAATGCAGTGTGAAATGTGCAATGAGACAAAATGTGACTTATCCATATTTGAGAATCCTCACTTGTCAAAATAACATTTCCAAAAAGAAAATAATTTAGCTAGGGTACCCCTCAGAACACAGCCACCAACAGTGCTGCTTTCACTAAATGGTATACTGAGAATATCTGTGAGGTATGTAGCACTGAACACCTGCAGCTAAGACCACCCTAGGAAGGGAAGAAGAAGTGTACCTGCTCTGAATTGAGAAGTTCCATAACAAATAACTAGTCTCTGGACTATGTGGAAAGAGCCATATTTAGCAGGTAGGCTAGGACTGGGGAGCTGCCCCCAAACTCCCCAAGAAGAGAAAGATGTTTGAATGGGCATCATCAGCAAAACCACTACCATGAATTTAAGAAGGAAACATCAAGAAGTGAGCAATGTGTCTCCTAGAGGTAACTATGGAACTATTGTATTTGTTTAAATAAACTACTCAATGTCTTCAATGAATCAAGCAATGGAGAACACAGTCCTCAGGGGAAAAAGAGATTGCCTGAGCTCCTTGTGCACCCATTGTCTGCTGGCCCACAATGGAGCCCCAACCCCCACCCCGGGCCTTTGAATATGTCAGTTCCGCCTGTACGTTTCTCTGAGAGATCCCCTATCCTTGTCCGGATCTATAGGTGGCAGATCCATACTCTACATTTTTTTCCTTCATTCTCTCCTTCTGTCAAAAGAGGTGTTTCAACTGCCAACATTAAAGAAACAAACTTGAACATGTAAATGAATGAAAAGTGTGCCAAGGAAGGTAGCACCAAAGGACAGCCTGAGAAACCTGTCTCACATAAGTATGCACACACACACACACACACACACACACCCCTAAGTAATTGGAGCATTAGTCATTGGATTACTTGGATCTCTCCAGAAAAAGATGCAGGTTTTGTGAGGCCTAAAACTCAAACTTAGTAGATCATGATTACAAAATAGTTAACCAGTCTATAATAAAGAGCAAAATGTTTTTTAATAATGTAAAAGGTGAGGTACTACAGGTACAATATGTTAAGGTCACTGCCTTTCCCCACTCATATCCTTACCTCCTCTTGGGCTACAGGAATAGCCTCACACCATTTTGGGTTCTAACTTAAAGGGATGTTAGATTGCAATTAGTGGGACACGTTTACATGGTTTATGGTTTCTTCTGTCAATAGTTGAATATTTGCCAGCTATCTTGAATTAGGAAGGTCTTCCATGATCATTCTAGTACCCAGGTTGACTGGGACATTCCAAGCTTAAGCACTAAAAGTCCCGTGTCCTAATAAACCTCTTGGTGCCAGATAAAGTGAAGTAGATGGTCCCTGGACCCTGTGAATGCATATCAAGAGCACCCCCTTTGTATGTGAAAATTCCTAAAGCTCAGATTTCACCACCTTATGGTAAATCTAACTCTGCTTCTAGACCTGGTCCTGCCAGTTGGTAGGGTGAGACTTCCAATGATGTACTTTGCCTTCTGAGTTTCCTTCTCTTTTAAACAGGTATATGATAGGGTCACTTCGAGGATTAAATGAATTTATAATTCTGTATTTTGCACAAAATGAGAATTTAATTCTTGAGAATTATTATTACAGATCACTATTAATGTTAGGACCTAAATGATTTCTATGGGTACATGGCTTCAATAAATTAATGTGAAGTCAGTAATAAAAATAAAATAGCTAAATTCTGAATTTAACACTGCAGTCAACTTTTAAAAGTCCTATCCATGTTATATTTCATAGACTAGTTCTAGGTAGCAGTACGTTATGAAAAATAATGTCAGCATAAACACAGAAGCACACAGCTAAATTAAGTATTGATTAATTTTAGCATATCATAGGGCAACAATGTTATGATTTATATCAAAAAACAACTTTGGAATTGACACCCTTGGAATTAATAGTTTAGAACAGGACCTTATAAAAAACAAAAGGAATAATTTGAAGGAGTTGAAGACTGATAAATATTTCATTTTACACTATCCAGAAACTCCTTCCATAACTTCAATGCTTAATCACCATTACATCCAAAGAGTTGTTTCTTATTTTTGGCTGAATTCTATTCTGCAGTAACATGGACCCATTTGTCCTTGTTTGCACCTGTATGACAATAATAAATGGTCAGCATCATCCTAGAATGTCTCATGTACTGGTAACAGCTGTCGCTCCTTATCCTTTCCTAGCATAAGAACAATATTCTGTCTTTTCAGCCTTTATTAAGAAAAACAGTACAAGATCCTGAATGAGCTTTGTGACAATTTGCTTATCACAGTCTCTTCTGCACCTCCAATACAATGATACTCAACATATCCTCAATCTGTAGCCAACACCTCCTGAATGATCAAGTCTACCACTAACTTGATGTCTGAGTTTGGATAAGATCAGACTTCAACGGATTTAATTCTTCTCATCTTCAAAATAAAGAATTAGACTAGATTTTCTTGAGTACCTAGTCCAGTACTGAGAACTCTGTCATCTTAGAATCTAGTCTTTACCTTTGTCCTGGGATCTTTCTGAGTAGCCAGAACAATACTCAAATCCCCACAAAAGGATCTGCTCCAACACACTGGCAGGTCTTCATCTTTACCTCTTTTGTTATTTTCTTATAAATGTTTGTTATATCCTGCTTGCTTTTGAAATAAATGTGCTAAGGAAGTGGTAGACTTTTTAGGTCAGTTTTTTTTTTTCTTTTATGGCACTAAACTCAATTCTTTATCTCTTTCTTACTTTCTGTCTTTGGCACATTTTCTATCTGTTTTACATGCCTCATTGCCTGGTTGCAGAGAGGTATCAAGCATGCCAGTATATTGAATATCTGTAGAACACCATCTCCTAAAATACTCTATAGTTATAAAGAAAAATACAGTTGAAGGAAATTTGTTTCCTTCAAATTGAAGGAAAATATGTTGAGGTGTTTGTCTGCTTGGTTGTTTTAGTTTACAAAACCATGCCTATATGCCAAGATGATAAGAGTTTGGGGTTAGAGAGAAAAGAATTTCTGGGGTAGTATTTTTAGCCTTCTTAGTAGCCAAAATATGTAGACCATCACTTTTGCATGATATAGAAACTAAGATGTTTTAACAGTATCAAATAAAAAATTAGAAGGCTGAGAACAATCTGTCGAAGAAGTTTCATGTGAAAATTGATTAGTAGTTTGAATCATGATGATGTGGTACCCTGGTATGCAAGTGTCTAACACTCTGGGGATTCAAAGAGTCAATATACCTTCCAAATGGCTCAACTTAATCCCACAGAGAAAATTACTCAAGTGCAATGAGCTGGCCCTATCTCTGTAATTATAAATTATAAATAAGTAATTAAAAATTAATTCCATATCTCAGGAGGCCCAATGAGGGATGTACCATCTGGCTCTTCAAGAGATGTTTAAAGAACCTTGGTACTTCTATGTCCCAATCAATGACAAGACCTTTTAGAGAAAAAAGCATAAGAAGTTTTAGCATTTTCCACTTAAATGTTTTTATTGGTCCCATCTATTCCATAAATGTTTAAAAAATTATCTGATGATTCTGCTTAATGGCTCATATAGTGTCTCTATAATTCTCTTTAATCCTCATTTTTGAAAAGCTATGAAGATTTAGGAGATTCTGGTACTTCATATCAGCCTTTTGTCATCCCACGCATGATAAACATCTTGCATGAAGGATTATCAAGTCCCAGCAAAAGATAGATCTAGCATCTCACAGATACTATTGTATCAATTATCTCTGAACAGCTCTTTCCTATACCACCTTATGTTTTCCTTTCCCTGGATAATGTATTTTCTGCCAAGAATCAAAACCACAGCCAACAGACTGCTGTCTGTGTGTTGGGACTTTCATCTCCCCATTGCTCCCTGCATTCCAAGACAGTACACTACGTACAGCCGGGGAGGGTGACTTCGTTAGCAGTCATTGGAAAGCCTTCAGCAGAGGAAAGATTTTTCTCATTTTCTGCTCTATTCCACCCCACCACCCAACCCCTTCCCTCTGAAAAAATCATCTTGGTACTCTCTCTTCTCTTTCCAGTCCCACCTTCTGAGTTTCCCTACTCAATGGCAAGGTAGATTGGCATGAGTAAGCATAGCAGGTCATCTGTCATACTGCATTTTACTGTGATGACCTCTGAGCTAAGGTCAAAAAGAAACACCCAGCTGTAATCTAAGGGACATTTTTAAGAAGTGAAAACACAGCACAAAACATATAAAGTAGATCAGGCCTCTGGCTCGTTAACAAGTTTCCAATGGCTTCCCATGACATCAAGAACAAAAGGCAAACTCTTTAACAGCTGATCCCTGCCCACTACCCTATAATCATCTCATGTCACCCTCACTCACTCCAGCTACAGATGCAGGGTATAAATAAATGCCATGCTCTCACAGTGCCTGTTGGCAGAACTGTGAGTTGGCAAAGAGATTCCGGAGATCCACTGGGTACCAGGCATCAAAAGCCTTGCTTCGTGGACACTTTAATCCAGCAATTTCACTTTTGCTTTTTATCCTAAAGACATAATCAGTGATACATAAAGAGATAGATGTACTAGGTCAGGGTATATGGCAAGGGGCTTGAGAGTAATTAAAAACTGAAAATCTCTAGATGTCTGCCAAAAAAGAAATTGGTTAAACATACTGCAACACATTAATATTTCTGAAGTTATTTAAATTACAGAGTATCCTTAAATGTGGGATGTGCATAGTTATTTCCTTTCTAAGAGCACTATATGAGAAAAGGAAGAAAAAGAGGAACTTCACCATGGAGAAGCCAGACAGATACTCCCTTGGCCTGATGATCAATGTCAATATCAGCAGTCATAGACCC
The DNA here is from genome assembly GCF_021218885.2 of Marmota monax. Classification (NCBI taxonomy): domain Eukaryota; kingdom Metazoa; phylum Chordata; class Mammalia; order Rodentia; family Sciuridae; genus Marmota; species Marmota monax. The sequence continues at coordinate 4,921,546 of NW_026692356.1, read as the reverse complement.
CTGGAAATTAGAGGAAAGGAATGGTACTTTTCTTCTGTGGTTTTCCTCCCCAAGCTCCATGACCCTAATCTTTTTCTCCTCAACTTTATTGAGGTGCAATTGACCAAGAAGCATCATATATATTAAAGGTATACAACATGATATTTTGACCCCAATTCCAGTCTTATCTTGAGAAAAACATTGGGCAGATTCAGTAGAAGGCATGCTACAACATACCTGTGAGTACTTCTTTAAACTGTCAACATCATTTGCAATTAACAAAGTCTAAGAATATGTCACAGTCTAAAGAACCCTAGGAGACTTGGCCAATAAGTGCAGTGTGCATCCTAGATGAGACCTTGGAAAAGATGAAGGACATTAGATAAAAACTAAGGAAATCTGAACCAAGTGCAGACTTGAGTTAACATTAATATAGCATTATTCCTTCATTAACTGTAACAAATGTACTATACAAATGTATATAATAGGAGAAAACAGGTGTGAAACATATGGGAATTCTCTGTACAATATTCTCAAATTTTCTGTAATCCCAAAGCATTTCTAAAAGTCTATTTGAAAGAGAAAAAATGAAACTGTAGGCACATATGTATTTACACAATAAATGTCATAATTTATTTTTAAGCAAAAAAAGCACAAATAGTCAAATAAAATTCAATAATAAAAATTATATGTGCACATACATCCATATTAGGTATATGCATGTCTATAGACAAATCTAGACAAATAAACATCAAGACATTAACAGTGAGATTACAGATGATTTTTTTGTGTGTGTACTTTCCAATGTGTGGTAATGATGACTTACATAAAGAAATTGATTTACTTGATATTCATTGATGTGCTTGATCCCTTCCAAATATTTAAATGTATTTATATTGCTGGGTATGGTAGCATACATCTGTAAACCCAGTGGCTTTGCAGGAGGTTGAAACAGGAGTATGGTAGACTTCAAGGCCAGCCTAAGCAAAAGTGAGGCACTAAGCAACTAGAGACCCTGTCTCTAAATAAAATACAAAATAGGGCTGGGGATGTGGCTCAATAGTTGAGTGTCCCTGAGTACAATCCACAGTACAATAAATAAATAAATAAACAAACAAATAAATAAATTTATCTTAACTAATGATTGATGCTGTCTCCTTAAAAGCATTCAATTCAAGGACATGGGAATTGGAACAAATATTGTTGTGTCACATACACTTAGTATTGTTTTGTTTTTGCCTTTTTTATTTCACAATAATCTTAAACTTAAGGAGAAGTTGCAAAAATGGTAGTTTCCATCGACTCATCGTCCAGTTTCTCCTAATGTTAACATCTCACACAAGCGAAGTTGAATGATCAAAATGGGGAAATTAACGTTGACATAATACTATTAACAAAACTCCACATATTCAAATTTCACCAGTTTTTTTTTTATTATTATTGCCCTTTTTCTCTTTCCGGAATCAATCCAGGATCCCATGCTGCACTTAGCTGTTATTTCTCCTTAGCTTCCTCCAATTTTTCTGACAGTGACAGTATGACTCTCCTTATTTCTAAGAACCTGACATTTTCAATAATAATCATCCTCACAGGTGTGAGGTTATATCTTGTATTTTTGCTATTCATTTCCCTGGTAACTAGCAATGTTGAGCATTTTCTCATATACCTATGGGGATTTTTTTTACAATTTCTTTGGGGAAAATATCTACTCAACTGCTTTGCTCATTTTTAAATTTGCTTTGTGGTGGTGGTGGTGGTGGTTTGCTTGATTGATCAATGATTTGATTTGGTTTGCTTTTGCTCATGAGTTGTGTGAATTCCTTGTATATTTTGGATATTAACCCCTTCATCACATAAATGAATGGCAAATATCTTCTCTCCATCCTTGGGTTGCCTCTTCATTTTGTAGATCATTTCCTCAGCTTTGCAGAAGCTTTGTGATTTGATGTAGTCCCACTTTTTTAGAATCTTTCCTTCTCTTGCCTGTGTTTTGGTGTGATATTTAAAATATCATTGCCAAGGTCAACATTAAAGAACCCTTCCCTGTTTCCTTCTAGTTCTTGCATGGTTTTAGATCTTACATTTAAGTCTTTAATTCATTTTGAGTCAATTGTTATATATGTTGTAAGATCAGGGTCCAATATCATTCTTTTGTGTATGAACATTCAGTTTCCAACCTTGATTGTTAAAGAAACTATCCTTTCCCTAGGAAAAAAGACATGGCAAATAATGGAGAGGTTTAGGAGAAAGAGGAACCCTTGTACTCACTGGTGGGAATGTAAATTGAGACAGCCATTATGGAAAACAGTATGGAGGCTCCTCAGAGAATTGAAACTAGAACTACCAGATGATCCAGCAATCTCACCTCTGGGTTATAGCCAAAGGAAATGAAATCAGCACTCCCGTGTTCAATGTGGCATTTTTCACAATGGCCAAGATATGGAAACAACCCAAGTGCCCATTGATAGATGGATAAAGAAATAGGAGCACATATGCACAAGTCAATAGTATTCTTCCTTAAACTGGGAGGTAGTCCTATTTGTAACAACACAAATGCATCTTGAAGACATCATGCTAGGTGAGATAAGTGAGGCAAGAAAGAACAATACTGTATGATCCCACTTACATGTGACTTCTTTCACTTTTTATGGTCTTTAAAAAGTGATATACATAGAAAAAGAGTACAACAGTGGTTTCTAGGGGTGAGGAGAGGAAGAAATGAGGAAATGTAGGCTAAAGGGTACAAATTTATGGTTTTATAAGATGAATAAGTCTATATATCTAGTGTACAGCAGGAGGACTATAGTTAATAATATTATATACAGATAATTCACTAAGAGAGTTGATTTGGGGTGTTCTAACTTCAAAATGGGAAAGGAAAAAAAAAAGAGGAACTATGGAGGATGATGGATAGTCAATTTGCTTACCTATAGTAACATTTCACTGTGTATGTGAATATGCAAACTTCAGGTTGTACACTCTAAATACATACAATAAAAAATAAAGTTAAAAAAAAACTTGGGGCTGGGATTGTGGCTCAGTGGTAGAGCGCTCCCCTAGCACGGGCGGGGCCCAGGTTCAGTCCTCAGCACCACATAAAAATAAAGATATTGTGTTGTGTGCATCTACACTTAAAAAATAAGTATTAAAAAAATAATAGTAAAAAAACTTGAAATTTTCAAAAACTATTCATCAGTTATTTTGTAACATTTCCCTCATTTAGGGTTTGTTTTCTCTTGTTTAGGAGGAGGCTATGCACTGGTGCAAAAACACTTATGAAGTGGCCTTGACCATCATGAGGCCAATGTGCATTGTTACTGGTAAAATTGATCTTGATCACTGGGCTAAGTCAGTGTCTGTTCAGTGTCTCCACCTGTAAAATTACTGTCGAAATTCTTGAAATTCTTCATCTTATGGGGAAAGTGTCTTGAGACTGTGCAAACAGCCTGTTCTCTCCACGTGAGTTTGCCCTCTAAGTTAAACATCCATTTTGTAGCTTTTATCTGCAACAATTATTACTGCATTGTTTGGTGGTTTTTCTATTTCATTCTTTCTGTACATATTAATTGGAATTCTTTAAGAAGAGATATTACTTCTCTCATATTTATGTACTTATAGCGGTATGAACTTTGCGTAATTGTCCACAACTATCATTTATTTTATGGCTTAAATTGTTCCAGTCTTTGCTACTTGAAATTCCTTCAGAGTGATTCCTTCCTCCTTTCTTCTTGCCCCCACCTGTTGTTTATGGGTGTTGTGCTTAATTTTGATGCCAAGTGAAATATTTTAGATAGTTAAATACATCCATCTTTTATGACCTCCAAATTTGGCAACACTTTCAGCAAAAAAGAGATTTTTCCCATTGCTTGCATGGTTTCATTTCTCACATTCAGACCCCTATCATGTCCCTGCAAATAGGAACAAGAACATTTTTCACTCAGGTGAATTCAACTTGGAATAAATCAGGTGAAAAGAAATGTGTAGCGTTGGGTTAACTACAAAGACAGATACAAGTTTTCACTTGAAATTGTTAGGGACAACATCAGTGCTTACTGGTGCTTACAGCATGGGTTGGTCTCTGCATGGCTCACTAGCCCTGTCTCTCCATAATCAGGCAAGTTTTCTCTACCTAGCCAGGACCTTGCACCTCATTGGAAATATACAGCAAGGTAGAATTTCTGATCTTTTATTAGCAAATGAGGAGAGGGGCAGCTTTATGCAAAGGAGGGAGTCAAGTTTATGGTTTGGGACCTGAAGTTGGAATTTCAACTTCATGGAGAAACATTCTAAAAACTACATAATAGCCATTTCTGTCTTTACTCTCCTGGGATCTGTTGCTACATCCATTCATTGGCTTTAAAACTACCCTCAATGGTTCCACTTTCTAGGTAAATGGTGAAGGAAAAGTTCTCTAGGTCTTGTGAAAGAAAGAAAGAAAGAAAGAAAGAAAGAAAGAAAGAAAGAAAGAAAGAAAGGGAAAAAAATCCTCTACCTCCTTTTTTAGATGATATTTCTACAATCCAGATATTTCTCTGAACCCATAGAAGTTAGTCTTTCCCCCAAAGAAGCCCCTCCTATCTTGGAAAGCATCCACAGATGTCCACAGTGATTTACTGTGTGGATCAGCTGGTGGTCTCCATTAGAATGAGAGATGGTCTTTAAAATCAAGTTTCTTTGGACTAGAAGAGATTGGAGCATTTTTTGATGAAAAACAGAAATGACAAGTTACAGGTATACACAATAATAGAGTTTTACTGCAAAGTGTTTCATGCTATGCAGCTAGATAAAGGACTATCCTTTGAGAACAGAGAATAGCTCATTCTCAAAATGGCTATATGTAGTTGGGCCTTTATCACCCCTGATGAGAAGGTACCATCTGCCCAAACTCATATTTGGTGGTTCTCCTACTGACAGGCAACTTAGGCCTGCAATGAATTTTTTAATTAGAAAATACTGCTGTTGCATTTGGTCTGTTTCCCACTCATTTATTCATTGCACAAGTGGCATTTTTGTCGTAGCGATGTTTCATTCTTATTGTTTATTCCATACCTGAAGCCATAATCCTCTTTGTGACATCTTCACCCATAAGTGGTTGCTATGGAAATGATTACAATGTCATACACAAAGGATTATTACCTTTAGTTGGGTACCTTTCAGACCAAATGAACTCTTAACAACACCACTTAAGTCAAATATTCCAATGAGAAATTAGGGAGAAAATAGATTTCTGGAAGCATTATTCATATAAATAAAATTATTCAGCTCTGCCATTCCAACCCAGCATCTTTGGTCACCTCTGATAGTTCCAGGATGTGAAATACAGAGATGAAATTTTTCTTAATAACTCCTTTTCTTTCTTCACATTAGCTACGTTCTACCCAGATTTGTGTATCAATTTTTTTTGTAATTGGGTTTTTTTCCTCCCATATCTTAGGAATGTTTTATAAAGATCTGAAATTAGTGAAAATGACCCAAAGCTACTCAAAGTAACTCTCAAGTCCCAAGACAAATGTTCTGGGCTCACCCACCACTTCCATATGGAGAATGGCATTTGAAGCCACATTTTCCTCCATATACATATTTTTCCACTCTTTGAGTTAAAAAGTATCAGTATCATTTTGCATCCTAAATTATTCAAGTGCATATAATTCCAGTCCCTGGAGATGTTAGGTATAATTATTCACATTCACAAGAAGTAAGAAGAGATCTTTTGGTCATAAATTAACAGTAATGGCACATGTAATTTAGTACTTATTTTTATTAGCACATTTCCAAAGTGTTTGAAGCATGCTTTTATAACCAATTCCCTATGACATCTAATTGTTCCCAAGCAAGGAAAATTTGGTTCAAGTGATTATTCCTGTGACATATAGCCACTGTGGAGAGTGCACATTCCTCACCCTACCCAGTCAAGCATTCCCTGTTCACAACACCAATTTCCAAAGGTCTATTCGATTAGAATACATTGCTTGTTTTTTGTCTTATGTATGTGTGTGTGTGTGTGTGTGTGTATACATATGTATCTGTGCCCATTGTGCTAATAAAAATGATGCCTCCATTTTTTTTTCAGCAAGTATTTACTGAGTGTCTGCTATGAGATGGACCCTGTTTCATCTGACATTTAATTGTCAATAGTTATCACTAATTTTATTTTGCCTCCAGACTGACTACAGAATTAAGACTTGTAAGTCAAAGAGAGAGACTCTCTGTGAGGGGGAGGGATGGTCACCTACATAAATCCCCTTGCCACCTAAATGGAAAGCGAATTACCCCCTTTCCTGTTTCCATTTTGCCATCCCTTCCTGTTGACCGGGGTTTATCATCTGGAGTTCTCCAAACAGCAGACCCACAGCACATAGCCAGAGTCTGATGTCTCAGGAAAGCAGACTCAGAGGCATGAATACGAGAATGGTCCTGTGGGAAAAGCTTCTTCCATCAAAGATATGCAGAATATACCTGCTGTCAAATCCGTCAAAACCATGCCATGTAAATATAGAGGTGGGGAAAAATCCTATGACAAAAACCAGAGATGTGTGCAGAGGCCTATTTTGTGGACAAGGCCTACTTGTGATTTTCTCTTTTTCCATCATTACTCACCAAGCGAGCAGAGAAGTTACAGAACTGGGGGCGAGGACTCTGCAAAATAACACTTACTGGTCACAGCAGCTCCTTCTTTGCCTCGATTTCTTCTTCAATTATTTTCTTTTCATTACTCTTTTCATATCTCTTTTTATAGTTTTCAAGGCAATTTTCTAGTCTGTGTGAATTTGTTCAATCTCTTCTCCTAGTTCATGTAAACATTTTCACATGTTCATCCAAATTCTTCTCTTCTTCCGCACCCCTACTGAGCTCTCTTTGAAGTACAGAGCTTGGCAGAGCCTTCTCTGCCAGCAAGCAGCAGGCCTCCTGGGGGGGGGGGTTCTCTTCTGTGTTGTTTAACCTCCTCCTAACTGGTCTGCTTGCCAATAGTTAGTATAATTTTAAACCAGTTCCATTTTCCTCCAGTGAGTATCTCTATCTCCACAAAAACCAACTCTCTTTGTTCTGCTTCACTATTTATGGATTTTTTTTCCTGCCCATCTCTGCCTATTGGAGAATGACCCCTTCTAAAAAGACCATGGAACCAGCCGATCATCAATGCTCCCTATCTTTAACTTTGACGTAGGTATCTTTGGGTAAGTTGCATCACCCTTGGTAATTTTTCAATACTTCTGGACTGACGCAGTAATGGTAATCTGGTCTTCCCATCTAATTGTGCTCTGTGAGGGCAAAGCACTTTTTAATGTGGCCTGCATCCTATTGATCTTATTTCCTGCCTGTCATTTGGTTGGGATGACATAGGGATGGGAATGAACATTCTAAAATATAGTGTCCTGATTTTGCATTTTTGCCTGATTATTAATATCCTAATCTGCTTAGCTTCTTTCTGTGCCTTGTACCATTTCTCATTTTAATTAGATGGCCAGTCCAGGGCATGAATCCTCACGTCACTTAAATCTTAACCATTCATCTAACGCAAATCAGCTGCCTCGCCTGCATGCCTTTCACGGCTCATATTCACTGTCTTTTGCCTTTAAATCTTGAAGCAGGATTTGTTCGTAAGAGAATGAAATAGTCTGTGTTCTTTGAGGGCAACAAGTAAAATCTGCAGAAAACTAGAGTAACAAGACAGCATGGACAATATTGACACCGACTTTCAAAATCAGATGTTTACTATTCAGTGATGCATTTATTTGTCAAAACGTGTTATAATCATCCTGTTTGCTTATGGAGAATATAAGAATGTGACTCGTGCTGGCAGCCTCTTGGAAAGACGCTGTGTCAAAAAAGCTCAGCCAAAAAAAATAGAATCCCAGATTCCGGATTGATTAGCCATCTTACACAGAGCTCTAACTCAAACATTTCAGAGATTTAAGCAAATTATTTTAACTTTAACTTTGAATGAGGCCAAACCTGGAAATTAAGTTCCAATGCATGTTGTAAAAGAATTCTCATTATCCCTCTGACCTTTCTCTGCTTAAAACTGAGCGGATACCAACAATCATTGTGAAGCAATTTCTTGATTTTTTTAAAGCCTGTTACTAATCTCTAAGACCTTGAAATTGAAGATTTAGATGGTATTGGATTTAGAGTTGCTGCTCTTAATAAAAGTTTATAAAATAAAATTAATGTATTTTTTAATTGTTTAAATATCTAGAATGCATCCAAAATAGAAAACTACACTAAATTATATGTTTTTAACAGTTTCCGAAGCATAGCCTTTGCTTGCTGGTATCAGTAGGTGTCAGACAGAAGTATGAATGGCATCCATCATTACAATACTAAGTGAGCATCAGAGTACAGCACCTATGTAGGCCCTGGCTACCATACGGTAGTCTGAATTTGTATTAAAGTGCTGAGCACAAAGGTGGTGTTATACTGTTTTCCAGAGAGAAGGGGCCTGAGCGAAGCATGTGTTAAGGAATTCTCCCTAGAGAATTCTGCTGGGAGTAGGCTAGAAAAAAGGGCTCTTGGTGAGCTGATGGTGGCTTGGAACAGGTGGTGGCTGTGGTGGTGAAGAGAAGATAATGGATGGGGCATGCTTGTTGGTGAGGCAGGTGGGTCTATCAAGGATGATCCTCCATTGCTGGTTTGTCAAACCAGTGTGACTTGCGCTATAGTTGGGGAGAAGGTGGAGAGATGGGTGATATTTGTGTTTGTTTTAATGGGAACTTCAGGGCAAGAATTAAATGTTCAGTATGGGAATGTTAAGTTTGAAATGGCTATAAGACAACCAAATGAATTATCAAATAGACACCTGGCTATTCAGTCTACAGAGCTTACATCATGTCCAGTATGGCATCTACTGTTCCGCTGTTGTAAAGGACTCATGGTTTGGGATCTAGGAGAAGTCAACACAGGATATAAAAGCAGCTTAGAGCTGCTAAGAGTGCTATCTTTATTGCAAGAGGCATGATGATTTCTGCCACCATGGCAGCCCATGACATGAGGAACAAGCCAAGAGTTACTAAGAGTGCCTCAAGAATGAACTAAATTACAGCTTTCTATGCTGTCCACTGTGGGCTCTGTGATACCTGAGTGACAGCATTCATTCTACAGTGTGTATCGATCATCAATGTGCAAAGAACTTTATCATTTATTTATAAGAACACATCATTGATACAATCTAAGATATCTAACACAGGAAGAAATGGTAAATAGTACATATTCATATAAGGAAATGCTAGGCCACCATTGCAAATATATAGTTTGGAAAAATTATGATATGAGATAAAATTTAAAATGCAGAAGGGAAAAGAAGGCTACTTGGGAATGTTTAGAGTTTGATACCAGCTTGATTAAAAAACGGAGAGGAATAGATGCAAAGACAGAGAAAAGACTGGAAGAAAATGAGTGAAAAACGTTACATACAGTTTGCAAACAATAAGATTTAAAGTTATTATTTTTTCTCTTTGCTTTTAGATATTTTTTTGAAAATGTCTGATAATGACCTGAAGTGTTTGATAATGACCTACAGTTCACAATTGAGGCTTGTGATAATTGTTTGAGAGAAAAGAGCACCATCGTAGGAACTATGGGGCAATCCAAAGAAGTAGAAATGATCCCTTCCATTAAAGTGAACTGTATGGAATGATCTATGAAAAACAGCCCCATTAATTCCTCTTTAGTCACTGGAAAGATCAGCACCACTTTTATTTATAGCTAGTGTGTCATTTGGTTAGGGCTCATGGGGAAAATACACAAAAACATCAGAGAGAGACTCTCAACCAGGAAGGCAAATGAGATCTTAAGTGGAATTGTAATTGTTCACTAACATTTTATTGTGCCCTTACCATGGGTCAGGCAAATATTTCACATTTAATACTACTAGAGAACATTACATTTACACTAGATTAACTTGGATTAAATAGTGTCCCTTCTCCTATCAAATACTCTGATGTAAAACAGGAACTGGAAAAATTTAATAAACAATTACACACATGCAAACATTGTGTGCATATGTGTATGCCATCTTCATATAAAGTTAATTAAGCAAGAGAAAGTGAACACTTAATTAAAAATTTTGTTGCTAATTCTAGCCTACTGATAAGGTGGAAGAATATAATGGTTGTCACCTGTCTGTCTGTTGATTCGTCATTAATTAAAACCCAGCTGGTAGGGGCGTCCTGAAACTCAAGTGGTGAGACAGAGCTCAGAGTGAGTTGCTGTGGATGTAGATTGAGGTCTCTAGAGTCACTAAATCCATCCCATTCTTATTCCAACTAAGACACTGGCATCTAGAAAATCCAAATCCCTTTGTTAAAGCTGATACAAAGACCTGCGAAAATAACAAACATCACTTCAAAATAATTGTTTCAGGATTTCAAACATGTTTTGGAGATGTTGAGAAATCTCTGAATATTCCTTGAGCTCTTCATGGGACCCAGCAGGCTTAAGAAGCTCCCACTGTGTCAACAGTATCTACTTCTCTCTGAAATATTGGGGGTGGAGCTTGTAGGAGAGCTTTCTGCAATCTTGGTTTGGGAGTATATCTACAAATTGGATTTTCTAATACCTCCTCCCGATTTCCTTTGGTTTTAAAATAAGCATCCCTGCCTCTTGTGCAGTTATACCAAACAAGGAACGTGCTGTGTACCAGGAGGAATTTGGCCTTCAAAAGGTTGGCTAACTCGAGGCTGATAGATAGAAGAGTGGATGTCCTGGAAAATAGAAGAATGTGATTCTGATTCAGGTACCACTTCAAATCTGACACAGAATCAGATTGTCTCTGAAGGACCCAGACTTATAACACCTTAAGGGGCAAAATTGACTGCCATAGACAAAGCCATTGTATATACCCACCATTTGTAATCCCATCCAGATGGTACCTTTTGCCTTTTTCTTCCAGAGTTCTTTGTTGTGTATCTTCATGCTGATGAGGCAGTGCACTGGGTTCAGTCCCCAAATTGACCAATATTACTATCTCCCTTTGAAGGCTGTGAACTTCATTATTCAGCCTTGTTGATGGCCATTCCTAGTCCAAAAGGAGTAAGATGAAGGTACAGATGAACAAAATGAACACAATACCTTGTACTGATTTAAGTTTAATATGCTCTAGTGAATTTAAATTAGGTATGTTTATGAAATGCCATACTTCCAATTTATCTTAATTGTTCAAATATTGAATGAGAAATTAAGTGTTTTCTAGGAAGAAAGCCGTCGTTGTTAGGTACCTCTCCTGTTGTCTTTTTTGATTAAAATTTTAAATACATTCAAAAATCAAATAGACTAATGAAACCAAACATCCTTGCTGAGAAAAAAATACATTAATAATGACAAATTATGTTGGTCCTTGACTTGACAAAAGTGAGGTTTCACCTGATCCACTGGTATTTTAACCAAAAATTCTCAAATGGATGAAAACAAGATTGTTTTTCAATATTTACAACAATCTCCAAATTTACAACAAACTCTGCTTTCCAGAGTATGAAGATTATGCACCAAATCTAATTCATTTGACTTGTGCTCCCCTTGAAGAGAGTCTGATCTGTGATTCAGCCCCTGGATACTAGAGTGGATACTTGATGTTTCCTATCTCTACCAACCATTGGGAATCCATTCATCATTCTATGGAATCTTCCTTGTGCTCTAAGACACCATTAGAGTCATGTAGAGGATTAGAGTTTTTAAATAAATTGGGCCCTAGAAATATGATAAAGCACTCTGACATAACAGGCCATGGTGTTTCCTTGTATTTTTGGAGACTGGAAATAATTCAGGCCAAATACTTTACCAATAGTACCCAAGAGGGAAAGTGCTGGTATTAAAAACATTTCACCATGATAGGCATTAAAGTATAATACTGAGTCTCAGAATTATTCTACTGCTAATCCCTGGTTCAGGAGAATTCTAGTTCCAATATTTACAAACCAATATTATACACGTTTACATATACTGTAATTGTTCAAACATTACAGAATGTGCCTAAGGACAGTTTTTCAACAGATGTGACCCTGTAGTGAGTTGTGAAATGTTGTGTTTCAGTGTTGTGGTTTGCAATCTCCCTTTTTTTAAAAAACGAAAGATATATAATAGAACAGATAATTATCTGAGTGCATCACATATTAAAATGGTAAACATTACATAGGGTAATAGTGTCCATCTCATTCTACCTTCGTTCCCACCCTCACACTCCCACCCCTACCCTCATGCCCCTCTGCTCAATCCAAAGTTTCTCTATACTTCCCTAGCCAAACCCCCATTATGGATCACCATGCACATATCAGAGAAAAAATTTGGCCTTTAGTTTTTTGAGATTGGCTTATTTCACTTAGCATGAGATTATCCAATTCCATCCATTTACCTGCAAATGCCATTATTTCATTCTTCTTTATGGCTGAGTAATATTCCATTGTGTATATATACCACAGTTTCTTTATCCATTCATCTATTGAAGGGCACTTAGGTTGGCTCCATAGTTTAGCTATTTTGAATTGAGCTCTTGCTGTAAACATTGATGTGGCTGTGTCACTGTAATATGGTGATTTTAAGTCCTTTGGGTATAAACTGAGATAGCTGGTCAAATGGTGGTTCCATTCCAAGTTTTCTAAGGAATCTCCATACTGCTTTCCAGAGTGGTTGCACCAATTTGCAGTCTCACCAGCAATGTTGAGTGTACCTTTTCTTTCCACATCCTTGCCAAAAATTATTGTTGCTTATATTCTTGACAATTGACTGGAGTGAGAAGAAATCTTAAAATGGTTTTGATTTGCATTTCTCTAATTGCTAGAGACGTAGAACATGTAAATGAGGTGGACATCAATACCCTATGGATATGTACGATTGCACAAATGGTGTGACTCTGCTTTGTGTACATCCAGAGAAATGAGAAGCTGTGCTCCATTTATGTACAATAAGATGAAATGCATTCTGCTGATATATAACTAATTAGAACAAATTTTTTTAAATGGCAAATATTGCTCCGTAAAAGTTTTTAGTTTGGTGGGTTTGCATCTTATGTCACGATATGAAATAATATTGTAGTAAGTTTGTTTCCCTTTAACAATAAAGAGTCATGCTGTTTAAAATTTTACTCTTTAGTGGATTTTAATTGCTGAAATTGGGCAGCGGGGGGCTGTAAAATAATAGTGAGGGGGGCTTTTACTTATCCATTTGTATGCATGTCCAAGTGTAATTCTGCAGTGGAGTGATTCACAAACAAACAAACAAACAACAAATAAGTAAAAAATAAATATCTGACATCAGAGTAGTAATAACCTCCAGCATAAGTTTCAATTCTGTCCACTTAGGAGGAGTAGAACATCTTCCTGTGCCCTTTGGTATTATTGAAATGAACTTTGCCTTTTGAAAAGTGAATCCACTCCCAGAAGAGAACATAGACACCGATCAGGAAGTACAATGTCATGTTAATACATTGATTATAGCTTTTATTCTTGTGCAACTAAACAAGAGTAGCATTTCTCTCTCGTATAAAGAAGGTCACAAGTCTCTTGGGAGAATACATAGGATGAGCGTTTGACTTTTGAAACTGTAAAATTTTTCCAAATATCACTACCTTGGGGATGTAGGCACCTGTTCTTCAGTTTCCAATTTAAAGCTAAAGCTTACTCATTGGATAGGGCAAAGAAATAGCATCTTCCTAAAATTTATACTAAAAAAAAAATCCAGAGCAAAATTCATGACATCTAGAAAATAAGCCAGATTGCTTAACATGGATGCTTAATTTGTGCTTTCAATATTGTTTAAAGGTGAGGGTTGTTATGAACAGGCTTCTCAACAGGTCAAATGCACTGATACAATTAAATTGCTGCTTGTTGAGACATGTTTTTTCACTCCTAATAAAAGTAAATATAAATAAAGTTTGTTTGGAGATGTATGCAACTTGAGGTTTTAAAAAAAAAGACATTTGAAATTAACCACTTAAATAATAAAGCAGAGCATTGTACTTCATGTTCTTTAAGCTACTAGAAGAGAAATTGAAACACTAGTCCAGATCCACCCCCCTCTACTCCATTTCTAGAGATCTAACCCAGGACCTGGATTATTCTAGTCCAGCCTTAACTAAGCAATACAAGGAAGCATGATTATAAAGGAACTGCTTGAAACTGAACTGTTCTCCTAGAACATCTGTTCTCTTAGAGTTCTTAGTCCCAGGTCTCTTTTGTTGTTCAAGGGTTCAAGTCTAAATTCTTTAGACAAAGCTCTTTTATTAAGCGTCAACTATTTTTGCCAAATTTAAATGCCATTAGTATCCCTATATTTCCATCTACAGCCCTCTTGAATAGATTTAAATTCTTATTCTTTGAAGTCCAGGATAGTCTCTCTGCTATTCCAAAGTTTCTTTTGGTTACCAGAGCCTTAAATGACACCACTGTCTGATGACACCCTCTTGAACCCCCAGAATGAACTATCTGCCTCAATCAATTGACTGTAAGAATGTTCTTTACAGATATGTCAGTTATCACTGGTTTTTGAGACTTTGTTTCAGGCTTTGTTTCTGTCAATAGATGATTGTCTTCCTGTGAGCACAGACTGTCTTCACTGGCTTCCAGGATCACACCAATCAGTAATTTTAAATGGAATCCAAGGTTATATTTACAAAAGACAAATATCAGGATGAAAACTTAGGAGAGAGGGGAAGGGGGAAGAAGTGATAAGACAAAGACTTAAAAATCTCAAAATATCCTGAAAAAAAAACAAAAAAACTCCATATTGGGAGATAGGAAAAGTAAGTAGCTTATTAACAGATCATTGGTACAACCTTTCATCATTTTATACCAGATATTCTGATTATAGAGTTAAAGTGTGAGTTGAGTTTATTCCTTTCGAATATTTATCTTCTTTTGCATCTTCTTTTTAGTGTACTGATTTTAATGGTATTGTTCAGGATGGCTTTGGTTGCACATTTCAACAATAGGGGAAAATTGGCTTGAAATACTGGGGAGTCTGGGGTGGGATAGGCCTCAGATTTGCCTTGATCTACTGTTCATGCTTCTTTATTCTGTGTTTCAGGAGCTCTGCCCTCCATGTCTACAGGGTGTCTATGCTGTTTGTGTGGCATTAGTTTCAGACCCAACATTTGCATAGGTCAAATACTCCAATGGGAAAAGATAAAATGACATTTTGTAACCTTTTTCCTAGCATAGCAGGGAAATATTTTCCTAAAATGGCCCTTCATGGGTTGTTCATGTCCTCTTGTGCCAAGTCATATCCCATGACCTTTCCTACAAACTTAGCCCAACCAATTACTCTCACTCCTGGAATTGTGGGTGAGGTGAGGTGCACATTAGATCCCCAAGTTGAGTGAAAATAAGCAATAGTTACTTCAATGAAATTAGGGTGAAGAAATAAAATAATAGATGCTACAAAAGCAACCAGCAATAGCCCCTAGTCCAACTTTCCAAAAAATATTTTCTTCTTGAGCACAACCAAAGTTTACCATAGCTAATGACCACCTCTCTGATTCAGTGTTGTCACACTTTGGCTTTGTTAAATATGAAATGCTCCCTGGGCAAAGAGTCTATTTTTCTGCAATAATGTCATTAATATATGAATATTAATATATTAATATATAATATATTATTAGAGAAAAAATAATAAATATTTAGCTATTTTGGAAGAATCCATTTCTCATAGCATCAAGCATAGTTTTCGTATGTATTTTGTGCACCTAAAATAGTACAAAGGACATGTTTATTCACCAAAAAATGCAGGTGCTATTTCTTCCTATTTCTATTCATTTTCTTTTAGGAAAAATTACATTTTCTGGGTCATTTAATATTCTAATGCAGCACACTTTTAAAAAGCTCTCTCTCTTTTTAAAAGTGTTTAAGAAAATATACCTCACCAATCACCAGTGACGATCACCATCTCTCTCTATTGCCATGATAGTGATTGGTGATTGTCATTAAGAAAATATCATTTTTATCATTTCAGTCTTGGAAATAGAATAGGAAAATGCCTCTTCTGTAATAATTAGCCCTATCAATATCCCCAGGGTTAAATATGTCGAGTAGAAGAGTCATTATATTTGAAATGAAGTTGGAGTTTTGTTTTGTTTTTCTTCCTGAACATGAAAGCAACCTTATAGTTTTTGCCTAGAGAATTCATTTTCCCTTCACCTAAAGTTATGTTAAATCTTGATGCTTAAAATCTATGCTGTATCACATAAACTTATTTTGTATTTGTTGAGCGATTTTTTTACTAAACATCGGAGCTGCTTCAGGAAGGGTAGTATTTTCCTACGTTGTCTCAGAAACAATGTTGACTTTGAATAACCTACATTGATTGAAATAAACTCTTAATAACAATATTCTTATCGATTCCTTCATCCTTATTTTCTTGAACTCTCACTTTATTAAATTCCTGTCTGATTTGTAATATTTTAGGAACTATCATCCTAGAACAGTGTTAATATCAAGACTCCAAAATTCAGATTGACTTGAACAATCAATGTTTTTGGTATTTCACTGGACAAAAGATCAATATCCATAATTTAAGAAAACTTCAGTGAATTCATTGAATTCAACAGCCATAAAAACACACAAGCATGTACTTACCTATTTATTTATAGACACACAAACATACACATATGTGAAAAGACATGCAATTAAACAGACAAATAACTGTAAAAGATAAAGAAAATAGAGTCTTGCTCTTTATAATTGCACAACAGGCACATTAATAATATTACAAACCACATAGTCCAGGCCCTATAACCAAGTTTTGTGTAGCTTATCTTAGGACAACAAAATCGTCCAGCAATGGACTTCCTAAAATGTATCTCATCGTAAAGCAAAGCATGACCTTATTAAGAAATATGAAAAGATATTCAATAGACTACAATCCAAAAGGAATAATACATTGTGGCAAATATTTCCCTTTTTATCCTAAAATAAAAGCAATGTAGAGGGGGAAAGAAGAAGGTGATCATGGTATTGCCCTCATTATCCTGCCATTGAATGTGTTAAAACATGGGTTACATTTTATGTAGTTTCAAACTTGTAGGGAATCTTTCAATAATAAAGAAGCAGAATTTGTACACTAGGCCCTTCTTGGACGCAAATTGTTTGAGCCCCAGGACTTTCTCTCCATTTATCGATGGGTTGGGATGCCCATGCTCTGTCTATAGGTACCACAAATAAGGTGTTGTTTAGCAGTTGAATGATATTGACATAGCTATCAGCAATCTGCAGATTTTCATTTTGAACTGTGGCATCCTGAAATAAGTTGAAGCAGAAATAATATCCCCGCGTTGAAAGATTTCAAATTCTTTTTATTGATAGGTGAAGTACAAGACTAGATAGGAATAAGTGAAGAATTCTCTGAGAGGGCAGAAATAACCACTGGACCACTGACTACAATTGTGGGAGGGGGAAAAAAACAAGAGGAGAGAATGAAGCCAGCCGTCCTCACTCTGTTTGGTATATTAAGCTTCAATTCACCTTGGGCTCTTTATCTATTTTCCATCGGGTTTGCCTCTCTGCTTTATTCTCTCCAGAGCTCTATAAGGAATTATCAGCACTCCAACCCTTTGGCAACACTTAGTGGGAAACCCTGGGAGGTCAGCAATACGAGCCAGTGTAATGACATCTTCCTGCCTGGTACAAAGACAGCATTCATCATCATTTAAGTAGACACACGATGCTGCTAGACAAAACCTCAGCCATGGAGCACATCCGTGTCCCATTACAGAGCCAGCCCTGTCCCAATGTCCACATGGAGCAGGAATCTCAAGGCTGGATACTAACAGCCTTGCTAGAACTTCAAGGAAAATTAAATGCACTAAATCAGTTGGTTAATTATGTGTGTCATTGACCTTGGAGGCTTAATGGGAAAATATATTTCAGATGTTGCTTGGCTGTAAACAAAGAATTATAAGGTGGCATCCAGTACATAATTGACAGACTAGAGAGCATTTAAATAATGTGGAATGAAATAAGCCCCTAGCCCAAAGTGAGTGCCTTGCCCTTTTTTTATTCTATACATTTCTTGTTCCCCTGACATATGTCTCACTCAGTTTCCCGAAGATCAATCCAATGTGTCTTCTTACTTCATTTGTCCTTTGATTAAAACTGCCTTTTTGAACAAAGCTGCTCAAAGAGCTTTTCCTACCTCCCAATCGTCTGACAGTCCTCTACAATTTTTTAACCTTGCCAAAAGCCGAAGTTCTCCTTAGTTGGGACAGATCCATGCTTCACAGCAATATGCGCTATCTCATCCCTGATTGTTTTATAACCTAGTTTTCCTATCCATTCTGTGAGCCTGAGCATAACATACACATTCATCATTGGAGCCAAATCCCCAGGGCATAGTACTGTGTGAAACCAAGGTGATATGGGAACACATGAACAGAGATGCTAAGCCTAACTCACCCTCCATAAAGCAGGCAACCAGGGGTACTGGCCAAGTTCACTGGGAGATCAGTGACTGTTCACTGAGTCATCAAGCATGGCTCACCCTGAGTCTTGCCCTCACATGGAGCCATATGCCCCTAACAAGGAGAATCACCACTGTCAAAGAAGTTTCCTCTAATAGTTTTCATAAGTCCAAATGTTTGTCTTTCCCTCCAGGTCAAAAAGTAAGAAAACAGAATTTGGAGTTTTTCCTCAATGTGTATCTCTGTTGCAAAACTATACCCAGAAGGCAAATTATATTCCGGAAAAGAGAGTGCAATTTCAAAAGCAATGGTAGCTAAGGTAGCCCAATTTTTCATATCATTAGCATTGCTGTGCTGATTCTTACCTCTCCATCTCTGGTCCCTCTAGACCTCCTCTATGTCCCTGAGACTATGGGATTCTAGGAGTTCACTGCTAGTGCTTTCTGGATTCTCCATGTGATCCAGACTGGCACTTGCATGGGAAAGAGATTCTCGTGTTACTTGGTTTGGCATCTGATCGTGTATGAGGAGCCAGCCATTGTACTGGTTCATTCATTCATTTATTCACTCACTGTCATTCATCTATTCACTTCACTCACAAGATCCAAAAACAGGCAGGTGGATAAAAGTCTGGTATGGGAGATGGGCTTTAAGTTTAATTCTGAAAGTGGTGAATGAATGCCATCTATGGTTAGAGCAGTAATGGAAAAGCACAACAAGAGCAAGTACACCCAACCAAGGATCTCAGGAAGATTTCCCAGGGAAACTGACAGGTGAGCTGAGCCTTGGAGACTGTGTAGAATGTGTCCAGGCAAAGGAGGAAAAGGCCAAGAGTGTTTTCGCAGAGATCAGCATCTATGAAAGTGTTGAGAGAAAGAGCCCTGCATGTGGGAGGAACTGATAAAAACTCCAATGGGGCTGAGTGAATGAGGAAGATCCACAGGATAAGGCTAAAGTGTCAGCAAAGGTCAGATCCTGCAAGGCTTTGTAGGGCTTATTAAGGCATTTGCACTTTATCTTCAAGCAACGAGAAGTCATAGAATTTTAAACTGCATGGTAAAATGGTCTAATGAGTATTTTAGAAGATTACTTGGTGCTTTGAGAAGTATGGAAGTGAGAGGTAGGAACTAGAAACCCACGGATTAGTAACTCAGACAAAATGTTATCATGGCCTGAATTGAGTAGCAATAGAAATGGAAGGAAGTAGACAGATACAATGAACACCTAAGAAGGGGAGTTGGCTGGAACCAAGGATTTGGGGGAACTTGAGAGAAGGAAGTGTAAAAGATGACTTTCAGGTTCTGATGTAAGCCATTGAGTGGATAATAGTGTCATTTTATGGTGGACAGTAGTGTCATTCTCAGGAATAGTTGAAGGATAAATTGGAAGAAAAAAGAACATGGAATAAGTTTCTGACACACTAAACTTGAGGGGCCTGTGAGAAATCAAAGTAGACATAGTGATTATGTACTCAGAAATGCAAGTCTCTGAAAAGCTACAATGGTCAATTGCATTGGTGTCAATGCCGTGGATACCCAGATGTTTGGTCAAATATTATTCTGGCTATTTCTGTGAGGGAGTTTTAGATGAGATCAACATTTGAATCAGTAGACTGAGTACAAAAGGTTGTGCTCCTGGGGACAGCATCTGTAACCTGAGCAACTTGGCAGGTTGAGGCAGGAAGATTACAAGTTTAAGGCCAGTCTGGGCAACTTGGCAAGATTGTGTCTCAAGATTTAATTTTTTTTTTAAAAGGACTGGAGTTGTAACTCAGTGGTAAAGCACCTTAGGTTCAATCCCTAGTAGAAGAAAGACAAAGGAAAGGAGGTGGGGAGGGAGGGAGGGAGGGAGGAAGGAAGGAAGGAAGGAAGGGAGGGAGGGAGGGAGGGAGGGAGGGAATAGAAAAGAAGGTAGGTAGGTATGTGGTTGGGCCTCATCCACTCAGTTGAAGGCCTGACTTGAAAAACTAAGACTGACCTTCCAAGGAGCAAGGGGACTCTCCTCCTGCTTGACTGAGTTGGGCCATCAGGACTTTCATGCCTTCAGACTAGAACTGAAACACTGGCTTTTCTTGAGCCGTGAGCCTGCCAGCTTCTAGACTAGAACTGACAACATCAACTCTTCTAGTACTTTGGAAACGTACATACTTACACACACACACACACACACACACACACAATTGGTTCTGTTTCTCAAGAGAACCATGAGTTCTTAAAAAAAAAATGTGTCTGGGGATATGACTTAAAATCCTGAGCATATGGATGGTAAATGGAGCCATTGAAAGTGATGAGATGGTATGAAATCAGGAGACAGAGAAAATAAATCCTAAAACTGAGCTCTGATAACTTCTAAAATTAGAGGTTGAGTAGGAAAGGATGATCCACCAAGGAAGACAGAAGGAATGACTGGACAGTTAGGAGGCTAGGAGACTTTGGCATCAGGGAAGGCAAGAGAAGCCAATGGATCTACACTGTGGTTAATTCAAGGATATGACCAGGCAGTATTCATTAGGCTAAGTAAAATGTAAGTCAGTGCTTACCCAGGGTTTACTTGTGAATGGTGCCAGAAGGTGGAAAAATGGAAGTAGTTTTCAGGCATGACTTGAAGTAGAAAAAGTAGAGTTTGAGTAGGGAATTAGAGAATTTGGTACATGAGAAAAAGAGAGAGTGGATTGCAGAGCACCTGGATACCTAGAAGGGAGTGAGCCTATGCTAGAATTTGACATGTAGAAATAGTTCAAATTAATGCTCAGGAACAGAGACAACATTTCAGAATATTCTAGGAAAGACTATCCTCCAGGTTTGGGAGGAAGTTCTCAGGTCTAAAGCAGACTGGATTCACCTCCAATATCTATGCTGGTAGGTTTTATTATATGAGTATAAGCATTTACCCTCTCAGGCAAGCAATTTCAGAAATTTTAAGCAAAGAAAGATTTAAACACA
The DNA here is from genome assembly GCF_021218885.2 of Marmota monax. Taxonomy (NCBI): domain Eukaryota; kingdom Metazoa; phylum Chordata; class Mammalia; order Rodentia; family Sciuridae; genus Marmota; species Marmota monax. The sequence continues at coordinate 4,900,246 of NW_026692356.1, read as the reverse complement.
CACACACACACACACACACACACACAACTTTTAGAGATAAAGTCTCTAGTTAATATTAGAATTCCATGTTAGAAATCCTAAGTTTAATCCAAAATTTTCCATAGTCTCTTAGTCTCTCTGATCCTCAGGTTGTCCATCTGAGAAAAATCTATGAAATGATACTCGCCCTGTGGAACTTGGAGAGTAGTTATAGGAAGCAAATGAGATACTGTACAAGAAGAGAGGTTACTAAGTGCCAAACGCTAGCTAAATTGGTATTTATGGAGCAACTGCTTTTCTCATATGAAAAGAAGTCATTTGAGCAGTTCCAACATTTTGCAAAAGCTTTCAAACCCCCCATTTACTGTACACAAAAGCAACCCTATCCCTTCTAGTGAGGCTTGTGAAGTTGCACGTGAGATAAATTTGATAATGGACTTGGAAATTGAGATCCCTATGGGTCCAATAGTCTGTAATTATGAAACAGAGGCCCTCTAGCTCACACAACCTGGCATGCAGCCCAGGTCAGAAAACCCACTTTTGTTGTTCATAGGACTGAACGGCTCTTTTATAACAAATCAGTACCCTCCATAGAACTACCCTGAGTACAAAGGGGAGAAAGAAGGGACAGAAAGGTAGACAATGGCAGGTGAAACTGAAACATATAAACTATTTCTCTCTTGTGTATCGTTTTCATGATTATATGGTTATTCAAACTATGGAGCTATGTTAAACAGATGAGGCATGAACATGGAATTGGGGGCAGGGGTTAATGTATCTTCACTAGACAAAGAAATCAAATTCGGGTGGAAAAAGAATGTTGGAACATAGAAGGAAGAAGGATGGTTAAAAATGCAAAAATCAGGAGGAGACCGACTCCTATAATACTTATTTGTGACAGATAAGGCAGCCATCATATCACCTGAAGCATGGAGAACTGTGCTATTGTATTAATTACTCTCTTTAGTGACTCTCTGAGCTTTGGACTATTTAAATTCCGGGATGAGAAAGTGCTAATGGATATGGTATTGTAGATGGAGTGAATTAGTGCTTCACGCTGTGCTGCTGTCTAAAAGAGTTTTAAATGGTAACCCACAGACTAGCTGTGCTTCCTGCTTTTAGTGTTGGCTCAGCCATTTGTTCCTGTTAGTAACAGAGCAACTCTGGGGTCACAGAAAACTTCAAAAAGGAAGAAAAGGAAAGTAGATGTCAGTGGGACACTTTAGGAAGATTAACATGTTTTGCTGGGAGGCTGTTTATGATACACTTTATTGTGTACATTGACAATAAAACCCTGATAGTCCGTATTTGAAAGGGAAACCATGTGTCCTTTAAAAATTCCAAATCAAAGCTGCTTTGAATGGGGCTTTTTTTTTTTTAAAAAAAAAAAAAAAGGCAGACTTTCCACAGAAATTCCATTTGGTGGTGTGCGCTCTATCCTGCGCCGTGCCTCTGACCTCTGCCATTCTTACCTGCTCAACCTGGGTCTCCACATTTACAAGAAGCATAAACAAATATGCTTATGGCAGAACCCTTCAAAATTTCTTACAACTGCTTGTGAAAAATACCTGATCAAACAACACAGGGGGCACTACAACCTATACCTGGTGTGTCTTCTGAGAAAAGACAAAGCCAGGTTCCCCCAAGAGCATTAGGCCTGGGGACCGGAATGGACATCAGTCCGAGAAAATCACCTGTAGAAGGGCCACCCTTTGACTCTATCATGTCTCATAATTGCATTTTCCCCCTCCTTCCAATGTCCTTTCAAAAATTGTATAAATCATCATGCCCATACTTTCCTTTGAAAACTGAAAATAACACAATCAAGACAAAAAAAAAAAAAAGTCCCACCCCCACCAGTTCCAGGCACTCAGACCAACCACAGCTGCCCTCTAAGCATCTGCTTCTGGATCTTCTTACCTGCTAAATCTCTGTATCTCACATTTCTGCATTTTTATGTGAATTCAGCTTGGCTAGACTCCCCAGAAAGCAAAGCCTGAGGCAAAAGCTCATGTGTAGTATTTTATTAGGAAACACGTTCCCAGGAAAGCCGGAAAAGAGGCATGAAAGGGTAAGAAGTGAGAACCAACACAAGGATGAGTTACCACTGCCAAGATGCCACCTCTGGGGACAAAGAGCGAGTATTGCCCATACCTTGTTCTCGTTGAACTAACATCCAAGGAGCCATATGAACAACTGGAACTTCAGGTAGAGTGTCCAAGGAAGGAGGAAGAATTTATCTGCCAGGTCCCATGACCCAGTGGTGGAAGTTCACCCCCCCACCCCCCCCAAACTTCTGTGAGTTCTACAGTGTGGCACTGGGCAGGTCCCAAGTCATTGCTTACATTAGTAGAAGGTCCAGGGCATGAGGCAAGAGGTGCTCAGTGCCTTGACATAATGCACTATTGGCTGTGTCACATGAAATTGGACTGATTTTATACAAAGCAGGTCATGAAGCAGTGGCTGGGCCAGAGCAAATGGCCCCAGGGCCCAGAGATAGACAAGACTGAGAGGATCTAAAGATCCAATTGCCAGGTTCTTCCCTTGAATTATATTGACTCCCTACTACAATTTGGGCTTCATTGCTATGAAAACAATACACCCCAACAGTGGATATAAAACTTGCCAGAGTCTCCTTCAAAATGGCAGCCAGCCTCAATATCAGAGAATTCAGGTTAAAAGATGGGTGAAAGAAACTACAATTCCAACCACTGCATGGTCATGCGGCTATGATTGATACCCACTGTCTACTTCCCATTCTAGATTTCTCTCCTGCTCAGCCAGCTCTGGGGCTTGTCTGTGTGGTTTACATCAAGGGCTGACCCAGACCTTAATCTCCAGAGGTGTGATTGTGTTTTCCCTTTGAGCTGTGATTGGGGAAGTGGTCATCCTCACTCAACACAGAAGCACCAAACACACACCAGTGAATCCTCTGGATTCCAGTCATTCCTCTTGCTCTGCTGGGCAGCAGCCCTTCTAACTCCTCCTAAGCTACCAATTTACATTAACTGTGGTTTGGGCCTCTGGCACCCTGACTTGAAAAATCAAGTGCCTTTCTGGGGAAATGTCCCAACCACCAACCCTGTAAACTAGAACTTCTAACTTGGTAGGAATTAAGAGTGCAGACACAGGAAGAACAAATTCAATAATTTGGTTATTAGGTGATGAATGATGAAAGGCACCAATCCTATTTTTATTTCCTTGGTTCCCAGACTCATAGATTCTATCTATTGTTGTCCCTAAACTAAAATCTACTAAGAGCCCTTAACAGATCATTCCATTGCTGTATAAGGACAACTGTTTCTAAGCAATGAGTCACATAGAATAACAAGAGGACTGTGTTGTAATTTGCCCATAATTGTACTTTCTTTGTCAGAAAATGTGTCTGAGATGATCTTATATGGGATAGATCAGTAGCTGAGTCCTTGTGAGGGGAGAAGAAGTACCATACATGGAGAACATGTGGAGCCTGAGAAGGACAAACTGACACAAGAGATCTGGTGTAAGTGCCTGTCACAAGCATCCAACTAGACTATATAGGGAACAGTGCCATGTGAGGTCTCAGTATCAGTCTCTGATGCTGGGAAGCTGGGTATCCAGCAGGAGCGGCTAGAACATTCTTGGGAAGGGGGATCCTCTGATGTGAGGCTTAGCTTTAATCTCCATCTCTATCATTGTGGCTACTGTTCATGGGTCCTTTACACCTGCACTGAGATTGCCAAGATAGAAGCTGGGTGGCCTACACAGAGTAAGTCGTCCTGCCCATCAGGTATTTAAGATCTTCCACTTCGGTGTTCTGTCTCTGGTGGACATTACCATGAAACAGAGCTCTGCATGCTTGTGTCCATTCACATATGCCCACCAATGTATGACTTCTCCAGACCTCCTTGTCCCTAATCTTCCAGCCTTCTGATCTTTTCCTCTGATAGAACAGTCATTTTGTTCCCACTATTGAGGGTGGGAACACTCTCACATACACATATGCACACCACAAGGAACTCCACATCTCAGGCCATTTCTCTGTCAATCCAGCAGAAGCCACTAAGTGTACTGCTAGAATTTCTGCACAATAAGAGTACTTCCTTTCATCAATATTTTAGGTTCATATTTGATTAGCGTTGTAATGTGGTATTAACCCAATTTTTGCTGGCACCAACCCAGGAGTACCAGATTATCTGTGAACTCTAAACCAGTCCCAAATCATTCAGTTGATCATAAGTGGTACCTACCACCTACCACATTCTCGTCACCATAGGTGTGAAGGATGGGTATCAGTACTTCAGATGTTGATAACAAGGCAGACTGGGCCACCTGTTCATGTACCTTACTCATGTCTTCTGTATCTTCTTAAGCTCAATTCTAAATCAAGTGGTTTCCAAATGTCACTGGGAGGGTGAGTTGTCAAGGGCCAGTTCCTAGTGCCAACTGACAAAGCCTGGATTCCTCAGAAAGCAGAGCCTGGGATTTTAAAAAGGTTAATAAAATAAATAAAACTCCTACGTTAGTACTTTGTCAGGGAGTACATTCCAAGAGTAGTGGGATGAGGAAAAGATGGAATGAAGCAAAGAAGAGAGAGCCCATCTAGGGCATGATTATAAGCAGAACCATGCTCACTACGGGAGCAAGATTGATTGCTCAGTCTTGAGGAAGTGTCTTCCAAGGGCCCATATGAATAACTTCTTCAGACAATCCATCTATGGGAAGTTGGCAGTACTAATGTATCTGCCAGCCCCCATACCCAATTTGTCAAAGATTTGCCCCATGGGGCATTTACTCTACTATCTTCCTGGGTCTTGTGAGCTTGGGTCCTTGTCTGCATCTCAGTGACCTTTCACACTTCGTCACCAAAGGCAAAGCCCAGAGTGGAGGACAAGAGATGATGTATGTGGTAGAGGTCTCAGTCCAAGTGCTAGCAGGTTGAAACTCTATGAATTTGGATGGAACCTATGCAGAGCTGGTTTCTACAGTAGCTGCTGGGCAGAATCAGGTGGCCAAAGACTCTGGAAACAGGTAGATTAAGAAGGTCTAAAGAAGGTGCCTGCCTGATATATGGCTTTTCCACTTCTTTCTCTTCCCTGTCTCAGATCTTGCTTTTTCTTTTCTGATTTTGCTTTCTACTGAATCACCTCCGTTAAAAGCTGTCATCATAGGACTAGTAACATCCTCGGCCTCAATCCTTCCCTCCACTTTCCAAATATATGCTCCCCCATAAACAAAGTCACAAAATGAGCAAAGGGAGTGTTTACAGTCTATTCAATTCTTAGTTTTTCTGCACTTTCTTCTTCCTTTTGAGACTGTCTTCCCAAGTTGCCCTTCACCTCAATACAACAGGTTTGTGTTACACACTTATCATCAGCTTGGCATTGTACTATGGATTAAGAATGCAGAGACTTAAGATGTGTCCTGTGTCCTGAGAAGCTCACAGTCTATCTGGAGAGACCATACAAAATAGGGTCCTTCTTCCAACCTGTAGGACAAATAAGTTTTCCTCAGAAGAAATGACTTATTAGCCAAATCTTAAAGTCTGAACAGCTGTTGTTCCAGGAAGGTTTATGGGAACAGCCTCCCAGGTAACAGACTCCCCCTGATAAAGGCACAGGGCTGGTGAGGGCAAGGGAAGTACCACAGTAATCGGTTCCGTTATTACAAAGAATTTACCTCAGTGAGATGCTAGTGGCCAGGGCATGGATATTTCTCATCATAATAAGAAACTAGCTCTTTAGGTCAATTTTCTATCAACTTTCAAATAGATTAACTCAGAATTACTTCTTAGTGACATTACTCTGGCTGAAAGGGGGAAGATAAATTGACAGCAGCAGGGCCAGACCAATTACCGCACTATTGCAATTGTTCAAGCAAAGGGCTAAGAACACCTACCTGAACAAGCAGTCTGGTTACAGAGGGCTAAGAGGAAGTCACAGTTTAGAGATGTACTTCCATGGCATCATCGCAGTGTTTGGGAACCAGTAAGATGGGGATTGCAGTAAACAGAGGCACGATGGGTAACTTGAAATTTTCTGACTTGAGCTGTTAAGAGGAAACCGTGCAATTAGAGGGGGTTGGGAATATAAGAAGGTATGTAGACTTGGCAGAAAAGGTGATACAATCAGTTAAGAAGACTGAGAAGCTCACAGTCTATCTGGAGAGACCATACAAAATAGGGTCCTTCTCCCAACCTGTAGGACAAATAAGTTTTCTCAGAAGTGATGACTTCTTAGTCAAATCTTTAAGGCTGAATGGCTGTTGTTCCAGGAAGGTTGATGGGAACAGCCTTCCAGGTAAGGGATTCCCCTAATAAAGGCACAGGGCTGGGTGAAGGCAAGGGAAGTGCTCATGAAACATTCAACTGAATGTCTAGAAGAAAGCTGTAAATAGCAGCATAGATTTGCTAGTTTAAAAAAAAAAAAAAAGAGTAGCTGGAAATTGTGGCATACGCTTGTAATCCCAGCAGCTTGGGAGGCTGTGGCAGGAAGATTTCGAGTTCAAAGCTAGCCTCTTCAAAAACAAAGTTTTCTAAGCAAAATACAAAGAAGGGCTGGGAATGTGGCTCAGTGGTTGAGTGCCCTGAGTTAAATCCCCAGTACCCCCAAAAAAAGAATACTATGCATAATATGTAATTTAATATAATATAAATTATAATAAAATTATAATATTATTATATAATTAAATATAATACAATGTGGGTACCTGGGTGAGAGGGCAGGGATGGCCTCATCTCTCATGATGAGGATAATTGTAGATAATATATCTAATTAAATATAATAATATGTATAATTACATTTATTAAATATAATAAACACAAAATTATAAAAATATCATAGACTTATAAATTATAACAAGTATATTATACATTATATATAATTAAATATAATAAAATATGTAATTATATAATTATAATTCACTAATTAGAAAAAAATAATAATAATAGAAGGGAGATCAGTAGAGCAGAGAAAATGAATCCAGAAAGGTAGGGAAGGAGGGAAAGGAAAGGTACAGGGGAGTGAGACTGATCAAATTATGTGTATGCACAAATATGGCCTAATGAATTCCACTATTACAAATAATTACAATGCACCAAAAAAATTTTTGAGAAATTAATTCAACTAAGATATAACTACCCAGGATGTGCTGTTGCTCTATGATTTTCCTGTAGATTAGGATTCAGTGCCTGTCCTTCATAATATTGGAAATTTACCATGTAGCATCTTCCCTTTGTTGCATCTGTCAACATCTGTCAACTTCAGTTTTTCATGGATTTTATATTTCAACATGTAATTTTAAAAAATAAACCTCAGGTCCAGAAAAAAAATACACATATAAGAATATATGAGATCTCCCAGATAATTATATAAAGGGAAGAGATGGATGAGTCATGAATATATTGTTAACTGGATCTAACGTGTAAGAAGTAGGCAGACATAGAGTCACCAACAGAGAAAAAGAGGGGGAATAATGAGAGATATTCACCAAGAACCAAGGAAAAGTTTTGAAGGTCAGAGGAAAGGAGAAATGCTGACTTATGGACAAGAAGAGAAAGCAATTGATTTCCCTAAGAATAAAGATAAAGAGATAAATGTTTTAGTCAGCTTTTTCACTGCTGTGACTAAATAATCTGACCAGAACAATTGGAAAGGAGGAAAAATTTATTTAAGAGCTCACAGTTTCAGAGGTCTTAGTCCATAGAAGGCCAGCTCCATTGCTCGGGGCTAGAGGTGAGGCAAAACCATCATGGTGAGAGAGTGTGACAGCAGTTCACCTGGTGACCAGAAAGCAAAGAGAAAGGTCTCCATTTGCGAGATACAAAAATATACCCCACAGCCATGCCCCCAATGAACCACTCAGTTAATCAGTTAATCCCTGTCAGCTCTTTGGAGATACCTCACATGCAAATCATAACCGTAAATTTCTAAATCTGGGTGCAGATAAAATTGATATCAGATTCAATTTTATTTTTAGTGGGCTAGATGGCCCTAATTTTCACAGTGAAAAAAGTAGGGAGTGAGAACTCCATGATGGACATGAGCAGGTCTCTGGGTGAGAGGGCAGGGATGGCCTCCTCTCTCCTAATAAGAGGATAAAAAAAGGAGCAAGATACAGCAAAAGTTGAGAGCCAGTCCTGAAGGTCAAGCCATGTTATATGCATGATTGGGAGTGTCACTGTACAATTCCTCACCAGTGAACGGGCAAGCAGCAGGGAAAAGGGTGAATGGAGGGACTCATTGGGGAGGGAGGTCTGGAGGAGTACAGGCCCGGGGATATGAGGTTACGGGTAGCTGAAGCAGATGGATGCTCCACCCTGGCAGAGGGATATGTGGAGGTCTGTAGGGATTAAAAGAAAACTGAAGAATTGTGACCTACAAGTATGAGACTGCAGACAAATTATGATCTCAATGAAGCTGTGAGAGAGCTGGAATTGTAGACTGAGGCCAGAAAGTACAAGAGGCTCCAATGGTTCTTAACACCAGGCCCCTCTGAAATGCCATCTCATCCCACCCCAGGCCCTAGCTCCTCTTTACTTCTTCATCAAATTGTATTCATCCGCTATCTCATGCTGCTGAAATCTAGTTAAGTGAATTAAGCTAATCTGTTGAACAAATTTGTGATAAGATATTGATGGTTAATGAATGTTTGATACGCTATCTGTCTCTGAGAACAGACTCCTGAGGATAATGACTTAAAATAGTAGTTCTTGTCTAGGGATGTATCAGAGTCACCTATGGTGCTATTTAAATACCAAGCTGCCCTGGGCCCTACCCAAAGAAACGCTGATCCAGTGGCTCTGGGATGAGGGATGGGCATCTCAAGTTTTGCAAATATCTCCATGAAAAATTCAAGTTAATGGAGAGAGAGAGAGAGATGGGAAAGTAGATGAGCCTTCTTCTAGCTCTTCACATCCCTATCTTCTATATGTAATTCACTATGCTTTTGTCTCCCTGTGGAGCTTTTCTGTCCCCAACTTTTGATTTCGTATCCATCCCAACACAATTTGCAGTAACCCCACGTAACTTCAGTACTCTGGTCTTCTGCATACACAAGACCTAAGCGGAGTCACTTGGAGAGTTTCTTGAGATTCAGAAATAGATTTGGAAGCCACAGTTTACAGTGATGTTGCCAGTGTGGTGGGAATCTCAGGCCACCAGTGCCTGTCTTCCCAGATTTGTAGAGGTTTGTCTACTAAACAAAGCCAAGCAGTGGTAAACTAAAATGACCTAAGTCCCTATTTGTGTCCCTGCCCCTTGTTCCGATTCCTGAGGTTCTTCCTTTAATCCTTCATACACACCAGCATCCTTCCTTATACGGGAGTCCATATAAGGAAATGCATTCTGACATTGATTTTAGTCTCTTACAACTGAAAAAGTCCTGATTAATCCTGAAAACTACACCAATATCCTCCTTAGTTAAGGAAGTCAATGGTATTGATTTCAGTCTCTTGCAACTGAAAAAGTCCTGATTAATACATATATATGTAAGGCAAATTCTTCTAAGTATATCAACCTGTCATTCATTTCTCTGAGTTCATGTCTCTGCATGGATGGGAAACCCATTTACAATTCCATGTCTTTTACTGTAGCAAAGTAGAACAGAAATTCATTTATGTGACTGTTGAATAGGAAGGCCAGTTTGAACTAGAGAAACATCTAGATTGTAGAATGTATCTTACCAGAATGTATTTAGAAGTAGCTTAGGGGTTTTCTGAGATCTCACTTTTAATGAAGTTTCAAAATATAGCACTACATACTAGGCAATTTGAAGACTTGCCTTCTAATCTTGATTTTGCACTACCCTGTTATGCAATCATAGTTAATCTTTTGGGCTTTTCCAATCTAGTTTTGGTTGCAAAATGTAAATTAAGTGCTTCTAGATTTTTTTTGAAATCAGCTTCAAATTGTTAAATTGGGACACTTGTTCAGTTGTTAAATATGGACACTTTTTAAGTGTTTTAGTTATATAAAATACAAACAATAATAAGTGTCAGTGAGTATGTGTGGAAAAAGGCACACTCATACATTACTGGTGGGACTGCAAATTGGTGCAGCCAATATGGAAAGCAGTATGGAGATTCCTTGGAAAACTTGGAATGGAACCACCAATTGACCCAGCTATCCCACTCCTCGATTTATACCCAAAAGACTTAAAAACAGCATACTACAGTGACACAGACACACCAATGTTTATAGCATCACAATTCACAATAGCAAAATTTTGGAACGAACCTAGATGCCCTTCAGTAGATGTATGGATAAAGAAACTGTGATATATATATACACAATTGAATATTACTCAGCATTAAAAGAGAATAAAATCATGGCATTTGCAGGTAAATGGATGGAGTTAGAGAAGATAATACTAAGTAAAGTAAGCCAATCCCCCAAAACCAAATGCTGAATGTTTTCTCTGATATAAGGATGCTGATTCATAATGGGGATGGGGGAGAGCATGGAAGTATGGAGGAACTTTGGATAGTACAAAGGGGATGGAGGGGGAGAGAGGGGGCATGGGGGTAGAAAAAATGGTATAATGAGATGAACATCATTACCTTAAGTGCATGTATGAAGATACAAATGGTGTGACTCTACTTTGTGTGCAACCAGAGACATGAAAAATTGTGCTCTATATGTGTGATATAAAGTGAAATACATTCTGCTGTTATATATAACAAATTAGAATACATTTTTTAAAAAGTTGGTCTCGGTTGAAATACTCTTTTATCTTTTTAAATTTTTTTTGTAGTTGTAGATGGACAGAATGGCTTTATTTTATTTGTTTATTTTTATGTAGTGCTGAGGATTGAACCCAATGCCTCATGCATGCTAGGCAAGCGGCTCTGCTGCTGAGCTACAGTCCCAGCCCTTTTTTATCTTTTCATAGTATCAATTTTGCTAAGCAAATCATTGTGATAAGCATACCCATACACTGCAGGCTTGTCCCAATCTAAGTGTTCACAAATTAAGGTCTGAATCAATGAACTTGGGATGTACCCAAGTGAACAGGTGGACGTGGTGGTACCTCAGAGGGAACTGGGAGAAATCTCTATTAAGAGCCAACAGCAGTAAACTCCCTATTGCTTCTTATCCTTCCTAAAGGCAGAACTCTGGAGGAGAAGCTCTGGATTCCCCTTTAAATTGTCCCCATGAGATAATTAAAAACAGATCCTTTATTTCCTAGGAAGGCTCCCATATGGGTAAAAGATGTGAAAGATCAAGGCAACATATGTGAAAATGTGTCAAGTAAAAAGAAAACTCACTTATTTGAACATCTTTAAAACTCAAGATAAAAAAGAGAGTACCAGGGGAGTCATAAAAGTTAGCTCTAGGCCAGAAAAATGTTGCTTTTAATTTCCATACAGTAGAAGAAAATTTAATGCCATGAGTAACATTTCATTAAAATGTATACCTTTAAAGATTTATCTTATCAAATTTGAATGGGAGAAGCAGCATAGGAGAGTTTAAACTGACACATGCTGATTTAGCATTTGCTCAGTAAATAGGACCAGCCAATTGGTGAAAATAAATATATAGGCCATCGCTTTAAATATAAATGTGGGGTCCATTTTCAAGGAATATGAAATCAGAGAGGGAAAAATAATCCCACACCTCTTTTTATTCTTCTATCTTTTAAATCCAGGGGGCTTGTTGGGTTATATGTGCCCAAACATGGCTCCCTGAAAGTCCTATTCCTTTGGGCACTGAAACAAAAACACACCAAGAAAGGAACACATATAAACACCCTGATAAGAGTATGAAAGTCAAAGTGAGAAATTCTTCTCTAACCTTTCCAGCAGAACCACCCCAACAGAAAACCATTTGTTGCATTCTGTGGTTCAGGCTTTAACATTTTGTGTGATGGCTTGATTTAATTATGACCTTCAAAAGTCCTAAAGGCATTAATACGCATATAGGCTCATTCCTCTGACTTAAAGCTTAGCCTGTTGCATCAGTAAAAAATAAGCCACTGGGAAAATATAAGTCTCACTATTTGACAAGCATGTTGAGCTTGAACTTGGTTAATCTGAGTGCATTTGTTCTTTGACTTGAGTGATTTGTCAGCCCTGGCTATATATTACCTGGGGAACTTTTCTTCAAAAAAAAAAATGCAAATAATCTAGAACAATAAAAGTGGACTCAGGGAAGTCTATGAAAACCCAGACCCCATCTAATCCCCATCTGGGATTCAGCACTCCCTTGACATTGCCCTGAATCCTGTCTGTAAATGCCCTTCTCCCTTCCTTCCCTCACACCCAGAGACCACCACCATCTTTTCCACCATTATCTTCTCAATATTCACAACCAAACATCAACTCCAGTCTAGCTCCACACTACATTTTCAATGAGCCTGGGGTATGTCTGAAGAATAAAAAGGGGCCCACAGGAAGAAAACAAGGGGAGATGGAGTCATAGAGGCAGACAAGGAAGAGATTTTGGGGATCTTCTAAGTTATGGTAAACATTTCTGATTTTAAACTAAAAATCAGTTCAGAGTTGGGAGATCAGTGAGAAGTCTTAGGCAGGAGCACTATATAATGGGACAATGGCTTCTCTGTGTCCCTTTTACTCTTTAGCCAGTGGTTTCTGCTGCCTTTGCTCTCTGACAGGGACCTAGCAGAGGTCAACACACCCTCCTTGAGGCCAAGTCTACTGTATTCTCTGTGCTTCTCTATGCTATTTGGCCTAATTCCTTACTCCCTTCTTCTTAAAATATCTCTTTCCTTGAGATCCATGATACCCTCCTCCCTCCCTCCCCCCACACTCTCTCTCTCTCTTTCTCTCTCTCTCATTTAATCCTTCTATTCTACCCACTTTCTGATTCCTCAATATCCTTTGTGGACTTCTCTTTTCTACTCATAATGGTGAATATTCCTCAGTATTGTGTCCTCACCCCTAACTTCCCCTGACTTTATGTGCCAACCAGACCAGGCAAAACTCTTCTACTCTATAGCCTTTAAACACATCTCTGTTGCTAATGATCCCTCTGTTACAGCTTCAGCCCAGGCCTCTTCCCCAAGCTCTGGACTTAATGAATATAATTTCCCACTATGCATCCTCACACAAATGTCCCTGGGACCACAAATCCAGCATGCCCCAAACTGAATCCAAGAGCAGTCCAGACTCCAAAGCAGTCTGTCCATCTATGCTTCCTGTCTTAAAGAATGCTGCCCTATCTAATAAGCTACTCAAACTAGAATCAGACATATCCTAGCTCTACATCAGATCATTCCCTCCATTCAGGCTCATTCCACTTTCATAGCATATTTCTGTTCAGTTTCTCTTCTTTCTTCCCACCACACCTGCCTCCGTGCGGATCTTCACTCTTGTCTATTTCAAGTTCACGTTTCCTAACTGGTTTCCTTGCCTCCAGTCTTGCTTCCTTCCAGCTCCTATCTCAACTGAAGTCGGGATAATCTCTGTAATGTGCAAATGATTGTGCACACCCCTGCTTAAATCAATAAAGAGCCTGTGCCGGGGATGCAGGAAGGCTCCACAGAGGAGATGACATTTGAGTTTAGGTGGGAGAGTAGATTATGGGTCTTGATGACCAACCAGATACCCTATCGGGCCTGGGCAGAACTTGCTTACACATGCATTCCTGTGAGGGCAATGCAAACAGAACAAAAATGGATCTAGCAAGACACTGAGTGTGGACCTCCTAAAAGAAATTTGTAGAGCCTAGTGGGTCAAGATGGGCATTTGAACAAGCATGAGTTGTTCATTCTCATTCACACCTGTTTCCTTCTCTGTGCTGTCATCTCTGCATGACTTGCCTTTATACAATGGATTACAGTTCCCACACTGTGTCCATTTGACCCTCACCTGTAGTAAAATATCTCTAAGCCTTAAGGAACAGAAAACTCATAAGCCAAAAATTTCAGGTTCATTTTGCCTTACTTTCTCTGCCACGTCTTTTTCTACATCGTCAATTAAACAGCTGTCACATACAGTTCGTGTGGTACCAGGACTATGAATGAGGCCCAGGCACTTTGAGTGAATCCTTCCTCAAACCAGGGCCTGAGTCAAGGTGCTCCTTTATTCTTTATCCAATGACTTTATTCTTGAGCTACCTTTCCTTCCACTCCACTCTCCTTCCTCTTTCTCCTTCTCTGTTTGCTCTTCCTCTCTTCTTTCCCCCATGTTTGTCTCCCTCCCGTCATTTGTTACCAAGCATGAGTCCCAGCTCTGCTGATAACAAACTGAATGGCCATGAACATCTCACCTGAGGGTTTTCACACTTCAAACTTCACCATTTCCATCTGAGGATATTTTTCTTTTTAAGCAGATTTGTATGGCTTCATCTCTAGAGATTTGAATTCAAATATTCTGGGATGAGGCCCAAGCATTGGTATTTTTTAAAATGCTTCCCCCAAGAAATCCTAAATTGCATTCAGTTTTGAAAAATCACTAAACTCACTCTCTCTATATTTATTTCTGGTTTTGTAAAATGGACTCATTGACCTGGAAGATATTTAACCCATGAATTTCATTTCTGCAAATATTTCAATGAAATTGACACATGTGCGTTAAAATAATTTGGACACTATAATTAGAGCTTATATATAATTATCTTAATATTAATTTATCTAAATATTAATTCTTATTATTGCATGATCATAATTATATTGTAATACCATATTTAAGTTTTTATAAATATTCTATGGCTGGGACAATGGTATAAAATGGGTTAATAAAAGTTTATTAGGGTTGATGCCTGAGGATCGAGCTCTGGGATTTGTATACACTAAGCATTTGCTATACCGTGGAGCTTATAGCTCCAGCCCTGATTTAAGAAAACATTAAACTCTCTAGGATATGAAGTCCCTTACAAAGCCTCCACCATTCCAGAAAGGTTTTGTTGGGACTGGGAGTTAGTGGGAATAGGGTTGAAGTTGTAAGTTGGAGAAAGAGGGGTAGATTCCATAACTTTGTCCACCATGAGGTCTGATGGTGTATAGTAGAAGGGTTTGTCTTTTCATTCTGTTTTTCTTTGTTCTTCCTAAGAAAATCCCATACTTCCTTTGAGAAAAGTACCTTTCCAGTCATGTATTTAGACAGCTGAGATGATTTGGATTCTCTGATTCTTTGGTTTGGTTTCAATATAAAATCTACAGTCTAATGACAAATGGAGCTTTCCAATCTCCCTCAACTCTATGAATGTGAATATCTGGCAAGAAAAAGAATAAATGTTTCCTGGAGGCCCATACTCTGGGCATTCTAAAGAATAGGACAGGTGAGGTGCCCAGCACATTTTGGTGCTGCCAGGTTAGCCAAGGAGCTTGGTGAACTATGGAGATCTCTTCCCAACCTGATCGAAGATGGGTTTGATAACTTCTAAAGGAGGGCTCACTTCTAAAGCCAAGGAGCTTAAATAGCCATAACCTCTGTATGGTCAAGGACTTGTTTGACATCATTATTTTGAATCCTACACACCATCACAGCACAAATTAGTTTAACATGCCAATGAGTCTTAGGTTGGGTTTTTATAGATATTCTATGGCTGAGACAATAGTACAAAATGGGTTAATAAAAGTTTTATAAGGGTTGATGCCTGAGGATGGAGCTCTGGGATTTGTGTACACTAAGCATTTGCTATACCACTGAGCTATAGCTCCAGCCCTGATTTAAGAAAACTTGAATAACTACCTCACTTGAGGCTCAGCAGGTTTCAAAAAGCAACATGCCTATTGATAAACATCCTCCTCTTCTTGAATTGTCATAGAGACACTGAGAAAGCAAATAATTTCATCAAAGAAAATGTTCTGTGAAAGTGAACCCACTTACCAAAAATAATGACAGTCTTAAGTGTATGTCTCAGGGTTCTCTAGGGGAATATAACCAATTATTGGTTCATTCAAGTAGAGTCTAAGAAGTCCAAGATTGGCCATTTATAAGCTAGAGGTCCAGGAAAGCCAGTGATATAATTTGGTCCAAGTCAAAGCTCCAGAGAACTAGGGAGAAACTGTTAGCATAAATCCCAATCCAAAGGCAGAAGAAAATGAGCTAAAGTGTCCCAGCTCAATGAATGAGGCAGATAAAATGGGGCAAGTTTCTTCTTGTTCCACAGCCTTTCGTTCTATCCAGGTCCTCAATGGATGGGATGATGCCCATCCACATTGGGAAGGGCAGTCCACATGGGTGAGTCCACCAGATAACATGCTACTCTCATCTGGAAACTCTCACACAGATGTAGCTGAAAATGAGGCTCAATCTTGATACTCTGTGTCACAATCAACTTGACACAAAGTTAACCATCATAGTGGCCAACTCCAGCTCACCAGTAGACAATACTTATGAGATGTCCAAAAATTGGTAGTATTATGTCTTTTCTTTTTTCCTCAGTATCTCCTCTTAACTGTTCTTCTTTCTGAGGGAGGACAGATTCACCTTTCTTTGTTTTCTTACAACCAGACCATTCACATTCTTCTATGATGTCCATCCATTAAGAATGAGGTTTTCTATTCCATCAGTCTCATGGTCTATGATGAGTCAGACTTGACCACTAATTCACTTGGGGAGAGCGATAGACCTAGATAGAATTGAATGACTGAGTTCATCTCTGGACTCGTTCCTTAATGGTGTGCTCTCAAAGTATTTGAACTCTCTGACATTAAATTTAATTGGCAAATCTAAGGGGCCACTGAGTGGATTATGAATTAGAGTGACTATATGTTATATTTGTAACTTTTAAAATCCTATACACAGTTAAGGTATGGCTCTTCTCTTTTTCAGAAAAAAGAAATAAAAATTTCTTCTAGTGAGGGATTTTCATCCTTTCCAGTTATTAATAACCTCTTAGGATTGACAGAAAGTATTTACTGAATTATGTCCCCTGGCAAGTTATTGAAGTCCTAACCCCCAGTACCAGTAAATGTAACTTTAATTGAAGTTGAATCTTTGCAGATGACCAAGTTAAGTTATAATCATTAGAGTAGGACTCAATCCAATAAGACTGTCATTATAAAATGGGGAAATTCAACCACAGAGACAGGTACAGGTATGTACAGGGGAAAGATAAAGTGAAAACACAGGTAGAAGACGGCCATCTACAAGCCAACAAATGTCTGAGCCTCCAGAATCTAGAAAGAATCCTGGGGCAGATTATTCCTCATAGCCCTCAGAAGGAAAAAACTTCTAATCTCCAGAACTACGAGATGACAGATTTCAGGTTTTAAGCTGCTCCATTTATGATACTTTCAATAACTACAGGAAATTAGGTAGGTGTATTTCTAGAAGACCCTGCAGTTAAGTTCTGAGCAACCATGTTTATAGACTCCAGCAGGGCTGTCCTGGAGCAAAATGAGGTCACAACTGCAAACTGTTTCTGGAATTCAGATGTAGGGGAGGCTAATGGTGTGTGGGTACCTGCTCTCCTTACGCCTTTATCTCTTCTGCCAGATTTCATATTGGCAGGCTTGGTTCCATGAATACTTTCAACCAAAAGTGTTCAACTACAATTAAAAAATACTGCAGTTCAAAGTGTTTAATTATATGGTCTTAAGTTTTTCAACTCAAATTCCACTGCATTTTGTATGATGAAAACATCTAAAAGGGTTACTGTCGAGTATAAAATAAATATTCCAAAACTTTGCATATGCAAAGTCACTGGGGTCATATGCATTTGACTCAGGTTTCTGTTGCAGCCAGTCCTTATCAGGATTCTTGTGGTGAGCAATAGAGAAATCTGTGTAGTGCAGTGGTCCCCAAACCACCCTGCATATTAACATCACCTGGAAGTTTCAAATGAAATCAGTATGTCAAAGAGAAATCTGTACTACTATGTTTGTTGTAGCAATATTCACAATAAAATACCTATGGAATCAACATAAGTTGACTGAACTAATAAAAATGTGGTCTTGGACTTTACAGGAGTCAATAAAGATGATCCAAAGCTACAGGAAAGCACACAGTTGGTCAATCACAATGTAGGTCTAAATGATAACAAGTTTCCAATCATGCCTTTTTGATCCATCTTTTAAAAAAAAAAAAAATCCTACGGAGTCTTAATTCTTCTAAAAGGAAGTTATAGAGCAGAAACCTTGAAACAAATTTTTATGGTTTTGATATGAGCTATATCCCACATGGCTTATGTAGCAATGTGGGAATATTCAGAGGAAAAATGATTAGATCATGAGAGCTATAACCTAATCAGTGAATTAATTCTCTTGATGGATTAATAATTTGAATGAGTTACATGTTGGTAAGAGGACCCATGGGGCGTGGCTAAAGAAAATAGGTCACTGGGGGCATGCTCTCAGGAATTCTATTTTGTCCCTGGTTTCTCTCTCTCTCTTCTCTGTGTCCTGGCTACCATGAACTGAACAGCCTTCCTCCACTTTGCTCTTAAACAATGATGTGTCAATCTATAGGCTCAGAGCAATGGAGTCAGGCAAGCCTGGACTGAGACCTCTGAAACTATGAGTCCCAAATAAACGTTTCCTCCTCTAAGTTGTTTTTGTCAGGTATTTTGGTTATAGCAATGAAAAGCTAACTAATACATATATCTATATCACTCAATCTGCTATTACAACTTCTCTGTACTCTGTGACTCAACTCAAAGAATAGAAATCAAATCAACAGAAAACAAATAGATCGCCTTATTTGTATGAGATCACAGAGAAGTAAAGAGATAGATGGATAAATATATTTTCATCCTGACCAAGTGGTATGCCATCTCACTGGAGAGGTGATATTACACAAGAAAAAGACAAAGTGTTCCTATATAGTTAAGCAACATGGAAATCATAAACATAGTGAATGTAACCTCTCTCTACCTGCCTCTTCAGGAAACATACACCTCTGCTCCCTTCAATCTTAATTTTCCTATAAGGATTATGTTCTGGTAACAAATGTAAATATACACAGATACACACAGAGAAAAGCACTGAAAAGAAAGCTATAGAATACTGTCTCATCTTCCTTCCTTCTTGCTGAACTCATCATCTCAGAAAACTATTTTAAGTTTGCAAATGAATAATTCGAGATTCCTACTTTGTAAAAAGAAAACAGGGAGGAAATGGGACAAGAATTATGTGCTTTGTGTTATAACTTTAATATGTGTTTAATATTCAGTTATAAAAGTTCCCCCTTTCATTTCTAATTATAAACTGACATATTCATTTAAACATTGTCAACAAGAAATCAGAATTCTCATTTTTTAATGCTTCAGTGGGAAGTAAGCCCTTAAGGTTTGATATCACACACTAAAAAAAAAAAAAAAAAAAAAATTCTCATTTTAAAGGTTATTATATCAAGACTTTCTTTGAAAATGAATTATAATGTTTCCTAGTCCAGTAATGCCAACCTAGCAGCAAGGATACAGCTGTTTTCTTTGCTGTTATCATTTGAACAATTTTCATTTTCTTTTTTTATTAAGGACCTTTTTAAAACAGAACATGCTTACATACAATAGAGAAATTAGAAAAACAATGGCTGGTTAAAAATGAATCCCAGATTCTTGTCTCGTTGTTTTCCCCAGTTTCATAAAAGTCAAGATTCATAAGTAAGAGAAAAAATGGTCAGACCAGCATGTTTCGCAGGAAAACTCCCCACTTAAATATATAAGAAACCAGCTCCTAGAGGCGCATCCAGAATATTGGGTATATGCTGCAGTGATGCTGTAATTAATTTATTTTGAGCTTTGTGAAAAGTATTCTTTGTCCCTACATAAAGAGAGAGCTTTGTAGTTTTGCCAGTTATTTTATCATTACCCTCAATCAGCTGAGCCTGTTAAATTCTTTTTTTTTCCTAGATTGAGTATGGTACGGGCTGGCTACATTGACTTTTCTTTTTTTAATCCCTTTCTGTAAGGCAACTATCCAGAGAAGCATGTGTCCAAGAGATGGCATGGCAGTGCTGGCTTAAACCTTAAAGCTTCCTTTTCTAGTTCAAAAGCCATACCTGCTCAATTATGGAATGCCCTAATATTTTATAGAGCAAAAGAAACTGTGGCCAGTACACTGCCAAAATTGAATCATCAATGGACTCTACTGCTAGATTAGAAAATTGCTTAACATCACCTAGATATAATTGAGGGGAAATATGATTTAAAGGAGAAAAGACAATGCAGCTGGAATTAGGCAAAAAAAAAAAAAGCCTGTGTGGATTTATTTTAGAGTAAAATAAAGCCAGAAGGGAGCAAAAAAAATAAGATAAAATTTTTGGACTCTTGTTTTTCAAAGAAGCTCCTGACAGCTTAGAAATCATGATTTTGTAACTAATAACATTATCTACAAAAATGTAAATGTATGGCTATATTTTAAAAAATAAAATCAGAGGCAGACTTTAAAATATGACTTGCTGTGGTTTTTCACCCAAGGTTTCATGTGTTGGAGGCTAATCCTCACTGTAATGGTGCTTAGGCGGTGGGATCTTTAAAAGATGGAGCTGAGTGGGGACAATGGGCAGAGCCTTGGAAGGGACAAAGGTTATTCTTGTGCCACACTAACTTGGTTCTCTTCAGAGCAAGTTGCTTTAAGAGAGCTTCTCTTTACTCTAGCTTCCTGTCTTGCCCGGTGACCTTTCCCACCTGCATATACTCATACCACTGTGATGTGGTTATCCACCATGAGGTGATACAGCCAGAGGTGTGCTCACCAGAGCCACCACCATGCTGTTTAGACTATCAGCCTCCAAAACTGGGAATTTGTTTATAAGCTACCCAGTTTCGGGCATTTTGTTATAGTCATAGAAAATATACTACTAGAGGACTTAAACTACTTTGTATTTCCCAGAATGATTAAATACCGAGAGGAGGTCATACTTTTCTGATTACAAAACAAAATTCAATGAAAGAACTTAGAAATAGAAGCAATGTAAAGAAAATGAAACACAAATAACTAAAATGATGCCAATACTTGTATCATTTTTTCCCTATTTCTTTCTGATCTTTTTTCCCATTCATGTATGTAAGTGTGAACATTAGCAGTCACAAACTTGAAGCCCCTCGTTATAGTTTGTTTGGAGTTGTGCATACGTGTTTGTGTGTGTGTGTATGTGTACAAACATATAATCAATAATTTAAAATCAAAATTCACATTAAAAAAATAGGATTTCTGCCATTCCTGAATAAAGTGCAAGATCTGGCCAGGTGTCATGGCAAGAATAGTTTAGAGCTGATGGAGTTGCTGCTTTCAGAGAGCTCTTCCTTCACTTTGCCTTCTCCTCTACTTCTTGTTCCTCCTGTCTGCCACTTGATGCTGAGTTTCTTTGCCGGCCATGTACTTTCTTACACTAGGCATACTTTTCTGTGTCTGGTCTTCAATAAGAATGGGAGAAAAGAACTAAGGGCGATGTTGGGATGGGAGGTATAATTGTGAAGAGAAAACTAGACCAAGATGACTGTTTCCAGCAAAATAAGAGAAAGGAAGGTCATTCCAGTCTAATAGGCTAATTTCCTATCTGCTTTACACTATGTGCTATCTCTGTCTCTGCAAAGCGTGAGCAATTGAACTTGCAACCCCTGGTAGTAAACTAAAATACTGATATCACATTCTACATAACATGTTATGTCCTGCCTTCATGTTATTCTTTTTTATATTTTTTTTAATTTTTACTATTATTGTGTGTGTGTGTGTGTGTGTGTGTGTGTGTGTGGTGCTGGGAATTGAACCCAGGGCCTT
Source organism: Marmota monax (assembly GCF_021218885.2). Lineage (NCBI taxonomy): Eukaryota > Metazoa > Chordata > Mammalia > Rodentia > Sciuridae > Marmota > Marmota monax. The sequence continues at coordinate 4,878,661 of NW_026692356.1, read as the reverse complement.
GTGCATGCAAGGCAAGCACTCTACCAACTGAGCTATATCCCCAGCCCCAAAATATGTTTTTGATGACTTCCTAATATCCCATTTTACAGATATGACATTGTATGTATACATGTGTTTAATACATCTTAACTTGATGGACATTTGCCCTTAATAACATTATTATAATTAGTACTTCCATGAATATCCTGCTACAGAAATCTATTTAAAAGGTAACTTTTAGAAACAAAACTTCTAGATGTAATAATTATATTTTTTAAAAAATTTGATACCTATTACCAAATTTCCTTCCAGAGAACAAATTCAATCCTCACCAGCCATGTGTGTGGGCTCATTTTCTTCTCTCTCATTTATCCTTTTCATATAATCATTTAAAGGTCTTTACCAATTTAATGAGTAAAATGCTATGTCTAATTTTAATGTATTCCTTTGGTTCTTACAGAGATAGTTTTTGTATGCATGGTTCCATTTTAATTTTAAATTCCATTTCCTTCTTTAAATTTTCTGGTTTTAGCATCTGCATGCGTTTTTTTTATTATCAATAAGATTTTCCTCTTTTATAGACCTATTTTTTCTTAATTTGCCTTTCATATTTTAAATGTTATATTTAAAATTTGTTTCTAACAAATGAATTTTTATGAACTAAAACATGGAAGAGTTTTCTTCATAATTTTAATAATCACTTTTTATTTAAGATTTCCCTTTACAATTGTTTTTACTTAAAAGCCAGAAGTGAAATTACCAAGACAAAGCTTGCAGTAGCATATGCCTGTAATCCCAGAGGCTTGGGAGGCTGAGATAGGAGGATCACAAGATCAAAGCCAGCCTCAACAAAAACAAAGCACTAAGTAACTCAGTGAAACCCTGTCTCTAAATAAAATACAAAATAGGGCTGGGGATGTGCTCAGTGGTTGAGTGCTCCTGAGTTTAATCCCCAGTATCCAAAAAAAAAAAAAGATTTATCATCCTTATATTTTCCTCCCCCTCCCCCCCCTCTCTTTTAATGGTTTTATTTTTACATTTAACTGTTCAAACTGCCTGGTATTTATTTTGCTTTTTAATATGAATTGAGGATCTAATATTTTTTATCTTCTTACAGTTCTCATGATATTTCAAATGACATTAATGGAATAATACTTCTCTGTTCTCAGTGCTCTTTTAGATCAGTTTTTCTTTTCCAGTACTGGTATAAACACTGAGGGCCATATTCTATGCCAGTGATGTACTTGCTAAATTTTGTGCCAATGAAACCCTACTATAATTGTTGTCTAGAGAGTTCTCTCTTGCCCTTGAGAATGTCTCCATAATAGAACACACATGCATGTAGGTTTTGATTTTTATATGGCAAATAGAAATCCCCCTCTGGACTCCAGAAGTATTTGTATGGTTTCTGTTGCCCACACACTCAAAGACCTTTAATCCTTTTGTAAACTCCAGTAGAGTATAGATAAACAACACATACATGAGGGTTCAAGTGGGAGTTACATTCTCCTATAAAGGACTAATTAGAGATGGCTATTTACAAAGGAAAGTACAAAGGCAAGCAAGAGGCCATCATTGCTATAGTTGCCTTGCTCAGAAAGGACCAGAAGAAATGTGGATTTTTAAAGAGGGACAAACAGGTAAACAATGACCTTCCAGTGGTCCAAGAATAAACCTGTGGTTTCTGCCCTCTGCCTTGATCTATAATTTAAATGGTTTCAGTTTATTAAAACGGTTTATTAAAATCACAATTGCTCATTCACTTAATTGTCCAATTGAATTATACTTATGATTCCAAAAATCCTTTATTGTCCTTTCTGATTGTTAATCAGAAGGTTCTCCTTATATAACCAGCAGAAGTATGACTAAAGCTAGATCACCTGGACCCAAATCTGGCATAAACCATTTCCTAACTACAGTGATCATTTCTCCTCTCTGTTTTGGTTTCCTCATCTGTAAAACAAAGATTACAATGGAGTCTACCTTAGATCTCAAAGGACCTAGCTCAGTGTAGATCCTAAAACTCTTCTCTAAAAGTCTGTATAAATTGTTTGCTTATTGTTGTTGAATAATTTTCATCAAGGCCCCCCCAAAGTGTGAAAAGTAGATCAGCCCTGGTCTATGGATTGATTGTTACCATTTACAACAATTAGGAATTAACAATTAAGAGTTTGGAAACGCATAGCCATTTGGCGGAGTAATTTAATGACTGTTAATCTAATTTTCTTTCTAAAAATGTTTTTTATATTTGGTATGAATTAGCTTTCATTGTTTTTGTTTTAGCAATTCAATTTTATTGTATTTTACAAAAGCATTAGTCTGCAACATATCGAAGATTTTTTTAAAAGCAAGGAAGAAGGGAGGGAATAGCTACTCCTCCACAGTGGGAAGTACTGCCTGGCCAGGCAGACAAATGGAGAAATGCTTGGCATGCTGAATGGATCATTTGGTTGCTAAATAAATACTTTATCCCATGCTCAATATTGTCCTTTGGTGTAGTTACCACCTTGGATTAAATTAACAGTTAGTGGCTGTTTAGCTCTCTATCTTCCAGTGAGTTTGTTGCACTTTCACTTGCACTCAGGTCTGCTGGTCTCTTGGGTGGTAGTCATGGAAGATCACCCTTTTCTCTTGAATACTCAAGGACGGTCTTCCAGGTAGGCAGTCCTCTAGGAGCCAACACTGCTGGTGTTCCATTGACTGCAACATGGCCACGACGTTGGGCTTTCCTCTAAAACTCAGATTTCCCTCTTTAAAGCCAGTGAGGAGTCCTGTCATTAAGCCTGAAAACCCAGAGAGACCTCAATCTGCCTTTTAAAGAAAAACAAACAAAAAGATAGTATGATCCATGTTTCAGGTTCTCTTCGAAGGCCTTCGATATGGAGCCTCTGAACAACCCCTCTTTCCTCTGGGCATTCCTGGTCCCTGTTGGTGTAAGATGTGAATGCTAACAAAGGCAGACTAAAAGTTAAAACATTACGTAGCTTTGAAAATCTCATCTGCCATGGCAGAACAGGAGTTAAAGCTCTATGTTTTTCCCCCCTACTGGAAGTACTGAATCTGGCCTGTGATTCCTTTGAATGGCATGAAAAACAGCCGGCTGGTTTGAACCTCCTCCTTCTCTTTCTTTCTCACTTTTAAAATATGCCTGGCAAAGACCCAACATTCCCATCCTCCAGTTCTGCTCTGTTTTGCCCTCCTGTTCTGCTGACGGAGATTCCAAATGAGAAAAGCATCCCTTCCCAATTGTTAGGAGGGTCTTAGCACCAGTGGAAATATACTGATCCATATAATAACACATTGAGTTTTTCACTATGCTTAGCAGGTTTTGAAGCTATCTCTTTGGAGACCCTTAAGAATTTTTTTTTTTTTAGTTTATGAAGTGTCCCATAATAGCAATTCTCCAGTTATTGATGAAGCACCAAAACTCATCTTTGTTCATAGGCTTTTCATTGTATCAGGTGTTGTACTGTGGGCAAAACAGGAAAGCACTTGAAATTCCATTAAAGTTACATTCATTTATCTAAAAAAGAAAAAGAAAAAAGCCATCTTTGGAAGTTTGTCTCCATAGACATTATTAAAGTCAGGATATGTACAATACACATTTTACATAACTGAAGATTAATGGCTATTCAGGTACTGATTTCTTATGGTGGGAGCTGTATAAACTGCAATGTTTTCACACTTTTTTCCATATATATATATATATATATATATATATATATATATATATATATATGGCAAAGGTCTTGCAATGTTGCCCAGGCTGGCCTCAAACTCCTGAACTCAAGTCATCCTCCTGCCTCAACCACCAGAGTAGCTGAGACACACACCAGGTAGCACAACTGACTCCATTCTGAATGAAATAAATAGAATAAAAAGATGTTACCTCATTTTACAAAATGTGAGCTCCAGTGTTCTCAACATTATCAGCGTTACCAACACTTTAAAAATGTATTTAAGTAGCTAATTTTAGGACAGGAAGGATGAGTGGAATTCCCCAATTCCTAGCATTTGAAGATATAATCCTTAAATCATATCAATATTTAAAAAGCAACCTTAAACGGGGCTTCTTATGTTTAGTTTACAACAACTAACATAATAAAAAACTTTAAGGACAAATATGTGTATTTAGATGCTTTGTTAATACCATCAAGGATACCTTCATAGACTTCCATAAATGAAAAATAATGATCACACTGCTGTTGGTTTTTTATTTAAAAATCAATCCAGTATAGGGTTGCCAGCTAATAAAAACACAGGACACACAGTTAAAAGTTGCATTTCACATTAAAAGCAACTAGAAATTTTTAGTATGTCTCATACAATATTTGAAGGCTTACTTATTCCCTGTTTCCCTGAGATGCAACTTCAACTGGGGGTGCTGTATTTTATCTGCCTACTTTGTCTGTCATCGTTGCCACACTGTGGCCTGCTATGAGAAGCATGTTAAACTGCATCCTATTTCCAGGGTCAAGAACAAGTGCAGGCATTTCTTAGCTCCTTCTATCTGCCAACTTTAAAACTTTGGCACATCAACAAGACCAGGAAAGCTTCCTTTAGAGCAGCCGAGTGCATTTCCAATTACTCATTCCACATTCTTAAAAGGAGAGAACTGCCCACTTGAAGAGAAAGTGAGAGCAGGAACTATGAAGAAAAGGCTGGGACAAGAAAATTGGGGAAGAATCTTTATCAGGAAGTAACAGAATCAGGAACAAACAGGTTGAAGCAAACGTTCCCATAACAAAAACAAAACCAGAAATAAAGAAAGAAAGTAAATGTAGCATAATCAGATACCTAGAAAGAAACTTCGCTTTGTCAGAAATGGAAATGAACTTAGATAGGAAAAATGAAAAAAGAAAAGAAAATTTCATTTTTTTTCCTTGCAAAATACTTAAAAAAAAAAAAATCCTGCTACCAGGAACTTGGACATTTTGTGAGAGAGAAACTTACAAAGACATCATACTTACCTTCCTAAAGTCTTATGACCAATTTGGTTTAACTTACAGCTAATGGGAAACACTTTTTACTTGCTTTATTTAGCTAACTCATGCTTTTAGGTGTTTCCTGCTCCTTTATTAACACATAGGATGAGTTCCTAGTCTTTTTCCAATGAGATCTTCCATAACCATATGAAAACCCACCAGGTATACTATGGAACCAGGGTAAATGTCCTGCCTGCCCACTCTCCCCTTCTGTACCAGCATTTCCCAGGGTGTCCTCTGCCAAGGCCTGGTGGGCAATGCAGATTCCTGGGTTGCTGCTGTCATTTCCTAACTGAGACTCTGCATCTCTACGTGCTGTAACCATGACTCTAATCCCAATATGGATAGAAACCACATGTTCATAGGAGTTTGTTTGTGGGAGGAACAAATAGTAGGTTTCCTCTTTGCTTAGAATTGATTTGTTTTGTTTTGTCTTTGTTTATCTTTTTAACTGAAGAAACCAAAGAGAGAAGGAGGGAATGTTACAGAAATTTTGTTAAAGGGAAAGTTACGAGATTTGTTAATGGGAATAGTAGGCAATCATGTACATTACTTTAAGTGCATAGAGCTCAACCAATAGGAAACTCTCAGGGGAGCTGCTATTGAAGAACCATTATAAGCAACAACAAAATAATTTGTTGTAAAGGGGTATGTTTTCAAAATTGAGAAAAAATAAGACAAAAAAATGAAATCTCACATGGGAAGAGTAAACTATCATTTAGTCACAGAAAGGAAAACTACATTTTTCCCCAAATTTCTCAAGGCTGAACTCAATTTTTTTTTTTTTTTTTTTAATGAGCAGAAATTTTCTTGTTGCCTTGCTGTGTTACATATAGTTGGCTCAGTTTCAAACAGGGTAACACTTTTGTTTTAGAAAGCACCCTCATATTTGAAGATAATTAATCATTATAGTGGCCTATTTCTTAGTAGAAAAGGGATCCATTTGGTATGATCCATTGGAATCAGGAATGGAATCCTTCAGGGAAACAGAAGAAGAAAATTTAGAGTACATAAAAGTGTGAAGTTCATGTCCAGAGCCTGTGAGAAGATAATAGGACCTCAAAGTTAAGAGTCAAATCTCCATCCTTTTTAGGGTGCAATGCATCTTTTAAAAGATCCTTCCTCTCCTTCACCTGCAAGTACTTTGAGAAAGCGAGTTTCATATGATGTTCTCCCAAAGTTCAGATCTCTATGGTGCTTAAGGAATAGAAAGGAGAGACTTCTAGGATGCCTCTTACTGGCCCCTAACCTCCAGACTCCAATTCCAGCCCCAGGCAAAGGTGCTCTGTCAAAGGAAGGGAATGTCCAGCAGTGTTTGCTCAGGTGAGCTCCACAGGTGTACCTGCTAAGTTCTAACCCCTGGAGCCCAGGTCAGGTGCTTAATGTCTCCATGCTGAAAAGTCCTCATTTACACTGACAAAATGAGAGTGCCACTGGTCACTTTCCTCTGAGGAGTGAATGAGTAAATGCACCTAGAAACTAGAACAGTTCCTGTACGTGATAATGTTTTTCAGCTATTATCTGTTTCTTATTTTTAGATGTGCTGCAAGGGTTTACTTGAAGGAAAGATTCTACTTACTTCCTTTAAAAAGTTTTTACTACTGCCCTAAAGTAGTATTTCATAACTTACAAGGATTGGCTGGTCCTTTTGTCCTTTGGCCGAAAGCCCATACCCTCCCCCTTTTGCTCATTAACCCTGAACTCCAAGCGTTAAGGACTCCTTTCTCTCTCTTCCCAAGTCCTGAGTCTCCATGGCACAGTGGACTAATGATAATGATGATGTCATTATAGTTGTAGAAACTATTTCATTATAATCTTTTGTTTTCCTCTCTCTAATTTTTAAAGGGGAAATATTTTATTAATTATCTGAGCCCTCAGAACCCTTTGAAGGTACACTCTATATAAAAACTATTATTATCATCCACATTTGGTGAAGTCCTTGGGGATTCGAAGTGTTATGTAAATGTTTACACATGATTGTTCTGTGGCCCAAGATTCACAGTGGGACAGCAAAGACAGCCCAGGAAGAAGCATGAAGCCCCAGAGAGGCAATGATTTTTGCACAAGGTATGAACTCTCTTTTAATTTTAGTATAAAGATAGTGTCGTTCTCAGCCATTAAGGAGAGCAGATAAGACTGACAAAGAGAAAGAAAATCTAAACTGAGGATCTGCTGGCTATTCTAAGTTTAGGGAACAGGATAATAGGGAAGGGATTCAAATGCTGTGTGAGGGAGAGACCAGAACCTCCTGACAATGAGAGCAAACAGCTTCCAAAAGCAAAGAACCCAGATTCTCTTTCTTGGTGGGTTTTACCTAAAGGCAAGAAAGTGGGATCCCCATTAGTCCCTCCTGATGATCTTAAGTAGTAAGGACATTCCAAAACACTGAGTCACCATGTTCTCTATACACCTTTCACCCTTCCTCCTGAGGGAAGTGTCCTGCTGGGAAAAGTGTGTCCTGATGTATCCTTACTTCCTTGAACCCCATCCCCCACTTTTTTTTTCCTTTAATACTAGGGATGGAACCCAGGGCCTTACACAGTCTAGGCAAGACTTCTACCTCTGGCTAACATTTCCAGCCTCCAAACTTTGTCTTTTCAACAAAGGAAAAGGACCCCTATCAGAGCCTTCAGCTGGTCTTTGTAACTAGGTACAACAGTAATTGTTTTCTCTTCCTTGTTGCCTGAAGTTCCCTTCTACCAAAGACCAGTGAAGCTGCATTTCCATTTATGGTAATGATCTAAAATTTTCCTTTGAAAATAAATGTGAGAAAAAAGTCGAATTTGCCATAAAGAAAGAATGCCAAGGAGAGCTCACGTGGCATGCATCTACAACAAACATCTTGGTAGTCTGAGTGACATGGCATGGAAATTGCACCAGTTGATTTGAAGGGTGTCTAATTCCTGGATCCCATGAGGACAGGAGGAAGAGGTCGGGTTGCAGAGGGATTAGCTAGAACCAGGACCCTCCAGGGAAAATGGAACCATGCATAAGAGGCAGTGCTTATGAAAATCAGATATCAGTGTATTCACAAAGAACCCGCATGTGTCCGGAGGGATGAGAGATGAACTGTGGACACCCTAGGAAAACAATACTGCTCCAGGTATGTTTTAACATCTGTTATGCACAATTTCAGATGATCACTGAAAGCATGTTTGGTTTTATGTAAAGGACAAAAGACACAAGTGGAGGGAGAAGCCCACACCTTCTTGCCATGTTTAGAAAGATCATACATTTCAAACCCCCTTTCTGTTATTTAAAAGCACAAAAAAGAAAGGAGGGGGCAAAAACACTGTAGGAAAATCTCCGCTGCAAAACACACAGTAAATTCTAGCTTGTTAGCAGCCCGGCTCCAAATTACTTTAAAAAAAAAAATCCTAACAGAAATGTAGTTACAGCCTCCAAGGGAAGCTCTAAGCCCCAATGTCAGAGTCCCAGAATCTAAGCCGAGAAGAAAAGGAAGAAAGCAACCGAACCAGCCTCTGACAGGAATATGAAAGCAAAATTTCAGAGGCAGGAGAAACACCCCAAAGGGGGAGAAGACTGCAGCTTGCAGTAATCTGTAAATGATTGCTGGTAAAGGCTGGAGGCTTCAGGCTTGATTTGTGTTTGTTCCAAAAGAAAGCCAAGGAGGACGGTGTTAATAAAGAGAGATTTAACTCAGAGCTGTGCTTGGAATAAAGTGGGCTACAAAAAGGTCAAATTTGATCAGTTGGAGCAGATTACAGGGGCTTTAAAAGGTGGCGTGCGGAACTGGAGCGGGGCTGGGAAGTAATATAGCGCAAGATTGATTCCGAGGGTGGAGAGAAGCCAGGACAAGCGCTTATCAGTCCTGGAAGGAGGAAGAGCCGCGCCGGGCGCCGCTCGCTCCGGCCAGAGCCCAGCGGTGCCGCGTCCCCGTCGTCACCCGGTCCTGGTCCCCTCTCTCCTCTCCGGATCCGCTTGCAGCCGCCTCTTAGACAATGGTTTCCCTAATCTCTGACTTGGATCCCCTGAGAGACTGGAAAGTTTTAAGGTAGGCCCGCTCTGCTTTCTCTCCCCGCTGTCTCAGTTCACCGCCAAGTTCCTGCCCGCCCCCACCGCGGCTGAGCGGAGCCGGTTCTCGCAGAGCCCCGCGATGGGCTGAGTGACAGGCACCTCCGGTGGGAGGAATACTGTTTTGACACCGAGACAACTTCAAGCAGATGGGGGGAGGCAGGGAATGTGCAGTCCTGAGCCTCCCTGTTGGAGGGGATGCAGATGCCTGGGTAATAATGGAGGGCAGCCCTGTTTTAGTGATTCAGACCCTTGCTCGCAGCTGGGGTTCCTCCTATTTAATTATTGGGCTTCAAGGGACACTGAAGGGACCAGGTGGAATGTGGCAAACTTTCTGGGACTTCGGGTAGAAAAAGTGGACTTGGTCACAAAAACCTTCCTAGGGATCCTCCTTGAAGAGAGTCTGTGGAAATTTGGTTTCCTCCTGTGACCTCTTCCCTCGCCTCCCACTCCCAGGTCTAATTTGGAAAACAGTGTATACAAAAGAGTGGGCCTTAAAATGGAAGAGTCGGATTTATGAAATGAAGTCTTTCTCACCTTTAAAGGTGAACTCTAGCCTCTTCATGTCTCAGAGGCCCAAGAGCTTAGATCCCAGGAGCTCAAAGTGGCCCAAGTTCATGTGTCATCCCACGTGAGTGTAAGCTGATGCTTCTGGTAGAATCCAAATGAATTGGTAGATTTGACTTAATGCTAACTGGTATTTCTCAGTGAAAGTATTTGGGGCAGTTTTTAAAATATAAAAACGTTAAATTGAAGGATTCTGATTAAAAGCAGTTCTATACAATCTCCTGTTTGGCCAAATAAATACCTGTCTCCAAAAAATGGTATCATAAGAGGTAGAGTAGAACCCAAGTAAGGAATGCAAATGAACAAAAGCAGACATATTACTGGGACCTCCTTTTCCTGCCATTTTTCTGGCATTAATTTGCTAATTTCTTTCTTCCCTTTTGTGAGTTCTGCCTTAGTGTTTGTCTAATTTTATTACTTTTTCAAGCAACATTAATAGAAAAGAGCAAATAAAAGAATAAGGACCAATGCCTATCTTATTTTCTTTTTTAAATGCTTGCATCTTGCTTTACAGAACATTCTGTGTACATATTTTGTACATCGTGTATTATATGATTTTTATAACCTTTTCCAATTGACATGTTTCCATGTTTCTGCCCATATTTCATAATCCTAATTTTAAGGACTAAAGAAAACACCATTATATTGGTGTACATTTGTTTGCTAAATTATCCTGTTTGTTGAATATTTAGATTGTTTCCAGTCTTTGGTTTGTATTACCAACACAATGAACATCTTTGCATCTATAGCTTTTTATTTTTCTTAAAGAATTTACAGGATTTCTTGGTGAAAAGGCACAAACATTTTTATGGGTCTTTCAGTGATATTTTTGTTTGTATCTTTAGACTTTCCTCTTAATGGAGATATGGTAAAGTGCTTCTGCAAATCGTTCTGATGGTACAGCTATTAGAATAAGTTTTATTCTCCTTTTAAGTGAATTACTAACCTATTTCTAAAACTGAAAGATAGCTTAAGAGTGTTTTCAAAAAAACTCTTTTTGAGTGATTAACTTAATATTATTGTACAAGTAGATAAGGCAAGCTTTGGCACTAGAAATGTGTTTGACCATGATTACAAATTTCAAAAATGTAGCCTTCTGAGAGCCTTTTTTAGATAATAATCCCAGTCTTAGCCTATTTAAAACTCGATGATACTGTTGGCCTTCCCTTAAATGTGTCCCTAATATAAGTAAAGTTTGTTTTATGGCTACAATAAGTAAAGCTTCACAAACTTGGACTGGCAAGACCTGAGAAAGATAAACATTTTCACACGACTGCTCTGGGTACACTAAGTTCCTTCTGTCCGCACCTCCTTTTGGCAAGTATGATTCCATCAGCTTTTTATCTATGTGTAATCCTTCCCTAAAGTAAGGCACTATAAAGGAGTAGAATTATTAATTGCATTTTTAAATCCCTTAGTTATTTAAAGTAAGGCATCCTTTGGGCTAATTTTGGTTCATTGAGCTATTCACTCACCAATAAGTCTCTGCCTATGATAAATAAGAGTAGCAAAGATGCAACACAACTTATGAATGGGCAATCTATCAGCAGTGGTATGCTCTAAGGCCACCCAGGGTTGTCTGTGATATGAGTTGTGCCAATAAAATGCTTTAGAAATCCAGAGAAATGGGGTGAGAGACCCCATGCTAGTGAAGAAAAAGAACAGTGCCTGATTAAGAAATGAGTAGAATACTTGGCATACAAAGCAAACTAAAGGGCGGAAAGGCTTTCAATCCACATAACCTGGAACATTTTTAGGTGTTTGGTAAGGAATGCAGGCTGGAGTTCTGCCAAACCTGTTACGCCTAAGAAGTCATTACGCGACATGATTTTTAAATCTGCTTATGCCACAACTTGGAGTTGTAGATAGGATCAGCTTGCAGGGTACACCTTCAGGTCACAAAGCTTTCTCAGGAGGTATATATTTGAAATCACTTGGAGAAATCAAAGGTAGGAATAGTACTAGTGGCCATGTTTTAATTAATGTCTGTCTCAAAGGACATAAAAAAAGTCTAATTGTCACCCAAAGACACACCAACAGTTTTCAACATTATGACTCCTCTTTCGGCCCTTGGGAAAGCACAAACACTACTGCTTCGCTCAAAGCAAAGAATCAAAATAAGCTAAATCAAGAAAAAATAGTATTCAGAAAAGAAAAAATAACAAATGTAGTAGAACCAAGAGGAAAAGAATAAAACAAACAAACCTGGCAATATGATTCGTACACAATTTAACATCCATTGATATTACTGGAGGAAAATAACGTTGACACTGTAGGTGATTAACAAGGAGCAGGGACCAAACACCTGGCCTCTCCTCCACCCCAGCCTCAGCCCTTGCATCCCCTCCACGGGAGGGTCTTAAATACCCAAACCTAGTTTCATGCTCCCATTTTAAGAAGGAATTGTACAGAGGAGATGAAATGACAGAATTCATTAGCAGTAAAGCTAATTCCTCTTCTCTTCCAACTCATCCTCTCCCCTGGGAATTTGAGTCCCACCTTTACTTCTGTTCCTGTGACTCCTCTCATGATTTAAGACAGTTCAGCCCACATCTATCCTCAGAGTTTCCAGACCTTTCCTCAACAGAACCAACTGAATACCACACAGGTGTCTGAAGCTCACTAGGACACAAACTCTATGAATGAAGTCTGCCCAGGACCTTGTTCTTGTCCAGCCCCAGTAGGCTTATGGATAGACCTACTGCACAGCCAGGGACTCAAATGGGAAGGGAGGCCTTCCCAGTCCTTCATTTTCTCTCTTAATTTATGTTGATGTTATTGCCAAGCCCCATGGATTTCTACTGTTCTAGAAACTTCCATTGATACAATCTAAGTTTGCACATTTCCCCCACACCCACCCAAATTAGCCTCTCTGCTTCAGCTCTTGCTCTCTGTCTCTTTTAAACACACAAGGAATGAAAAGCCAGTATCCTCCTCCTATCCCTATCTGACCTGACCCTTGACCCCCTCTCCAGCTGGTTCTCTTCCCTCTTCCCCACAGCTCATGTTGCTCCAGCCAAGCAGATCTTTCTCTTGCTCACTGACACAGCCAAGCTGATTCTGGCTTTATCTACATTAGCTACTCCCTCCCCCTGCCTGGAAATCTTTCCTTAGCTGTTGGCAGGGCAGCATGCTGCTTGTCACTAGAGTCTGGGCTCAGCTGACCTACCCTGACCTCCCACTTCACAGTCAGCCACAAGTCCCTCCTTAGCCTACCATACTCCTGAGAGGTTGAACTGTAGGGAAATGGCCAACATTCTACTATTTTTGACTTATAAAAATGTCAGTGTCACACGGTTCAACCAGTACTCTCACAGCATTGCCAAAACCCATCTCCATATGTATCTGTTTACTATCTCTCTCCCCCATTAGAAAGTAGGTTTTGTGTATTTAACTGGTGTATACCCAGTATATTTCCTGACACATCACAATGAATAAAGGGAGGAAGAATTCATGAATGAATGAAATGGTCATCATTTGTCCTTTATCCTACCATATACTCCATAATGCCAGAGGTAGAATGTGTATTGTTTAAACATTAACCGGAACATTTGCCACAGTGCTTCTCTGCTGTGGTGTGCAATGAGTTAATTAATGAATTACTGACTCCCAACTCCCAAAGTAGTATTTCTATCCTGTTTCTTATTTCTATGCCAATGGGCAAAGTGTCTGATTTGGTGACATGGAAAATTTAAAAATTCTCACTGAGAATCTAATATACATCTTTATTCAAGTGGAATTCTTTCTTTCTAGACCAGAGAATCAGCTAGGACAAAAATTAGCAAATTTCTTTAAAAGGCCAGGCAGCAAATACTTCAGGTTTTGTTGGCTGTGTAATTTCTGCCACAACTACTCACCTCTGCCATAGTGACATGAAAGCAGCCATGGACAAAATGTAAAGAAGCCTGTTTGGCTGTGAGCCAATAAAACTTTATTTATAAAAACAGACAATAGGCTAGATGTGGCCCATGGACCACAGTCTTCATCTCATCTGTTATCAAGACTAATGATGTGGCTGGCAAGAAAACTGAAATGACTTTGATAGATAGTCAGAGAGATATTTTCAAGTCTCACTTGACTAAGTGAATATAATAAAGTTGCCTCATCATTAGAAAAAGATTAAAAGGAGCTCCGGTGTTATTTCAAAGGTCAGAGATGCTTGAAGTCATGAACACTTGATCTCACAAAGATGATTATAGTCTGCAGAAAATTGATGGTTTACCACATCCCTTGAGTGTTTGGATGAGCCTTCAAGCTATAACAAAATACACTTTTGCCTCTTCTCTTACTGAGTGTGTGAGAAAATCCCATTAATGAGAACAACACATGTTGATGGAAAAAAATAGACCAGACCCTGACATATTTTAAGTCACAGCTTGGCCTTGTTCCTCTCTCTTTCATTGCTTTCTTTCACTCATTTAGTATACATTTCCCTTTCACATGCCTGACAAACTGCCTAAGATGAATTCTAAATTTATGCAGGAGAGCACGCAGTGTATTTTTGAACTCATGCCATGTGTAGATACTTTTTGTTTCGTATTACAAGACATGCTGAAGATGCACAGAGGAAGAGAGGTTGCTTAGAAGCTCTGCTGGTATCCACCGAGGGTGGGCTAACCATCTGAAGATCAGAATTTAGTTCCCTTAGAGGATAATGCAGAAGAATTATTAATACTTGTGATGTGCCAGGCCCTGTACTAAGGGCGTTACATATAATATCTCCACTTCTCTGTGCAGCAATCCCACGGGGTAGGTGGTGGTGTCATTGCTCTCATTTAGAGGAAAGTGATATTTGGACGGGTTCAGTAACTTTCCCAGACACGCATGCACAGAGCAGTGTGAACTTGGATCTTCCTACACTGAGCCGAAGCACTAGAAATGATGCCATACACGCTGCTGACCTAGTAGTACCTTTCCTTGACATGTTGATAAATTGGACAAAGTGGTTACCTTCACTCCATCCCAGACAGGAAATATTTGCATCACACAATTCTTCCTTTTTTCTTGGGAATATATGAAGCAGCAACTCAGTTACTACTTAATACTTTTTAAAAACACAAACAAACTTTGCAGAGCAGAGGAAAAGAGGACTGCAAAAACAGCAGACATTAAGTAAAATTTTCCAGGTATGCTGAATTACCCATTTTTGAAAGTGAATTCAAGACCTGGGCTTTTTAAATAATGTATTCTATTAGAAAACAACCTACTTTTTTTTTTTTGGACAGTCTGCTTAATGTAGCATGTGCTACAACTAATAAGGACAGAAGTTATATGAGATCATATAAAAATGTAAAGTAGACAATCCAGTTTTCTATTTTGAACTATTTTTCCAGTTTTTTGACTGTTTCTTCCATTCCATTTTCATCTCATTCTATTATTTAAAAATAAAAACAACCCCCTCCCAAAAAAAGAAGAAGAAAAAGAAAGAAGTGGGGGGGGGGGAAGCTCAGGTTTTTTTACTCCATTGGTTTAAGTAATCAATAGAAAAATGTTCACTTGACAATTTTTTTTTTTTTCCCCATTCTTGAAGGATCTTCCCTGGTAGACTGAACCAGCAATGTATCAAGAAAAAAAAAAAAAAAACAGCAAATCTAAATCATTTTAAATCTCTGTTAGGAGAACCATTAAGAGAAAACTCCTCCAAAAATCTGGTAAGGTCTCCCTAAGATCAGAGGCCACAGTGAAGGCATATTCCCCAAATAAAGGAGAATTACATGTGACTTTTATTCCTCTGATGTCAAAGATAAACAAAGCCAAACACTGGTTAAAGTGGTAGGGACAGATTTTAATCAGCAATCTACTATTGCAGTAGGGAAGAGCATCTAGCATATTCTGAAATCCACTTTGATATGTACAGAGGTGACTGGGCATTTTAAAAGGAGAGCAGGGGCTCAGTAGTCAGGGCAGAAGAGAATTAGAAAGGATTGGTCAGTCTAAGTGCTGATTAGGCCCAGCTGCCTCTAGGAGTTGGAAGGAGCCTTTTCTTCCTCAGAAGTTGGGGTCAGGGGACCTGTTCTTCCTGAGCATTACATTTTAAGAGAAGGGAAAGGACATTCCTGAATTAAAGGAGATACATAGGTATCTCAGAGGAACAGTGGCAGAACATAGATCTATAAGCTCTTTTTAGTCAGTGTTCTAAGAAAGAGTGGTCAGGGGCCTCTCTGTGGTCAGGAGTTAGCTAGAACATGCAGCAAATTACTATCATATAAATAAGAATACTCAATAATAGTTTCCAAATTGGGGGCAGAGGGAATCAGATAGAGATAAAAAGATAGATGTTTTGCTAGCTCAGTGGCTCATACCAGTAATCATAGCTACTCTGGAGACAAGGCAGAAAGATCACAAGTTTGAGCCCAGCCTCAGCAACATGGCAAGACCCTGTCTCAAAATAAAAGAAAAAAAAAAGAGTTAGGGATGTAACTCAGTGGTAGAACATCTTTAGGTTCAACCAGCACTATCAGGGGAGGGGGAGATAAATGTTCAAATTTTGTTTACAAAAGTTTGACTTATTAGATTGCTATGGGTCAAAGAGAGCTTAAGAAAAAAAGCAAAAGATGTTTACTTATACCCACAAGATGGAACATCAAGGAGCCAGCAATACTCCAAACAAAAGCTATAAAAACAATTCTAATCATCCTTTGCCAGTTTAGTCAGTCAGTGCAACATACTTAATCTTGTACTTGATCTGGGTTAGCAGCTTTATGATCCTGTCTGCTTGTCTACTACATTTCTGGATATTTGGCTCAGTTCAGAAGGGTCATCTTGGAATTTTAAGCAATGTCATTAGAAGTTGTACCCCAGAGTACGTGGTATGTGGTTCCCTGAGACAGTCCCCTTTGTTATTGTTTTGTTTATTTGTTTTTTGAAATGGAGTCTGACTATAGTGCCAGGGCTGTCCTCAAACTCATGGGCTCAGGCAATCCTTCTGCATTAGTCTCCTGGGTGGTTGGGCCTACAGGTGTGTGCCATCATGCCCCAGACCAAGGGAGACAATCCATTTTTCTTAAAGATGAAGCAGTTAAATTGAACTGTTTGCAGTAGTTTTCAGGAAAGCAATAACTGCTTGAGAATAAAAAAAAAAAAACTTAAAATGGCCATAGTTGAACATCTATTGAGAGTTCATTCTGAAAATAACACAGTTGACTTCATAGTTTAGCTCAATGGCAGAGCACTTGCCTAGCATATATACAAAGTCCTAAGTTCAGGTCCTCGTAGCATACCCACACAAAATAATACAATGGGTGAGGTAATTTGGTTGTGTCTATGATGAATGACATTTTAAAATAATAACTGGAATTATGACTTATCACATAACACTATCATGTCATATCAGGTGAAGTAATTCAAGGATATATCCTGGAAAACAAGGGTATCAACAGAATTCTAGCAACTTTGTATAATATTTGAAATAGAACATTTACCTATACAAATACATCCTAGAGAAGGGGAAAACCTCTCTTCTTGTTAGATGGTGTTTTTCATGCATTTTTACCCTTCAGGTAAATTCAATTATATTAACATATTTTTTTTTCCAAAATGAAAGAATAAACCCTTTGAGATTGTCCAGGCATCCTCTGGGAAATCACAAAGTCAGTTCAGGCTTCATTGAACGTTTGATTTGGTGATAGCAAAGTTGTCAAGAATGTCAAAAGGTTTAAACATTTAACTAAATAGGGTCTCAGGTCACTAAAACAATACTTAGTTACCTATCTAACCAAAATGACAATAAAAGAATGCAAAAATAAATATGTGAGGTAAAATGCTTGTCTTTTACCAAAAACCTTAGGCATTCTCAAAGTAAGATTTGGTTGGTTCTCTTACATAATCATGAACCTGGTAAAGAGGATGGAAAGCACAGAAATTGTTTGGATTTTTGTTTTGTTTGTTTTCCAGTACTAGGGATTGAACCATGAGGTTATACCTTCAGACTTTTTTATTTCTTATTTTGAGACAGGGTCTCCCTAAATTGCAGAGACTATCCTCAAATTTATAATCCTCCTACCTCCACCTCCAAGTTGCTGGGGTTACAGGCATGTGCCAATATACCTGGATCTGGAAATGATTTTGATACAGAATATCTGTTTTTTAAATGGATTAGCAAAAAATAAAGAAAAATCTTTCATAGTCACTCATCAGAAGCTGGCCACTAACTTCTTGGGAGCTTGATCTCAAACTTCCAGCTTCAAGAACTTTTGAGAATATAAATATCCGTTTAAGCCACCCAGTCTCTGAAACTTTGGTATGGTGGTTTGAACAAATTAATTCAACATTGCAACATAAAAATTTCCTTTCCTTAAACTTTCTACAACTTTCCATATCCATTGAGATTTTGCCCTGTACTCTCTCCCATTCAAAGAAAAATAGTCATTTTGCTTGAAGACAAAATGATGCTTTTCTCCTTCACCAAAAAACATCTTACCTTCCTTACATACCTTTCATTCAAGGTTGCTTCCCCTAGTTCTTTATTATTTCTAAAAGTTTTATTTATATACATAGATTATTATTTTTAATCCTTAGTAATATTTATCTTCCAGAGAAAACTCAGAAGTGAACAATTATGAACTGTAACATACTAATATGTTAGTATGTTATATTCTACAGCAGATTAGCAAATTGTACAACTATAACCTTTCACAATCTCTATATGCATATGCTTTTGCATAATTTTTTAATATGGCAATTAGAACATGTTTATTAACAGGACTAAATATCTCTAGATATTTATAAAAATAAAAGGCCAAAAGTATATAAACTCAATTTCATGATTAATAATGAATATTTCAGAACTTCACCTTATTTGGAAATTACTTACATATTTAATTAACATCTATTATTTCACTTTAAAATACATAGCACTTAATACCAAGTTGCAAGTTATCAAAAAGATCTTAGGAACTGTTTTTTACGTACATGTATTATAAAACAAAACTATTATTGAAATAAAGTTTGTCCAAATGGTTTAATTAGATTCAAATCAAACATCATTTTTATAATTTTGAACATCTAGTTATTATAATATTAGTTTATTTAACTAGTAAGCCAAGAAAAATAAAAATGTATGCTTACATTTTATCTAAAATTGACATCTCTGAAAACATATCTGTTTTGATAAATCGACACTATCAAGCTAGTCATATTTACCAAAGATTTATTAAAATTACATAAAATTCAAAAACTTTTGAGGTGGTTTCTGTATTTCTGGGACTTCTAGGGAAATTTAGTTTATATAAGCATTTATTTCTCTCTTAGCCAATGAGGTTAGAACTCCTTTCAGAGATTTGATAAATTAATCTGGTAATTCCATCTGGAAGCAGGGAAATATAAATATGTATATAATAATACATAATACACATAAATAATACATAAAGGCAATTCAAGTAGAGTTTCTATGATTTTCGTTTTTAAATTTTAGCCATGAATCAGTCATAAGTACAATAATACAAAACAATATTTTCTGTAAGAGTTGGTACCTATCTCTACTCCAGTTTCTATGTGTATTCAAACTGTGGTTTTGGAAAATAAGGAACTTAAAGCTGACCTGCTGACTAAGCAGGCTTAAGTTCCACACCCACATTTGCAGAGGAAAACTTAAGACTTTTTTGCTCTGATACAGAATCTTATGGAGGCTGCGGGCTCAGTGTCTGCTTCCATATTTTTTTCAGCCTAGGTAGTTGCTTTAAGGGTCCCTAAATTCCTTGAGGTCCTTGAGTTCCCAGTGACTATAGTTGAGGGTCTGAGTAGGAAAGAAGGTCTGGCAAGGGTAAAGCCAGGAGTGGAGGAGGTGAGGTTGAAGGAGACTACCTAAAGATACAGGGAAGATTGCAGTAGAAATGGAGGAATGGGCAGAGGTGATGGGAAGGGAGAGGACTGGAGGAGTCAGTGCAGGGGATCTTAAGCTTCCCAAAGAAACCATCAAGTGTCCAAATGAGCCTTAGTATCAAATCATCAGATCAACGAAAACCAGAGCCACCGTGGAGGACCATACTGCCAGCAAATGCACAGACAGGGGGTTTCAGTTGGCTGGAAAGTCCCTGTGGGATCAACAGAATCACATAGAACAGAGATGTCATAGGAGCCAGGAAAAAAAAAATAATGATAATAATCCCAGCCCAGGAGTCAGGGAGTGAATCCCCTCTTTAAATAAGTATCCAGGAAGGAAAAGTTTCAACCCATGGGGTTCCATTTAGAAGCAGCATGGAACTGTAATCCAGCTGCAGAGAGCACACTCAGAATCTTAAGAATAAAAATCTGTCCTCACTGTACTTGAACGGATGTTTGGATCAGAAGTCAGACTCACCACTGGAGACTCAAAGGAGCAAGCAGACCAAGATGAGACCAAGGTCTCTGTGTGTGCTGAAGGTCCAGTTGTCACATCCAAGGGTCTGAAGATGCCAGATCCAGGTCTGAGACACTCTGCCAGATGACTGTGAGAGATAGAGAAAGCCAGACACTGGTTAAAGTGGTAGGGACAGATTTTAATCAGCAATCTACTGTGACAATAGTATACTGAAATTCATTTTGAGATGTACAAAAGCGACTGGGCATTTTAAAAGGAGGGCTGGGTAGGGGAGCAGGGGTTCAGTCGAGTCAGGGTAATAAAAAATTATGAAGGGTTGGTCTCTAACTAATGTCTCTGGGAGCTAGAAAATTGTATCTGGTAGGATCCTTTTCTCCCTCAAGGGCTGGAATTCAGGAGACCCGTTCTTCCTGAGCATTACATTTTAAGGGAATGGTCATTTCCAGGTCTTGAGAAACAAACTCCTGAATTAAAAGAGATACATAGGCATCTCAGAGGAACCCAGGCAGAATACAGAACTGTAAGCCCTTTTTAATTAAATGTTCTAAGAAAGAGTGGTCAGGGGCCTATCTATGGTCAGGTGTTTGCTGGAACATGCAGTAAATTCTTCTGGCAGCCTTGAGCTTTCTCCGGCAGGCAGTTTAAGAGGGACTGGGGTCATCCTGGAGATGTGGCCTTGAGCTGTAGAATGTTAGTATTTGTTCAGGTATTTTAACGGGAGGTAAGGGAGTAGACAAAAATTATTTGAGTCTGTGTTGTTGTTTTTTTCTTTTTCTTTTTTTAAATAGGCCAAGGTTGAGGCCTGGTTGAGAAAAGTATTCAGAGAAGCCTGGCTAGAGTTTGGTCAATGAGTGATTTTTGTGAGGAAACAGAAAGCCTAGTGCACCACTTCTCTCCCCTGTCCTCCCCAGATATGTATTTAGGCTGAAACTCCTAGGATGCAAGAATCCTATCTGCAGAGTACTGCAAGGAGGAGAGTTGGCATACAGCCTTCTGTCTGTTCTCACACAGAGGCACTGTGCTTGCCTCCCCTCTAGACTATCATTGCTAGAAGGGACCCCAGAGATCAACTACTCATTCTCCTTCAAGTCTTTGAAAAGAAAAAAAAAAAGTACTCCCCTAACACCATATTATTTCTGAGGACAGGAACTATCTCTTGGTTTCCCATTATGTCCCCAGCATTGCCTGGGCCTGGTGTGCTTCTTGTTTGGTTTTTGTTTTGTTTTTGGTTTGTTGTTGTTGTTGTTGAGACAAGGTCTCTCAAAGTTGCTGAGGGCCTTGGTATATTGCTGAGACTGGCTTTGAACCTGCGATCCTGCTGCCACATCCTCCCAAGCCGCTGGGATTACAGGAATGAGCCACCGTCCTTGGCTCATGTGCTGATTTTCCCTAAGAATTTCTTACTTAAATCCCCCTCCTTGTCCACTCTCCCAGCCCAATCAGAGGCAAGATTTTCTTCCTCTGAATGCCACTAGAGCTGAGTCTAAAGCCTGATCTTCAAATGTAGAAATGTATTTTCTATTTTGTGTAATATATACATATATTTACATATACATACATATATAGCATAGTAATATATATATTATAGTAATATATATATATATATTATATATATATATATATATATTATATATATATATATATATATATATATATTTATTTATTTATTTATCAATCTATCTTAGTTCCACTAATGGGCTGTAAACTCCTGGATGATGGATACGGCCAATGTCTGATTCATTCTCACATCCACCTGCATCCTTTGTATCATGGAGACCATATTTTGCTAAGCCAGTATGTGAAGGGATACCCACACATTCCTCATTGCTAACATGAGAAATTGAACCAGATTGTAACTAAGGATCCCCCGTCTATAAAATTCTGTGATCAATGTAGGATGGAAGAGAGAAGCACCCTCCCACCGGATGGTGAATCCCACCTCTGAATGAGACGGTGAATCCATTTCTTACACTGTCGAGTTTTTCTTGCAGCAAAGCAATTCTCTTTATATTGATCCTCATTTTCTTTCAAGGCTCTTTTATTCCCAATCCTTCTGTAGAGCTGATGGACTAAACTACAAATCTGTTTTCAGATGTTCTATCTCTGAACTGAAGCCTTAATGTAAATCAGCTGTTCTACGGATGAGCCGTGCTGACACGTACCGACATTAGTGATCAGATGACTTGTCCTGTGGGGACGAATATTGCAATCAATCCTGGTTGCAGGTGTTTTGGTTAACCATGGCGATAGAACTCCATTTTGTTTTTTCATTGTGCTAGTTTTTCATTCTTATAGAGACACAAATGTCTAAGCCAGAAAGAATTGCTAGAAGCCTGTGGAAATAGCACTTTTATATATTTTATCATGTTTCCTGGTGGGTAAAGTGAAAGATTTTGTGAACTGGAAAAGTATTCCCTTCGTTTAAGTTTGTGATTTACAAAGAATTACCTATGCTTTTTCTGAGCCTTTGAACATGACATTCCTTGCCACCATTATTATGGTCATTATTGGGCATAATGTATTTTTATTGAGTTCCTAAAGCTGGACTGCCCTTCCCTTTTTCTCCATTAAGGCACATGTATTTAAAAGTTTTGTCTAATCTGAACTCTTGAGTGTAACTGTCTCAGATAACCCTAGTTAGATGGTCACTTGCTTCATTAGACATTCTTCAACACTTGATTGTCACAAAAAGACATAGTTTAAACAAGTATTGTAAGGTAATTTTAAATTTTATTTGCTTATCTTTTCCTTTGCATTATAGATTAATCTCCATGAAAGCAGGAACCCTGCCCCCACTGGAAGGCTCAGTAGGGTAGATTTTTTTAATGATATAATGAATGTAGTTCTTTCACATGCAGCTGGAGCATGATATTGGCTGCAATTAAATGGCATTATGCAAGGGTGCTGGAAATATAGCTCAGTTGGTAGAGTGCTTGCCTCATATGCACAAAGCCCTGTGTTCAGTACCCAGAACCACTAAATAAATAAATAAATAAACAATTAAATGGCATTATGCTCAGGGAACCCAAGTATATTTGGGTCCTGGTATAGATCATGGCTCCTCTTCCACATATTTCCAGTGGGATTAGGAATGGCAGTGGGATCCTTCAGTTTCTAAGCTTAGGATTCTAAAAACATTTGTTCAGGGCTTTCCAGGGGACCTGGAATATTCCATGATGCCTAGCCAACCTCTGTACTGCTGGTTCTCACCAAACATGGTTTGAAAGAAACAGTGACAAATTAAAACAAAGTGTAGTTTATAATAGATTTCACTCTGGCTCAAGACCCCAAGCTAATGAGTTGTGCTAGACTATATGAAATATCTGACTTTTTTTCACCTAAATCCAGATAGTCCCAAATAATTTCAGATAATGAAGTTATTCTCACCACTCTAAATACTATAAAGAAGAAGAATCAGTGAAACCTTGGTCTATTAGAAGTGTTTTAGCTTCAGGTAACTAGATACTAACTGTGTCAGCTGTGTTTTACAATGTTCTAAACCAAGAATCAGGAAACATTTTTTCCATAAAGTCACCCATGAGTAAATATGTTTGGGTTTGCTGGCCAACCATAAGGTCTCTGTTACTGTTAAAATCCTCTCTTGGTATCCTCAGGAAACTGGTTCTAAGACCTTCCTCAGATACCAAATCTGCAGGTGCTCAAATCATTATATAAAATAACATGGTATTTACATATACATCCTTCTCCATACTTGAAATCTTAAGTTAATTATTGTTTTAGTTAGCTTTTCATTGCTGTGACCAAAATACCCAACAAGAATAAAAGGAAAAGTTTATTTGGGGCTCATAGTTTCAGAAGTCTCAGTCCATAGATGGCTGACTCCATTGCTCTGGGCCCAAGATCATGCAGCACATTATGGCAGAAGGGCCCAGCTGAGTGGGGAATGGCTTCAGGGAAGATGAACCCTTCCTGAGCACGCCTACAGTGACCTACCTCCTCCAGCCACACCCCACCTATCTATTTTACCATTCAAATCAGGATGAACTGGTTGAGTTACAGTTCTTACCATCTAATCATTTCACCTCTGAATATTCCTGGGCTTACAGGAGGTTTTAGGGGATACCCCATATCCAAACTACAACATTTACAATATCTACTGCAATGTACATGTTAGGTATATAGTTGTTCTACATATTGTTTGGGGAATAATGATAAGAAAAGACAGTCTGTACATGCTCAGTACAGACATCATTTTTTTCTGAATAGTTTCAATCCACACTCGTGGATTCCATGCATACAGAACCCTCAGATAGAAGGGCCAACTGTATTCAACTCTGCTGTATTAGCACAAAAACAGCCAGACACAATATATAATGAGTGACCCTGGCTGCATGCCAATAAAACTCCACTTATAAAAACAGGCAGTGGGCTGGATTTGGCCCTCGGGCCATCCTTTGCTGACCCCCAGGGTAGACAATGGGCCACATATGCTCTATTGAATTTTAGACCTTTCATATCTGAGGCAGCCTGGAGAGCAATAGGGAGATGGAGCCAGAGGAAGCAGCTAGGGAGATATGTAACCCCTGATGTTATATGCTCAGCTGGCTTGAGCTGGCCTGTGGGAACAAAATAGAGTGTACAAGGAATGGGGGAGGGAGAGCTGTACTTGCTCAGACCCATGATCACCTTTCATTTTGACTAATTTGAGGCAAAAAGCAGAGACATTTTAACTATTAAGGAAGCCCCAGCCCTCCTCACTACTAGCAAACATCCTTTCAAAGGCCTCAAGTCTTATCAGTCCATAGCAGGAGGTCAGCGCTTTGGGGGACAGATCATGATATGAGACCAAGGGAGGACAGAACAGAGAAGTGGCCCTTGAAAATTCTGCCCTAAGGGGATTATAGGAATATGTGGTAGAAAGGTGATTGGGATCATTTATTGCCCTGGGCCAGAAAACAACATCAGAAAAATGGAACTTGATTCTTGTTATCTTAGGTCTATATCTAGGATCCCTGTCTTCGCCTCCACCAAATTCACCTCTTCTTTTGGATGTGGCCACATGTTTTATTATTAAACAAAAATAATAAACTGAATGCTAGATTAAATACATACATGATCATGGCAAGCAGAGAGATTTGATATCTCAAAGAAGCCCACATTTCCTGCTGATAAATGGTGCCTCTTTGCCCCCTCCAGGATGGGCCATTCATCACAATCACCACAGAAGTAGTACTTTCCAAGAGATTTAGGATTGAGAACTGGCCCCGCGCCAAATAAGGTGACATGGCTTCCTGGCTTCCTTCTGCAGTACGAGGCTCTTCAGAGAACTCAATCTGTTACAGCTTGCCATGAATTTAAATCAGTGCAACACAACATCAGGGAACGTAAATTTTACGACTTATTCCCTATTATGGCAATGTAGGATGGGAGATGGGTACAGAAAAATCCAGGAATTAGAAGTCTAGTGAGGTCTTCTGTCTACCTGAAATCAAACCCCAGAGGCCCTGCCTAGAAGACATGAGGTGAGTTTCTTCCTGGCTGTGATAACCCTCTGCACTCTTGAATCGTACTTAATAAATTGCCACTTCAAAATAAATTGCCCTTAAATTACTAGATTGAAAGTGTCAGTCTGCCTTGTCAAAGAACTAGAATTATACAAGAATGGGGCTTCAAGAAGATCACTGGAGAGGGATATGGTTTGAGGCAGAATTTCTTTTAAAGACATTAATTTCATTTATGACTTCTTCCTGGTGGGGGGGAAATCTTCTGGAGCCCCAGCCTGCCCCAGATCTAATCAGGTTCTTCCTGGCATGTTCCGTCTGGCCTCCTCTTTGCTCCTGTCTCCCTGATTTTACATCCAGGCACCTGATGGCGTGATGAAGGACAGGAGATGGAAGGCGGGAACAGCACAGAGGAAAGCATGAATTTCTCAATATTTCTACAGGAAAAGGGGAAAGAGTCTTTATTTTCATCTTTGCAAACAGGGTGAATGTGTTGGAGTAAAACAGCTTCTGAGAACTTGGGCTTTGTGTCATTAAAACCTAGTAACTGAGTTGGAGAATGTAACCTGTTTGCTTGCTTCCCAGACCAGTAAAAATTGCTTTACTGGCATGGCTCATTACAGAAGGCAGAGGAGCAAATGTGCTTTTGCATTTATTGAACATATCTTGGGCAAAGCCCTTAGAATGATACTAGTCCGTTGTGCTTTTGAAGCCTGCTTTTAAGCTGTCTGCAATAAGGCAGAGCTCTCCAGAGGATAAAGCTATATTAAGCTCTAAAAATCTCTAGTTGTTTTGTTGTTTATTTATTTGTTTGGGTTCTTTGGGATTTTTTACTTTGTTTTTGTTTGGTGACCATAAAATGAGCTTCCTTGACTTTGGCTTATTATGGCAGTTCACCATCCAGTAAAGCAGCAGACCCATGACACTCTCAGTGTCCTGCTAGTTAGATGGAGAACACAGTTAAATATTTGCATATGAGCTTCCAACACCATAAGGCCAAGAAAGGAAAAGAAAGAGGATTTGAAGTCCTTACAGTTTATTCCATAGATTGGGCTTTTGTGCCCCTTGAATTGGCCTAAATCCCTTTTAATCATCATTTCTTATTTTTTTGGCAGACATTATAAAAATAGTGAATGAGTGTTAACTTGTCATAACACCCTTCTCCCACATGGATGTTTTAACTTTCTTTGACCCTACAGTTGTACTCAATCTAAACTTTAATCTCTAAACTATAAAATAAAAGTTTCAGTAAGTTTCCGTGTTTGCGGTTGGCAGGTTCAGAAGCTTTTGTTAATAAGAGTTCAGACAAGAGAGAAATAAACCTGTTCTGTAAGGTCACTGAAGATGCCTGAGTGTTTTATAAATCCATTGATTTATATGTTGATTTCTCTTTACACCTGACTTAAAAAATATAACCAGAATTAAATTTAGTTAATTTTGTGTATAAGGTGATTCTGAGAGCTGCCCCTCTGCTGCTGACTTGAAATAAATCTGTTTTTAAAAGTATTTGCTGAAAACCTAGTCTACCTGATTATAGCAATCAAGATGTTTCGGGTACATTGAGTGTATTTTGCACATGCACAGTTTAATTATGACATTCTCTCTGTCCCTTTTCCTATAATTATTTTTCTCTATATTATGCACATACTGAATAGCCAATGAGCTATCTGTAAGGGGGAAAATAAATAAGTGTAAAATTAAGTGTCCAGTTAACTAGAGACATGCTTCTGTGCAGATATGGAAAACAAGTGATATCTTAAAAATACAGTCCATTCTTCTGAAGGGCCTTGGATAAACAAACTTGGTATTACTCAAGCTAATCATATGGTACTAATTTGCTGCCTTGCTTTTCCATTAAACTCTCCACAGGTGACTCCATATAACAATTAGGTTTAGTACACTCCAGATTTGGGAAATGGATTAAAGTTAAGCAGATATTCTTTTTAAAAGACAGCATGTAACTATAGACTGTACAGGAATTTTCAACATGAAAACTTCTAGTCAATGAAACATAAAATATGCTAATATGCACTGCTCTGACTTTTCCTTAAGAAAGAAAATCAGGAATTGGAACAGAAAATTGGGAGCCCATAGGTCAGAATTATGTCGCGTTAGCAATTCAGACAGGTGACTTGGAAACTGGACCCAGAAGTTTCCAGATGGCACACAGGAATATGGCAGGCAGTGAAGTGTCAAAGAGTGTATGGAGGGAATTGATGTTTCAGGTGGAATCTGTTGGAAGAGAGGAAATGGACACACTGTCTGTTTGTATTCGGCTTTCTTAGTCCTGAAGTTTAGGTATTGACACAGTTCTGTGTAAAATAAAAAGATAATGAACTTGTTCCCTTACCCAGCATCCCTTGTTCTAATTTTTTCTGAGTTTAAAGACTGGGTTTTAGAACAAGGTAGACCTAAATTCAGATCCAGTCTGGGACTTCATACCTGTATGATCTTAAGCGAGTATTGAATCTCCTAGGCAGCCGACCTTGTGGGTTAAACTTACAGGCAGTCCTTATAAAATCCTTGGCACATCGTACTCACCCACTCACTCACTCACTAAACAAACAAGCATGTGTTTTGTTTAGTGATTAATGTCACTTGTACCTAAAACCCAATATTTGTGATCATACGGGGTGTTAGGAGTTGTTGAAATAGCTTCAGCGACACCTATTCAGAAACTGTATTTTGAGGCTATAATTTTTGAAGAGGTAATCATATGTCATTAGTTTTGTGTTAATAAGCATTTGTGAGACTTACAGGAGTACCTTCAATGACCCTCACATCTGTTCTGCCTGAAGGAGACAGCCATGTGTCTGGCATGGACATATCGATTACATGTACCAGATGCCAAAAGCAGAAGACACGAGCAGATCCACTGGTGTAGAACATCCAGGAGAAATGTGCTCTCATTAGAGACGAGGTTCAGCTTCTGCTAAAGGCATGATCGTAGTTACAGATGGCAGATTCATGATGGTACTCAGAGAAGCTGATAAGGAAAGAGCTGGCCACCACACCCTTGGGGTCTAATGAAATTTCCCAGCCGTAGGAAGTTCCAGCCAGCATCATGGATTCTTCCTTATGGGAAAGTTGAACTTCTAAGCCACTATCAACACTCACTTGCTGTGTGTGTGTGTGTGTGTGTGTTTCTGTGTTAGGATGTTCTATTGTTACTAGCATTATCACCAAGTAGACTAACAGACTACCCCACACAGCAAGGTATGAGGAGCCCAGATTGGGCTTGCTTGTGGTGGAACATTTACCTGGTTGTTGATCCTCTGTAAACCTTTGGCCTCCCTGAGCTTCCATATGCTTATCTATAAAATGAGAATAATATCTTTCCTGCATATCTCTCAAAGTTGTTGGGAATTCCTATCATGACAATATGAAGTAGTTACAAAATTATCCTTGCTATGATTTATTTCATTTTAGTTATGTTTCAGATTTTATTTTTATTATTTTTAATTAAAGGAGAATGTGAGACTCTTACGTTTAGCAAAAGGGAACATGACTTAACTAAGGTCCGAAATAGCACTCTAGATATCCTTTTTGTTTATTTATTTATTTTATGTGGTGCTGAGGATTGAATCCAGGGCCTCATGTGTGCAAGGCAAGTGCTCTTCCACTGAGCTACAACCCCAGCCCACTAGGATATCCTTTTTGAAGGAAAGTGATGAAATCTACCTGGCCAAGAGCAGGACACCATGAGTTCCAACATGAGTTTAGCATGAAATTACTTTTGCTAAGGTTACTGATGCCAAATCCCAATAGTCACACTCCATGACCCAATTTGAAACCTCAGTGTTCTTGAACTCCAAAGCATTAACATTGTTGTTTCACCTCTTTTTTCACCTCTTTCTCTTTGGGAAGTTTCCTCTCCACTGGTTCTCTTCGATTTCTAAGATCATTATTTCTCCCTTGCTGGTTCCTCTACATACTCAGTCCTTTATCTTTGACATTCTTCCCTCTGTTCTCCAAGATGTCAGCTAGTCCTCCAAGAGGGTTGAGTGGAACTTGCTGAAGTGTTTTGTTTTGCTGACGGGATGTTTCCTTTTAATCTGGTTATGCATGCCTTAAAGCACAGCATGTACCCTCCAATCCACACCCATTGCCACTTGTCACATTTCACCATGTCACAGTTTCCGTATTTCACCTTATCTGGGAGATTCCTAAAGCCATTTGAGATTACACCCCCTTAGCACTGCAAAGTTCTTGAACTGGTGACTCCCAATTTCAACTTCTCCCTCAAAACTATTCTTTATATGCCACTAATTACCTGGGTATCCTATAGAATCTAAAGAAATTCAAATATTTAATTATCGCACACTGAACTCATCTGAAGGTCCAACTCTTTTCTCAACTTTGATAATGATTTTCTTTACCCCCCTATTTTTCCACATTAAAGACCATGGACTTATTATTAAGTGTATTTTTATTCAAATATTTACCAAGCATATAATATGCCATGCTTTGTGCTGGAGGAAGAGAACACAATGGTGAAAATAAATAGACATAGTCCCTGCCTCGCAGTTAATTGTCTAGTGAGAGAGAAAAACCATTAATGACAGAGCCCAAAAATAAATGCATAATCCAATCTGTTCCCAGGGGTGGGTAGAAAGGTACATAGTACTATGAACATTATATAAGGCCTCTGACCTCATTATGGAAGTTTGGAAAGGAACTCCAGAGGAATCATTACTCAAACCAAGATCAGAACATAACGGAGAAGTTAACTATCCAAGACAGCAGGAAAGCTTATGTGTTAGGTTCCCATAATTAAGACCAGAATTTCCAACAAAAACAACTTAGAGGAGGAAAAGTTTATTTTGTCTCACAAGTTCAGAGGTTTATAGTCTGTAGTCTGCCAACTCCATTTTTGCTCTGGGCCCAGGGTGAGGCAGAGCAACATGGTAGAAAGGTCAAGTGGAGGAACACTGTTCTCAAGGCATCCAGGAAGCAGAGAGAGAATGGGAGGAGCCAGGGGATGAGATCTAATCACCAAGGGCACGCCCCCAGTGACCCACCTCTTCCAGCCATGCCCCACCGCCTGTAGTTACCACCCAGTTAGTCCATTCAAACTAGGAGAAAGTGATTAGGTTACAGCTCTCATAATCACATCATTTCAACTCTGACTATTCCTGCATTAACACAGTAGCTTTGGGAGATACCTCATATCCACACCATAACAGCATATTAAGATACATTCAAGGTCACAATGGGGGATTTTGTTCTCTCCTCCTCAGAGCAATGGAAACCAAGCACATTTTAAACACAAAGAATGCCACAGAGATATCTGCATTCCTGGAAGTTCATTCTGACAGCAGTAGGAAGGATGAATTTGAGAGGATGAGGGGGTGAATATGGGAAGAGGAGCATTTGAGAGTCAACTGTAGAGGTTCAGGCCAAAGATGACAGGCCTTTGGGCTGGGATGGTATCTTTAGATAAGTGGACATATTCAAATGGCATTTAGAAAGTAAGACCTAAGGGTAGGGGGTCGAGGGACATTGAATATAAGATTGAAGGAAAAAAAAGTGACAAGGATGACCATGCAGTCCTAGCATGTGGGGATCTTATTGATCGAGGTTGAATCCTCTAAGACAACCAACTTTAGAGTTGATTTTGGACATCATGAGTCTGAGGGTGCCTTGAATATGCCTAAAAAGGTATCTCAAGCTGACAGTTGGCTGCCTGGCTCTGGGATTCCAAGGAGATACTAGAGAAATCTATGCATAACCCGTTAGTGTAGAGGAGATCTTTGAATGCAGAGGTAGAGATTGGAAGCAGGTATGTGGTGTGGGGAAGAGCTAACTCATTGGTGAATGGCGTGGAAAGGAGAGAATACCAAGGACTGAGGCTAGGAAAATGTGCCTCACCCATGGCTCAGTGCCTGTCCCTCCCCACATGTATTTAATTTTCACTGTGTTCTTTTACTTTCTCCTCGGAAACACCTGTGGGTTGAGGTCCTTCTACAATCCCTGCTCCTACCTTCATTGTGGCTTCCAAACCTTGATAGACTCTAACAGGGCGCACTGCTACTTTCCTTCCCAAACCCAGGGCTTCCCAAAGTAGCATCTAGGGGTTGCTTTGGCAGAAGGGGTGTCCCAAAGAAGGGTACGAGGAGCTCCAGAAAGAAGAGGGGACTCCACTCAGGACCAACAGGATTCTTGACAAATGTGATAGAAAAGAACCTCAGCACATGCCAGTCAGAGGCAAAGATAGATTTACTTAGGAAATAGATAAACATATTCAAGGGAGAATGCAAGTAACCTCAAGAGAGCTGCCTTCGGAGTAAATCAAGAAATATTCACTCAAGGGAGAATTTGGATCATTTCTAGAGTGAGAGGCAGATTTGGGGTGTTCCTGGGTCTTCTTTTAAAGGAAACATGATGAGGTAAGTATGGGAATGTATGGAGGAAAGATACTAGTCCAGTGATCTCAAGATGGGTTTTGGTGGTCTGGTCATTCTCAGGATCCTCAGGCTGACATGGTCTTCGTTATCTGATCAATAGATAGAACTAGAAATTCCTCTAAATCATGGATTGCTCAAGAGAATATATCTCTCTTTGCTTAATTGATTTATTGGCGGGGCTAATTAATACTGCACAGGTAGATTTACAGATTTCCCAGGAATTTGGGAAGAGCAGGCCCACATGAGAGATTAGCTCAGGGAGAGACAGGCCTGAAAAAGCATGCAGAACTTCTGAATTAAAATCTTATTTCCTAGTCCTTCCTTAAAGTTTCCTATCTGCCTACTTCTTACCACTTCTATCATACCTCATAATGAGCTTCATAAAAGACAGCATTGTCTTGCTTCTCCCCTACTCAAAAGCTTCTAGGCTTCCTGGTGACCACAGAAGAGAGTGAAAGTTTAAACCCTGCATACAAGACTGCCAACAGTGGAAATCACCTCTTCCCTTTTGTTCTCTCACAACGCCATGTCTAGAGCTGCCTGGCTAGTGTCACACTGTCCTGTAGCCACTTATCCAAGAGCCGGTTTCCTCCCCAGCTGGAATGCAATAAGCTCTCTGACTAAGGGATTGCACTTTACCCCTATGACATCCAAAGCCCAGGAGGGCATCTGGCATTTACAGAGCACAAGCAAAGTGACTCCGTAGCTGTCTGGCCTTGATCAAATGATGGTGTTTTTCCTGCTTCTTTCCCTCTGTGCAGCTGTGGATAGAAAGTGTTTGCCTCTTGCCTATGTCAGAGGCACATTTTACTGGAAGGGATCTCCCTTCCCAAAGGAGAGGAGTTACATCAACAGTATGGAGAAGTAATAGTAAGACATACACAATTACAATTTTTAAAGTCAGTAGTCAAAACAGTTTTACAAGTTTAGGCATGACATTATTTTACTCAAAATAAAATAACCTCAAAATCACATTGGATTAAACCCCACAGATTAATTAACTGTGTTCAGTGATAAAAAGTTCAAACTTGAATTTGAATGCCCTCAGGAGAAAAGATGTCTGCTTAAACAATTAACTATCTATACTTATAGCTAGGCCTCATTTACTATTTTACTGTTTTCCCCTAATTTCGGTTCTTTGCTTACTTTCTTTTCATATGTTGAGAGAGAATGAGAGAGAGAGAGAGAGAGAGAGAGAGAGAGGGAACCTGTTTTTGAATAAGTTTAGAAACAGTGATTTGAAGGAAAGAAAATTGAATTATTTACTTATTACCAATTTTTTTTTCTTTTCTGTCTTGATTGGAAAGCATCTGGCTGACCCTAACAGCTTGTCCAGGATCGATGCATTCCAAAGAATCCACTTATTAAGATGAAATTCTGCACAGTTGTTGGATTTTTACTTGTAAGGCAATACAATATGCAGATAATTTCAAAAATAGAATTTTTAGAAACAATTATTTTATGAAGTGCTTAGATATATATCTATATATATGGGCTCTTGAGAATAGAATATTTTTCTGTGATGGAGCAAAATGACCTTTAAAAATGGTGGATGTAAATGACATAAGTATGTAGTTTCTTTAGGGAAAAAAAAAACAATCATCAGAAATCACTCTGTGAAGAGTGTGTTTGTGTGTGTGTGTGCATGCACGTGTGTACACCCATGCCCGCACATGTGCAGAGAAATAGAAAAAATACATAGCTGTGGCTTGTACCTTCTGCACTCTTTAGGGAGTCTGTAGTTGAATATTACATGTCATTAAGTAAAAACTCATTATCTGAACACTGTCACAAAGCATTTTAGATACACTGAGTCTACATTTACAGACTTTTCCAGCACAGGGTGATAGGGGAGAAGTAAAGACGATAGCAGTGGTAGGAATGGAAATAAATAATTTTAAATATAATTTCATAAATAAGATTTTATTTGCCATTTGGATAAGCCTTGCAAGCTAAGCCCAGTTTTAAGATTTTTTCTTTTTTAATTTTAGTTGTAGTTGGACACAGTACCTTTATTTTATTTATTTTTTTTAATATGGTGCTCAGGATCAAACCCAGCACCTTGCATGTGCTAGGCGAGTGCTCTGCTGCTGAGCCACAACCCCAGCCCCCAAGTTTTAATCTTTGTACATCTATCATCTCATTCTTTGCATAGCCCTGTAAAGCAGGTATCATTATTATACCCATTTTATATTACAGAAAAACAAAGCACAGAGCTTGCCCAAATGCAATTAGTATATATGCTTATTTCAGATCCTTCGATAAATGAATGATAATCTACACTAAGCCAAAAAAATTATATATCACTCATTACATTGCATTTGACTGATAGAATTAAAGCACACCTGAGAGATAAAAGTTCATTTTCCCTTCTTATTTTATTCAAAATTTGTTCCCATTATATAAGTAATTTTAGTTATTAAAGTTTAAAAGTAGAAGATCTGATATATTAAAATCAAAGTAAGAACTTAATGAAAATCCTTTGTTTTCTCATGTAGAGCTGTGTTATATGGGTCAACTACACTTAAGAAAGCTATTAATAGTGTGTGATTTTAAAATTTATTTTTATATTTATTTGGCCAGCAAATAGTTTCCTAGAATTTTCTATGTGTCTCATCTCTCTCACCTTTCAATTTTACCCACAAACCATCCCCTTAGTATGGCTTCTGCACACACTAAATTCAAATGCATATCCAGAGAACTTTAACCAAAACTCTGAGGGGAAAAGAATAAAACCAAACAAAACATAAGGACATTTGAGACCTCCATTAAACCAATCCTCGCACACATCTTGGATATCCTATTTCTGTAACCTCCGTGGATCTCGGATGATAATGATGCACAGTCGCCAGCAGCATCATTAACACTAGCAACGCTGAACCTCAGTTTTAATAAAAATGCAAAGTGTAAACCCACTTAAAGTGGCTACTTTCTTAAGCAATGCCAGAAACACTTAGTTCCTGTTGCTGAACAGACTGTGAGCAAACTGCTGCCAAAGGAGGTCAGCTCAGATATGTGCCTGCCTGTTCAAGCTGCCAAAAACTATAAGAAAATGTTTATAACAATGAGTTGTACATTTAAGGTTTTAACTCTCATGAAAAACTAACTGCCCTGCACTCACTCACACCTCTTTTGTTTAAGAAGGAAAACAGGGACTAAGCATGGCACTGGGCCACCCAATGGACATATTTCATCAGGCAGTGACCTTTCTGTTTGTCATTGTTTGTCCTCTCCAATTCCTTGGACATACTGTTTTAATAACCATTTGTAACTTTTATCCACACAGCAACTTACTATTTTCCAAAGATACTTGGATACTCATGGAGCTGTTTCACAATTGGAAATGGGTGTTTATTTGGAGATGACTCCAGTAGGATCATTAGCATCAACTTTCCTAGTGTTCCTCTGTATGAGCTAAGTGGGGTTTCATCCAATGTCGATAGTAAGACTTCTGTGTTCCCCAAAACTTTCATAATGATGAAGTTAATATTTGCACATGCATTTAAGTATGCCTGGTGTTTTTGCTTTGCAGGGAAAATCTTGAATGGATGATGTCAGTTGCCTAGATACCTAGAGTGTTGATGTTACTTCTCCACAAGGAAGCATGACAGCAAGGAACACTGAGGACACTGAGCCATGCACCCACCTAGAAAGAGGACCTTGAATAAACTATTCAATCTCCCCAGGCCAGTTTCCTTATCTACAAATTGATAAAATTAAACTAGATCATTTCTCACATTTGAAGCTCTCATTATATGTTTATAAAGCCCTCTCCAAAAAATATCTTCAAATAGGCTATTCATGCAAAAATGTTTTTAGAATAGCCATGATATACCTAGTGTGTGCAGAAGCCATACTAAGAACTTTAAGTTCTACCATAAATCCTTATAACACAATGTAGAGTCAGATGAAGGAGTCATATAGTAGCAAAACAGATGCCAGGGTAATTAAGCCAGAAGATAGTTTCTAATACTTTAAAATGAACATTAATTTTGAATTAAAATAAAACAGTTTACTCCTACTTTTACTAAATAAATTTCATGCAAATATTTGACTAATGACTACATAGGGAAAAATCATTATTCTTTAAGGGTACCCAATTATCTTGCTGTGGCCCTCCTTTGAGAAGCATTATTAGTGTTCACATAGACGAAAAGATCTTCCGCATCAGAGAATATGGGGGTCATGTAATTTCAGTTATTCACCCATTTTTGGCCAAGATGAGCTTCAAACCAACTTATAACCATGTCTAGGACTCCTGCTCTCAAATGTAAAGTTCTATAACTAGGTTGTGAGATTTTTCAAATACACATGTAGGATATCCAGTTGAGTTTGAATTTCACATAAAGAGTAAATGATTCCTCAATGGAATTATGTCAAATATTTCACAGGCCGTCCTGTCACTCAAATAATATTATTTGTTGTGTATCTGATCTTCAAATTTAAAATTTGAAATCTGGGCATCCAAATATCTGTTTAGCCAGCAGTCTTGTCTATGACGAAATTCAGTGATAGAATCTGGGTCTTTATGCTTGGTGGGTGTATTGGGGTGAGGAGGAAGTCCTATCTCTGAGAAGTCTGAAATCCTAATGATGACACTGAAGGCATAAACATAGTGAGAATGAAGTATCCACAAGAACATCTGAAAATATGTGCCTTAGAAAATAAAGAATACTTTGCTCTGTGGACCTGTTTTAGGTTTTCACCTTCAGGGTCCATAATTTGCATTGCTATAGGCAATAGAACAGTCTGGGCAAAGTAATCAAGAAAAGAAGAGTTGTAGTGTTGAGGCCTGGGTGGCCTCTCTAATCCACCACTCAGATCCTTTTTTTTACAAATGAGGACATAAACTGTGAGAGTGAAAGCTGATTGGGACTGAGATATAGCCACCCAACTCCGTTCCAGGGATCTGGGAAAGAGGAAATGCTCCAGGCTGGGTAGGACCTGTCAGTTAGGACTTACTGATTCTGTAGCTTGCTGGAAATTCTATTCTGATCAAACTTTTCATAAGTAGGTAGGAGGGCATTCTACTATATTGGCCCAATCCCTGGGTTGCTGAGGGGCATGTTCTTCTGCACTTTATAATTTTTTTTCAAATTGGTAGTGGAATATTACATTTTCTTTTTTTTTAATATTTATTTTTTAGTTTTTCGGCAGACACTACATCTTTGTTCACAACATCTTTGTTTGTATGTGGTGCTTAGGATCGAACCCGGGCCGCACGCA
The DNA here is from genome assembly GCF_021218885.2 of Marmota monax. Classification (NCBI taxonomy): domain Eukaryota; kingdom Metazoa; phylum Chordata; class Mammalia; order Rodentia; family Sciuridae; genus Marmota; species Marmota monax. The sequence goes on along the minus strand of NW_026692356.1, from coordinate 4,841,703 downwards.
TGCCAGGCGAGCGCGCTACCGCTTGAGCCACATCCCCAGCCCCGAATATTACATTTTCATTTTAAGACAGGGAATTGCTAAGTTACTGAAGCTGGTCTCAAACTTGCAATCTTCCTGCTGCAGCCTACTGAGATCCCAGAATTATAGGCATGTGCCAACAAGACTGAGCTACCAATAGTTTTCTACCCCATGAATAGATGATGCCATCCACCTTACCGTATATAGAGGCAAGGTCCAAATAATGGTGTATTCAAGGATTTTTGCCCTTCTTCCCTCATTTTCTTAGATCCATTAAAATTATTTCATTACTGACACCCTTAGTGTCTCCGTCATGAGCATTAGTTATAAACATTTCCTCATAGGAAAATGTAGGGAAAAGAGAAAAGACATAATATGTACATTTCTTATCTTTACAACCTGAGGATATATAACTCTTTAAAACCATTGGTAATGAAAAAATGTTTAAAAAATAGCTAAACAATGTTTATCTTAGATTATGATAATTTATCACATCCTTGATCCTAGCTACCAAGGATGATCTTGATAAAACTGTATGACTCAGTCCCTCTCTAGATTTGGAGACCAGGAGTGCATGCGTGTTCTCTATCACGTCACCATGGAACTGGATTGTTTTTGTGACTTCTAGTTACTTCTCACAAAAACACTCATGTGTTGTAGCTCGCATTAGTTTCATTTTCCTACATACAGAGAATATTATTAGACAAAAATAAACTGGGCATGTGTGTGTATGTTTCATTACAAAGATAAAAATAATGAAAGCAAAGGCTGCAAACCATGAGCAGAGGAGTGCCAATTACAAATCTCCTTCTTCTTTGCTATAAAAGAGTCAAATGAAACATATTCTTTAAAAATAAAATGAATTTTGGTTAGAGAAATGCAGATCAAAACCACAATGAGAGACTGCCTCATGTCTCATAGGATGGCTAGTATTAAAAAAAAAAAAAAAGTGACACAAATAAAAAAACACCCAGAAAATAACAAGTGTTGGTAAGGACATGGAGTAATTGGTACCCTTGCACACCATTGATAGGAATGTGAAGCAGTAGCCACTTTGAAAAAACAATATGGTAGCTTCTCAAGATATCCTACTAGAATTACCATATAACTCAGTAATTCTGCTCCTGGGTGTAAACCCCAAAGAACAGAAAGAAGGATCTCAAGGAAATTATCATTAATCTGTGTTCATAGCAGCACTATTCAAAATAGCCAAAGGTTAGAAGCAATTCAACTGTTCTTTGACAAACAAAATGTGGTATATATGTGTAATGGAATATTATTCAGCCTTATAAAGGAAGAAAATTCTCAAGCATGTTACATACAGCATAGATGAATCTTGTGGATATTATGTAAAGTAAAATAAGCCAGTCATTAAAAACAGATATGGTGTGATTCCACTTATGTGAGGTACATAGTTAGGTTCATAGAGGCAGAAAGTAGAACAGTGATGGCCATGAGCTGGGGGAGGGGAGAATGGGAAATAGTTTAATGGGTAAAGGTTTCTGTTTTGTGAGATGAAAGAGTTCTGGAGATTGGTTTCACAACAATATGAATATACTTAATGCTATGCTCTACAACTGTACAGTAAAAATAGTTAAGACAGTCAGTCTTATGTATATTTTATCATAATTAAAAATAAATAAGCAAATAAAACTAATTTAATGATCTACTCATTTATGAAACCAATATTTATATTCCATTCAATATACTAGATCAAGAATGTCCAGGCCAAGACAGATGTTTTGGGACACTTTAGTAGGTGCTCAAAAAATATTCATGGATTTAAATGAATGAATTAAATAATGAATGAATGACCATATATATGGTCTCCTTGGAAACTATTCTAAGCCTGATTAGTAGTGTTTATCACGAATCTGGAGAGACGTAGTATTTATTACATAAATCCACTGAAACACAAATGAAAAGTAGCATATGCCTCCAAGGACTCAAGAGTTCAGAAGAGGGAATGAAAATAGAAAGAAAAAATTTATAATGTAGGCTCATATTGTCATACATAAAACAAACCCGTAAAGATGATCTCCTGTGTTGAGGGGTGGTTAATTTTATCAACCACATCTTACATTTGTTATTTTTTTCCATGTAATATGGACTGATGTGTCTTGAATATTGGTTTGCAATCCTACCTTTGTGGTCCTCTTTTATTCTTCTTTCTGTGGAAGCTCAAATAAGCCACTAAAGGATAATATGAGATGTAAAAATAGTGACAATTGTATGCTTATTAAAAACAGAATTCCTTAAAGGTATTTTTGATTAGAAATCCATCTGTAATCCTGGAGTTGGGAAATCTGTATTTTTGGTTCAACCTAATCATTATCAACTCTAGATATTGTTTGGATATATAACCTCCTCTGATAATCTTTTTAAGATCTGTGTCTAGACTGCCAGAGAAGTTTCTCCCAGGATAACTCTGTAAATTGATGAATTTGAGATTTTGGTTGATTCTAATCAATTTGAATATAAGATGTATACAGTTGTCCCTTGGGATCCATGGGGGAGTTGGTTCCAGGACGCACTACAGATACTAAAATTCATAGATGCTCAAGTCCTTTGTATAAAATTGCATAGTACCTGCATAGAACCTACACAACATCCTCCCATACACTTTAAATTGTCTCTAAATTACTTGGAACACCTGATAAAACATAAATGCTCTGCAAATAATTTTTATATGGCATGATTTAGGGGGTAATGACAAGGAATAAAGTTTGTACATGTTCAATGCAAATACCTTTTTGTCATTTATCCTTTATTATAACTATATTTTATTAGAAAATTAAATAGGAGAATCCACAGTTTTGCATTTGCCCTTGGTGCACACGGACTCAGCATTTGGTTTCCACTAAATTCTGGATTGTTAAAGCTCACTCTGGAAGTAAAACTTATCTCCAACTCTTTCCATGATATGTAGTTAACATATTAAACTATGAAATCAAAAATAAACAATGCTAGCACAATCATAGTAAAGGTGGAGAACAGGAATTATTTATACTCTGTCATTGTAGGTGCCACATGGAGTTTTAATTTTTCAGTACAAGTACTTTTGACTGATGTTTGGTTGAATCTGTAGATGCAGAACATATGGATATACAGGGCCATCTACAAATAGATTTTCAAAATCCTTCATCATTTTATGGAATTTGGACTTAAAGATCTTTATTCCTTGCCAGAACTTATTCCTAGAAAATTGCTCTATCAGATTTGTAGGCAAAACAGGCTTTGGGGGTATAGGTGTAAGGATTTCTTCTGGATTCCTTTCTACTGGAAACTTTCTTAAAAGATGCTTTCTGCCTCTGACCTCAGGGCTTCAGGCATCCCCCAGAAATAAGAGGCAACACAGAAAGGCTTGGGCAGTTGGGCCACAGTGGCCCTGGCAGAGCTGGGATGGTGACTCAGCCTTACAGAGTTGGACCCCTGTGCTGTGTGATGCACTTGTCCCAATGGAGTCCCTCAACATTTCACACAGTTGGTTCCTCTTTGGAGTTGATAGCATCCTTAACATAGAGCTGCATTTTCTAAAATCCAAATAGGAGCAACCTGTAATCCATCGGCCCACTTCTCTCTGTTTTTCACGTCACCATTTCCTTGGTCCTCTATCATGTTTCTTCTCTCACTCTCTTGGCATCAGTATAGAAAGGTTATTGAACTATAACCAGCTGAGCATCAAGATAGAGCAATTTCTGTAGAGATGTTTTCTAAGATTCCTTTTTTAAAATGCCTGGGTGGCATACAGTAATGAAAGTCTCCCTACTTGGGTCCATAAAAGCAATTGTTTAGCCTTGGCTCTGAAAAGATTTCGAAAGGACAATTCAAATTGTAGGCTATTAAATGCCATGGATTAAAAAAAAAAAAAACAGGAGGATATTGTGGAATTACAGTAATAATACAAACAGTATTTATAGCGGATTGTTGGAATTTGTGTTGCAATGTAATCACAGCTATTTTATAGCCATAATCTTTACTTCAATGCCAGTCTATTTGCTGAAAGCTTTAAAAATGTAGCATAGTTCATATAATATGTCTCCCCATAATGAAGCCAAGATTGACTCCTCGGTTTATGTTATTCTTCCTTAGGTCCTTAAAGGATTTTTTTTTAAATTAATAACTGACAATTTCTTTTCGTGAAACTTCCCACTCCTTACGCCCTGTGGGCAAGACTAACTGAGGAAAGAAAATACAAGGACTATAGGAGAGAAATCACTCAAAAACAAGCCCTTTACGCTCAGGGGGCTTTATTTCCATTATTTATTTTTCTTCTATGTAGAGAACATGCATATAAAGAAAATAAGAGATTTATAATTCTCATAATTTGGCTGGAAGAACCACACGACATATTTCCTGTGTATTAGTCACTTTTAGTTGCCTAGCTACAGAACACAAATATATTGCAAAACTATGTTTTCATCACAATTGTACACATGTCAATGAGTCTACTCCCCTAACATTTTTTTAAAATGTTAAAAACAATAGATGTCAGTATATCAAATTCTGAATTTCTGAGGACTCCAGCCTTGTTTAACTCTATGTTTGCCTAAATTTTGAGCTTGTCTGAGACTGAAGGAGAAAGACTTGCCCAAATAACTCAAAAAGTGCTGGAAATTGGCAGTAGCAGTATCCTAGAAGAACTTTCTCCACCCCCACCCCCGCCCCATAACCACCCTGAAGCCTGGAGAACAAAGAATGGAATGTTCTTATATTCTGAAATGAATTAAATTCCCAATTGCCCTTTCTGAGTATGTTAGCATTATTCTATAACAAATGGCTCCAGTGTTGACTTCCGATAGTGTAATGAGTACTCTGAGAAACTTGAATATGATCCCAGATTCCCTGGTGTTTACCTCCTTGGGGTTACAAAGGGTAGAAAAGACATTTCTGGAACAGGATTGCTGGAGCCCTTCTGTCTTCCCTGCACTGCACAGACGTGTGTCAGCTCTCTATGAAGGTCCTCAGGCTGCAGAGGAGATTCAATAAATCCTAAAGGAAGGTGCTAGAAAGAGAGGTAAAAGGGGGCTTACCAATTCAGTGTTCCTTGGACTTGTCCTGTCCACAGGATATGAAACAACTTTATATTCCACCATGTGCCAGGCAGCTCGAATTCTCAGAGCCAGCCCTGGGGGCCTGTGTCATTGCACTCCAAGCCTGACCTCTACCTAGGCAATCTATCCCATATCATCATTCCCCTAAGGCTAGTCCATTGCCTGGCACATGGTAGGCATTTGGTAAATGTTTACTAAGTGATCAAAACCTTGGGGAGGTTTGTCCAAATAGGACAATAATTCTAGAGTTACTTACAGATGTCCATGTCCTCGGGGCCTCTTGTGAGATCCCATAGATAGAGACGAATAGGATCATCCACAGCTCAAGAATCATTTTCAAAAGTCAGAAAGTAATCCAAGTTCTGCATTTCCCACTGGATTTCAACTTTTGGATGAGTACCATGGGAAGGAGTAGCTCTTTTCCAGAGAGAATAATAGGTTTTCCTGGGATTTGGTTCTATAAAACACTGATGATCAATGAGCTAACTGCAAAGTCCACGATTCAAGGTTGAGGATCTATCCTGTTTTTTAAGAATGTGTCCTTAAGGTCCTTAATAATCATTTCCAAGTCATTTCTTCCTGCCCTAGTACCTTGTTCTTAAAGTGTAAATGACTGAATAAACAACCTCTGGGAACATGTGTTCATCTACTAGAATGGGTGGGGAGAAGAAATAATACAACAAATCCACCTATCTCTAAAACTAGGAAAAAATGGGACATGTTGGTCGTAAAAAACTAGCTCTCTCAAGTGTCTAGGAATCACCACAAGAAGCCATGTTGTAGTTCTCTGTGCTGCTTGTATCTACTGGCAATTGTTAAGATTTTTGAGCCTCATACACACACAGTATGGCTCTCTCTGTGTGTTGTGATGTGTACATTTTTTTTTTTAATGTGAGTTTCATGAAGAAAAAAAATTTAGCAAGGAAAAAAAGTGAAGAAACTTCTTACCCCTTATACTTTGGAAGATCCATTCTCATGCATGACGTTTTTGTGATAATACCTAACACTGATGGTTTGTCTTCTCTTCAAGGAACTTTAAGTCTTTTCAGAATCATGGCCTGTGGCCCATTCTAATCAATCTGGTTAATGTAAATGAAGAAAGAGCACACCATTCAAAACCACAAATAAATTTCAAAGGCACTTATGCTTGATTTTGGAATGCACATGGTATTTTTCCTTACCATATTGTGTTCATGAGACTGATGTTCAATTTGAACTTTTATTTTCCACAGCACAGACCAACTGACAGTGTAGAGAGGCTGCCCAGATGCCTCCTAGGGTCAGGGGAAGGCCGACCAAAAATAAGAACTTGTTGTAAATAAGCCTCATAGTGGATAATTAGGAACAGACCACATTATCTCATTTATTCTCACACCATTCTCTGAAACTAAAGTAGGAACATTATCCAGAACCTTGAATGGTAAAGATCAAGGACTGTAAGGGGCTACAACCCTGGAGGAGGGAGGATGAGGGGCTGGGCCAGGCTGTGAAATGCCACATGGTAGGTGTCCTGCCCCCACCAGGCCACATGTGCTTCCTCATTTTAATTCTCAAGACCACATGAAGTTGTTGTCCCCATTTTACAGATGAGTCCAGGGATCTGAGAGGTTAATAAACATGCCAAGGATACACATCTGGAAAATAACAGAGCTAGGAGGTATACCTGAGATTTTACCTCACCCCAAACCCTTGTCTCTTTCCACGAGAACCAGGAAGCTCACCAGAAATCTCATACAGCACATATATGGAAAAAAAAAACTGATTTGATTGATACATAATGAAATTCCAGAATTCATTAACAGAACAAGAAGAAACCTGGAATATTTATGGTGTAGGTTCCCAATAGGCAGCTTTTCAGGTCCTTTCCTACCCTGCCTTTCCGCACTCCTCCTCTCAGTGATTAGCCCATAGGTCTGCCCAGGATCCACACCTTAGAATCATCTTTGTTCCCTCTCTTTGCTCCTCTCCTCCTTTATCAAATTAGTGATAACAATTCTGTCTCTCTTAAGTTCTCAATGTCTTTCACATTTATGCCCCCCACCCCCACACACATGCACTCTTTTTTCTTATATAGGAGGCAGCAGCATAAATCAGGGATGTGAAGCCTAAACTACTGCATTAGCCTCCTCACCTAACTTTGCATCTTGAAACTGCCAATATCTTGCAGCCAGATTAATTTTTAAATATTTGAGTGGTATCAGAGGTTGTGCTTATCTGCCATGAGAGGCAAAAGAGCTATAGCCCCATCCTTTTGGAGCTTATAATCTAATGAGTACACAGACAAAAACATGCAAAGAAATTCCAAAGACCACGGGCTGTATCAGATGAATAGGGAGGAGGGGCGAGGCAAAATGCAGAGTCCAGGATGAGCTATGGGTTTCTGTATAGTATAAGGAAGATGGTAGCTCCATTGATGGCAATGTGGGATTTAGAGGGAAATGGTTTCAGGAAGAGGACAGGAAGATGGAGAGAACAGTTTTGAACCTATTAAAATTGAGAAGGCTCTTGTATAATTCTTAGGCATCCAAGAAAGGAATTCATAGTCAGCTCTGTCTATAAGAGTAGAGCTCAGAAAAGAATTTTAGGCTCAAGATATAAACTGTGAAATACAAATCAAAGAGATGGAGATGAATCAAGCCATGGGAATGAATGAGGTCACCCCAGGTGAGAGTATAGAGAAAGAAGAAAAGGAGAGGAAAGACCCAAAGAAATTGGATAGAGGAAAAAGAAGCAGCAAAGAAGAGTAGATGGAGAGAGGAGGAGAAAATGAAGAATTAACAAAACATTTTTTTCAAGGGAGAGCAATCTGTATGGGTATTACACGCCGTTGAGAAACCAGAGATAAACCTAAAAGTGCATCTATACTGAGGTGGATAACAACCAAGGCAGGGGTGGCTGGACAGAAGCCTTTCTGGAATGGACTGAATGGGAGAAAAGGAAAACAAGATGAATGTGCAGGCACATCACTGCCCCCCTTTCCTTTTGTAATTCTGTAACTTCCTCACTGAGAAAGTGTAGATGGCTCTCTGTTGCCTGTAAAATAAAATCCACATTTCCTGTGGATTTTGCAACTGTTGCCCACATGAACACTTTATCTGGTCCAGCTGAACTGACCCCACGCCTTTCTTACCTCTTCACCTCTGTCTGCTGAAACCCTTCCACCAGGAATTCCGTGTCACTTCCCTGTGTGCAAACTCCTACAGGGAGCAACCTCCTGGTTTCCCTGGCTTTTCATCCTCTGAATTTTTATAGCACCTTCTGTCTGTCACTGTGTAGTGGCATTTATCAGATACCAGGTTTATTCATGTACCTTTCTGTGACTTATTTTTACTAAAAGGTAGGGACTCCAGTAGACATTGTATTTGGCATTTTCCCAGCCCCAGATCTTACACATATCTGTACACAGGCTTAATTGTCTGACCAATGGTGACATTTTCTACTCATTTATTCCTAATGTTGGAGTCAATGTCAGGGAAAACAGATCTACCTATAATCCTTCCCTAGATGCCAGCCCCTGGGAAAAACATTGGTAAAATGACAAGAGCCTGACCATTGTTTTTTTGTTTTGTTTTGTTTTGCTTTGATTTTGAATTTCAGTAAACATTTTTCTTCACTTTAGAATAGGTATAGGTTTACAGAAAAATTGCAAACATAATAGAGTTTCCATATAGCCTCCTCTAGATCCCCTCTTTCCAATAACCAACGTTACTATAGTATATTTGTCAAAATTAATTAACCGAAATTGATATTGTTGTTGCTGTTGTGACCTAAAACCCACAATTTTCATATTTCCTTAATTTTTACCTAAAGTCCTTTTCATATTTCCTTAATTTTTACCTAAAGTCCTTGGGGCTGCAGCCCCAATCAGAATGTCACATTACACCTATGCATTTCTCCCAAGGCTCCTCTTGGCTAGTTTACTTTCTCAGGCTTTCCTCATTTTTGATGACCTTGACAGTTTTGAGGAATACTGGTGGGATATTTTTGTGAATGTCCCTCGGTTGAGATTTATCTAATATTTTTCTCAGGATTAGACTTGGATTATGGATTGGATTTTTTGGAAGGAAAGTGGAAGTAAAATGTCACCATAACTATCATATTACAGCAAGTGTGCATACTATCTACATGGCTTGTCACTATTAATATTGGCCTTGGTCACCTAGCAGTCATCATTTTATCCACTATCCAGTTATTTCTTTTTCCCCTTTTCTGCATTATACTCTTTGGAAAGGGGTCACAGTGTACTGTCCACACTTAAGAAGTAGCGAGGTATGTTCACCTACTTGAGGGCATGATATATACAAAACTTACCTAAAATTCTTCTGCATGGAAATTTGTCTCTTGGCTTTCATTTATTTAGTTATTAAATAACTTATTTATATCAGGATGGACTCATGGACAGATGATGTTTATTTCATACTATAGATTATAATTCAATACTATTTTATTTACTTTGTTGCTCAAATTCTTCTAGCTTTGGCCATTGGGAGCTCTTTTAGTTGTCTCCTACATATGATTCCTTTGACACAAGGCCATGGAGGCATTTGTTTGTTTTATTACATTTCAAGTGCTTTCTTGCTCAAATACATAAGATGCTCCATGTGCAGTATCCAGAGTCAGCCATTTATTTAAGGAGGCTTTATTCCATTTTATTGAAGAATGGTATTGAAAACCAAGATCTGGACCCTAGGTGTGCTCACTGGGTTGTCATTGCATCTATGCCCTCTCATAGAGCAAGAAAATAAATGTGTATGCATTATTCCATGTAGATACATACAAATATAAATACATCTACATATAACCATCTGTATCAATATTGATACAAACATAGGTTCATACTAATATCACCAATACTAATCCATTCTGATCTCCACTTCTCCATCTGGAACTTCCCACTCTAACAATGAGACCCCTGGCTGTCACCACATGCCATCCATTTACAGTGTCTAATCTCACATATGTAGTGGTTTTTGAATGTTAACCTATGCCTATACACCACTGGGAAGCAACTTTATCAACTAGAATACAGTGCTTATATGCTGTTCCTTTTCCCTCTTGTCTTACATATTCTACTCATTTCCAAAATAAATTAGGTTAGATTTTTTTCTCCTTTATCCCATATACTGAGGTTCTTTCAAATGCTTGTAATACAGTACAATTATTGTCATATTTTTAATTCCATCCTGAGATTACCTTATCTCCTAAGATGATTTTTATGAATTTTGCACAAATTGAGGTTCGTTCTTTGCATGGCGCAGCTCTAAATATTCTAACAAACATAGTGTCACATATCACGTATCATACACAATAGTTTCTCTGCCCTAAAAGTTCCTCTGTGCTTCACCTAGTCAAACTCCCCAACTCAAACCCTAGCAACTATTGATTTATTTACTGTCATTATAAATTTGGCCTTTCCAGAGTGTTTTGTGAGAGAATCATACAACAGATAGCCTTTTCAGACTGTCTTCTTTAATCTTACAATATGCATTTAAGTTTCATCCATATGTTTGCCTGGCTTGATAGCTCATTCCTTTCTATTATAAAATTGTATTTCATCGTTTGGATGCATTACAGTTTGTTAATCCATTTATCTATTGAAGGACATTTTGGTTGCTTCCCAGGTTGGGTATTACAAATAAATCTTCTACATATAATCACGGCATGTTTCTGCATGAACATAAATTTTCAGGTTAGCTAGGTAAATACATAGGAGCATGATTACTGGATCATAAACTAAGATTATATTTAGCTTTGTTAAAAAAAAAAACTGGAAATCTGAGACTTGAGGTCTAGTTCCATAGCAGTATATTTGCCTAGCATGCTCCAGGGCCTAGATTTGATTCCAGCACCATAAAGACAGGAAAATAGAAGAAATGAAATGAATGAAAGGAAAGGAGGAAAGAAACTGGAAAACTGTCTTCCAAAGTGTCTGTACCATTTTGCATTCCCATTGGTAATAAATGATAGTTTTTATTACTCAACATTCTTAATCTTACTCTCTTTACCTAGTAGCATCTTCATATTTTAATTGATATTTCCCAAATGATAAATGATATTTGACATCTTGGTGTATATTTATTTATCATTTGTATATCTTCTTTGATAAGGTATCAATTTCAATCTTTTGCCTATTTTTTAATTGGGTTGCTTGTTTTATTGTTGAGTCATAGGGTTATATTTATTTTTCAGATATAAGTTCTTTTTCAGATGCATGTTTTACAAATATGTTTCTCAATTTGTTCTTGTATTTTCATTTTCTTAAAGTGTCTTCTCACAGCAGAAGTTTTAAATTCAAATGTAATCCAAATTATCAAAATATTTCTTTCATAGATTATTATTTTGATGTGCCAAAAAATTATTACCAATCCCATTCACATAGATTTTTCTCCCATTTATTTCTTCTAGAAGTTCCATTATTTTGCACTTGGCTTAATTTTTATGGACCATATAGGTCTGTGCCTAGGTTAATTTTTGTCTATATGTACGTCCAATTGTTTAGTACAATTGCTAAAAAGACATTTTTCCCCATCCATTGAAGTGCCGCATATTAAAAAAAAATTATTGACCCTATATGTGTTCATCTGTCCAGGATTTTTATTTTCTTCCAAAGACTTATGTGTGTATTCTTTTACCAGTACCATGATGTTTTTGTTACTGTAGCTTAATCATATGGAAATTAAAATAATCTGAATACTCAAACTTTGTTATTTCTTTTTTTTCAGTATCATTTTAGCTATCCTAGGTCTTTTATCTTTTCATATAAATTTTAGAATCACTTATTGATATCTGCAAAATAACTTGCTGGAATTCTGAGTGAGGTTCCATTGAATCTATAGATGACATTGGAAACAACTGACATCTTAACCAACACTGAGTCTTTCAAACCATGAAAACATTATCTCTCCATTCATTTACTTGAATTCTTTGATTTTTTTCATCAGCATTTTGTATTTTTCTGTATATGACATATATGTGTGTGTGTGTAGTTAGATTTTCTTTGGTGGTTTGAAAATGATATTTTTAAATTTCAAGTTTTACATGCTCATTGATGTGTATTGGGGGGAAGTAATTTTTGTATATTTACCTTGTATCTTGTAATCTTGATTTATTTGATGATTAGTTTCATAATATAGTTAGACTTTGTGATTTTCTCTCAAAGCAATAATTTCATCTGAAAATAAAGACAGTTTTATTTCTTTCCTTCCAATCTACATGGTCTTTTTTTAAAAAAATTATCTTTTTCTATTAGCTATATGACTTGCAGTGTGATGTTGAAGCAGAGTGATAAGAGAGTACATTCTTGCCTTGTCCCTGATCTTAGGGAAAAATGTTCATTGTCCCCTTGATAAGAAGGATATTGGCTGTAGGTGGGTAATTTGTATTTTTTTTTTTATCAAATTGAAGATATTTCCCTGAATTAGTATTTTTTACAGGTTTTTTCATGAATGTTTTTTAGAATGTTTCAAATTTGGCTTCTGTACCGATTAATATGATCATGGATTTGTTTAGACTTTATCCTGTTGAGATAATGGATTACATTTATTGACTTTTTAGTATTGAACTAGCCTTGTATACCTGGAATAAATCCTTCTTGGCATGGCATATAATTCTTTTTTATGCATTTTTGGATTTAATTTGCTAATAATGTATTGAGGATTTTTGCAAATATGTTCATAAGAGATATTGGTATAAAAGTTTTCCTTTTCTACTGGTATATAGTTTTCATGGCTTTGATATTTGGGTAATTCTGGCCTCATGAAATAAAACAGGAAGTGTTCCCTCTGCTTTGATTTTCCAGAAGATAATGTGAATTGGCTCAGTGGGTTATTATTATTTTGAAAGGATAAACAACCACTTGTGGAGGATATTGTGCAAGAGAATCATGAATTTAAAAATAATTAAATCAATGGTTTCTAAGATCCTTTCAATTCTGGGATTCAGTCATACCTCTGGGATTCTCTGGTATCATTTTTTACTTGACTTTTCTACTTCCTTCCTCCCACATTTGTTCCTGCCTCACGGTCCTGCTATTTTTATCCTCATTAGAAGAGATAATCTGTTAAATAAAACCTAATTGGCGACCTCTGACCAACCTACAAGAGTATATTTATTAGGGGACTCATGGGTCAACGTCATCCTAACTTTTCCTGAAGTCAGCCTCCAACATAAAGGGCCTGTCTCAAAACTTCAGACCCAGGAGAAACAATCCACATCCTCTGTGAGTTGGATGAAATGGCAAGCCTGAAAAAGTTGGAGAAAAAAATAAGTAGTCTTTAATACTTCTGGCCAAAACAATAATTATTTTGCTGCCTTCTCTCGGAATAAAATAGTAAAGAAGAAAATAAACTCTCTAAGACACCCCAAGCTTGAATAATACAGACCATTCTGCTGAGTGGGGAGACGGGCCAAAGAAGACTTGTTCTCTTGCTATTTTCACTTTTACCCCAGAAAAAAAGAAAAGCTGGAAGAACTTGTACAAATGATGTTTTTACAATGCCTGTAAATCACTTCTGCAAATTAGCATATGCCTTATGCTTAATGGAGAAGAAATTCCTAAGCCTTTTCTATTTACTCTTTGTCCAACTTTAGGAAATTTTAACCAAGTATTAGGACCATAAGGAAGGGGATTTGGATTGGGGTTAGCAGGAAATTCTGGCACAAAGATAGTCTTATGACATGACACAGAGAAAGAACATTTGAGATCAGAATTGTCATGGAAAACCAGAAGAGTAGGGCTGCTATTTACTGCTCATCTCTTCCACAAGGACTCCCATTTGAGAAAGAGCCTTGTAACTATTCATTAGTTCTCAGAGTTTCATGTTAAATGGTTGAATGACCAGAATTTTCATTCCATTTTTGTAGACAAGCGTGAGAAACAGCAAGCTTTTAATTATTTGCTCAAGGACAAGACTGGTCTTCTAATTCAAGTTCCTATTCACTGCCTAAGCAGTTTCATAGCCTGTAATATTTAAATTACTGCTTAAATGTTTTATTTAATGATGAATGGCTTTTGCCATCATAGATGGGAAATAGCTTTGGCCATTTTCTTGCTTGAATAACCAGTGTCTCTGAGAGCATAGGCTTATTCTTTGAGGGCCTCAAATGAGAGATCTGTTTTAACCATGTTTCCAAGTGCAAATTAGCTTTCTTAAAGGAAGAAAGAAAGAAAACACAATCTCAGTTTCCCGTCCATTAGCCTTCAGCTCATTGCCCCAAAGAAAATGGGAGCTGTTTTTGCAAATAACCCTATGTTATTGTGAAGATATCTGTGGAAAATCCCTAAAACTTTAAAAACAAAACAGAAAACATAATAAAGCAATAAAACAAATCAAAATCAAAACAGAGAGAGAGAGAGAGAGAGAGAGGAAAAAACAAGGAGCTAGAAGCCTGCAGGCATTACTGAACTATTTCTTTCAAGAAGATATTACTTTGGGGAAAGGTGTCAGAGAGAGATTCAAAACGCAGAAGAGCAGGTTCAGTGTTCTCTGGATATGTTAATTAGCTTAATTGAATAATTTCACTATATGTGCCTATATTAAAACCTCGCATATATCATAAATATGTACAATTTTCATTTGTCAATGACACCTTATTAAGACCAAAATACAAATAAAAAGAAAAATATTCAGCATCAACCCACCATTTGGTTCAGGGATGACCAAACATTAACTCAATACAATAAGATATAAGTGCATCCATGTGTCTCAGTTTCCCCATCAGTAAAATTAGCCCATGACACTGCTTTTATTATAGGTTTCTGAGATTTGAACAGGTCCTTCTGTGCTGCCCAAGTTCAAATAGGGACAAGCATTTTCTTGAACAATATTTTGGGACCTCACTACTCACAGTGAGGAATTTGTTCCTCCTCTTTCTGCTGAAACTCAGCATTCTCATGATTCCTTGCGTGTTGCACAACCTCTTGGTATCCAAGGTTTCCATGCTGTTTCCCAGCTTCTTCATGCTTCCCAGGACCTGGTTGTTTCTAGCACTTTTTTGCTGACAGTGAAATCTTTGCTCTCACTGCCCAGAACCATCTCATCGACAGATGTTTCCCTGTATCAACAGAATAGCAGCTGCTACCCAGTCAGTGAAAACCCAAGGAATCTGCTGGTGTCTTTCATCTTGACAGATATCATTCAGATAAGCAAATAACTTTCCCAAACTCTCAGAAGAATCTATGCATGTGATGGGTCCACTGTCACTTTCCTTTCAGGGAACTTTTCATTTTGATGTTTTTATCGCCAGGGATAAAGATATAGAAGGGATCCCTAAATTGCAAGAGAAAGCAGCAATTGCCCCTGAGTTGAGTGAACCATACAAAGTCAGTGTGAAGCACAGAATGGTCCAGGTCTTAATGGACGCTTTCTACCTTAAGTTCACACTTAACACAAAGCAGAAAGACACCTTCTCGGTTATGCCTGCAAGCAGAATGCAGTATATTATGAATCTTGAGATCAAGCTCTGTTCTGCCAAAATGAGGTCAGGAAACAATCGAAAGGAAAGTTATGTTTTCCTAAAATAAAAATTGAGTTTTGGCACCAAACTATTGTACATGCTGTTTAAATAAGATTTGAGCACTTTCAAGTGATTGCAGGTTTTGGTTTTCTGTTTGTAATTCTCTCTTTCAATTTCCCAATACCTGTTAGCCTAAGGTTAAGAAAGAAAGATATATCTGATGCGATTTCTTTTATTACCTCCATACTTGATATACAATTTTCATAGCCAAGTCAATTATTAACCTTGATGAAAGGGACTAAAAATCGTTAAATGGTAGCTTAATATTTTTATTTCCAAGCTCTATACATACATACATACACATATGTGATATATATTGAACTTTTGTGTTACATATAAGTAAACAAAATATATAATGTACATAATATATATGTAAGTAATATCTGAAAAACTGAAGCAGAGGAAGAAAATCTCTGCATCCGATGCATAGAAACCTATATTCTGGCCTCAGCACAGATAATCTTAAAATGTCATTTTAATTCTCCCCTTGTTTCCTCAAAAGTCTGTAAAGTCGTAATGATATCATTTGTCCTACTTTATAAGCTCAAGTGGGAAAATATTCTAGGAAGAAAAATTTCAACGTGAAGTCCAGGTGGCATCCCTATGATGAACGCATATGAAGACATGCAGATTCATGCTGCGATAGGCCCCTCTATCTGTACACATTCACATGATTTGAAGTCAATACAATGTATGAAAATCCAGATTCACTTTTCTAAAAGGGAGGATAGCTTTCTTGCACAAAAACATCATTATGAAATGTCTTTTAATAGCAAGTTCTCATGAATTTTAAAAGGTTTTCATCTGCAGAAGTGTGTTTATTTTATAAAGCAGAGTGTATATTCCTAAGCAGTGGTTCTTAGCCCTCATTGTTCAGCAGTCACCTGGGCCCCACCCCAGAGTTTCCCATTCATTTGATTTGAGATACAGCTTAGCCCTGGTTTAGGTTTAAGCTCCCCAGGAATTCTAATGGACATCCAGCTTTTATAGCATTATCTATGAATTTTAAGATGCAATATTAATACACTCACAGCAAAAGTGACTATATTAAAATGACTGCATTCAAGCAAATATTTTAAGCATTTAATTTTAGACATACAGGACATTATCAAAACACGTACACAGAATGATTTCTCCTTTGACCTCTCCTTCCTTCTTTCTCTTACCCTCAAGGTATACAAGTCCATTCAATAATAGAGATTACAATTTCCAGATATATTGTGCATATCAGGTCAGATTAAATCCTTCTAAGGAAATTTAATTTCCTTTTTCTATATGAAATTGACCTTTTAAACAAGTACATTTTAGGTAAAAGCTTTTCTATTTGATCTGCTTAGCACCTCTTTGTTGCAATAAAAATTGTGTGGTCCTAAATAAGTTTGAACGGTCTTAATTTGTGGATAAAACTACTTTGTACATCTGAAGTTCATGCTGGCTCCTTTCTTTATCTGAACCCCAGCCTTCAAGATTAGAAAAAGTGCCCTGAATAGTGCTAAGATTAGCAGTGTTGCTTCTGGTCAGAAGATGTTTCATGGAAAAGTAAAGCTGGGCTTCAGTTTATGAATGGGATTAAGACAGAAGCCTTGGGCCTGGGGTTGTAGCTCAATGGTAGAGCACTTGTCTAGCATGTGTGAGGCCTTGGATTCAATCCTCAGCACCACATAAAAATAAATAAAGATATTGTGTCCATCCACAATTTTAAAAATAATGAAAAAAAAAAAAGACAGAAAGTCTTTCATTAGAGTAATTTGGATACACGCATAACACAAGGCTAGGTATGACCAGAGTTCTGTTTTATCCCTTTGGAAGGTTCCCATTGTTTTGCAGGATTTTGCTGATCTCTTCCCTTTCAGAGTAGGAGGGGAAGTGTTTGGGCCTTAATGTGAGCCCAATCATAAAGTCATGAAGAGTGGGTTTCTAGTCCCATCTCTGTCGATCCAGTATATGAAAAGTCATTTCATTTGTCTCTATTAAGTTGGAGTTTCTCAAGGGGATCATAGCACAGGGTAGTCCGTATAGAAATACACATATGTGCATGTAAAACATAATGAGAGCATACAAAGCTAGGGAGAACCAAATAAGATCCATGGATTGAATCCAGGTCAATATCATGGTTGTTATACCATACCATATAGTTTTGCAAGGTATTACAATTAGAGAAAATAGGCAAAGGGTACATAGGACCTTTCCATATTATTTCTCCATACTTGGATGTGAAGCCCTAATGACCTCAGAATGAAAATTTTAATTAAAATATACACACATACATATCAGATGAAATGATATGCCTTTATTCAGATCTTTAGTTTACAGAAGCCAACTTTGGAGGCAAGAGAGGACATCATTTTTATGTTTCTTTTTTTAATAACACAGGATTAACATTTCCATTTTTCTTGAGTAGCAAGGGTTTGTGAAACTACTAATCACTATTTTAGCTTTGTCTTTTCCAAGTTTACCTGTCCAGGATTCTTGGTTGCAATAATAACCAGCTTTATTATCATGTTATCATATACCAAAAGAAAGTATTTAATGAAAAGGTCCGGGGTGTTCAAAGAATCCACTGAAAAGTTATAAAACCAGTTTTGGAAATGAGCAGACATAAGAGCAGCTCTGTAGGTCTAGGAAACAGAACCACAGAAGTGGAATGGTATCCTGGTAGGAACAGGGGACTAAGGAAACCAGGTGGCTGAGAAAATGGACTATAACTTGTTTCCAGTTACAACATCACTTGTTCATGGGTCAAACTGGGGTTTGACCTCTTAGCCTGTCACCGCAGGACTAAGGCACATGCATTCCTCCCAGCCACATGGAGATAATGAGAGCAAGGATCTGGCTTTTTTGGTCTCAGTGAGAGGCAGACAACTGAATTTAGTATCACAGCAAATTACCCAGTGTAGGAAGAGCCTCCCCTGCCCTAACAAAATCAGAAAGGCATTAGAAAGGAGAAATGGTTGTTAGCTGACCGGATGGTGACGAATGTCCAACTCAAAAAGGATGTTAAATTGAGGACAGACCTATGATATACAAAAGTCAAGAGGTGTGGTCTTCAAATAGTTCTACATAGACAACTTTTCTACCCCCAAAATACCTTCTTTGTATAGATTCTAAAATTCCATCATCTGGAATATTTTATTTAAGCCTTAACCCTTACTTGATAGTCCATTTAAATATACCTTTTTTTTTCCACAGAGGCAAAATGTCAAGTCATAAATACCTAAATATGAATATCAGATTTGTCTGGGAACACTTATGAGGAGCTGTGTTCACATGAGAATAGTGAAGCAGACCAGGTACACCCACCCAAAAGACCCTTGCCATAATTAAGCTTCTCCTCTTGTCATGTAAGTCAAGATCTCTGCAAAAGGGCTCAGGGTGGTTAGATGCCCTATTTCCTGTTGCTCTGCTCTGTCTTACAAAAGCTATGTTTTACTCCTGATTTGTGGTAAAACATGTGAAATGAGACAAAAATATGGAACAAAAAAGCCCTTGTTATGTGAACCTCTAAATCCTTCTCCCCAGCCAACTGGTATAAAGTTCAAAGAATTTCCAAAATCTTTGTTCACAGGAAAAATTCTTAGGAGAAACCACCTCTGAACACTGCAGTCAGTAAACCTGCTCCCTGAAACTTTCTCAGGTGTCCAGCCTCTTCTGTCCTGCTTCAAAAATACCCAGAATAGGGAAGCTAAAAGAGAGGCCATGTTGGGGCTGAGGATGTGGTTCAGTGGTACAGTGCTTGCCTAGTATGCGTGAGGTTCCGGGTTCAATTCCCAGTACTACAAAATATATATATTATATATATTTTATATATATATAATATATATATTACATATATATGTAATATGTATAATATAACATATAATAAATTATTATATAAATATATAATATATAGTAATATAAATGTATATAATATAAATACATAGAAATATATACACACACACACACACATAAATGCACATTTAAAAAAAATTTAAACAGAATATATCTGCTTTGGTTTTGTCCAGAGCCAACCTCATCTGAGGAACAACTTAGGAGCAGTGTGCATGTTGTGGATGTTGTCAGTCCCAAGCTATGAAACATGGCAAAATCAAGCAGAATCAGGAATCAAGTTGTACATGTGGTGTGACCAATAGCAAGTTGTTGTGACAAACCTGCAAATGGCTCCTTCTGAATGGCCATTTGTTCTAGGAACAAGTTTATAGGTACCAGTCAGTTAAAAGTCTACAGGTACAACTTAGACTCTATTCAAACACAACCCAAATGTACACCAGGGTCCACATGGCCTATTCTTGGCACTAAAACTCATTCGAAGAAACACAGTCCAGGAATTGAAAATAGTTGCTAACAAACATGATTCCAGTTTGATTGGCATTTTCCAAAAAAAAAATTATATTTATTTCCCCAAATCCTCTTTCCCCATTTCTCTACTTTCTCATTAATACACAACAAATTTGAAGACTCTCTTTTTCTCCCTGCAACTTTCAGCTCTCACCTCTTGATCCCAAACCCATTCTAATCCCTGTCTTTCTCTCAACTGATTTTTCTCATTTTCATATGTAAATCTTAAAATATCTGAATGCATATCAAGCTATCCAAGTCCCCCACCCCTCTACCAGCCTTCTGCATGATTTGGTCACATGAGGATATCATCCTACATGAGTGGCAGAAGGTGGGTTCTGGGTGAGGAATGTAAGAGCCAGAGTCCTCCTGTCAAGGCTTGATAGCAAGTTCACCTTCCCAGCACAGTGATAACTCTGCCTAACAGACAAAGGTCAGTCAAGGTCAGTCTTGACCTGCTGGGTCACCACCAAGGGTAAGCCCACCTGCCTCTCTCTGGTTCCTGAATTACTACTGCTTCGTGCAACTGGATTCTAGCCACATTGAGAATCTGTGCAGGATGCACAAGCTTTATCTGCTTCTATGGTGCTCACGTTGAGGGTCTTTTGTCCCCCTCTGCATGTCAAGATGTCCATTTGGCACCTATTCCCCCAGTCACTTCCTCCAACCCAGTAATTCAGAGGTGCTTTGGGTTTTCCCATCTGCAAGTGTGATCATGTGTAAAAGAGGCTATGGTACCAAAGTGACACTGCTGTCACCTAGAATGGGCCTCCTGCAGCTGATGTGTACACACAAGAGTGATGCCCAGCCTGCTCATCTAAATACATTGGCATGGGTATGTGAGCCAAGGACAGCAGCTCTGATGACAGGAAATATAGTTGCCCTGTCACCAAGGGCTAGCAGAGCAGAGAAATGCATAACCCTTCAATGTCACTGGCACATAAATCCTATACAGATTGTGACTTTAAAAGGCTTAGCTACCAAACTTATGACAGACTGTTTCTGAGATATACAAACCAAGTTTCCCATTTACTGTGATACAGAAGGTGTCAGCAGAGAGGGAAAGAACCAGGATAGTTAACTGAAATCAAGTTTTTCTCCATGATAACAGTTCTCAGTAGATTTTGTTCCATAGGATACTAGTATACTTGGAGGTATGTACAGGCACCAGTATTCAACAGACTTTATAGACATTCCAGCTTAGTATTTGTGGGGTGCCCACCACGTGGTACCCACTATGTGGGCAGGATTCCAGGGTCAAGAGATACAGCCACCAACAGAAGAAACCAAGAGCAGAAAATGAGGTAAAGGGATCTCAGTTTGGGAAAATTTATCTGAGAATAATTCTAGTAGAAGCAGTTGGGAAAAATAAGAACTAAATTCATTATAGTTTTTCAGTCCATGGTATTTAATATTGTCTTCCTACTTCATCTTTTCAAAGAACTTCATTACCTAGGACAGGGAAAATAAGAAATTTAGTATTTCAGTGACAACTGTGGTTGGCATATTAATTATATTTTATTTTAATCCTAACACTAATCCAGTTATATAGGTATTAATCCTATTTTTACACAAGATGGCATTGTTTTCATAATTAGAAAGCAATAGAACACAAATGTTTCATTTCTTAAAATAAGTGGTTGACCAGCACCAAAACCCAGA
This sequence comes from Marmota monax, assembly GCF_021218885.2. Taxonomy (NCBI): domain Eukaryota; kingdom Metazoa; phylum Chordata; class Mammalia; order Rodentia; family Sciuridae; genus Marmota; species Marmota monax. Next base: position 4,820,119 of record NW_026692356.1, on the reverse strand, counting down.
ATTCATCCACACATCATTTACTTGTAGAATTTTTTTAAACGTCTTTTATTTGATCTCTCTGGAAATGGAGAGGCCCCAAAGAAAATAGATGCAAAGTAGAATACAGAGATTAAATATGTGAAGACATAATTTTGGAGGAAAAAGTAACTCCATTTTTTACCTAAGATAAAGAACAAAAGCTTTGTATTTTCTACTTTACTATTCTAACTTTAAATACTGAGACAGTAGATCCAACCCCTCTACTCAACTTACACACATCCTTTCTTACTTTCTCAAAGGATTTTTTCCTGAAATATCCCTTCTCTGAAGCATCACCCAATATACCATCTTAGTTAGATCATTTCCACTAGCATATAACATCACTGTAATAACTTTTGTCTTCAAGCAAATCAAATAAATGACAATTATTTTTCTGAACTTCCACTTCCATCCTCAATGGGATAACTAATACCAGATATGCCCTCCTACCATAAACAAATAAAAAATTGGAGAAAAAAATATTTTTAAAAAAGTTTTTGGACAACAAGTAGAAAACATATAATTCCTTAGAGAAGGGATACAAATGAAGTAAGCCCCATTATCACCTCAACTTTCTACCTAGAGCACTTTCAGGAATATGGCATAGGAAGCAGGAACCCAGTCAGAAAATGGCCATCTCCAAGAGATAAGTAGACCGAGATATGAGTTTGGAGAGGTGAGAAAGCTGGAATTTTCCAGGAAGAGAACCAAAAATGAGGAAGCTTTGCAAAGAAACAGCTCCAAAAAATACATTAAATTGTTTTGAATCACTGCCTGAATTCTAAACTTCTCATGCCTTTAGTGACTATCTAAAAAACTAGAAAAGAACAATCAGGATTCTATGATCTGAAAGGATTCCAGAGTTCTCAGAGGCTTGAGAGATATTTGAATTCCAACTAGCTATAGTGAGGAGGCTACTCCAGAATCATCTTAACAAGGTTAAAAATGTATCTCAGGGTTGGAGACACAGCTCAGTTGTGGAATACTTGTCTAGCATGCATAAGGCAAGCCACTAGATCTTCAGTACCAGTGAGCAATATAGGGTAGGAAGGAGTAAATATCAGGAGGATAAAGCTGCCCCACAAGTAACTTAACTGCCTGCCAAAGTTCTCTTTAAAAAAGACAGCAGTGTACTATTTAAAATATCCAATATTTAGTAAAACAAAAAATTAACAGATGTAAAAAGGTGCAGGAAAATGTATGTAACGCATAGCCAAAAGATATATAATTCAATAGAAAAAGATCCAGAAATGACAATGATACTGAAATTAGCAGGAAGGGACTTTAAAACAGCTATTATAAATATGTTCTACAAGACAGGGATGCCCTCTCTCACCACTTCTGTTCAACATAGTTCTCGAAACACTGGCCAGAGCAATTAGACAGACGAAAGAAATTAAAGGCATAAAAATAGGAAAAGAAGAACTTAAATTATCACTATTTGCAGGTGACGTGATTCTATACCTAGCAGACCCAAAAGGGTCTACAAAGAAACTATTAGAGCTAATAAATGAATTCAGCAAAGTGGCAGGATATAAAATCAACACGCATAAATCAAAGGCATTCCTGTATATCAGCGACAAATCCTCTGAAATGGAAATGAGGACAACCACTCCATTCACAATATCTTCAAAAAAAATAAAATACTTGGGAATCAACCTAACAAAAGAGGTGAAAGACTTATACAATGAAAACTACAAAACCCTAAAGAGAGAAATAGAAGAAGATCTTAGAAGATGGAAAAATATACCCTGTTCATAGATAGGCAGAACTAACATCATCAAAATGGGGATATTACCAAAAGTTCTCTATAGGTTTAATGCAATGCCAATCAAAATCCCAACGGCATTTCTTGTAGAAATAGAGAAAGCAATCATGAAATTCATATGGAAAAATAAAAGACCAAGAATAGCAAAAACAATGCTAAGCAGGAAGTGTGAATCAGGCGGTATAGCGATACCAGACTTCAAACTATACTACAGAGCAATAGTAACAAAAACAGCATGGTACTGGTACCAAAACAGGCGGGTGGACCAATGGTACAGAATAGAGGACACAGAAACCAATCCACAAAACTACAACTATCTTATATTTGATAAAGGGGCTAAAAGCATGCAATGGAGGAAGGATAGCATCTTCAACAAATGGTGCTGGGAAAACTGGAAATCCATATGCAACAAAATGAAACTGAATCCCTTTCTCTCACCATGCACAAAAGTTAATTCAAAATGGATCAAGGAGCTTGATATCAAATCAGAGACACGCCATCTGATAGAAGAAAAAGTTGGCTATGATCTACATACTGTGGGGTCGGGCTCCAAATTCCTCAATAGGACACCCATAGCACAAAAGTTAATAACTAGAATCAACAAATGGGACTTACTCAAACTAAAAAGTTTTTTCTCAGCTAAAGAAACAATAAGAGAGGTAAATATAAAGCCTACATCCTGGGAACAAATCTTTACTCCTCACACTTCAGATAGAGCCCTAATATCCAGAGTATACAAAGAACTCAAAAAATTAGACAATAAGATAACAAACAACCCAATCAACAAATGGGCCAAGGACCTGAACAGACACTTCTCAGAGGAGGATATACAATCAATCAACAAGTACATGAAAAAATGCTCACCATCTCTAGCAGTCAGAGAAATGCAAATCAAAACCACCCTAAGATACCATCTCACTCCAGTAAGATTGGCAGCCATTATGAAGTCAAACAACAACAAGTGCTGGTGAGGATGTGGGGAAAAGGGTACACTTGTACATTGCTGGTGGGACTGCAAATTGGTGCAGCCAATTTGGAAAGCAGTATGGAGATTTCTTGGAAAGCTGGGAATGGAGCCACCATTTGACCCAGCTATTCCCCTTCTCGGTCTATTCCCTAAAGACCTAAAAAGAGCATACTACAGGGACACTGCTACATGGATGTTCATAGCAGCACAATTCACAATAGTAAGACTGTGGAACCAACCTAGATGCCCTTCAATAGACGAATGGATAAAAAAAAATGTGGCATTTATACACAATGGAGTATTACTCTGCATTAAAAAATGACAAAATCATAGAATTTGCAGGGAAATGGATGGCATTAGAGCAGATTATGCTAAGTGAAGCTAGCCAATCCCTAAAAAACAAATGCCAAATGTCTTCTTTGATATAAGGAGAGTAACTAAGAACAGAGTAGGGAGGAAGAGCATGAGAAGAAGATTAACATTAAACAGGGATGAGAGGTGGGAGGGAAAGGGAGAGAGAAGGGAAATTGCATGGAAATGGAAGGAGACCCTCAGGGTTATACAAAATTACATACAAGAGGAAGTGAGGGGAAACGGAAAAATAATACAAGGGGGAGAGATGAATGACAGTAGAGGGGGTAGAGAGAGAAGAGGGGAGGGGAGGGGAGGGGAGGGGGGATAGTAGAGGATAGGAAAGGCAGCAGAACACAACAGACACTAGTATGGCAATATGTAAATCAATGAATGTGTAACTGATGTGATTCTGCAATCTGTATATGGGGTAAAAATGGGAGTTCATAACCCACTTGAATCAAAGTGTGAAATATGATATGTCAAGAACTATGTAATGTTTTGAACAACCAAAAATAAAAAATAAAAAAAAATTAAAAAATAAATATGTTCTAGCATTGAAAGAGAAATACCTATGTAAAGAGGAGGAAAAGAATAACCTAAGGGAATTTCTAGATTTGACAAATACACTAATTTAAACAAAAATGGGCTTAAAAGCAGATAAAAATTACAGAGAAAATATCAATGAAAAAGAATCATATACAGTAAGAATAAAAGTTAAAATCAATGAACAGAACCCAAATCAGGTGTCAGCTGATTTTATGTGGCTTTAAATGTGATTTGGAATCTCAGAAATAAGTGAAGGTAGAATAAAATAGTTGGTGAAATAATATCTGAAATTTTGCAAAGTGTGATAAAAACTATAGACCCACAGATCCAAGAATTTCACAAACACAAAGAAGAGAAGGCAGCAATCCTGAGGTTTCTTTCTGTATGGACATTCATTGGTCATCTCATCCAGTAGGCTATCCTACCATGGCAGGGAATACCTCAAGTACCAGCTATGTCAACACTCTGTGTCTGTCCCATTTTCCAGAGTCCCACTGGCACTGCAGATCACATGATACTCTTCAGAAGTATGCTCTATCTTTTGATGGGAGAAACAGTAAACTCACATTTCAAAGAAGCGGGCAAAATGAGAATGTGTGGCCATTTGCAATCTACCCAGTCACTGGGTCAGAAAAAGTCTTGATGACCCTCCATCCATCCTATCTAAATCTGTCCCCTTTCACATCCCTTCACATTTGTTTTATTTTTCTGCCTATCATTTGTAAGTATTCAGAAATGAATAGTAACATCTACTCCATTAGAATATAAGTTCCATGACATTCTCATACAACCTCTAGTTTTCAGTGGAAGATTTAATTCATTTAGAAGATTCAGAAAGTCAGAAGTTTATCAAGAAGGAGAAACATAATTTTGTCTCACAAGACTTGATGAAGCACTGTTTTACAGAGACAATTTAATATTAGGTTAAGACAATGTGGCCTCTTTATCTTTTGTACAACTCTTATATACTCACAAGTGGCTCAATAACTAGCAGATCATAATGAGTAAATATTCATTTTTCTTTGATATACTGATTTTCAGAGAACATTCTAGGAACTGAACTTTTTTAAAGAAGTCTTATTATTAAAGTTTTTGTCATTTTCCCCATTTTTGCCATACTTATTCATTCATCTGTTAGCTAAAAGTGTGATTATAAGGATCTGAAAGCAAACCTTTAAACAATAAAAAATAAATTGCACATTCCCTTAAAATTTAATAATCATACCAGGGTTTGGTTGAAGGCTCAGGTTGGTCAGGATGGTTAATTTTTATTATCCTAATTAGAATCCAATTTCAGGACTTCTTAATCAAAAGTGATTTAATATTCTCATTTTGTTGATTAATAAACGAGAAGCTAAATGGAGTGAGACTGTGGAAGAGAAGGATCTGACTATATTTTCATATTATTTCCTTTCCTAAGCAAATAAGGAAATGGTGACCAGCCACCATCACAGTATGTCTCTAAGAAGAGAGCAAAGACTCAGCTAGAAGATAACCTAATTCTTCAAGGAATAGTATTATATACAGGAAGTGTTTTCTGTTCAACTGCCATCCCATCAATCACACACATACAAGCAAACACACACACACACACACACAAAAAAACATTTTATATTAACCAGAGTATGATTTAGAGCTCAGAATAACTGTCCAGTCAACCAAGATTCATCAGTAAGAACACACATTCTGCTGCCATGTTTTCCAATCTTTTCAGAATCTTTGAGATGTTCAGCAAAACACAGACTTAGAAACTTGAGGTTTTAATTTACCTAAAAGCATCTATTTACATCATCATAAACGTTATCATGTTAAAATAGTGTTTATTTCCTCAGATAAATTACTAAGTTCCCAAACATCTTAGTCTCAGTTCTCCTTTACATTCTAATAAATTTTTGAGGATCTCAAAGAGTATTTGTTTATATGTACTATATCCATCAATATTTACCTTAGAAATTAAAATAGAAAAATGTTATATATTAATTCACTAGACATCGTAAATTCATTACATGTTAGGGTAAATTTTATTAAATGTACTTATTATTTGTTATAATTTCAAAAAAATGTCCATATTTTACAAAATACAGTGAAAATCGGCATCACTTTACATTTTCACAAATCATTTTATTTTCCTCCTCAACAAGACAACTGTATATATACTTTTGCATTTGACCTAGTGCAAAATCACTTACATGCAGCTGCTAAAAAAAAAACTCCATAGCTCACTCAAGAAAGAATGAGGTTAAAATTTAAAATGACAAATGGGGTCTTAACATTATTCTGAAAATAGTTTTGATTTCATAGACCTCCTAAAAGGATCTGGGCCCCACATGTCCCAGAATGTCTATCCTAACTAGTTCACTAATTAGAGTCACCTGAAACAAATTCCATGACGTATCAAAAAGGAATGAAGAGTTATCGAAAGTATTAGAGAGATACATAAATTTTATACCTACCACTGATCAAGTCTATGCCTGTGCAACACTCCTCCCCAATATAGAGTCTTAATATCTTGCAAGAATAAAATTTTCCTATTTTAAAAAATCATAAAAAAGTTTTCTTTTAAAGTAAAAGTGTTCAAAGTTCATCTCTTTAAAATTCTCATTCTCCTAGAAGACAGTATCAAGGCAGATATAAATTACTCACATCCTTGAATTTGTGGAACTAAGATGGAAGATAATTAATATGTTCAAAGTTGGACAAAGGTCCTTGACTGGCTAACCATTATATAACTAGGAATAATCTTTTTAAAACAATAGTATGATAAAGAAAATTAGCAGAGTCAACCTATTGTCTTTTTTTTTTTTTATTCCAATTGTGTCTGGCTCTCCAAATACTTACAGACAAGTTCTTGGGGGCATTTAAATGCAAATGAAGCTAGCTCTTTGTATTAACATATGACTGCTATCAGTGAAAGTATACTTCTTTGGAAATATTAAAATATGTCATTTGCAAAACTGTAAATTAGACTAGATGGCAATGCATAGAGGACATTAAAGTATGTAAAGGCTCCAGAGCTCCTGTGTTCTGGTTACTAGCTGTGTAGCATATTCTCACTGAGCCTAGCTGCTTAAAACACCCCTTTAATTTTGCTCACAGTTTTATAGGTCAGGAATTCAAGAAGGACTTGCTATGCAGCTGTCACTTAGGGTCTCTCATGCAGCTGCAGTCAGATGTTGGCTGTGCTGCAATGATCTGAAGGCTCTATGGGGTGTATTTCCAATTTGGCTCACTCACCTGGCTGGCACTTGATGTTGGTTGTCAGCTGAAACTCAGCTGGGCTGTCAATCAGAATGTTCATACATGGGCTTTCAGTAGGACAGTTTCAAAATGTTTACATGGCATCTGGTTGGATTACCCCAGAATAAGCATTTTAAGAGCATTAGGCAGAAGCTACTTGACCATTTCTGAATCAGCCTCAGAAGACACTCAGTATGTCTTCTGTTGCGTTGTGTTGATTACCAGTTTATCTTTAGGGTTAGTCCAGATTAAGGAGGGCACATGTCCCCTCCCTTCAATTGATGCTATATTTGGTATTTGATAGATGTGCGTTAAAACCAGCATCCACTTAAGGTTGAGAGTACCTGCTTTATTATTTTCAAATAAAAAAAAAATTTCCCATGAAGACTATGTATTAACTATAAATTTATATATCTTCATTCTAATTGAATATACTCATGATAGCATGAGAACAAATTATATTCAATATTCTTATTTTAATTCTGTTAAAAATATTCTAGTCTGTGTAAAGAACACAAGCTTTTTTAAAAAAACAAATTGTAAAGAATTCTTTCACTTTAAAATTAACTTGTTAAAAGCCATGGGTTGGAAAGCCACTGCTAGAGTTACTGTTAAATTAAGAATTATTGTATTAAAAATTGTTCAGATAAACTCTGAGTCAAGAAATTATTGAGAGGAGAATTGTTTCATTCTTCTGATTTGAGAAAACCCATGAAATGTGTACATGAATATAAAGAGAAGATTTGTATATTTTCAGCAAAGGGTTGACTGGTATAACCTCATCTTTTATATGGGAATAAAAAGGATCAGAGAAGAAAACTAAAAATAAATCTATGTAGAATTATGGGCACTTCAATAATGAGCAATAAATGAAAAAGGCCATGAGGCTAATTCCCAAAGCTAAAAATGCCCATTGTCTCCAAGCTAAATGGAACCATAAGAGCTTTAAGTTAGAGTCCAAGCACAAAACCAGATCCAGGACAGTTCGGCCATGAAGATGAAATTCAGGATAGTTAAAATGCAACATAAATGGAATGCTCAAACTTAGGACTGAGAATTAGAACAATGTCAAATTAAATTAAAATTTGTCATTGATAATGGAGACAAGATAATATTTACTTTTTATATTTAATGTGGAAATCTTAATATGTCATAAGAGAAAGCTTGAAGACAGAAGTCCCATATGAATTTTCGATAGTCACCTTTTACCTTTTGCCTGAATTATTGCCATCACCTAAACGTACTCTGGGCTTTCCTCTTGACAGTAAGATTATTCTTTTAAGGATTAAGTCCATCTCAAAACTTTCTGGGTGAAAAACAAAGTACCTTACACTGACTTACCAGGCTTTCCCTGCTCTGAGTCTACCCACAATCCCACCACTCACCACCCTGCTCCATTCACTCTCTCCTACTGAGACACCGGAGACCCGTGGGTTCTTTGTCTCAGGGATCCAAAGAATAAGAGCAAAGTAACAAAATTTCTTTTTGCAGAAAGGAAAATGGGCTTCCACAAGGGAAGCATTCCAAGTGGGTTGCCACAGAGCTGCTACTGTCTACAGGTTTATATTGTATTACTGGAGGTGACCTTTAAAGATATTGCTGGTGACTTTTAGGGAGGGGAGTTTCTATACCCAGGGTGAGTAATCATGAATCATGCACCCCCTGCCCAATCAGAATGTTGATCATGTGCTGTTAACATGCTGATCATGTGCTGATCCCATACTGATCACATACTTGACAGCATGCTGTCTGGCTCATCAGATATTTTGTACGTGGAATTGTTGCAGCCGAGGTCCCAGACATGTCACCCTATCATACTTGGAGCTGTTCCTGTTACCTGGAATTCCCAGATTTCTTCCCTGCACAGGTACTCTGGGTTTACTCACCTCCTTCCTGTTTGTAGGAAATGCCATAGACTATAGATTTGACTAGCACGCAGTTGAAATTCTAATTCTAGAAGTCAAAAGAAAGTTCCAGCTTGGAGCTCTAGACTTGGAAGATATAAGAATTGTTTCCATACAAGTAGAAATCCATGGAGAAAGGAATGATAAGAAGAAAAAAAATGTGTTGGGATGGAACCTCAAGGAGGAATTTAAGGGGTGAGAAGGAAAGAAGAAGAAATAATATAAGGAGAGGTTAGAGGAAAGGGGAAGAGAATCATAGCAACCAAAGGAAATGTAAAATCCCTAGAAGTATATTGTTGACCGAGCAACAGTGTCAGATTTTTTTTTTTCACACTTAAATTGGTGAGAAATGACTATAGGCAGTTGATTTGGTAATTGAACCCTTGGGAAGTCATCCATGGAGTTTGAGGTAACAATTTCAATGGAGTCATCTCCTGAAACTGCCCATCTGAGGCGATGTTTATACATATTATAGTGATAATAATATGTGAGTTAGTGCTATTTTTCTTCAGCCTTTTCCAGCTGCTCAGATTAAGAACCAAACAAGGAGGGTGACTAAATTTATCTATAGTTCAGCATTTTTCCATTGTCAAAGAACAACAACAAAAAAATACCATCAGCACTTAAAAAAGACACAAAGTCAATTTTATTAACCCTCCAAGCCAGAAGATACATACCAGTGAAGAAATTTACCGAGTAGTTAGTTAGTTGAAAGAAAAAGTCAGAGATCATTACGTGTCCAGCAGGGGATAATTTATAGTGATTATGCTAATTAAGGATTAAAAAAATAACACTCTGGATAGAATGGAATGAGTTCATAGGTCTGCATGGGGTTAATTTTTTAAAGGCTTTGTTGCTTATAAGTCAGGAAAAGCATTTCTGGCAGGCCCAAGTTACTTAAAGGTCTTTATCACTTCAGCTATGGAAACCAGTTCTGATAAAACACAAAACATTCCATTTTGGTCCCTCCTAGGTCAGGGCTGCTGTCAGTAGGAAATTGTCCTGTACACCATGTAGAGAGGAAAAGGCAAAGACAATGATAGTGATGGTAGACCATGGAATCTAAGTCAGGTAAACAGGAAAATGAAAGAGAATGTATTCAGTGTCTTGGGAAGTCATTCTCCATCCACTTGAAGGGCAATTTAATCAAGCAAGCTGGAGGGAGAGGAGGTGTAGTTGGAGAACAAGGTATGTCTTAGTGTATTAGAACTGCTGTAATAAAATGCCACAGACTGAGTAGTTCATTAACAGTTCTGGAGGCCGGGAAGTCCCCCATCAAGGTAGATTCTATATCTGATAAGTGACCACTTTCTGGTTGTGTCTTCACATGTTTGAAGTGACAAGAGACCTCTGTGGTGCCTTAAGGACCCTTTAATCCCATTCTTGAAGGCTCCACCCTTGTGATCTGTTCAGTTTCCAAAGGTCCCACTTCCTAACACTATCACCTTGGTGATTAGGTCTCCACATAGGAATTTGGAGGAAATACAAGCATTTAGACCAGGGAGGGTACATGAACTTGTGATTGTAGTCATGATGGCAAAGTCCACCATGTAATGGCGAAGTGGGAGTGGGGGTAGCATAAGTAGTTGAGGAGGTGATCACACAAAATCTATGATCCAAGCTGTTGAATTGGTCCTTTACATAGACTTTACAGTTCCTCAAAATAATAGCCACAGTTGAGGGACCAAGGAATGATGAGAGGTTTCTACAGCAAGAAGCTATGGACCTCAAGGCAATAAAAGTGATCTGAAAAGAGCATGGATGAGGAGGACACTCGCCCCTTCTGCCAGCCTCTCCTTCTTAGAGACACTAGGCATATTACTTACATGATCACATTAATCCTCATACTAGGAAGGTAGTACCACATTTTACTGATGAAAAAATTTATACAATTTGTGTATTTTCATATATGGAAGAAGGTACCAAGAATTCCTAAAAGGTGCTAGGGATTAGCACTTTTTACAATTCAATCTCTTCCAAGTCCTTTTAAATTTCTTCCACAAACATTCATGTTTCAAGCCTCTGTGTTCAAACCCCAGCTCTGATGTTGACTGACTTTGATCCAGCTAGAAAATCTATCTAAATTTCAGCATTCTCATCTGTCAAATGGAGCTATAGTATCGTGAGAATAAAAGAATGCATGGAAAAACTGTTAAGTTAAAAACAAAGACCAGGCCTGAAGAATCCCTGAGCAGATAAAGTTGTCTAGGCCTTAAAAAAAAGACCTTAACTTTGCTTGATTTGCACATGTAAGCAAAATGGAACTTGAGCTACTTCCTGTCAATGCCTATATTAAAGAAATACATAAACTTAATAATTGAACGTAAGCTCATCCTATCAGAAGTAGCCGATTAACTTACATTATTAGGGGCTTTCTATGGAGATAGATCAAGTAAGGCAATTTTATCATCATGACATAAAAACATTTTCTTTTTATTGCTTCCACATTCACTCTGTAAAAGTCTTACCTTTACACTTCTTTAGTGGAACCCCTGAACCACCTTGAGTGGAGCTACCCAGTTCTTAAATTGATATTTGCTCAAGTAATCTTTAAAATGTTTCATGCCTCAGTTTATGGTTCTGGTAGTTAGCATAGAGTAAGAACTAAATAAAAATTCACTAAGTGAATGAGTAAGCAATGTATTATACATGTACGTTGTTTGATATCCTGGCTCTGCCACCAACCAGTTTTTGATCCTGACAAATCACTTTAACATCTGGGCACAGCTTCCTCGTCTCTTCATATGTTAAATCTCAGAGAACTAGATAATTTCTCCAGTGCATTGCATTAGTACCTAGGGTATACCTCTGTCACATAAAATTTTGCAATCCTTTTGCATTTCTTTGCCCTCTGGCCTGAGCTCTTTGAGAGGCTATACATACTACTTGTCTCAGGCCACCAGGCTGGGTGACTTAAACAACAGACATTTATTTCTCACAATTCTGGAGGCTGGAAGTATAATATCAAGGTGTCAGCCAATTAAATTCCTGGTGAGGACTGTCTACCTGGCTTACAGATGGCCACCTTCAGGAGAGGGCACTCTGTGTATCTTCTTATAAAGGCATTAACCCCCTCTTGAGAGTCCAGTTCTCATAGGCCTCCCAAGGCCTCCATCTCCAAATACTATCACCTTGGGGATTCAACATATGAGTTTGGGAAAGACAAACATTCAGTCCATAACAGAACAGCGTTAGTCTCCATGCTTACATGTATTTCATGTGCCATTTTTTTCCCCTCGGGGAGAGCATGTTGAAATTTTAAAGTACCTTCTTATCACCAAATTTTATCATCTAGAAATAATGAAAAAATATATATCCACAATATAGTAGTTTCCCCTCACATGAAATAAAATAATCTTGGGTATTTTAAAAATTTTATAGTGTGTTGTTGTTTTGATATAGCAAGCTTAATTTGCTGTATCATTGCAGATTCATTTTAAAAATCCATTTTAATAAGTGCCCTTAGAAGGAAAAATGAGGAAAATTATTTTCCCTGTTAGATAATTTTTGTTCACTAAACAGAATCATCATTAACTAGAATTCACCATGTGCCTCACTTCTCATATGTTCACAGTAGGAAATATGGTCTGCTTCCTACTGTATTCAAGGAAAACCATGGAAAGAAGCTGTCTAATGACTCACATGGCACCTACAAATGCCTACTGGGATTACCTTGGAAGCCACCTGGATAAAGAGTGTCCGTGGCACAGGATTCAAGTGGTGTGGAAGTTTCATTAACATTTTTGTTGTTGTTGTTGTTTTCTCTTTCCAAAATACCACCCTGCAATTCAACATCAGTTATTACATATTCATCTTTTTTAATTTTCCCCCAAATAAAATACATTGATATGTTCCTGTTTAATAGGAACAGAGCAAACTAAAATGCTTCTAATTTTAATGAAAATTTTCAAGTCAGTATTGCAATTCTGAAAGTGAGTCACAAAGAGCTTTATTACCCTCATAGTCATAGCTAAGCCATTCTCAATCAGTTTTTATTGCCTGAGTGGAAAAAAATATTAATATAGTTTAGTATACTAAATAATAGCTCAAAATTCTCAGGTTTCCTTTGCCTCACCAATGCAATTTTTGTCTTATTTCAAACCCACTAGGTGGAAATCCTCTGAGGATTATGTTTTCATTCATATTCCCAGAAACCTTTTCCTTTGTTGTGATAATTCATTCATTTTTGTTACTATCCTAAAGCAAAATAAGGCAGAAAGAAGAATCCAGAGAGTATTTGAAAACTGAACAGGGGAAAAAAAAGAAAAGATGAAATGGGAGGAGACGCCTGTTTGGGCCCCTAGATTGTGGTGTACCAGCCACACTACTGGACGAATTGAGAGGTTAATTAATTTTTTTAAGTGATAGATTTATTTACCATGCTTTTCAGTACCTGCATCGTAGTGTTTATCAGCCAAAGGCAGCAGGAAGGTGAACCTTTGGGGGTGAGTTCCCAGTTCTGTGGCTTTTAAGCAGCATAAGTGGGGGTGTTCACATGAGCCCAGGGACAGCCTGTCCCCGACTTCCATTTCTCTGCCACAAGTTCACTGAGAAGTGAGATCAAAGTGCGCCAGCTTTTCCCTCTTAAAATAATCACATCACAGCTAATCCTTTTCTTTAATTCCATACGTCTGGAGAGGGCCTAAGTCTTCACGTGGCTCAACAGTGCTTATCCCAGCTCATTCTGTTGCCTGTTTCCTTCAGTGTTGGAATGTTCTGGCACAAGGAAGAGGAGGATGTGAGTCTTCACATGTAATAAATCACTTAACTTGAATCCTGCAATTGTGCTTCATGCAGCTAATAAAAGTATGGCGAAATAATCTTCTTCTCCTGTCCTTTGGGAACAATTATGCAAAAAGCGGCATAAATTAATTGTCTACACTGATAAGAAATGGATAAAATTAAATTCTGTTTCTTGTGGTGAGCTGAGACTAGGGAAGGTGTGATGGTGGTCTGCTGGTAAATATTTAACAACCTACTCAAGGTGGGGAGGAAAAGCCCCAATTTGTGGCATCTGCAGATTTCTGTGGTGTAAATACACCCACCAAGGCCAGTTTCAAGCTACCAACAGCACATCACTGGCTTTCCCATAGCTAGCCCCAGCTTAACATTGACGGTGGGCAAATAAACCTCAGTCTAACTCTGACAGTGAGCCATCTTCCCAACCAGGGATTTTACAAATTCCTGACAAATGCAAGCACTAACTGGTCTTTAAATATAATCTCCAAATATTTTATAGGTAAAACTCTTATTACTGGTGATGTTATAAAAAGATACAAACATATCGAAGAAATCATTATAACCTATTCAGTTTTATCAATCTCTTCTCTCAAACGGCTAATCTCATTGATTTTACGTTTCTGCATCTTCCTTTATTTTATTTATTTTCTCAGGTTTCTCCTACCTTCATTTCCTTTCCTTGAACAGGCTAAAACCCATGGGCCATCACTTCAGTTCTACCTACCAGAACCACAGCTGTCTTGCTCTCTTTTCTTCCTGCACCTACTTTTTACTCCTGAAATCAAAGATCAATCCAGTCATGAGCTTTCTGTTCTCCTGACCTGGAAAAATGAACACAGATGGAGAAAAATCCCAACCCCACACAGATGGCATTCTTCAAGTTTATAGCTTATGACCTCAGCATGGACTTCAAGTTTGTCAGTGACCCCTTTGCTGGATTCTTTCTACATTACCACGTATCTGATATTCCAAATATTTATCCCCTTTTTAAACTCACTATCCCTTTTTCCTCCTCTTTTTTTTTTTTACCAAATGATATTGTTTCCAATATTTACCTCTACTTTCTCACCCAGTCAATCTGAAAATAGCTATATAATCTCACTTATTCTACTGTCTTTTCTACATTCCACCTGTCAAAAACAAATCCCAGCATCTGTGTTCTGGTACCTATACCAATTATTTGGTCTTGGTTATCATACCAGTCCCAAAATTACTGACTTTAAAGCAACAATTTACTTTCATCTTTCATAGTACTATGAGTTGATTGGGTTCATATGGGCATTTCTCATAGTTTTCACTCAAGCAATTTATTTTGGATGTTATCTGGAACTGTAGTTATCTGAGTTCTTGATTGAGCTCAGATATCCAAGATGGCACACTTACAGAATTGATACTAACTGAAAGTTCAACTTTCAGTTAGTATCGATTCTGTAAGATGTGATTAAAGTACCTACTGTGGCCCCTCCATGTGACTTGAGCTTATTACAGACTGGGGGTGGGCTCTGAGAGAGACCATCCAAGAGTAAATATTCCAAGAGAAAGGAAGAAGCTACCAAGCCAGTTAAAATTTGTGCCCAGAAAAGGCAAAGTATCAGGTCTATTATATTCTGTTGGTCAAAGCACTTACAGAGCCCACCCAGATGCAAGTGGGTGGAGAAATAAACTCTAGCCCTTGATGGAAGAGTAGAAAGGTCACATTGCAGAAGAACAGATGGGATGGGAGATATTGCAGCCGTCTTTGGGGCTAACGATCTGTCACAGTACTGAAGCTCTCCTAATTTTCATCTGCTTCCTTCCTACTGGCCCCTTTCGTGCCTTAACCTGTGAGCAAGTTCTATGTTGTTAAAAAAAATAAGTATAGCCATCAATGGATTTATCACATAGATAGATAGATAGATAGATAGATAGATAGATAGATATAGATATGTATACTTTTTTCTACATATATTATACTTCTAAAAAGTTGAAATATGGCAGGAGAAGGAAAAAATTTATGATTCATTGCTAGCAAATGTGTGGGTTGGTCTTCTTACACTACATTTTTTATATACTAACTTCAGTACTAGGTAAGATCCCAAACCTAGCACTTTTGTAAGTGCTGATTTCTGGGGAAATGACAAAGTCAGCACTCTTTGGTCTCTTCCATCTTTCTTTCAATGTGCTATTCACTATTTCTACAGCCCTCTTCCCAACTGAGTATTCTTTCACCATGTCTTATTTGATAATGATGGTCTTTTATAAAATCAGCTATCAGTTATTGAGATAATTTTGCCCGGACATGTACATGTAAGGCATGTCTCAAGATATATGTGTTTAAGTTTTGTCTATAAGTGTACAGTAGTTTTTTGTTTTTGTTTTTTTTTTCCCATGCTAAAGCAGTTTGGACATCAGAGTACAAGAAGTCTATCTTCCTAGGAAAGACTTGCCCTAATGAAAATGTCTCCGAGGCGCTCTGTGTAACTCTGTGCTTCAGTGATTTCCAAAACACCAAAAAGTAACTGGAAAACCTTAAGGAATTTATCCCTGACCAGCCCTGGGAGGACCAGTGTCCTCTGATTCTCAACATAAAGCTCGTAGGAAACTGAGTCCATGAACTAACCAAAACACAGAAGCCAAAGTTTCCAATTAGTAAAATCTCTACTTACTAAGTCTTGAGTTTCTTCTTATTTCCACTTCTTTAAACTTCAACCTTAAATCCATGCAGACCTTAACCCACAACCTGCCCAGCTGCCCCCATCAGGGACAGCTTCTCTCTGCCTTATTCCAGGCAAAACCAGAGCACAGAGCCACACTGGCCCGAGAACAGTCTCTGAGTAGAAAAGAGTGACTTACTGCCTCTTTTGTGTTAATATATCTTGGTTGCCTCAAGCCTTGTTATTTTCTCCAGACATTGCTGGACTTACTAACTCACTGGCCTGGAGGAGACAAGAGGCAGAATATACCCCTTCCCCCACCCCCCAACTCACAAAGAGCAACTCCCTGCTATTGCTCTATAAATAATTGAACAGTTTCTTCCAGGCAACACAGTCAAGATGCAGATTTAATTTATTCCCTGGGAGGACCAAAGGTGGCTATATAGACCCTGCTCACAGTCAAGCTGAGTTGGGGACACTACTATGATTCAGAAGGTGTCAAACTTACAGAGCGCATGCCCTCAGGTCTAGTGCCAAATGCCATGCCAAGCACTGGTGGGTTTTCTTCTCTTTGGCTTTTTTGTTTTGTTTTCCTGAGTACTCACCATTAGAGAAGGAGATTTTATTCCACAGCAGAAAGGGAATGATACTGATGTAAGTAGGTAGCATTTTGTTTATCTCTAAATTCATAGAAAAATGTATGCACCAATTCTAATATCCTTCATTGGTGATTTTATTTCTTCCTTTATATTTCTTTCATTAAAGCCACCCATGATTTGACAGCTAGAGTTGCTTTACATAATAACCTGAAAATGACACTTGGAGAATCTATGGCAAATCTTAGCCAGAAAGAAAAGGGGAAGGGGAAGTCTGTTCAGGTGATTGAAGACTTCTCATGAAGGACTATGGAGTGTGTGGACAGAGCAGGGCATGGGAGGTATAAAGGAACCCATGGACCACCAACAGCAGCAGGAGGCCCCAGGAGAAGGAGAGGAAATAAAGTTTCCAGAGTCCGATTAGAGCTGAAACTGCAGAAGAGGAAGTAAGAAGAAAGAGGCAAATATTGCCAGAAACTGAGAAACTCAGCCCAAACCAATTCATCACGGCAACATATACTTGGGTCTGTAAGTATGCTATTAGAGTAACTGCAACATTGAAGGAATCGATGTTCATGTATTACCTTCCATTACCTATCACACAAAAATTTCCCTTTTGCATTTCAGAGAAGCCTATAATTTAAAGATATGTTGGTCTGCCTTTTCATTACTCATTTTAGAAAATGCTGTAACATTTTTCAAGTAAAATACTTCCTTTGGAAATCAGCCCTCCTCCCCTGCCTCTTTCCCTACCTTTCACTTGTGAGCATTTGCAAGCCATGTAGAGTATGGCTGGAGTATTTTTGAGGAGTATTTAATAGGACTCAAGCTTTGTTTTCAAGTCTGGGTTGCTATGATTGCATCCCTAAGGAAGTCTGTTCAGTTTTGGAAACAATATATAACTCAGGCCTGAGCTGCCCGCTGACCTGGGAGGTGATTTGAGGAAATGACTTAAGTAAATTAACTTCTCAATTGTTTCTAAATGACTTTGAGATACTGAGGAAGAAAAAAAAAAAGGCACTGCAGAAGTTCAAAGTAATGATGTTCTGCTGGATGTTTTACAAATTTTTAAGTAAAATTTTCCAAATAGTAGAAAAACATTCCAAATCGGTGTCATCTGATTCATGGCACACAGTTGTCAGTTGACTCCAAAGACTTCCCACTAAGAGCTTAGACGAGCCAGAGAGGGCTCCTTGGAGTTCTCTAGACTGATAACAGTCTTAGGGCTGTGCAGGATCTAATATAAACATGTAAAATAAACCCACAGAGGCGAAACCAACAAAAACAAAAACAATACCCAAATTTTATAGGATGTCCCATCAGCTGGTAGATGTTATTGGCTTTTTGCCTATGTGGAATGAGCAAAAGGAGAATTTTGTCCTTTTAGTGAAACCTGCGATAGAAGATTTATAACATGTGATTTATAAATTACATTATTTATGTAGTAATGCCATGGGCTTTGTATTTCACTTTGAGAATCTGGGAAGCAAACACGTTTGCTTGGTGGGTTCTAAGATCTCGTCTCATGGGGTGATTGTTCCTAGAGTCTCTGGGTGACCGTTCTGAGTGGTTACAGTAAAACACAAACTTAACATCATTTGGGTTTACCCCTTGCTTCCATAGAAATAGCTTTCCTAACTCCGTGCCCATTTGGGTAAACATACACATGTCCACTCAATGGTTTATGTACACTCATACATTGTACCTAGCTGGCCAAATGCAATATTTATGTTTATCTTTGGAGCTGCCCAATATTTTGTCATAAAATCTAAGGCTGCTGTAGGGAAAAGAGTCCATAAAACTTTCATGACTCATATAAAAAATACAAAATGTTATCATTAATATTTAATAAAATTTGCAGCAGTCAATGAGCAAAATCAATGTTTTTTAATTAAGTTATTCATTTGTAATATGAGCTATGTCTTGTTGTGGGTTAGTTTGGAATTTCCTATGTTGGGTTAAAATAAATAAATAAATCTAATTTAAGCCCTTGCAGTAATGCATTAGTAATAGTATTAGTAATAAAACTATTAATTGGTTGCTTTTCTTTGATAAGCAAACAGGATTTCTTCTGTGACAACATCTTTTATTCTAAGGTGTTTTATGATTGCAAGCTGGATTCTATCCAAGGTGTTTAGTAAGATGAATTGCAATTCATAGTGTGAGTTACAGACACATGAGACCCTGGCATATTGTCTGGTCTTTCAGGGTCTCTTATTAGGAATCAGGGAATCTGAGGGTGACATTTATACAACCCAAATGGGTTTCCAACCAAGGCTTCAGAGTCATGTATTATAAAGGAACTAGCAGTAAACCAAAGACTTGCTAATCTCTTCACCTCCACTTTTCTCTGGAATTCTTTTTCCAACCTGTAGTCTCTGTCTAGGTCTCCTCTGCTTTTCCTGAGTCCTCAGGGTTGTTCTTTTGAACCCTGTGTCTTTCACCCTGTCTTCTTTCAGAGGGTGTGTTGGAATCACCCATAAAGCAAGGCTTACCTGTGCGGGTGATAGCTTATTCTTCCTTGGGGCCATTTAAAAACACAGGTTTGATTGGTATGATATGAACCTGGCCTCTGTGTTTTCCCCAAACCCACTCAACATAAATAATACATTGAAATTACATGATAAAAACCATACCATGATTCACTTATGATTCACTTTACCCAGATTTCAGAAAACAGAAAAAAAAAATCCTCAACTTTATTTTACACTGATGCTCATACTAGTTATTAATCATGAGATGGAAAATATAAATAGACCTCAAAAGACTTCTGACCCAAAATTTTCAAGGTTTATACAAGTAGAGAGGCATTTTCCCCCATGACTGTAATTAAAGAGATACAAATTATTGATGAACTTTCTAATTGCAAAAACTGTAAGCACTTTTTATTGCCTACATTGCTATTGGTTAGATTTATCTAATAGCAGAGTTGTGAAATCCCTGAAGACTCAATTCAAACAAAATAACCCAAAATAAATTTAAAAAATGTATATTTCTAGGATGCGGCATATAGAATCTAGGCTTAATTTTGTTGTTTGTTTGTTTTGTTGGTACTGGGGAGTACTGGGGGTTGAACCCAGTGCCTCACACATGCTAGGCAACTCCTTGCCCACTGAGCTTCATCACCAGTCCAAATCTGGGATTAACTTGATAACTTCTAAGGAATAAGCAAAAATAAGACATACATCTCAATCCATGTTCTAGATTCATTAATAATATGTATTGGAGGTGAGAGGAATACAAGATTATCAGGGTAACTACATAAAAGGATTTAACTCTGATGTATTTTTAAGAATCCCTAGAAATAAATATCAGATGTAAACTGGATTTAATTAAAATAGATCAAAAGATGATTTCTTTATCAGAATTATCAAGAATAGTTAATACAGACTCTTTGGGAGTTTAGCAGAGTTTGGAAAGAAATCGTGCTAGCTCATATTATGCTCAGCTTTCTTTGTTGTTTATTGAAATGTGTCGACTTTATTGCTAATATTTCACTGATGGTTCGTTCTTCATTTCTTCAATACAGAATTCAATTTAAAACAAAATCCGATATTCTGTCTGAAAATTTCAATTCCCACCAGAAGTATAATTCAATTAAGTTCCAAATATTTCTTTTAAAAATACAAAATAAAATCATTCTCTCTACATATGCTATTTCTGCTCAGTTCCAAAAGGATAAAAAAACTGCATTTGTTTAGTTTTGGTTCATCTATCACTTTGTACATTTTTATGGATTTTTATGTGTAATCACATTTTCAGAGGGGATTGTTATATAGTCTGCTCCATTTCTGCAGAGTTATTATCTTTCAGCCTTAAAATTATAAAAATTGATACACAATCTTCGGTTTCTCTCTCCCTAGGAAAGTGATGGGTAGCCATTCATCCCTCACTCTGACAAGCGAAACTTGCTTTGTTTACTGTAGTGAAAGATGACTTTTATTCCTGTTTCTATTCTCTCCCCCTTCTCACTAACAATGGTGTGGGGATCATAGTGCCTTTGATGTATGTGCTTTGATGGGGGGTGTTGGGGGGTAGTTTTCTTATGTCTAAGTCTAGGAAAGAATCTGCATTTTTCTTCTAAAAGCTCCATAAAGTATGTTATTTGAAAGGTATTTATTTTTTAAAAAACCCACGCTTCCATCTGCCTGTCCTGTTGAGGCTGTTCCCCATACATCTCTTCCCTTGCCTCTCACTACCAATTTGCTGTTTGCAAGATGACTGCTCTATCAGACATAAAATGCTGCCTTTTTCACTTAACTATGCAACAGCCGCTCTCTGTACTTCTAGGGCAGCCTTAATGGTGCATTTATATTCCATTCAAACTTGAACACAGCAAGAGCAAACCTACCTACAGGGATCATAAGTACTGATGGCATTTGCCGAGATCTGAAAGCCTTGCATATGGCATTATATTTACCTGAGCCATTCCAAAGTGTTATCATTAAAACACAATTGTGCTTTACAGGTGTCAGCTGGGCATAGGTGAGGTTTAGAATCATTTTTATGCTCCTTCCCTATGGTTTTTGTTGAGACTCGTTTTAATCTCTGGGTTTGCGCAAAGGGACGTTTAAAAAAAATGCTGCACACGCATCAGTCTCTTAGAAGTGAACCAAATGTCAGCTTCTGTTTGAATGCCAACTGGAGGAATATCTTCTCCTAGAAGTATGGTAGGAGAAAGGGGAATGGAAAGAGGCAGGCTGGTGCTTGGGTTGAAAACCCTCCCAGTGAGCCAGCCTCTGGTGAGATCTTGTTCCACTCTCATGGTCAAGTGTGTGGGAAACAGAGTCCCCAGTTTGCCCAAAAAGTCCTGCCACTGATCAGAATACATGGGCATTACATGGGCCCAGACTTTCCACTCTCATGGTAGAGACCCACTCACATTGAAAGTATGTCTGCTGTTCAAAATTGCTGGTAATCTGGAGGTGAATCTTTACAGACTCCCATCCTCCTTATATACAATGGTTTTCCTACTGCTTTCCCACTTGCCGGATTAGTTCTCTTACATTTTCCTCTTTTGCCCTCCCTATTAAATATTAAACCTGCTGCCAGGAAAGAATGTGTATCACATATTCCTTCATATGAGAATGACATTTCAGGCACAATAAATGTTTTTAAAGCATATTAATGTTTGGGGTGTGGTGTTTGTGTGTGTGTGTGTACACATATGCATGCTCAGCCACACACAAAACCGCACACCCATGATTACCTATAGATAGGAAGGGGATTGAGGTCTATACCCAAAATTCCTGAACTCACACTTCCTCAGCTGAATGATGCCTGAAAGGTTTATTTGCACTACTCTTTTAACAATTTTACTTTCTTTTTGGAAGTCTTAAACCTAGACACTTCAAAAAGTCTCAGACATGGCTGCAGGAAAGTGAGCAATTTATGTAAATGAAGAGTAGACAAAGTAGAGGCTTCATCCAGGCAAGCAGTCATTCAACTTCCCTTCAACCTTACCTTCAGATACCTTAAGTTGTACTGCCTTTGACTATTTAGATGGAAGATTCTCTCAGCAATCTGAAATTTGGAGAAGGAGAGTTGGTCAGAGTGGGAGATGACTGAAATCAAAGAGTTCAGTGAGAAGGAACCATCATATTTCCATCCTTGGTAGAAGTTGAATAGGTTATTCCATTCATTCATTCATTCATTATTTCTACTTCATGTCTATTATATCCAACAGACCTGGCTTAGCCCCTGCCCTCCTGTACTTGACAGCATGCATCTCATTTATTCATTCAACCAGGATCTAATTTTCTAGCAGTCTGAACCACAGCAAGCCAATAAAGATGCATTATTATTTGTGGGGGAGCGTGGGGTTACCAGATATTGAAGTCAGGGGCACTCAACCACTGAGCCACATCCCCAGCCTTATTTTGTATTTTATTTAGAGACAGGATCTCAGTTGTTTAGTGTCTCACCATTGCTAAGGCTGGTTTTAAACTCTTGATCCCCTGCCTCAGCCTACCGAGTCACTGGGATTACAGGCGTACACCACCACACCCAGCAAAACACATTCTTATAAGACAGAAAATTCATAGACCATGATGATGGCTGATATAAAAAAGATCAACAAAGGGAATGCACTGCTTTCAAGGCAAAGTGAAACAATCATAAAACTTGAGATTACTGGCACATCAGTTGGAATTTCCCCACTGGACCCAGAAATGATGACCTCCCCCCACACCCCTTCTAAAATGAGAAGCCCAGAAAAGTCCCCAATGTGAGAAGGTTGAGAACCTTCACCTCAACTAGAGGGAAGAATATTAACTCCAATGTCAACCAGCATGGGCCCAAGAGCTGCTCTTCACTTTATAATTGGAGGGATCATCCTCCTGGGCTTATCTGGTGACTCACCACAGAGGGATATAAGAACCAGGCCTTCCTGTAAATCTCTGAGCTCAAGAAATAGGTCACCCTCCTGGAGAGAGACAAAAACACCAAGCAAAACATGCTTGGTGTATGAACCAGCCACCTTTAGTTTACCGGTACTTCTGTGCTGTGCTGCCCTTTTATGCTCAGGTACCTACTCTAGCTTGAGACTTGGAGCTTCTGTCCCCTCTTTGAATAAGATGGTACACACAGATCTGATATACAAATGTCCACGTAGGGAGGCCCAGACAAGAGTTCCCGTAAATGTCCCGTCTTCAGCCAAATTCGCTCAAAACGATGGTTTGTGCTGACACCATGCTTCTCGTCTTGGGTGGATTGAGGGGTGTTCTGAGTGATAATTCAGAACTAATAGCAGAGGATGAGAGTGGTTGTTTCCAATTCCAATTGAGATCACGTTAAGATAAGCCACTGTGCTAACTACAGCTTGTCCCAGTATCTTCGTGTCTCTGTCATGCTCTGGGTGAAGCTCAGGGTTAGGGAGAATGAAGAGTCAGGACCGCTTTGTAGTTGATTTCCCACCTCCCTCAAATGCACTGTCTACAAGAGTAAACTAAGGTTTGATCCTTTAATTTTCACACTTCTAAATCCCAGAGCTATTCCAGTTCCTCTTTGCTTTTGCCAGCATGCACAAGGGGCCATTAATCATTCGTCTCTTTGTATCCAAGAGAATAACTGGGATGATTGTACTCCTGTCCCAGGGAGTTGTACTTGAGGTAATCAAATGAAAACAGTTAATTCCAAGCCTGTTTGACAGTGTGCTTTCTCCCCATGGAAAGTAAACAGTGTCACTTTCATGACACATTTAAAGTAGAGACTTGGCAAATCCAGCTCCTCCCATCTGGATGGGAAGTGATATTGGCTGCTCCTGGTTCTTCTCGAGTTCCCCCTCAACACCTCCTGAATGTGCAAAAGAAGCACTACCATCCACTGGTTAGAAGACTCATCCTAGTTAAACTCGAACTACAAACTTGACTGATAACTTGACTTCTACCTATGTGTGCTAAGAAAAATTCAAATGGATTAGAACTGAGTTGGTAGGAATCTGGTTCTTGACTTGATCTATTCACATCACAGATTATCAGAAGTATAAATAAAATATGTTTCATTTACCAACACCTTCCCAGGAAATCTTCCATTTAAACTTTTCGGAATGGAGGCAATTCTATTTTAAAAGCTCTCTAGGAAAAGAGTCGACAAGGCAACTAAGTCATTTAACACTGGAATCCCTCCTTACCTATCTTGAATTCTTCCCAGTCAAATCCCATTATCTCATGTCCACTCTGCCTCCTACATGGAAATACAGGCTGTCTCTCTCCACCTCTCCTTAACCCCTAATCCTGTTCCTAAGCCTCCCTTTGCTGGGCTGAATAATTCCTGTGTTTTCAAATGGTTTGCTGCCCCCCGCTCTGCCCCACCATCTCACCACACACACTTTCTGAGCCCTCTTGTCTAGTCCGACAATAATGGCATCCCAGAGGTGACCATCTTCCCAATTATAAAACCTGACATCTAACCTCTTGAGAAATCTGACACAGGGTGAACTCAGGCAGTTCAATTTTCATTTTTAAATCCATTTAGCAAATATTTATTCTGCCCACCAAGTAGAAGAAAATGTGTTCAACCTAATGGGAGTCAGAAAGGGGAAGATAGGTTTCTACCTTCAAGGACCATAAATCTTAAGTCTGCAAATAGCTAAATGAAGAACATGGTAATGGTTCAAGAGATAATGTTGGCTGACATAAGATGCATTTCTACAAGACTCTGAGGGGCTGTGAATACCAGGAGGGTACACATGGCATTTGGGCTTGGGAAGAGTTCAGTTTTCTTCCATGTCTACTATAATTGGGGCAGGTGTTACAGCTTCTGATCTCTTTTATAAGTCACTGGAGAAATAAATGTACAAGCATTACAGATCTGAATGTTCCAGGCAGAGAGAAGATAGGGGTCATAAATGTACCCAAGACATTCTCTGGCTTTATTCTTTGATGGTTGAAACAAGAAGGCTGCTAAGGATCATGTCTCTTCCACCAAATCCTTTTAGGACTATGGCTCTAACCTGAGGGTTCTTTAAATGAGATTTGGGGCTCTAAGGACACTGGTTGCAGGCTCTACTACTAAAATATGACAGGAGGGCAGGGATTCTACGAACAACTGGGCATGGAGATGAGGGAAAGCTATAATATTATACACCCCCCAACATGACCAGGCTTCAGAGAAGCTACATCCAGGCCATTTACCAACACCCAGCAGAAGTAGCATTCAGGGAGGGTAGAATGAAGACAAATTCTCTGGAAAGGATGAAATGAGGAAATGATATTTGATCCCTGCCCTCCAGTACAGTTCTGAATAACACCTCCTGTCCAGATAGTGACTCCTAGGCAAGAAACTTAGACAAAGAGGCATGCCTTCCCCCATGAGGATTGTGGTAGAAGAACCACGATACTGATCTTACTTTTAGCTTTTCTGACATGTTATCATGGATGATAATCATTGACTAAGATATATCAGTGTTTTTCATCCCTTTATGGAAGGTACTTTTGATTCCATTTATCTCTAGCTCTATGAAGCCCTGTGTAAATAATTTATTAATTCGTATTTCCTCATAGGTGAACATCTTTACTTCCTGATGGCAAAGCCTTTGAATTCTTGACCTATATGATTCTTTCAATGTTTATTGAATGTGGTTTGCAGAAATTGTACCTACCATAATTTCACATCTATAACACAAGGAAGTTTTCTTTGATGTTTTTCCTTCTTGTTCAGATTTTCTGAATTTTGCTACTTTCAGCAAATAGGTAGCTTCTGTGTTTTTCCATATTCCAGGATATCATACTGCAGGGATCGATCAGCTCTTACATGTTTGTCTCTATTTTTAAAGGGTGGGAAGGTTAAGGGGTGGGGGGGATGTCCACCAGTAAAACTTAGATGAGAGTTTATTTGTTTGTTTGGTACTGAGGATTGAACTCAGGAGTGCTTTACCACTAAGCCACACCCCCAGCACTTTTTATTTTTTGAGACAGGGTCTCACTAAGTTGCTTAGGGCCTTAGTAATTTGCCAAGATCAGCAATCCTCCTGCCTTTAGCCTCCCAAGTCAGTGGGATCACAGGTATGTGCCACTGTACCCAGCCAGATAAGAGCTTTTTAAGATCACTTTCTCTACTTCTTTTTGGTTTTCATTTTCTTTACTTGATCTTCATTTGATCTGCTTTATTTTATTTTATTTTATTTTATTTCTTTGAACCCAAAGATGCTTTAACACTGAACCACATGCCCCGCCCTTTTAAAAAATATTTTATTAGAGATAGGGTCTCCCTGAGTTGCTTAGGGCCTCTCTAAGTGGCTAAGGCTGGCTTTGAACTCGAGATCCTCCTGCCTCACCCTCCTGAGCCACTGGGATTACAGGCATGCCCCCCTGTGCCCAGCTTGATGTGATTTTTATCCCAACTAATCAGTTTGTGAATTTATTTCTAAATTTATTTTTCTTTCTCCTTTCATAATTTCTGCTTTTGCCTGTTTTCCATCTTCCTATTTGCTCTGTTTTTGCTCTCATGAGCATGATACTTTATTTTTATCCATTGTGTGACAAGTCAACTCTATTTTGATGTGCTCTATTTTGAAATTTTAACAGTTCAAAACTTTTTAGGTTCCTCTTTAAGAGTTATTCAGCAGAAATTTATATTTGTTTTGCTTTCTTTTGTTTTTAGATTTACAAGTGATTGAGTATGTTTGCTTAAATTTTTATTATTAACCTCCAATTTTATTGTACTATAGTTGGAATCGATAACCTTTACAGTTCTTTTGTTTTCCCAAGGAATTTATTGAATTTTCATAGCCTATTATTGGACCAAGATTTTTATAATGAATCCATTATGGCCACTTTATACAATAAAAAGGTGGATAGCAATATATTTATTGAGTCCTGTGCACTTTGTGATATGCAACTCTTTCATTCCCTTAATTTTTTATGTTCTTAATTTGTCGAAGATGGAGAGAGGTGCAGTTCTCACAGATTTTTGCATTTTTGCATTTCTTTTATTTCTAAGTTTTTGATTTCTATGTTGAAATGCTGCCTGGTTGGCCACCTACATTTTAAATAATTTCTTAATAAGGATTTAACTTCCAATAATGAAAATGACACTTTCTCACTTAATGATTTTTTTTTTTTTTGTCCTGAGTTTAATTTACCTGAAATCTCTATTGCTGCCTCTACTTTCTGTTGGTCGATTGTTGCCTGGTGAATACAGTTTATCTTTTGATTTTAAGTTTTTAACATTGTTATTTCATTTTGTTTCCCTTAGAAATGGTTTATTTTTGGACTTTGTTTTTAGCAAATTTTTAAGAGTCCTTTTTTATAAAAGGAATTTTAATTCTTGTTTAAATACTGATTTTCTGTCTTTTTTTTAATTTTTAAATTTTTAAGTTGGACACAATACCTTTATTTTTATTTATTTATTTTCATGTAGTGCTGAGGATTGAACCCAGGGCCTCATATGTGCTAGCTGAGCACTGTACCGCTGAGCCACAACCCCAGCCCCTGATTTTCTGTCTTAACCAAATGTTTACACTAACATTTATCTCATTATTCTACATACCCTATATTTATGAGCCTTATTGCTTCCTTAGTTTTCTTTTCTTTTCTTTTTGCCAGAGAGAAAGATGGTAAATTTCTAAAAGGTAGAAAAACTGTATTTACTCTAATGAACTAATTCAAGAACATTATTTTTTATCATTCTTTATGTGTAAATAATGAGAAATTTTACTTTCCCCACACATGTTCCAGCTAATCTTTGCATAATATAGAATATAAGACTCTAATAATTTTTGGGGGGGCTACTAGGGATTGAACTCAGGGGCACTTGGCCACTGAGCCACATCCCAGCCCTATTTTGTATTGTATTTAGAGACAGAATCTCACAGAGTTGCTTAGTGCCTCGCCATTGCTGAGGCTGGCTTTGAACTCAAAATCCTCCTGTCTCAGCCTCCTGAGCTGCTGGGATTATAGGCATGCGCCACCGCATCTGGCCCTCTAATAATTTTTAATTCGTAATTATTATTACTAAATTGTCAATTACTATAGTAACTGGAATTTCTTTCCAAAACTATTTTTAATATGTGTGTTTACTTTTGCAACTTTTCAAACAACTTCTTTGGATACAGTCCAATGGGTTTAGTGTATTTAATTGTTCATAACTGTCCCTTAAGTTAAATCTTAATAAGTATTGACTTTGCATGTTTAAGTTACTGCCTTTGATTCATCTCACTTGTCACTGGAATAGATTTGTATAAATTTGCAGAACTGGTGCATGGGTGGTATATTTTCAGAGACCTCACATGTCCAAGTACGACTTACTCTTGCCTTAAAATCTGAAAGCCATCTGGCTGTGTGCAGAATTTATGAGTAACTACCTATTTCCTTTAGGAAAGAAAAAAAAAGACTTTATTCTGGAGTTCGCAGTTAGGAAAAAGAGAAGACTGGCAAGGGGGGCCAACTTTTATTAAAATATGAAATATTTTAAATTTATACCACTGTTCAAAGATTATTAAAATTAGACAAAGGTAAACCCATCATCCAGATTTAACATAATAAAACATTTTTTTTCACAAACACTTCAGATATCTTTCTTTTATGCAAAGAAATGGAATTTAAAAGTTACTAAACTCCTAATCTGATTGTTGATGAGAATATTTTGCTTTAATCTTAACACTTTCCAGTCTCTGTCCACATGTGCATGTATATGTGTCATTCTTATTGAAACAGACATATCTTGTATTGATTAATTTTTTTTCTTAGTTCAGGAAAGTGATAATTTTTTTTTATTTTGAGATAACAGTAATTATAATATAACTTGTTGATTTACATATATATGTCTCTATATATACACATGTACATAATATACATTTACACCTGTGTGTCTACATCTATTATATATATATATATATATATATATATATATATATATATATATATTTATATATATATATATATATATAAATATCTGCATATATACTATTTATTTCTCTGTGTAGGTATATAGTTTATATGTAAGTATATCTGAATAGAATTTATAGATAAGTTTATTTCACACTTATATACATATATTGTACACACATATAGTGGAAATCAATGAGAAGATAACTTCCTACTTTCATAACTATTAAGAAGTCTATGTGGGAGAGGAGAAAGTCCCTTAGCGTCACGGAGATTGGTGCTACATAGTGGTATTGGCTATTTCTTCCTCTCGGGTTTCTTTCTTGAGGATGTAGATTTGCAGTATATTAGATTATCAGGTTTTTGTTTGATTGATTTTACTATTATTTTTTCTATATTAGCATGCTTCCTGACACTGGGAATTCTGGAGTTTGATTACCTTGAATGCACGTTTTCATTTACTCTGGTATTTGTGCTTGTTTCCTTTGGTTGATTTGCTTTTCACACACTAGCCAGATCCCCTCCTCTGTCCTTTTGTAATCTCTTATTTCACGACATCCATGCTTCCTTGATGTTTTATGAGAACATCAGGTTTTACAGTCTGTAGTTTCCCAGAATGATCATGAGGCTGAGGATGAGGGTTACAGGGAGAAGGACCACTATGGACTTGCTTTGTTCCATGGGCATTTTGTTTATTGATTTGTTTACTCCACAGCTGGTGCCAGCGTCCTCTCTATTTTATAGATGAGGAACTTGAGTCCCACAGACTAAGTCACTACCAGATGAAAGAGCTAGAATATGAGCTCAGACATTTGGTTCCCAAACCCCCACATTCAACCATGAAACTATGACTATGGGTATCATGTGGTATCAAGTACACTTCCTTTGCATTTAGGGAACAATCAATTTTTTCCTTTATGCTAAGCTCTTTAAAAACTTTTGTTCTTATGGAACACTTGAACATTAGATATACCCTCTTAATAGATTTGCACTTGTACAATACAATATTGTTTCTAGAGACACAGTGTTACATGGCAGATCTTTAGAACTTACTCGTCTTGCTTAACTAAAATTTTATGCCTGTTGAAATAAAAGGAGATCCTGCAACATGCAGCCTGAGTGAATCTTAATTTTGTGCTGAGTCCAACAGGCCAGTCTCAGGACACACTTTGCAGATTCCACTCACTAGGTACGGATACTTTTTTCCATAGATCTCCACATTTCTTTTTTTTTTTTTTTTTTTTTTTTTTGCTCTTTATTCAAATTCTTTTTTATTTTTTTTTTTCTTTAGGCAATGCTGGGGATTGTACCCAGGGCCTTAAACATGCTAAGTGAGCACTCTATGACTGAGCACATCCCCAATGCTTTATCCCAATTTTCAAACAAAGACAGACTTGTCTGCATGCAGCATTTGTCTAACAGATCTAACTCCTCTCAGAGTCACCTGACGAGTAATGCTAGAATTTTTCCTCAGAGCTGACATTTGAGAACACACTTATACACCATACAAATTTTTCATTGCCTAAAGTTTTCTATCCAGTATTATTCCACTTAGTTGAGTTATAGAAGCATAGACATGACTGGGTATTATTCTTTCTTCTGTCTTATGTAGCTGTTTTGCAGGTGGGGACAAATTCTCCTAAACATTAGTAATGTTTTCAGTGAATAATTTTTCTATCTAGTACTACTGAACTTTTTCATCTTTCAATTTGTTTTCAAAGACAATGCAAGAGAAACGTGGAGAAAGTGAATCTGGCACAGCCAGCGGATCATAATTCTGAAGGCACTCCTTGTCATATCCCTTTGTTGGGCTAGTTTTCCCATTTCCCACAGAAGGCTCATCACGGCTGTTCAGCTTGCTATTGGCTGGCACCTTAGGACTCCAGCCTTCAGCTTTGCCTCATAAAATGAAGCAATTAGCCAAGGAGTGAAGTTTTAAAATCTCAACGAGAAGGAGGAAAAGAAAGCAGGCACAGAATCCCCAGAGTGGCCCCAGTCTGGCTTAAATTGCTGTTGAATAGCAGAACTGAATCGTGGTTTCCCTCATATGTTTGTTTCCTTAAATTCATCTCCACTCTGTCATTACTTGACCACAAAGGGAAAGTGTTCTGTTGTCACTAAATTACTTGCCTGAACAGGGAAAGACATTCATATTGGTTTAATCCTCATTCATAGCTATGAAAATGTGCCCTCTTTCTCATGAAACTCAATTCATTATTGGAAAATCCCACTGCTAACATGAACACATTGAATTATTCCATTGAGTTTTATTGCTTTAAAAAGCAATTCCTTCATCAATGAGAGAAGCATAATATATTAAGAGAGGAAAAAATATTATAGTTAATGGCAAGGACGCCTTATGTGAATTTTCTCTCTGAAGGGTTTCTTGAGATTTAGGCCCATGATATGTAAAGTATATTTTACTATTATGCTCTTATTATTTTATTATTCTATTATTTCAAATTTTAAGACATGGAATAAAAATCATGTTCTGGATATAAAACTAAGCCTTGGATCCTTTCTCTGTCCATTTAATGCAACCTCAGACTAAGTATATACTCTGATGTATGATCTTTTCTTAACTATAAAATAAAACTCACTTGACCCCCAGTTTATAAGCAACGGTTATTAGGGAATGGCAGAAGTGCTTATTGTCATTTTTCTTGTCTCTTGAAGTATTAATTCCATGCATTTTAGTTAAGATAA
Source organism: Marmota monax (assembly GCF_021218885.2). NCBI lineage: Eukaryota > Metazoa > Chordata > Mammalia > Rodentia > Sciuridae > Marmota > Marmota monax. Next base: position 4,788,324 of record NW_026692356.1, on the reverse strand, counting down.
AATATAAGTTACCCACCAATATTCTGTCATTTTGCTGACCTACTGTTAGACACAGTCACTATTTCACATATAACATTCGTATCTCTTTTGCTTTTCAAGAGAAATATGTTCATGAAGCTTTGTCAATTTAAATGCTGACTACAGGAGCAAACATACACAGATATTAAAAATCTGCAGAACAATCACAAGATGACATGTTAACTGAGCTTTATTGTATTTATTTCTTGCTTTAAAATCCCCCCCACAGAGTTGAGCCTTTAAGAAATCAAATTTAAAAAGCACAGTATTTTTCATATTCCAAAATCCCGTGCCCTGCGTTATGCAGGGGAAACATGTTTTATTCAACTAGTAACGTTGAGATTCCACAGCATCTCGAGCCGGTTTCTGGCTTCAACGTGTGCTGTGAGCATCCGCTGCCCTCTTTGTTCTTTCTCTACATGTTGCCGGCAGTCATCGTGGATGCTGCTGCCAAGAATAGCATCTTTAGGCAGTTCTGAATGTCGCTGCCTGCTCCTTCTGTTGCGTCATTCCCCATGTCCCTGGTAGGCCAGCAGGACACTGGAACAGGAAGAGCCTCCATTGTCTATGTTATTGCCAGACCCATCTGCCGTGGCTGAGATGACGCTGAGTCCTGAGGTGTTTAGGAGACCCTCATCTGAAGGAGGGGAGTACAGGTGAAGGACAGGTTAAACTGTAGCCAACTGCTGACGTGTGACCAGTTTTCACCCACCAAAAAGAGCCATTTCATGTGGTTTAGCTCAATACCTTCCCCTCCTGCTATTAGAATTGAAGAAATGACATGTCTAGGCATTCTCAGGATGAATTTCTTTCTTCATCTCCTCCTCCTGTCCCTCCCCTTTCCTCCTCCTTTCTCTTCTTTTCTCTCTCCACTCCTCTTCTTTCTTCTTCATGTCCAGAACTCTTTGGGAATATGACTTAGGGATCTGTAAGGAGAATCTTCTTTCTCATTCTCCTTTGTTTTCCTTTAATAACTTGGGGTGGGGAGAGGTAGAGAACAACAATATTGCCGAATAAACAATCATCTCCAAGTTATTTTCCCCTTTCAAAGCTTGGCAACAGTGACTTCACAAAGAATACACTGTAACTAAGTGGATTTCACTGAGAGCTGGAGCTCTGTATTTCCCAGCGTCTGACTTACGAAAGCAGAACTTTTGCATGCCAGCCACCATCAGAAGCAGATGGGGTGATCCGGAAGGTGACCTGTGATGTCTCTCACCCTAATTCTGAGTTTCACCATTGCCCTTTGCTAGCACTGTAATGCTTTCAAATGTTGAAGGTCAAGGTCTCAGTTCATACAAATCTGAATGACATTGTCTCTCAGATTTCCCTACTTTTTTATTTCATTATGGACTAAGTAAAGTTCATATTCTTTAGTATTACTTGTAAGACTATGCTCTGAACTTATCATGCCCTTGGTGAGTTTTATATGTGCTGGTCTGGGGCCTACCGATACTCTCAACACATGCACATGTGTGTGCACTCACAAAGACACAGAGTACTTTCACCATCTCTTGGCTTCTCTTCATTTCTGGAACATATCTTGTATTTACATGACCACAACTGCTTATTCATTCTGGTTTTCCTGAAATTTAAACAAACCAGAGCCCAGAAGGAATACTGTCATCTTTGTGAAGGTTGTCCCATGAAAATCAGCCCTCTGAGCCTTTGCATGTATGCACAGTGCCACTGGGCATGACTTTGGGTCCTTGCTCTTTTTGTGTCAAGTGATTATCTGTGTGTATGCCTGGATCTCTAGCTATTGTATTCTTTGTCCCTGGGACAGTGTCTGGCATGAGGTAGGGGCTAAATATGTGATTTTTAACATAAAATGATAGGTCTTTACAGATCCTATGAAGGTACCTGCTTCAATTAAGGTACATGTTTAAAGAAAGGTGTTTTCTATGGGTATAAAAAATGTAAATTAAAAAAACAAGGTATGAATGATAGATGGTTGTTCTTAAAAATCGTATAAGAAATATCATAAATAGTTATGGTCTGAATCTAGAATCAAATCTAATCTTTGAGCTGGCAAGAAGCCAGAAGAGGCAAAACTTGTTTTTGTGATGAGCTGTATAATGAGCCTCATATGACTTCCTGAATTTGGCAGGAATAATTATATAAAAGGTATGAATTCAGGCAAGAACATTTTTTTTCAGAGTACATCACAAAAATTGTTCCAGAATCCCCTGGAAAGAAAAATGGAAACCTTATATATTATTTTCCCATTGGCAATGTAACTAATTAACACAAACTTAGTGGCTTAAAACAACAACAAATTTAACAGCTTACAGTTCTGGAGGTCAGAATCCCTTCAGGAGGCTCCAGGGCAAAATCCATGCCCTTGTTTTTCCAGCTTCTAGAGGCCATTTCCATTCCTTGACTCATGGTTCCTTCCTTCCTCCTTCTTCAAAGCCAGCAATTTAGCATTTTTTTGCATTTCTCTTTTTCTCTGATTTCTGCTTCTGTTATTGCATCTCCTCCTCTTTGCTTCTCTTTCCCTTATGAAGATACTGACAATGACATGGAGCCCACCTGGACAATTCCCAAGATCCTTTGACATTCTGCAAAGTCCCTTTTACCATGTAAAGTAACATATTCATGAGTTCCAGAGATTAGGAAGGTGGCTATCTTTGGAGGACCATTATTCTGCCTATAGCATTTATGAGAAAAGAAAGAACTCAACCTTCCCTGTGTCAACAATATTGCCAAATAAACAATCATTTCCAAGTCTAACAACCTGGTTAGATGATCTCTTGTATTTTAAAATCAGTGTTCTATCCAAGATCATCTTCCTCCTTCCTTCCTTCCTTCCTTCCTTCCTTCCTTCCTTCCTTCTCCCACCCTCCCACTCCCTTCCCTCTTTTTTGTAGGTATTCATCAAATCTCTATTGAATGTCCAGCCTGATTAATTCCAGGTTAGTGGTACCAAGAGAAGTCACTTGACCATCTACCTCCTCTTTGTTCCCTCAAGACAAATCTATCAGTTTCAGACTCATTCAACAGCCTTTCAGAATATAACAATGCATGAGAATTTCATAAACAAGTTGAAGCATCATCACTTTAGAACATTTATTGATCATTTAAACTTCCAGATTGTAAGCAAAGTACTTCCAGAGACAGTGCCCTCTTGGTACTTTCTCCTTTTGACAGATGAGACCACTGCTAAGAAGAATCTGATAAGATAAGTACTGGACATGCATGTACATATAAAAAAGCAAATGAGTAATATGCTGACATTGTTTTTTAAGATGTTTGTGGTTGGCCATGCGAGGGGCTGTCGCAGGAATTGCATTTCTAGACAGGGTGGGATTGGGAGGGGGATTTTTGTCTGGATGTCATTGCTTCCTGGCTTTGCAGTTGAGAATGGAGGCCTTGGAAGCCTCTCTTAAGCTTTACACTCTCTGTCGCCAGTTCTAAAATAACCAGGGACTGGCAGAAGCCTAGAGCTATTTCTTCCCAGAGTTGTAGCATTGTTGATTTTTTTTCCTCCTAAACTCCACTTGGGAACTGCTCTAATGCCAGTCCAACTTGCAAAGCCATCTGATATGAGCACATCATCCCATAAGCATTTCTGACAGGCAGTGTCACTATGCATCTTTTTTATCACCCTCCTTTTTACAAGGTATCACAGATAGCACGCGAAGTTCAACTGTGATTAATAGGACTCTTTCACCATTGACTTCACTGGGCTCTAGCCTACTAGGAAAATGTGGCTACTGATAAATCTCATGTGATAAGAGCTGTGTTCTGTAAGCAGTTGGGGCAGGCGTTCCGGCGCATATTATTATGACAGGGTGAGAGTTTGCAAAGTTCAATTGAATCAACTGGGCCTCTTGTCCAATTGATTTTGTTTCTGTAGAGCAAGATTAACAAATACTGATAGTACTGAAATCCAAGTGCTCTGTTTGGCTACTCATGTATATATTTTTATAAACACACCCAGAATATTATATACACCTTGAAAAGATTGTTGTAGGTGTCCTTTTATTTTCTTTCCCAGGATTTAGTAATCAAAGCTTCTGGTGGGATACTAAGTTGAAAATTTTTAAATCATCCTTAAAGGGAGGGAAGGGAGTAGAGTTATTCTGGGCCACCTTTTGATGTCATAGCTGTGCATATGGGGAACAGTTTAGCTCGTCAAGTTGGATATGTGCATAATATTTATGGATTAAATCAGTAAATGACTTGGGGTTGCTACCTTTCTAAATGACAAGAAATGTAAATAGTGAAAAAAACACTTTGGGTTTGATTGGAGCATGAAGAACAGAGACGTTGCTTCAAGGCATGACTTGCCTACGGCAAACATTTTGAAGGTAATTTAATTGTGCTCTCTACGAAGGGGCATGGAGAAGACTTTCTTGTGAATTGGATTCTTTGGGGGGAAGAATTGGAGAAACAGTTTCTTCTCACACCTGAAATAAAAGCATAGCTAAAAATTATCATTTGATGATTGAGCAGTATGCAATTGTAAAGACCAGTTGGATAATGAATTCAGATATTTATAAAGGTAAGAAGCAGAGAGCAGAAGTTTTTATTTTGCATAAGAGAATCTTTGTGTAAAAAGAAAAAAGACAAAGCTCACCCTGTCCAATGTCTTTGTCAACTCTTATCTGTATCCCATGAAGCTACACTGGACAGTCTGGGTCCCCCAAACTTGGGGAAATTATTTTGCTTCCAGGTCTTCAATTGAACTGTTCCCTTTCCACAAAACACTTCTGGTGGCCCTTCAAGACCTAAAACAATAAGTCATCACCAAAATTAGTATGTAACTCTTTTCTGAAGCCCTCGACCACATTGTACAGCTTTCTTTGTGTATCAATTTATTGTTATTTATCTCCAGAATGATCTTTCTTCACAGTGGATGGTGAGTTCCTTGGACTGGGACCATGTTACTTGCACCGTTGTATTTCTACCCTGTCTTATGCAAACAAGTCACAGACCCTCAGTAAGCGCTTATTAAATACTTAAATGAATTTGTGCCCAGAAAAGAGACACCAGTCAGTCAAAGGGACAGCCTATAACCCTCCTTTGTACTTCTTATCTAGTCAATTAAATGTAAAATTCTTAACATAAAAACCCTCTCTAATGAAGAAAGCCAAAAAAGGTTGGGAAACTTAAAATCTTCTAATATAAAATGATTGTGTGAGTAGATCCAACAGAAAAGAAACTAAGCCTCGGGGATTTTCACTTTGAAATCCATGGATTTGCTTTCTTCTTGTTTTCACCTCTTCCCAATAATTCCATGTGGTAGAGGCATTTTGCAGAGATTAATCTACATGTAATGAAGTTTCAAGGAAATCATATACTGTTTTTTTATGGGGCTCTAGGATCTTTCTTTTCTTGGCAGCATGGTTCAAATGTGATAAATAAACTGATATTTATCACTGCAGGTGACATCTTTTCCCCCTTACCCAAGCAAGTGTGTATTATTGTGAGTAGTTTCTTCATTAATATCAGAGGTTTTGTGTACAGTGTCAGAACTGGAAGCTATCTGATAATCAAAAACATGAAAGATCCAAGTGATAAGTTTTGTTTTCAAAAGATTTCTGGTGGTCTCTGACTCATGTCAGTCTGTCCTCTGATTTCTAATAAAAGTAATGGATGAATATTCAGACCTACCCTAGGATTGGGCACTGATACTAAGGACTGCTGCCACCTCAGCTCATGCACCTGCTAATCAAGAAAGCATATAGCATCTCTCTCCTCTTGGAACAGAATGGTACACCAAAGTGACACAATTTAAACTCTGGTTATGATTCTAAGGAAAGTAAGCAGCTTACCTGGAAGGAATACTTTTCTTCCTTGGAGAGTATACAGTCTTTTCTGAGCATGACAAATTTCAGGCCATTACAGACAGGAGAGTTGTCCTATACAAATGTAGGTCAATTTTAAACTTAATCTTCTAGACTTCCAAGGTATAGAGACTGCTGAGATGTAAAAAATGGGGTCAAACTCATAAAGGGCTTTCCCAAAATTCCCATTGATAGTACTGTCATGTCATATGGATGTTATTACTTTTGATGACTCTTCTCTCTCTAGTCCAAAATAAGAGTAAAATAGACAAAGAGATTGAGGATAATGACAAACCAACTTTGATGAAGATCCAAATGGACAATTGTCCAAATCTCAGGAAATTGGTGGTATTTCCACATGACTTTATCGCTAGGCACAGATGGCTCAAGGTGGCTTGTCCACATCACAGATAGTGAAGCAAGTAGGAAAGACAATAGATTTGGAATTTGCAGCCATAGGACTGCATAATACTGCCACTCACCAGCCATACCATCTAGGTCAACTTATGAGTCGGGTAGAACTTCCTAAAATGTCACAGGAAGAATGCTCTGGATGCGAAAAAGCATGATATATAATTCAGAGGTTTGTTAACTAATTCTTCATAATTTGATTTTTTTTCACCTGATTAATATGAATGCAATTCTTTTTGTTTGCATACTATGTTTTTTTCCATTTGTTAAAAAAAAAAAAAAAAAAACCTAATTTTGAAGCACTATGCACTCTCTACCTTGGAAGACAAGATGTCTGCCAGAGGTGAACTCTGGTTTTGTTTTGGTGGCTCCCAAAACTGATGTGCAAGTTGATATCTTCTATTTGCACAACAGAGAAGAAAAAGGAAAGTGATTGAAGAGAAGAGAGAGCATAGTGGATAGCACAAAATTCACTGTGGTGTTTTTTTTTTTCTCTCTTTTATTTAGTTATTTCCAAAATATTGGACATAAAGAAATTTTGGATTACTCATATTTCTTCACCCATACATTAGTGACCATCTGGGAATAGACTGTTGTCACCCTTTCAGACATGAATCCTTAGCCGCAGAGGGTTACCTGAGGAGCAAGCAGTACTTACACCCTGTACTCAAATTTCATGGGAGAACCGTTGTTACTTTCTCTAAAACATGTTCGAAAGAGAACCTCTTAGTGCTGGATGTGAAAAAACTAAAATATTTCTCTTTCCTCAATAATAGTTTAAATAGGCACATTTCACTGAACTTCTATGTACCAGATGCTGTACTAGGTGTATACTCAGAGTAACTCACGTAATTTCATCCTGACAACAACCCAAGAGGCATGTATTATATTTCCCATTTTTTAGATGGACAAACAGCAGCTCAGGTAGTTGACATAACTGGGACAGAGCTGGACTTCAACCCAGATCTGATTTCAGGCCTCAGTTCATTCCACACCTCGATAGTGCTGCTTCAATGTTTATTAGCTAGATGTGCAGGCTGGATTTACAGAGCAACAGGCCTTGGGGTCAAAGCACCTCTGGTTTCAAGGCTCAATTCTGTCACTTATTACCTCTGTGATCTTGGAAGAGTCTGTTAATCACTGTGACTTCATCTGTACACTGTCATTAATATTGGGCCATTAATCCTCATGGGATCCTTAGGAGGACAAATACCACAAAGTATACTGTGTGCTAGACAGACATAAGGTCTTGTGCCTATTCCATCTTGGGTGGTACTGTTTATAAGCCTTACTCTTAAAAATCTGTTTGTCTTAAAGGTTTTCTGTTATTCTAAAACATAGACATTCATCAAGGAGCACAGGCAATGTTATGCAGTAAAACCTTTATTTCATTTGAGCCAAATATATAGAAACTTTTAATATCTGCATGGGTTTTTATTATTGTTGTTTTTGTTTTGTTTTTTGATACCAGGGATTGAACCCAGGGACACTTAACCACTGAGCCACATCCCCAGCCTTTTTTTGTATTTTATTTAGAGACAGGCTCTCACTGAGTCGCTTACGGCTTCACTAAGTTGCTGAGGCTGACTTTGAATTCACGGTCCTCCTTTCTCAGCCTCCCAAGCCACTGGAATTATAGGCATGTGCCACCACACTCAGCTTCTACATTGTTTTATGTTGCTTTCTTAAACTCCAATTTTGAGAACAAGACCTAATTAGTGAAAAGGCATGGATTTCCTAAAACTCCACATAGCTTCTAGATTTTTATGGTCACAATGAGAGACTAGTTGAGCAGGAATCTTTCCTAGGAACCACAGATGTCAAATCACTTGTCCAGGGTTTGTTCAACTCTGTGGCATTCCTATCCCCCCACCCATCCCTACCTCTGTCAGCATCTCAACATCTCTTTGGCCTGCCTGAACACACACTGGTCCTCAGAATGGAAACTCTTCAAATCCCCTCTACCCACGAGGGAAGCACCCTTTTTCTGTTCTTATAGAGTGTGCCCGTCCATAGTGAATCACTTCACTTTTAAGAGAGTTTCAAATACAAAGGCTAAAAATAGTAATCAGCATGTCCCATTACCCAAACATTCTCAGAAATGATTTTTTTTATTATTGTTATTTGATTTGTAGGATAATAATAAAATAAGTTCCCACTGTAACTTGAACTATCTAGGACACAGTGAATTTGGACAATCAGTAGTTCTCCTGTTCTACCATCTGGCTCTGCATGTTGTTCCAATTCACAGGGATTCTACCATATCACCCTTGCATTCTATAGAGATTTCATGAAGAAAGGCACTGGGTATTAATATAGAAAGTACAAAGCATGTAAAGATTTTTTTTTTATGTTATATGTGTGAAGGAGGGTTAGGTCTTTTATTCCTTACTATTAGGTAGAGATAACAGTACTGGAAAGAAAAAGGGAGAAATTACCAAAGAGAAAAATGCCAATATCATTTTTTTTGTCTCTTTCTTTGCTTATGACTGTGTATTTTCTGACACTGGTTCCTTTTGGGCATCCCGGGTAGCATTAGAACAGAACATTCTAACATTTTGCTTTGAAGGGAGGATTAGAATTAACTGCCCTTTAAATACAGCTACAAATTAATCCAGCCCAAATCCCAATGAGGGAGGTCAGTAAAATTCTTCTTATTTCACAGATGCAGGGCATTTCACACAGAGACACAAGAGAGGGTAAATTACTTGCTCAAGGCCACACAGCAAGTTACTGAGCGGCTTGGAAGCAATTACACATAGAGAGAGATCTTAATTATTTGAGCCCTGAGATTATAGACGTGTCATGATATCTGAGGCACCCAGCAGTCACTCTGCAATCTCAGCAGTGGCCATGTCAACTGCCATGAGGTCGGGAGTCACAGCTGAAACCCACGAGTCAGGAAGAACCACAAAGAGAGATTGATAAGGAGACGGAGCCACTACTGTGTCCTTATTCAGGGCTGTAGGACCTAACATTGTGGCCTTGGTCTACCACATAGGGCTCCCAGAGCACAAGTGGGTTCCTTGTGTCTTCTAAAATCAGAGAAAATTCTAGGACCACAGCTATTGCATTCACCTGAACAGTTATCAATGTGAGTCAGAACCCTATAAATGATTTTAACAACAAATGTTTTTAACCTGACTCTTGTAGGGCAAAGAAAGTCTAAGTGACAGATTTTTTTCATTTTGGGCCCAAAAGAATTTGAAGTAATCTCAGAAGTTTACCACTTTGGGCCAGAGGCCAAATCTTGCAGTACAAAGAGGAGACATAATGGGAGCTTTAAAAAGGATTATAAAGAGACAAATAGAATAAAATTGGGGTCTGCGAATGAGAGTTGGTAACATGTTACTGGATTTCCAAAGATGAATCATCTGACTGGTTCAATAGCGCCAACATGATGGTTTTAATGTAATATCTGAAATTGCTAAGCTTTGATATTGTAAGTAGCCTGACCACATAGTGAGATTCTAAGAGTAACTTGATTTTTCTGGTATTGTTCTAAAGTGGATCTTCTTTATCAAAGGCACAGATACATGGGGGAGTTTGAAAGATAATGTGAAAATTCTTCCAGCATGGAAACTTCACAAGTTCCAGTTTATATCACCAGCTTTCAATCATACCAATAGGTCTGCTTCACAGAAAAAGTTTTTCTGAACGTCGGATATGTATGATTAACTAGAAAGTGTAATCTGTTGTGATCAACTATACAATGGATCACCAGAAAAAACAATTCGCTTTGGAAACAGGCAGCCTGTCAGGTATCATGTCTCAAATGGCAGCCAGCCAATTCATGAGCCCCTGCTGTCATCCTCAGACGATGGATTCACTGGAAATCTAGTGCGGCTTCATACCCTGTTTATAAACTGGAAAATGTCCATTTAGAACACTCAAAGCTGTTTTGTTTTTGGTTTTTTTTTAACCCACAGAATTTCTCCCGCATTGCTCACTCCCATACTATCCAGGCAAGACTGTGAAAGAGAAATAGTAATAAGAGCCAGTGCTGATGGAGAATCGAATGTGCTAACTATCACATAGTTGGCACCGTGCTGAGGGGTGTCACATAAAATCCTTACAAGACTGCCGATATTTCTACATACTACAGAGGAGACACAGAAGTACCAAGGGGAGGGCTCCTGCCTAGGGCCACACAGCTGACAGGTGATAGAACCAAGATCTAAACCCAGGCAGGCAGAGCTCAAGCCACATCATCACGGTGTCTACTGATGTTCTTCATGGACTTAACCCTCTACAGACATTTTCTCTAGAAAGTGGCATTAGTCATCTTGAGGTGACTCTAACAGTGTTATCCACCCTACACACTTTAATCTTATCTGTAATTATGAAATTGAACATTAATTTTTCAGTTCAAGAAAATTTAGGTGAATAAGATGGGATAACAGAGACAGAATTGGCCCTCATTTAGCCTCCTGATGAAACAGGAAAAAAAAAGCCAAAATGCATTAAATATAATCTTAAAATATTTAAATAAATTAAATATATTTTGGAAAAAAATAATTTGCAAGACACTGGACATCAAAGAAGGACAATGATCCTTCAGAGATGGAAACAAATGAAATGAACCACATATTGTCCCAACTTATAAAACAATTATTAAAAATTTTTTTATAAAAAACATTTTTCTTATAATTTTTTTTATTTGACACATGATATTTAAACATATTTATGTGGTACAGTACTATCTCGAGAGTTTTCCGGCCATGGCTCAGGGTATGGGAGGGTGGTGGAAGAAGAAAAATGTGGTAGACTCTCTGAGTTGAAGACACAAAGGTGAGAATCCAAAAACATGGCAGCCAGACTTCCAAGGAGAGTACTTGAAAGCTGAGGACTGTACAAGTAGAAATTGCAGAGATAGAAAGAAAGTCCCTCTTGAATACTCAGTACTGGTCAGTGCATACATGGGAAGAAATTACTAGAATCTGGGGAGAGAACCACCTGAAAGGGCTACAGGTAACAGAGACTGGTGCCTGTTCCCATCAATCTGACAGAATAACAGGTATAGTTTATAGGAAGGTCTTCCCTCAATAATGGGAGATCATAAGCCATAAATAAAACAAGACCCAACTACATGCTGCCTGTAAGAAATGTGCGACCAATATAAAATTATAAATGGGTTAGAAAGGGAAAGGATGAGAAGGGATACACCATGTGCCCTGAGTGGAATAGTATCTGCAAATTATTCATGTCCACCCAGAATCTCAGCATATGACCTTAATGGGAAATAGGATCTTGGGAAATCTAATTAGTGAAGATGAGGACATATTGGATTGGGGTGGATTCTAAATCCAATATAACTGCTGTTCTTATGAGAAAAGGAGACACAGAGACACAGGTACCCACAGAGATGGACGTGTACAACAAAGACAGAGACTGGTGACATGCAGCTGCAGCCCAGGAATGCCAAAAATCTTTGGCAAGCAGCAGAAGGTGGAAAGAGGTGATAGGTTTTCTCCAGTCTTCAGACAGAGCATGGCCCCGCCAGCACCTTGATCTCATATCTGTGGCTTCCAGAACTGTGAGAGAATAAACTTCTATTGTTTTAAGTCACCTAGTTTCTGGTAATTAATTATAGCAGTCCTGAGAGACTAATAGAGATTTTAATACTAGGAAGTAGTGCTGTTGTACAAATACCTAACCATGTACAGGTAGGCTGGGAGAGGGTTAGAGGCTGGAAGAATTTTGAGCCACCTGATAGGAAAAGCCAAGTTGTCTTGAAGAGATTGTTGGTAAAAAATATGGGCACTACGGATGATTCTAGTGAGGGATCAGGGGAAGGTGAAGACGGTGAAAGAAAAAGCTCCTATCTTCTTGGGGAAAGCATGTCATCAAGAAAGAATGTTGTTTGAAATAGAAACACTTCAGGTGAGGAAAGAGGCATAATAAGAAGGAACAATTAAGCTAAAAAGAACTAGGAACAATTAAGCTAAAAAGAACTAGCACATGATGATGATGGGAAAAATTGTCAACCTATCCAGGCAGAGAGTATGCTCTAAGAGAGGGCCAAGGGTGTGGCAGGACATACAGGTCCAACCATCTCAGCCGAAGCCAGGAATAGGAATGTGTAATCCAGGAAGGATCTGTGGCAAATCCTCCCGTGTAATGACATGGATTCCCTGACACACAGAAGATCATCAAGATTTTTGAGAATATTCTATCTGCAGAAACACTGACAGATTGTGCTGAGAGGAACAAAGACAAGATGAAATGAAAGAAGAATGTCAGACTTCTGGGATTCCACAAGCAGGAAACAGGCTGCTAGAATATCCCAAGTACCATCACACTCTACCCTTCAAGAAAAAGAGACAATGCCTTCAAAGGCAGAGCTGCTGCAGAGGCTCCGGCCACAGAGCCAGGCCCGGAGGAGGGGCCAATGTGTTCTCCACAGGCCAGAATCGAGCTGGCTCAATCTCCAGGGGGCTCCAAGACTGGATCCAGTTAAACAGAATGATTGTGAGACACTAGAAACTGCTGGAACTTTCCCTGCTGAGTAGTAAACTTTCCATAGACCAATGAAGTGGTAAACTTTCCATAGACCAATCCCTGAATTTTTTCAATGTTCTCCCTTTTTGAAAGGGGTTGTCTATCACATGTCAGACTTGCCATTGTACTTTGAAGAAAGATAATTTGTTTTCAAGCATCAGAGGTGCAGATGGACAGGAATTTTCCAAGATTAGATCATACTTAGAATCTCACTCACACCTAATTTAGATGATTTATATGATGATATTTGGAACTTCAGAAAGACCATGGCCATGCAATATACCTTGGGCTTCTTGCCTCCAGAACTGTGAGAGAGTGTTGTTTATGTTGTCTTAAAATACCTGTGTTTTCTGGAATTTTATTACAACAGCCTTAAGAAACTAATACACTAATCAAACGAAAGTTGCAGTGACTCTGTTAGTAACAGATGAAGTCAATTTCAGAGTAAAGTATTGCCAGAGATAAAGAGGTTATTTAGTGATACAGGGGTTATTTCACCAATTTACCCAGTGGAAATAGTAACCCTAAACTTTTATGCATCTAATAATTGAGATTTAAAATACATAAAGCAGAAACTGTTAGGAGAAACAGACAAATCCAGAATAGTCAGAGAGTTTAATATTCTTCTCTCAATCATTGATAGAACAAATAGATAAGGAATCAGTAAGAATATAAGACATTTGAACAACACTTCAAACAATTTGACCTCACTGACATTACCCAACAACAAGAACACACATTCTTTACAAGTGCATGAGGAACATTTAACAAAAGAGACTCTGGGCCATGAAGTAAGTCTCAATGAATTTTAAAATATTCAAGTGAGACAAAGTATATGAATGACAGAAAAATTGAATGAGGAATTAATACCAAGAAATATCAAATATTTGAACTAAAATAATATACCTCAAAATGATCAATGGGTCAAATAAATCAAATGAGAATTAGAAAGTACTTTAAACTGAATAAAAATAGAAACACAGCATATCCAAATTTATAAGATGCCACTAAGCAGGATTTTGGGGGTCCTTTTAGCACTAAACCCCTTGTTAGAAACCAAGAAAAGTCACAAATCAATGACTTCACCTTCTGCATTTAAGAGACTTTTTAAAAGGCTAATTAAATACAAAACAAGAGTAAGATAGGAAATAATATATATCACAGTGGAATGGGAAACAAAAAAACAACTGAGAAAATTAACAAAGCCAAATATTGGTTCTTGGAGAAGATCAATAAAGTCACTAAGCCTCGAGCTAGACTGATTAGGGGAAAAACATGATTTATTAATATTAAAGATTAAAGACATAACATTATTAGAGTCTACAGATATTAAAAGGCTAATCATGGATATTAGAAATAACTTTCTACCAATAAATTTGACAACTTTAATTAGGGGCCATCAAAATTTTTCTATAATAGGCCACATAGTGAATAGTTTAGACTTTGAGGGACCTATATTCTATGTCACTTTTTTTTTTCAAACCTTAATTCATAGGCTGACCCCTGACTTAAATAACATGAACAATTATTGCAAGATACAAATTTTCAAATCTCATTTAACAAGAAGCAGATAACCTGAATATCCCTATATCTAACATGAAATTGAATATTAAACTTTCTCACAAAAAAACCTGCAGATTATCACAGTTCATTAGTGAATTCTACCAAATATTTAAGGAAGAAGTAATACCACAAATTCTTCCAAACAATTTAAAAAGAGGGAGTACTTCCCAACTTATTCCAAAACCAGCATCACCCTATTGACACAAGAATAGACACTACAAGGAAGCTGTAGATCAACAGCTGATTCCAAACAAAATTTTAGCAAATTGACTACAACCCTTATTTAATGGAAATTCATCACAACCGTATGAAATATATGCTGGGAACTCAAACTTAGTGTAACACTTGAAAACCCATTTGCATAATTCATTGTATTGACAAACTAAAAGAGAAAAATCATGTAATATCTCAGTAGATGGAGAAAAGGATTCAACAAAATTCCTCATCTCTTTCTGATAGAAATTCTTGGAAAACTAGGAATAAAAGGTCTTGTCCTCAATCTGAAACTTCCTCAGTCTGGCAGTAGAAAAGTATATTGCTACTACCACATTTAATAACGAAAGACTGGATGATTATTTTCTCTAAAATCAGGAACTAGACAATGGTGTCTGTCCCCTTCACTTTTATTCAACATGCTATGGGAGGTTCTAGCAGTGCAAGCACAAAGTGTGATGTAAAAGGTATTCACATTGAAAAGAAAGAAATTAAACTACCTTTCAGAAGACAACATGAATTTCTAGGTAGAAACTTAATAGGATCTTTATTAAATAAACACTGCTACAACTAATAAGTAAGTTCTGCCAGTCGACAAGAATCCAGATGTACGTAGGGAAATAAATCACATTCCTGTATGACTGACTACACCAGTTATGATATCATTAAAAGTATTAAGAACATGGGACTAAACCTAACCAAAACGATGGAAATTTACACACTGAAAACATAAAATGTTGAGGAGAGAAATTAGTGAAAGCCTAACTATGCAGACTCAGCCAGAAAACTCAATGTTGTTAAGCTATCCATTTTTTCCAAAAGAATCTACAGATTTATCATAATCTTAGGAAGGGTTTTTTGGTGTAAATTGACTAACATCCATGTAAAAATGTGAAAGACCTAAAATAACCAAACGACCTTTACAAAGAAGAACAAAGTTAGGAGTCTAACACTGGGGATTTCAAGACTTTATCAAGCTGGAATGAATCCATATGAAGTGAAATCAAGATAGAGAAATAGACTGAGGCAACAGAAAAGAAAAATTAGATGTATAAGAAAAGAGCTCCATGCCCATGTGGACAACTGATTCCCAAGAAAGGTGAAAGGCAGTTCAGTGGAAAGACTGTACATTTTTCAACAGAGTATAGAATCAAATGGACAGCAATAGGCAAATAAATAACTTGTGGTCCTTGAACCACATTAAATTGACTCAAAACGATCATAGATACAGATATAAAATTTTGAACTATGAAACATCTAGAAGAAAACATTGGTGAAAAAGTTTGGTGGTTTTAGATAGGCAAAGAGTTCTTATATACAACCCTAAAACCATGAGCCAAAACTGGTACATTGAACTTTGTCAAAAAAAAAAAAAAACTTCTCTTTGAGAGACATCAAAGTCCAAATTAGGAGAAAACAATTGCTACAGATGGTACTGTACTGTGTTCATGTCTACTCCTTTCTTGCATACTTGGGGAGGGTAAATACCCAGAAGGAGTTTAAACTAAGCCTTAACCCTGTTCCTACCCTGAGAAATCCATTTTACATCCATATCTGTTCTCAAAATTCTTAATACATACATACCTTTTCCTTAGAAAGTGTCTATGCCTGAAAGCAATTAAATAAATGCTTATACGTCACTAAGTTAGAGAGTGCAATTTATAAGGTGGATTTTCTTAGATTTGCCTTTCTCTTATTTTGGATTTAAGATTGATGAAGAATTGCATTTAGATTATGTCCTACTTTTGGTGTCTCCTGACCAAGTTTTTTGTTTGTTTGTTTTTTGTTTTTCTAGCCATGATTTGTTTTATTTTCTTCTTGTAATCGTGTAATGTAGAGTTGGGTGAGCCTGGATTCAAATACACTTGACTTCTCTGAACCTTAATTTTCTTATATAAAAAATGGGCATGATGATTAAAAACTGTATTGTGAAGATTAAAAGAATTATGTAAAGTGTTAAGCCAAGTGATTAAAACACAGTATATAATAAATAATTGGTGGCTATTGGTAGAATAAATTTACTATATAAATTGCATCCAAGTCTGTTTCAGTATTTTGAATATTGACAGCATTGGTAGTTAACAGCAAATTCTCCAAGTATTAGTATCTTTGTCATTCGTGATCTTTCCTTGTGAATGGACTCACTGTCTTGTCCATCCCCGGGCACACAATCACACATGGATGGTGTAGTCTTTAGTTGCTATTAGGGTTTGGTCTAAGTTTGGTAAACTGCTAGGGAATCCCAAGGTTATAAAGCACTTTAAGAATTATTTGTTCTAACCACTCATTCCCAAGGTGCACAAACTTTATCTAAGAAAATTTATTTTCCAGGACTTCTAATTCAACTAGACACTAGTGGTGGAAATATCCTTAATTTCCAGGGTCATATTATTCAATTTTGTTTTATCTTCAAAGCTATTCCAGTGCTTAATTTTCAGTTTTTCCCCACATAAGTGGCAAAGACCTAATAAAAGCCCTTCTCACTGACTCCACATATTCAATTTATCATGCACTTTGCACCAGCTACTCTATTCTGAGGATTGATGATATGGGTGTACAAAGTGATCATGTCCCTTGTCCTTCTGGAATTTACAGTCTAACATGGGAGACAAGTGACAGGCTTGAGTTGGAATCTAGTTTTCTCAAAAAGTAGCAGTTTCACTGGTCCTGATTAGGTTCCTATTGACCACAGGCTCCATGGGTTACTAAATGAAGAGGCGGATTTATCAAAATTCCAGGACTTCATGGTTCTGGAAGTAAATAAACAGATAAATAATCAGAGGACTAGTTTTTCTAATATACAAAGTGGAGAATACACCTTTCTAATAAAAGTAATGTTTTTCCCAAAATCTTGATTTTTTTAAAAAAAATCTTCTACAAGTAAAGCATTACTTTTTTGTTCAAAGACGCATTCTCATACACATATGCATGCACACACACACACACACACAAACACACATAACATAAAAGAGAAAAAATTTATAGCTTTCAGCAGACCCTGGAGATTTAAATACCAAAACCTTTAATTTATACCAATAATTCATATACAGCTATATGGGGTGAAAAAGGTTAATGATGGAGTTTTTTTTAAGTATATTCCATTGACTATAAATGGCAGATCTGACAGTTAAAATGAAAATTGTTCCAGAAGAAACTTTAGTCAAACTAATTATTTGAGACGTTATAAGGATGTATAATTATATTCTTCACCTTTTAAAAAAAGTTTTATTACAAATGTGCTTTTAAAGAACAAGTAGAGAAATAAAAGCTGTAATTGTTCTTAATTATAGCTAACTGTAATTGCACTCAATTGCAATATGCTGAATATCACCAATGGCTAAAGAAATCCTGGCATACAGACAGTGCACCCACATTCATGAGATGGGGTATAGTTTTATGAATATTCTGTTATCTATAATTTAGCTCTTTTACTGTTGATTCCATTTCAGTTGGTTTTTCTTATTTATTTATTTTAGTGGTTGTGGAGATATAATTGTCATCTGTGAATGTATTGAAGGTTGTAGATTTCATCTGGGGTTGGTTCAAATTTTTTATTGCCACATACACAAAAAAGCACATGTTGGAGATGGTTAAATGAGAGATTTGGACATGACCACCATAGCTGAATACACTGAATACATAGATTTGAATTTTCAGAGGTAATGATGAATACACATTTAATTTATCCAGTAGGGTCCAAGAAGCAACCTGGAAATTTTGGAGGATCTAAAATAACATTAGTTACCCTTCTGCGGATACATCTCAGAATAATGTTACTTCAAATGGGTAAAACAGTATCATGAATGGGAGGAATTTTCATCTGTCCTTGCCCATTCTGCTGAGGCTGTGTCTGCCTGTTCCAAAGGGCTAGATCCACATCCCCAGGCTGACCAGTGAAACTCTTGGAGCCCTGCCAGCCCCCTCTGCAAAAATAGAGCTGATGACACCATCTTGTTTCTCATTGAAAACTCCTAATTAAAATAAGATATATCCATTCTTGTATAATTATATCAAAACAGAGTCTACTGGCATGTAAAACTAAAAAGAACCAATTAAAAAAAAAGAAAGGAGGGATTTTTAAAAGATAAGTAGACTATTGGAAAAATAAGCAGATTCTTTAGCTTTAGGGAAAAAAAGAACATTTTATTTATTATGTGTTATGGCCATTGCCCTAAAAAAATAATAATAAAGAACACCACAAGATTCTCTCAAATCACATGAGAGCAACCTTTATTTCTTTTCCATTTCTAGGGACAAAGGCTAAGAGCTTTCAGCTCTGTAGTGAGAGTCAGCTGTGATGCAATTTCTGGTGCATTTGTTAAGGAGAATAAAATAAAAGTTCTTCGGCTGAGCTCCATTCTCTTACTGCTGATTAGAGGCCAAATCCAAGATCAGAAAAGCAACACCAGTGGCTATACCACACCCCAAATCCTTTATGTTAGGATATCTGGTAGAGGCAAAAAAAAAAAAAAAAAAAAAAAAAGTTATAACACTGAGAAGGAGGAAGTAATATGACTCAGCTAATCTAGAACATTCCAAGAAGTTCAGGAATTACAGTCCATATACCCCATCTCTTCATTTTTTGTTTATTTGTTTGTTTGTTTGTTTGGTTGGTTGGTTGGTTTGGGTTTGGGTCCCCCACCACCACTACCACTAAATCACTCCTTCCCAAATGGATCAGATCTGTGGCTCTCAGGAGCCTCTTTCTCCTTCCCCTTTCCCTCTTCCATGCCCATCATTTGTTTTCCACTCTTGGCAGCCTTCCCCACCCCAGAGAAGTGCTCAAGTTAGTTCCTGGTGGCTCCCACATTGACCTCAGACTCTTTGAAACAGTGGCTCTTGCATGTTGGATTCTTGGTAAGGGGAATAAATCTAAGACAAATTATCCTTCCTGGTTATAGTATTATCTGCTTCATTAGTCATGACTCTGCATTGGTTATTATGCCAATGAAATTTGTCTAGATTTGTTTCATCAAAAACTACCTTCCCTCCCTCCCAGAGGAGAGCATCAATGGGATAGATGTGGATTAAGTCTCTCCTGTTAACTTATAATCATGCATTCATTTGTGCAAGTTTTTATGGCTGTGTCTTCCTTACCAGATGGTCAACCTCACAAAGGCTGTATTTAGTTCCCTGCTATATTTCCAGCACTTAGTGATTGGCACATAGTAGGGGTTGTAGACACATTTGTTCAACAAATTAATAAATGTTCATGTTAATAATTCAGTATCAATGCCTGTTGGTTGATGGATTAGGCCATTAGTCAAACATCACAATTCAGGGTGGTATTTGCAAATCTCTTTGATCCAGAAATTATCAGGAGTAGGGATGATTTTCTCTAATTAAGAGGACTTATTGGTGATATTATTTCACTGGGAATTAATAGAGAAAAATTAGGCATTATTGCAAAATAGGCATTATTTAAAACAGATTTATCAAAAAGATTTTAATTAATATTTGTTTTGGTATTTTCCCCTTGAAAAGCTTCTCTATGAATTGCTATACAGCTTGTCATATAAAAGCCCTGTAGTATTAAAGGCAGACTTCTGTTAATGAACTGATCCTGTCTCCCCATTGTAGGAGCGCAATATTTGTAGAAAATAAACATTTGCTTGTTTGGAGAGATTGCATTTTGTTAACAAAGCTTTAATGAGACACACATACACAGGCTGGGGATGTGGCTTTGTGGTAGAGCACTGGCCTAGCATTCCCGAGGCCCCCACCATCATACACACACACATATACACACGCATAGGCACACACACACACATACACACACATGTACACACTTACAGACAGTAACAAAAAGAACAAAGTCATGTACATGTGCATTGTTTGGTGGGGGGGATGCTTTTACTTTTTGTTTCTGAGGGTAGAAGTTGGTAAATGAAAGTTAATGTGCCATTTCTAGTCTCTGTGACTGTCCTCCAGGGCTGGTTACATTTGCTATTGCTGAAGTCTACCTAAGTGAGTTTTAATGAGCAGGAATTGTTACTAATGGCCTATTCAGGTACTTAGTAGATCGCATTATTTAACTTTTGTAGAATCACAGAGCATAAAGAGCATAATGATTAATATACAAACCCAAGTGTGCATGCAGCCTTATTCTTCCTCATCATGCCACTAGCAGTGTCGAGGACAGGACTCCTTTTCTTAGGTGGATTCCATGACATTTGTAAAAGAAAAGGAAACAAAAACCCTTAACACCATCTCAAAGTGACGGAAGGGACTGTGGTGCCATTTGAACAGTGGCTCCCCCTTTACGGACAACAGTCAGGCCAGATGGGATCTTTTGCAGAGCTGATTGAGAGAAACCTTTGGAAATTTGGTTTTCAAGACACT
This sequence comes from Marmota monax, assembly GCF_021218885.2. Lineage (NCBI taxonomy): Eukaryota > Metazoa > Chordata > Mammalia > Rodentia > Sciuridae > Marmota > Marmota monax. The sequence continues at coordinate 4,767,481 of NW_026692356.1, read as the reverse complement.
TGAGCACAGGGACACAGACAATGGCATGCATTTGTGGCTGCTTTATGCCAAGAATGCTAAAATAAGATGAAGAAAACTTGAGCCAATAAAAATCTTAGCAAGGATGCTAAATGGGACTCCCAAAATTCAGGACTATCAGAAAGAAGCTGGCTAGGTCAGTAATTAGATTTAATTAATCTTAATTGTGCCAACTCTTCAACAACCCAGATTGCATGCCTGCCTAGTATCAGACGCAAACCTCTTGTTGTGGACACCACCCAGTCATTCCTCAGTGTTTACTAGGGATTGTGGTAGAGGGAAGGCCAATCTCCTACGGTGGCAACTCCCAGCAGGCCTGGGCCTGGAGCCTGCCTGGACATTGATCAGACATTTCAATACCAAAAGTACACTGAGTAATGTCAAGACAAACTCTCCCTCATAGACTCACAGAGCAGGCTAGGTCAGGAATGTAGGCTGGTGCCCCTCCTGAAGCTAAGTCTGAAGGCAGGAGCACATCTATGAGCCAGGCTGGCTGAGGCCGCAGTCGCTTGCACACAGGAGTGGATTTGACAGGCTGGCTTCTGAAGTGATGTGAAGCATCTCTTGTGGAAACCTACAGTTTCCTAAGGGAGTTGGTAAGTTCATCCAAGGGTCTGGTCTACTCTTCTGGTTTGTCAGCATTTTGAATATACAAAATCAGACAGCCTGTGTACTTTTTCTTTTTTTTTTATTTTTAATTTTTTATTGTGGGTTGTTCAAAACATTACAAATTTCTTGACATATCATATTCCACACTTTGATTCAAGTAGGTTATGAACTCCCACCTTCACCCCATACACAGATTGCAGAATCACATCAGTTACACATACATTGATTTACATATTGCCATACTAGTGTCTGTTGTGCTCCGATGCCTTTCCCATCCTCCCCCCTCCCCCCTCCCCACCTCTCCCCTCCCCTCCCCTCCTCTCTCTCTACCCCCTCCACTGTATAACCCTGAGGGTCTCCTTCCATTACCATGCAATTTCCCTTCTCTCTCCCTTTCCCTCCCACCTCTCATCCCTGTTAAATGTTAATTTTCTTCTCATGCTCTTCATCCCTACTCTGATCTTAGTTACTCTCCTTATATCAAAGAAGACATTTGGCATTTGTTTTTTAGGGATTGGCTAGCTTCACTTAGCATAATCTGCTCTAATGCCATCCATTTCCCTGTAAATTCTATGATTTTGTCATTTTTTAATGCAGAGTAATACTCCATTGTGTATAAATGCCACATTTTTTTATCCATTCGTCTATTGAAGGGCATCTAGGTTGGTTCCACAGTCTTGCTATTGTGAACTGTGCTGCTATGAACATCGATGTAGCAGTGTCCCTGTAGCATGCTCTTTTTAGGTCTTTAGGGAATAGACCAAGAAGGGGAATAGCTGGGTCAAATGGTGGCTCCATTCCCAGCTTTCCAAGAAATCTCCATACTGCTTTTCAAATTGGCTGCACCAATCTGCAGTCCCACCAGCAATGAACAAGTGTACCCTTTTCCCCACATCCTCGCCAGCACTTGTTGTTGTTTGACTTCCTAATGGCTGCCAATCTTACTGGAGTGAGATGGTATCTTAGGGTGGTTTTGATTTGCATTTCTCTGACAGCTAGAGATGGTGAGCATTTTTTCATGTACTTGTTGATTGACTGTATGTCCTCCTCTGAGAAGTGTCTGTTCAGGTCCTTGGCCCATTTGTTGATTGGGTTGTTTGCTCTCTTATTGTCTAATTTTTTGAGTTCTTTGTATACTCTGGATATTAGGGCTCTATCTGAAGTGTGAGGAGTAAAGATTTGTTCCCAGGATGTAGGCTCTCTATTTACCTCTCTTATTGTTTCTTTTGCTGAGAAAAAACTTTTTAGTTTGAGTAAGTCCCATTTGTTGATTCTAGTTATTAATGTTTGTGCTATGGGTGTCCTATTGAGGAATTTGGAGCCCGACCCCACAGTATGTAGATCGTAGCCAACTTTTTCTTCTATCAGACGGCGCGTCTCTGATTTGATATCAAGCTCCTTGATCCATTTTGAATTCACTTTTGTGCATGGCGAGAGAAAGGGATTCAGTTTCATTTTGTTGCATATGGATTTCCAGTTTTCCCAGCACCATTTGTTGAAGATGCTATCCTTCCTCCATTGCATGCTTTTTGCCCCTTTATCAAATATAAGATAGTTGTAGTTTTGTGGATTGGTTTCTGTGTCCTCTATTCTGTACCATTGGTCCACCCGCCTGTTTTGGTACCAGTACCATGCTGTTTTTGTTACTATTGCTCTGTAGTATAGTTTGAAGTCTGGTATCGCTATACCGCCTGATTCACACTTCCTGCTTAGCATTGTTTTTGCTATTCTGGGTTTTTTATTTTTCCATATGAATTTCATGATTGCTTTCTCTATTTCTACAAGAAATGCCGTTGGGATTTTGATTGGCATTGCATTAAACCTATAGAGAACTTTTGGTAATATCGCCATTTTGATGATGTTAGTTCTGCCTATCCATGAACAGGGTATATTTTTCCATCTTCTAAGATCTTCTTCTATTTCTCTCTTTAGGGTTCTGTAGTTTTCATTGTATAAGTCTTTCACCTCTTTTGTTAGGTTGATTCCCAAGTATTTTATTTTTTTTGAAGATATTGTGAATGGAGTGGTTGTCCTCACTTCCATTTCAGAGGATTTGTCGCTGATATACAGGAATGCCTTTGATTTATGCGTGTTGATTTTATATCCTGCCACTTTGCTGAATTCATTTATTAGCTCTAATAGTTTCTTTGTAGACCATTTTGGGTCTGCTAGGTATAGAATCATATCATCTGCAAATAGTGATAATTTAAGTTCTTCTTTTCCTATTTTGATGCCTTTAATTTCTTTCGTCTGTCTAATTGCTCTGGCCAGTGTTTCGAGAACTATGTTGAAGAGAAGTGGAGAGAGAGGGCATCCCTGTCTTGTTCCAGATTTTAGAGGGAATGCCTTCAGTTTTTCTCCATTCAGAATGATGCTATCCTGAGGCTTAGCATAGATTGCTTTTACAATATTGAGGTATGTTCCTGTTATCCCTAGTTTTTCTAGAGTTTTGAACATAAAGGGATGCTGTACTTTGTCGAATGCTTTTTCCGCATCTATCGAGATGATCATATGGTTCTTATTTTTAAGTCTATTGATGTGGTGAATAACATTTATTGATTTCCATATATTGAACCAGCCTTGCATCCCAGGGATGAATCCTACTTGATCATGGTGCACAATTTTTTTGATATGTTTTTGTATCCGATTCGCCAGAATTTTATTGAGGATTTTTGCATCTAGGTTCATTAGAGATATTGGTCTGTAGTTTTCTTTCTTTGAAGTGTCTTTGTCTGGTTTAGGTATCAGGGTGATGTTGGCCTCATAGAATGAATTTGGAAGTTCTCCCTCCTTTTCTATTTCCTGAAGTAGCTTGAAAAGTATTGGTATTAGTTCTTCTTTAAAGGTTTTGTAAAATTCTGCTGTATACCCATCTGGACCTGGGCTTTTCTTAGTTGGTAGTCTTTTTATGGTTTCTTCTATTTCCTCGATTGATATTGGTCTGTTTAGGTTTTCTGTATCCTCCTGACTCAATCTGGGCAGATCATATGACATAAGAAATTTATCTGTGCCTTCACTATCTTCTAATTTATTGGAGTATAAGGATTCAAAATAGTTTTTGATTATCTTCTGTATTTCTGAAGTGTCTGTTGTGATATTGCCTTTTTCATCCCGTATGCTAGTAATTTGAGTTCTCTCTCTTCTTCTCTTCGCTAGCATCCCTAAGGGTCTGTCGATTTTGTTTATTTTTTCAAAGAACCAACTTTTAGTTTTGTCAATTTTTTCAATTGTTTCTTTTGTTTCAATTTCATTAATTTCAGCTCTGATTTTAATTATTTCTTGCCTTCTACTTCTTTTGCTGTTGTTTTGCTCTTCTTTTTCAAGGATTTTGAGATGAAGTATGAGATCATTTATTTGTTGGTTTTTTCTTTTTTTAAGGAATGAACTCCAAGCAATGAATTTTCCTGTTAGAACTGCTTTCAATGTGTCCCATAGATTCCGATATGTTGTGTCTGTGTTTTCATTTATCTCTAAGAATTTTTTAATTTCCTCCTTGATGTCTTCTATAACCCATTGATCATTCAGTAACCTATTGTTCATTCTCCAAGTGATGTATGCTTTTTCCTTCCTTCTTTTATCATTGATTTTCAGTTTCATTCCATTATGATCAGATAGGATGCATGGTATTATCTCTACTCCTTTATATTGTCTAAGAGTTGCCCTGTGACATAATATATGATCTATTTTTGAGAAGGATCCATGTGCTGCTGAGAAAAAAGTGTAACTGCTTGATGTTGGGTGGTATACTCTATATATGTCAATTAGGTCTAGGTTATTAATAGTGTTATTGAGATCTATAGTTTCCTTATTCAACTTTTGTTTGGAAGATCTGTCCAGTGGCGAGAGAGGTGTGTTGAAGTCTCCCATGATAATGGTATGGTGGTCTATTAGACTCTTGAACTTGAGAAGAGTTTGTTTGATGAACATAGCTGCACCATTGTTTGGGGCATAAATATTTATGATTGTTATGTCTTGTTGGTGTATGGTTCCCTTAAGCAGTATGTAGTGTCCCTCTTTATCCCTTTTGATTAACTTTGGCTTGAAATCTATTTTATTTGATATGAGTATGGACACTCCTGCTTGTTTCCGAAGTCCATATGAGTGATATGATTTTTCCCAACCTTTCACCTTCAGCCTATGTATGTCTTTTCCTATCAAATGTGTCTCCTGTAGGCAGCATGTTGTTGGGTCTTGTTTTGTGATCCATTCTACTAGCCTGTGTCTCTTAATTGGTGAGTTTAAGCCATTAACATTTAGGGTTATTATTGAGATATGGGTTGTTCTTCAGCCATATTTGTTTATTTCTGTTACTAAACATGGTTTGTTTTCCTCTTTGATTATTTTCCCCCCCTTTACTGTCCTACCTCCCACTGTTGGTTTTCATTGTTATTTTCCATTTCCTCTTCCTGTAATGTTTTGGCGAGGATGTTTTGAAGAGATGGTTTTCTAGCTGCGAATTCTTTAAACTTTTGTTTATCATGGAAGGTTTTAATTTCATCTTCCAACCTGAAGTTTAATTTCGCTGGATACACAATTCTTGGTTGGAACCCATTTTCTTTCAGTTTTTGAAATATGTTATTCCAGGATCTTCTAGCTTTCAGAGTCTGTGTTGAAAGATCAGCTGTTATCCTGATTGGCTTACCCCTAAATGTAATCTGCTTCCTTTCTCTTGTAGCTTTTAAAATTCTCTCCTTATTCTGTATGTTGGTCATCTTCATTATAATGTGTCTAAGTGTGGATCTCTTATGATTTTGCACATTCGGCGTCCTGTAGGCTTCTAGGATTTGGGATTCTGTCTCATTCTTCAAGTCTGGGAAGTTTTCTCGTATTATTTCATTGAATAGACTGCTCATTCCTTTGGTTTGGAGCTCTGTACCTTCCTGTATCCCAATGACTCTTAAGTTTGGTCTCTTAATGTTATCCCATATATCTTAGATGTTCTGCTCATGGTTTCTTAACAGTCTTGCTGAGCTGTCTATGTTCTTTTCAAGTTGAAATACTTTGTCTTCATTGTCTGATGTTCTATCTTCTAAGTGTTCTACTCTGCTGGTAGTATTCTCCATTGAGTTTTTAAGTTGGTTTATTGCTTCCTGCATTTCTAGGATTTCTGTTTGTTTGTTTTTTATAACCTCTATCTCCCTGTATAGTTGATCCTTTGCTTCCTGGATTTGTTTGCGTAATTCATTGTCGAAGTGATCTTTCATTGTCTGATTTTGCTGTTTAATGTCTTCCTTGATACTCCAGATCATCTGAAGCATGTATATCCTGAATTCTTTATCTGACATTCCATCTGCTACAGCTGTTACCTCTTCTAAAGTTGCGTTGACCTGCATTGCTTGTGGTCCTTTCTTTCCTTGTCTTTTCATACTGCTTGCGTATCTTTCCTGCAGGTGCGGGCGGCTGCTCTGCTCTCTGCTTATTCCAATTGGGGTGTCGTGGCTACCACGCCGGCAGGTCACTGGGCCTTTTCTGGGCGCTGGCGGCGGCTCTGTTCTGCCGCTAATCCAATTGGGGTGACAAGTGTACCACGCCGGCAGGCCACCGGGCCTGATCCGCCGGTCGGTTGCAGGTTTGCCTACCCTGCAGGCGCGGGCGGCGGCTCTACTCTGCCCCTACTCCAAATGGGTACGTGTCTGTCCTACCGGCAGGCCACTGGGCCTGTCCCGCTGGTCGGTCGCAGATCTGCCCACCTTTCGGGCACAGGTGGAGGCTCTGCTCTGCCCCTACTCCAATTGGGGTGTCGTGACTACCCCGCCTGCAGGACACTGGGCCTGTTCCTGGCACGGGCGGCGACTCTGCTCTGCCCCTACTCCAATTAGGGTGGTGTGTGTACTACGCTGGCATGCTCCTGGGCCTGATCCGCCGGTCTGTTGCAGGTCTGCCTACCTTGGAGGCGGGGGCGGCGGATCTGCCCTGCCCCTCCTACCACGCCTGCGGACCCCTGGGCCTGATCTGCAGGTTGGTCACAGGTCTACTCACCCTGCGGGCACGGGTGGCGGTTCCGCTCCGCCCCCACTCCAATTGGGGTCACGTGACCACCACACCGGCAGGGCCTGATCCGGGCATGGGAGAAGGATCTGCTCTGCCCCTACTCAAGTTGGCGTGACGTGTGTACCACACTGGCAGGCCACTGGGCCTGACCCGCCAGGCTGTCACAGGTCTGTTTACCTTGCAAGCGCGAACGGCGGCTCTGCCCTGCCCCTCCTACCACGCCCATGTACCACTGGGTCACGGGTCTGCCCACCTTGCGGGTGCGGGTGGCGGCTCCGCTCCTCCCCCTCTCCAATTGGGGTCACGTGGTCACCACGCTGGCGAGCCGCTGGGCCTGCTCCGGGCACTGGCGGCGGCCCGTCTCCTCCCCTCTGGCTCGACGACAAATTGAGGAGACTCGGGTGTCTGTGCCTCACCCCCCCTACCAGGAGACCAACTGTTTATGTTGCCGCTGGTATTGATGAAGTTCTCTCCTCCGCCGCTTTCTGATGACATCAGATCTCTGCCATGTTGGTATCCTATGCGAATGGCAGCATTTCGTTCCCCTTGCCGGGCAACCAAAGCAACGGGTGAGTCCTGACCGGCCCTCAGCAGGACCCGGACCGAGAAGCAGTTTCCACGGGCTCCTAGCCCCGGGCCAGGGAAGTTCCGGGAGCCGGAACTCGGCCGCTCCGTGCTCGGTGTAAGCTCCTATAAGTGTAGGCTCCAAGAAGCAGTCCCCGCGGGCTCAGTTCCGGGAGCCGGAATTCGGCCGCTTAGTGCTTGGTGTATGCTCTGATAGGAGCAGGGTCCAAGAAGTAGCCTCCACAGGCTCCGCAGCCCTGGGCCAGGGCGGTTCCGGGACGGTTCCGGGAGCCGGAACTCGGCCGCCCCGCGCTCGGTGTTCGCTCCGATAAGATCAGGTTCTAAGAAGCACCCAGGCACTGAACCCTAGCAATCTGTCTGCAAGCCGCAGGCGAATTGCAGCCTGAAATTACCTGTTCTATGGCTGAATGAGCTGCGGTCAGTCGAAAACAGGGATGGTGACGTCAGCTTTCCAACATGGTGGCTGCTGGCCTCCTCTGTGGTCTGACCAGTGTGGAGAACCGAGATGGACCGCTTCCTTCCCCCGTCTCGAACCCAAAATTCAGCCCTGAGTACGGTGCTTGCACGGCTGGCAGAAACTGCAGGCTGTATCCCTGCGTCGCTATCTCCTCGTTTCCCAGCGCGCGTTGCAGACTCTAGCCGCGGGGCGATTTGCTGAATAAGCAGTGTTACCCTCCGTGCGACAAACCTCTCGCGTTTGAGTCCCCATAGCCGATCCTCGTGCGATGGAAATCCTTCCTCCAGGTTCCGGAGCACCCCACTATTGCTGGAAATTCCTAACAAGATATCCTTTAGCCGTCCTGACTTGTCATACTCCCACACAGTGAAGCAGCACACGGGGGCAATGCACTCCCCTCGCCGCCATCTTCCTTCTCCCTTCTTTGTTTTTTTAATGTTTCTTGAGTGCTGACAAAATTTCAGGTGCCAGAGAAACCCTTAGGAGAGAGGGACTCCTGCAGCAACCCCTGCTGTCTTCAGGTCCAGGCCATTCAGAGAATGGTGACTTATTTTGTTCTTGGCTTTGAATCCATTAACATTTCCATTCCTCAAGTGTTGAGCCTTTGATTTTTACCAACATTCTCATGTTGACATCAAAACAATTGCATCCTCCTTGCTGCAGTCTGGCTGGGCACAAATCAGGAGCCACTGAAGCAGGAACAAACTTTATTTCCTAACTTCCGCCAACGCCACGCTCGAGGCCTTCTCCCGGGACACCCCACACCTGTGTTCTTTTTCTTAAACCAACGCATTACCTAGTACTGTTAGCTTTATGCAGGCACTGAGTGAATAGTTCCTAAAGAGAAGAGGGAGATCCAATAGTGCCAGGGAGAAAAATAGGTTCAGGAGCTAAGGTAGAAATGATTGCATTTAATGTGCTCCCGTCTTTACTGAGTTGCATCCTCAGAGATCCCCTCCGGGACCACCCTGTATAAATCCATAGCTCCCCCAGGCCTCCATTTTTACTCTACCCCCCCAACTCCCTTCATTCATCTTCCTCACATTACTATGTAAGGTAATAATCATTTATTTGCTTGCTTATCTGAGGTCTCCCCAGCTCCCTTCTGCAATGCAAACTTCTGAACACTGAGGCTCTTTTTAATTGTCATTCACTGTGGCGGCACAGCATCCAGAATGAATGGATGAATATATAACATACCTGTAGCTTGTACATACTGAGCTTCAGAATGAGATCATAATTTAAAACACAAGATCTGGAGCCAGAATTCCTGGGCTCGTTCCAAATATTTATTCAGTTGACCTCAGGCTGTGTGGCCTTAGGAAGTTGCTTAACATTTTCCTCTCATTTCCCTCATCTCTTTTGTGGTTTAATAATAACTACTTCATACTTCATGAGGTTTTTTATAAGGATTAAGTGAGTGAACCCCTAAAAATGGCCTTGAGTAGTGGCTGGTGTTAAATAAGACCCCAGGAAATGTGAACAATTAACGTGTGTGTGTGTGTGTGTGTGAGAGAGAGAGAGAGAGAGAGAACTGTAGATTTCAATGTTTATGAATAAGTGCTCCAGACTGGGCTCAATGGAGCACATCTGTAATTCCAGCAACTCAGGAGGCTGAGGCAGGAGGATCATGAGTTCAAAGCCAGCCTCAGTAAAAGAGAGGTACTAAGCAACTCAGTGAGACCCTGTCTCCAAACAAAATACAAAATAGGGCTGGGGATGTGGCTCAGAGGTCGAGTGCCCCTGAGTTCAATTTCCCATACATCCTCCCCCCACACAAAAAAAAAAGAAAAAAAGTATTCCTATCTGCACATGAACACACATGTGCACAAACAGATTTTGATGTTTTAATCATGAGAATGAAAGTCAAAAATGGAGAAAAGTGGGGGGATCCAACATGGCGGCGAGAGGGGAGGCAGCGCTTTCAGTACCTCCTCAACAACGGGATCAGAGAGACGCATGGATACGCTTAGATTAGACCTGCTGAGAAACTCCTAGCAAAATTTCACTAAAGAGAGACCGGCCAGGAATTGGAAGGATTTTTGGAGGTGACAGTCTGCGCTAGACGAGTGAATCTCCGCCACGCAGCGCAGAGGTCCAGACCCGCCAGCCGCTGCCCGCGCGACTCGGCGACTGTCGGCTGCCTGCACGCGGCCCCCACGTCAGGGCGGATAGCCTCCGAGGCGCAGCGCAGCAGGAGCGGTGCAGGGACTCTAGGAAGAGGTCTCTCGCCAAGCCTTCATGAAATAGCAAACCGGGAGCTGAAACCAACCAGAGAAAGACCAGTCCCACCCCTCCCTTCGGACACTCCGGCAAGGAGCCTGGGGCCTGCCATAGCAGAGTGGTGACATCACCAGAGTTCCGCGGACAGAATTCCTTCCCAGCGTAATCCACATTAGCAGGTGTGTGACTCCCACCCCCTCCAGATACAAGCAGCCAGGAAACCACCGGGGGCGTGTCTGTAGGGAAGCAGAGGGGATTCCAGATCCCCACCTCCCCTTAACACCAGCGGCGACACCCAAGATCTTAGCCGCCAGTTTCTGGGGGCGTGCCCACCAAAGGGGTCCGGAAAAATTAAACTGTTGGTTCCCAGATCACCCCACCACAGCACTGGGGCTTAATTGAATGACAGAGAGGGTGTTCATCGTTCGGGATATAGGACACGCGGTGGGGCTGCAAGTGTAATCAGATCCTTGGGGAACCACCTCTGGTGAACAGGACCTGGCTGGCTGGCTGGGAGGAGGAACAGGGGGAGGGGCCGGATAAGTGAAAGGGCTCTGGACTAACAGGATTGAGAGACTCCCAGGAGCCACCGTACAGGGATTTCTGTCAGCACATAGAGGGCAGAAGCTCGGCTCAGAGGGCACAGCTCCGCCTATTGGAAGAGAAGAAAATGGGATTCAGCCATAGAACAGGGGATGCCAGCATGGCAGAGATCTGATGTCATCGGAGAGCGGCCGAGGAGAAAACTTCATCGGTGCCAGCGGCGACGGAAACAGTTGGTCCCCTGGTAGAGAGGGTGAGTCACAGATACCCGAGTCTCTCTCGCTTTGTTGTCGAGCCAGAGGGGAGGAGCGGGGCCGCCGCCGGCGCCCTCAAGGTAGGCAGACCTGCGACCAACCTGCAGATCAGGCCCAGCGGTCTGCAGGCGTGGTAGGAGGGGCAGGGCAGAGCCACCGCCCGCGCCGGCAAGGTAAGCAGACCTGCGACAGACCGGTGGATCAGGCCCAGCAGCCTGCCAGCGTGGTACACACTTCACCCCAACTGGAGTAGGGGCAGAGCAGAGCATTCGCCCGCACCCAGATCAGGCCCAGCGGCCCGCCTGTGTGGTGGTCAAGTGACCCCAATTGGAGTGGGGGCGGAGCGGAACTGACACCCGTGCCCGCAAGGTAGGCAGACCTGCGACCAACCTGCAGATCAGGCCTAGCGTCCCCAGGTGTGGTAGGAGGAGCAGGGCAGAGCCTTCGCCCCCACCTGCAAGGTAGGCAGACCTGCGACAGAACGGCGGATCAGGCCCAGGGGTCCGCGGGTGTGGTAGACACCTCACTCCAATTGGAGGAGGGGCAGAGCAGAGCCCCCGCCCGCACCTGCAAGGGAGACTTTTCAACTATACAAGAGCAATATAAATATATAGGGGGGGAAAATATTTCAAAAACACAACAGTTTCACCAAGAAGAAAGAAACACAAGCAGTATGAAAAGACAAGGAAAGAAAGGACTACAAGCAATGCAGGTCAGCTCAACTTTAGAAGAGGTAACAGCTGCAGCAGATGGAATGTCAGATAAAGAATTCAGGATATATATGCTTCAGACGATCTGGAGTATCAAGGAAGAAATTAGACAGCAAAATCAGACAATGAAAGATCACTTCGACAAGGAATTACACAAACAAATCCAGGAAGCAAAGTATCAAATATACAGGGAGATAGAGGTTATAAAAAACAAACAAACAGAAATCCTAGAAATGCAGGAAGCAATAAACCAACTTAAAAACTCAATTGAGAGTACTACCAGCAGAGTAGAACACTTAGAAGATAGAACATCAGACAATGAAGACAAAGTATTTCAACTTGAAAAGAACATAGACAGCTCAGCAAGACTGTTAAGAAACCATGAGCAGAACATCCAAGAAATATGGGATAACATTAAGAGACCAAACTTAAGAGTCATTGGGATACAGGAAGGTATAGAACTCCATACCAAAGGAATGAGCAATTTATTCAATGAAATAATACGAGAAAACTTCCCAGACTTGAAGAATGAGACAGAATCCCAAATTCTAGAAGCCTACAGGACGCCGAATGTGCAAAATTATAAGAGATCCACACCCAGACACATTATAATGAAGATGACCAACATACAGAATAAGGAGAGAATTTTAAACTCTACAAGAGAAAGGAAGCAGATTACATTTAGGGGCAAGCCAATCAGGATAACAGCTGATCTTTCAACACAGACTCTGAAAGCTAGAAGATCCTGGAATAACATATTTCAAACACTGAAAGAAAATGGGTTCCAACCAAGAATTGTGTATCCAGCAAAATTAAACTTCAGGTTGGAAGATGAAATTAAAACCTTCCACGATAAACAAAAGTTTAAAGAATTCGCAGCTAGAAAACCATCTCTTCAAAACATCCTCGCCAAAACATTACAGGAAGAGGAAATGGAAAATAACAATGAAAACCAACAGTGGGAGGTAGGACAGTAAAGGGGGGGAAAATAATCAAAGAGGAAAACAAACCATGTTTAGTAACATAAATAAACAAATATGGCTGGAACAACAACCCATATCTCAATAATAACCCTAAATGTTAATGGCTTAAACTCACCAATTAAGAGACACAGGCTAGTAGAATGGATCTCAAAACAAGACCCAACAATATGCTGCCTACAGGAGACGCATTTGATAGGAAAAGACATACATAGGCTGAAGGTGAAAGGTTGGGAAAAATCATATCACTCATATGGACTTCGGAAACAAGCAGGAGTGTCCATACTCATATCAAATAAAATAGATTTCAAGCCAAAGTTAATCAAAAGGGATAAAGAGGGACACTATATACTGCTTAAGGGAACCATACACCAACAAGACATAACAATCATAAATATATATGCCCCAAACAATGGTGCAGCTATGTTCATCAAACAAACTCTTCTCAAGTTCAAGAGTCTAATAGACCACCATACAATAATCATGGGAGACTTCAACACACCTCTCTCGCCACTGGACAGATCTTGCAAACAAAAGTTGAATAAGGAAACTATAGAACTCAATAACACAATTAATAACCTAGACTTAATTGACATATATAGAATATACCACCCAACATCAAGCAGTTACACTTTTTTCTCAGCAGCACATGGATCCTTCTCAAAAATAGATCATATATTATGTCACAGGGCAACTCTTAGACAATATAAAGGAGTAGAGATAATACCATGCATCCTATCTGATCATAATGGAATGAAACTGAAAATCAATGATAAAAGAAGGAAGGAAAAAGCATACATCACTTGGAGAATGAACAATAGGTTACTGAATGATCAATGGGTTATAGAAGACATCAAGGAGGAAATTAAAAAATTCTTAGAGATTAATGAAAACACAGACACAACATATCGGAATCTGTGGGACACATTGAAAGCAGTTCTAAGAGGAAAATTCATTGCTTGGAGTTCATTCCTTAAAAAAAGAAAAAACCAACAAATAAATGATCTCATGCTTCATCTCAAAATCCTAGAAAAAGAAGAGCAAAACAACAGCAAAAGAAGTAGAAGGCAAGAAATAATTAAAATCAGAGCTGAAATTAATGAAATTGAAACAAAAGAAACAATTGAAAAAATTGACAAAACTAAAAGTTGGTTCTTTGAAAAAATAAACAAAATCGACAGACCCTTAGGGATGCTAGCGAAGAGAAGAAGAGAGAGAACTCAAATTACTAGCATACGGGATGAAAAAGGCAATATCACAACAGACACTTCAGAAATACAGAAGATAATCAAAAATTATTTTGAATCCTTATACTCCAATAAATTAGAAGATAGTGAAGGCATCGATAAATTTCTGAAGTCATATGATCTGCCCAGATTGAGTCAGGAGGATATAGACAACCTAAACAGACCAATATCAATCGAGGAAATAGAAGAAACCATCAAAAGACTACCAACTAAGAAAAGCCCAGGACCGGATGGGTATACAGCAGAGTTTTACAAAACCTTTAAAGAAGAACTAATACCAATACTTTTCAAGCTACTTCAGGAAATAGAAAAGGAGGGAGAACTTCCAAATTCATTCTACGAGGCCAACATCACCCTGATACCTGAACCAGACAAAGACACTTCAAAGAAAGAAAACTACAGACCAATATCTCTAATGAACCTAGATGCAAAAATCCTCAATAAAATTCTGGCGAATCGGATACAAAAACATATCAAAAAAATTGTGCACCATGATCAAGTAGGATTCATCCCTGGGATGCAAGGCTGGTTCAATATATGGAAATCAATAAATGTTATTCACCACATCAATAGACTTAAAAATAAGAACCATATGATCATCTCGATAGATGCGGAAAAAGCATTCGACAAAGTACAGCATCCCTTTATGTTCAAAACTCTAGAAAAACTAGGGATAACAGGAACATACCTCAATATTGCAAAAGCAATCTATGCTAAGCCTCAGGATAGCATCATTCTGAATGGAGAAAAATTGAAGGCATTCCCTCTAAAATCTGGAACAAGACAGGGATGCCCTCTCTCACCACTTCTGTTCAACATAGTTCTCGAAACACTGGCCACAGCAGTTAGACAGACAAAAGAAATTAAAGGCATCAAAATAGGAAAAGAAGAACTTAAATTATCACTATTTGCAGATGGTATGATTCTATACCTAGCAGACCCAAAATGGTCTACAAAGAAACTATTAGAGCTAATAAATGAATTCAGCAAAGTGGCAGGATATAAAATCAACACGCATAAATCAAAGGCATTCCTGTATATCAGCGACAAATCCTCTGAAATGGAAGTGAGGACAACCACTCCATTCACAATATCTTCAAAAAAAATAAAATACTTGGGAATCAACCTAACAAAAGAGGTGAAAGACTTATACAATGAAAACTACAGAACCCTAAAGAGAGAAATAGAAGAAGATCTTAGAAGTTGGAAAAATATACCCTGTTCATGGATAGGCAGAACTAACATCATCAAAATGGCGATATTACCAAAAGTTCTCTATAGGTTTAATGCAATGCCAATCAAAATCCCAACGGCATTTCTTGTAGAAATAGAGAAAGCAATCATGAAATTCATATGGAAAAATAAAAGACCTAGAATAGCAAAAACAATGCTAAGCAGGAAGTGTGAATCAGGCGGTATAGCGATACCAGACTTCAAACTATACTACAGAGCAATAGTAACAAAAACAGCATGGTACTGGTACCAAAACAGGTGGGTGGACCAATGGTACAGAATAGAGGACACAGAAACCAATCCACAAAACTACAACTATCTTATATTTGATAAAGGGGCAAAAAGCATGCAATGGAGGAAGGATAGCATCTTCAACAAATGGTACTGGGAAAACTGGAAATCCATATGCAACAAAATGAAACTGAATCCCTTTCTCTCTCCATGCACAAAAGTGAATTCAAAATGGATCAAGGAGCTTGATATCAAATCAGAGACACGCTGTCTGATAGAAGAAAAAGTTGGCTACGATCTACATACTGTGGGGTCGGGCTCCAAATTCCTCAATAGGACACCCATAGCACAAAAGTTAATAACTAGAATCAACAAATGGGACTTACTCAAACTAAAAAGTTTTTTCTCAGCTAAAGAAACAATAAGAGAGGTAAATAGAGAGCCTACATCCTGGGAACAAATCTTTACTCCTCACACTTCAGATAGAGCCTTAATATCCAGAGTATACAAAGAACTCAAAAAATTAGACAATAAGATAACAAACAACCCAATCAACAAATGGGCCAAGGACCTGAACAGACACTTCTCAGAGGAGGATATACAATCAATCAACAAGTACATGAAAAAATGCTCACCATCTCTAGCAGTCAGAGAAATGCAAATCAAAACCACCCTAAGATACCATCTCACTCCAGTAAGATTGGCAGCCATTATGAAGTCAAACAACAACAAGTGCTGGCGAGGATGTGGGGAAAAGGGTACACTTGTACATTGCTGGTGGGACTGCAAATTGGTGCAGCCAATTTGGAAAGCAGTATGGAGATTTCTTGGAAAGCTGGGAATGGAGCCACCATTTGACCCAGCTATTCCCCTTCTTGGTCTATTCCCTAAAGACCTAAAAAGAGCATGCTACAGGGACACTGCTACTTCGATGTTCATAGCAGCTCAATTCACAGTAGCAAGACTGTGGAACCAACCCAGATGCCCTTGAATAGACGAATGGATTAAAAAAATGTGGCATTTATACACAATGGAGTATTACTCTGCATTAAAAAATGACAAAATCATAGAATTTGCAGGGAAATGGATGGCACTAGAGCAGATTATGCTAAGTGAAGCTAGCCAATCCCTAAAAAACAAATGCCAAATGTCTTCTTTGATATAAGGAGAGTAACTAAGAACAGAGTAGGTAAGAAGAGCATGAGAAGAAGATTAACATTAAACAGAGATGAGAGGTGGGAGCAAAAGGGAGAGAAAAGGGAAATTGCATGGAAATGGAAGGAGACCCTCAGGGTTATACAAAAGAACATACAAGAGGAAATGAGGGGAAAGGGAAAAATAATACAAGGGGGAGAAATGAAGGTCAGTAGGGGGGTAGAGAGGGAAGAGGTGTGGGGAGGGGAGGGGAGGGGGGATAGTAGAGGATAGGAAAGGAAAAAAAAAAAGAAAAAAAAATGGAGAAAAGAAATTTAAAATGGCCAAAAAAATGAGAACATGGAGAGGAGAGACTAGGAACCACAGCAAGTTTTAGGCTTCATGAAACAGAGGAGAGACTTTAATGTCTAAGGTGTTTGGTATTTCCCAGAGCTACAGGTCACCATCTGAGAAAAAAAGTTAACTGTCCGGAATTAATATATGGATTTGTGATGCCTTTGAGCTAACGTGTTATTATGAAATGGATCCAACTTTCAAAGCTCATAGTTTGCTTCAGGCTGGGTGATCAATAAAAAAGAAAGAAAGAAAAGGAAAGAAGGAAGCAAGTAGGAGTGAGGAAGAGATGCTTGATTATAATTCTTTCACCCCTAATTAAAATAAAGAAAACCTCATGCCTTCTACAAATCATTTGCAGGAGAAGCAATGAAATGAATTTCACTTTTTTTAAGTCTTTGTACTTTTTGGAAGACTGAAAGCCACCATTGGAGAGAAACATCTCAGGTCTTAAAAATATTTATTGTGCTGACACACAATAGCATGTGGGGCTCATGCCCTCTGTTTCATAGTTGTTGGCTAATTTTGGAAACCTGTAAGCTGCACAGAATAGATGGCACGCTCTTACTTCACACTTTCTAAGAAAAGAACAGTTTGCATGGTTCAGGAATGGGGAAGGATAGGATATCTTGACATGAGGAAGAGTGTCGTTTCAAGAAATCCATAAAAGCTGGCATCACAGGCCAATGTTTAAATTTTAAATTAAAAAGGCCTTTTTTTAAGGGAATATTAAGTATCTATAAAAACAGTATAATATACCCAGGACATTTTACTGCTCTTGTCTCTTCTAGTTTTTTTTCCCCTTTGATAAAGTTGAATTTATAACACAACTTCAAATTTGCAGAGCACTGTCCTGTTGGTTCCCATTGATGATCACATCAGCCACCTTAGATCAAAGAGCAGAAATAGGGCTCCATTCTGAGAAGCAGATCCCTCCTGAGGCCAAAGACTTGCCCAAGGATACACAACCTGCCAGAAGCACACCCTGTGTCATGTGTCTGCTTCTTGGTCCCTGGAGAGTTCTCTTTCCTGAAACATATAATTTTGTTTTGTTGTTTCTTTCATTATTGTTTCCACTCAATTTTTAGCATTCTGATCAAACTGATCTAGAAATCAAATTAGTTTCATACTAATAAGCAAGGAAAGGAAGTTAGTACAAATTACAAATACTGCTATCCTCACAAAGGTTGAGGTATAAAAATGAGTTGAAAGGGCTAGAATTACCTTTCCATGGTCCTATAACATTCACATTTATTGAGTGACTAGTACGTACCACCTATGCAAACATTTATATGAGACATGATCTTTGATTTAGAGGAGCTTTCAGAAGTGGAAAAATAGCATCCACCACTTTGTTCCTTATATCATATCTTTTCCTGGAAGGATGAGGATCTGAACTCATCTTGTTGCCTCTCATAACACCCACCGTTGTCTATGCTGAACATATTCTAAATACCCAATGAGTATGTTGGACATATAGATATTAGTAAATGAAGGTGGAAACAATGCTAATAATGAAAATCGCCACCTACAAATGTTCAACAAGAAATGCATGGTCTTTCTGTCACCCTCTTTAAATTCCCTCAACTGGGTTATGGAGGAACATTACCTAGGAGAAGCATAACATAATCTTCCAAATGTATTTTCCTCAAGGGTATCTTTATAAGAGGTATAAATTCATGAAAGCAGGTGAATAATTCAGACAATTTGTTCACAATAGTAAGTGGATAAAAATGAACAAAATTGTCATTTTTAAACGCTTAAAGTTTTGTGATTTGTTAATCGCAAAAATCGTGGTTCATCCGTCCTAGCCACATTATTCGACATGATGTTGTGGCTCTTTTTGTTTGCTTTGATTTGTTTCTTTTTCAATATCAGAGGCATATGATCCAATGGAATTATCAGGTTTTTAGTAATTATAGATGGCAAGTAATGTCTGTAATTCTAACGTAAATTTTTGAGGACACAGTTGTATAAGGTGTAATTTTCTCTTGCGAGTACTGAATATGTGATGAACATGACTTTTTCCCCAGCATCTGTCTTTTACAGCATAGCCAGGCACCACCTTTTCATTGAGAGCATAGATCTCCTGAGTTTGGCATTGTCTTTGTGCATAGATGTACCCATAATTTGCCATTTTATTTTTTGAGAGAAACATGAACTTGAAGACACTTGCGAAAAAACATGTCTTTTCCCCCAATATTTATAGTTGTCTTGCCCATAGACCTAGTTCAACATCAGTTTTTCTAAGTGGCTTTCCATTCTTTAACCTCTGCTTTCCCCATTGTCTCTTATTCCCACTTAAAAGTTTTATCTCTCCCACTCTTCTGAAACTGTGCTTGTCGACATTTTATTTGTTCTTTTTAGATATACATCAGTAGAGTGTATTTTGACATATTATACATACATGGAGTATATAACTTATTCTAATTAGGATCCCATTCTGTTGTTATATACAATGTGGAATTATCCTGGTCATGTATTCATATATGAGCCTAGGAAAGTAATGTTGGATACGTTCAACTGTCTTTCCTAATCCCATCTCCATTCCCTTCCCTTCATTCCCCTTTGTCTCATCCAATGAACTTCTATTCTTCCCTCACCCCTTTTATTGTGTGTTAGCATCCACATATCAGAGAGAACATTCAGCTTTTGGTTTTTTAGGGATTGGCTTATTTCACTTAGCATGATAGTCTCAAGTTCCATTTATTTACTGGCAAATGCCATAATTTCATTCTTCTTTATTGATGAGTAAGATTTCATTGTGTATGTATATCACATTTTCTTTACCCATTCATCTGTTGAAGGGCACCTAAGTTGGTTCAAGAGCTTAGCTATTGTGAGTTGATGTGGCAGTGCCATTGTAGTATGCTCATGTTAAGTCTTTTAGGTATATACTGAGGAGTAGAATAACTGGGTTAAATTGTGGTTCCATTCCAAGTTGTCTGAGGAATCTCCATATTAATTTTAATAATGGTTGTACCAATTGCAGTTCCACCAAAAATGTATGAGTGTACCTTTTTCCCCACATCCTCACCAACATTTATTGTTACTTGTATTCTTGATAATTGCCATTCTGACTAGAGTGAAATTGAATCTCAGTGTAGTTTTAATTTGCATTTCTCTAATTGCTAGAGATGTTGAACATTTTTTCATATATTTGTCGACTGATTGTATTTCTTCTTCTGGGAAGTGCCTGTTCAGTTCCTTTGCCCATTTATTGATTGGGTTATTTGGGTTTGTTTGCTTGCTTTGGTTTGGTTCACTTTTGTTTGTTTGTTTATTTGGTTGGTTGGGTTTTTTGAGTTGTTTATTTGTTTGGTTAGTGCTAAGTTTTTTGAGTTCTTTGTATATCTTGGAGATTAATGTTCTATCTGAAGTGTAGAGGCAAAGATTTTCTTCCATTCTGTAGGCTCTCTCTTCATGTTCTTGATTGTTTCCTCTGCTGTGAAGAAACATTTTGGTTTGATACCATCCCATTGGTTGGTTCTTGATATTACTTCTGTGTGCTTTCGGAGTCTTGTTGAGGAGATCAATTCCTAAGCACCATGATGGAGAGTTGAGTCTAAATTTTCTTCTAGTAGCTACAAGGTCTCTGGTCTAATGCCTAGGTCCTTGAGCACTTTGGGTTGAGTTTTGGGCAGGGTGAGAGATGGGGTTAAATTTCATTCTACAACATGGATTTCCAGTATTCCCAGTACCATTTGTTGAAGAGGTTATCTTTTCTCCAATGTATACTCATGGTATCTTTGTCTAGTATGAGATAACTTTGTATGTGTGGGTTTGTCTCTGTGTCTTCTATTCTGTTTCATTGGTCTTTATTTCTGTTTTGGAGTCAATACCCTGCTGTTACTATAGCTTTGTAGTATAATTTAAGGTCTCGTATTGTGATGCCTCCTTCTTCACTTTTCTTGCTGACGATTTCTTTGGCTATTCTGGGCCTCTTATTTTTCCAAATAAATTTCATGACTGTTTTTTTTATTTCTATGAAGAACATCACAGGAATTTTAATAGAAATTGCATTAAATCTGTATAGTGTTTTTAGTAGTATGGCCATTTTAACAATATTAATTCTGCTTATCCAAGAACATGGGAGATCTTTCCATCTTCTAAGGTCTACTTTAATTTCTTTCTTTATTTTATGTAGTTTTCATTGTAGAGATCTTTCACCTGTTTTTATTTATTATTTTTATTTTTTGTAGTTGTAGATGGACAGAATGGCTTTATTTGTTTATTTTTATATGGTGTTAAGGATCAAACCCAGTGCCTCACACATGCAGGCAAGTGCTCTGTCACTGACCTTCAGCCCTAGACCCTTTTACCTCTTTTGTTAGATTGATTCCTAAGCCTTTTCAAAGCAACCAACCTAGATTTTATAGAACAAGAACTTTTCTACACTTATATTTCTATTTACATCACATTTAATTAAATTTAAAAATTATTATAATGAGTACCACAATCATAAACAGAATGGAGAACAAACACAAAATACTGTTGGCAAGAATGGAAACTTAAATGACAGGAACCAAAGGAAAACACATATTCTTAGGAGGGCTCATTTGCTGTGTTTTTCCATGGGACTGGAAAACATAGGTTAATCCAATCCAAGTTTAGGAAACAGGTTAATTATGGACAATTCTATTGCACGATTACAGAGTTTTGCAATTGAGAACAGTTTTGTCCCGGGTGTACCTTTGTCAGTGTCTGGAGATATTTTGAGTAGTCACAACAGAGTAAAATAGGAGAGATTACTGGCATTAAGTGAGCAGAGGACAGAGAGACTATTAAAAATTTTAAAATACCTCTCTCTCTCTCTCTCTCTCTCACACACACACACACACACACACACACACACATACACACACACACACACACACACAGAGATACACCAAAATATTCTCTGGACCAAAATGTCAGCATAATGCCAAGGTTGAAAAATCCTGCTCAACTGTGATTTAAATGGATTTATTTAATATAATGAATGAGCAACATAATTTTAAAAGATACCAAGAGACTCATAATATTAAAATACGTGTAACCTGGAAAGCAAAACCAGAGTTAAAAGATTAAAAACAAGGAAACACAGAGTTGTACCTTAGCCCTAGGCTATCATTATCAGGAGCTAGCTCTAAACACAGATCTAAACCTCAAGGTCACTAAGACCAGAATAGTTCATTAATTCAGTGCTGATAAACTGAGCAAATATTTATGGAGTGTTAATAAATATTGGTCTCAAGTGACAAAATGATAATAAAATAAGCATTTAAAAAGATACTTTTTTGTGATAAACATTATAAAGGAAAGTTGAAGGGGGTGGTACTTCTTAGCTGGGGGACCCACAATTTCAGAGTCTGCTTGGAAAGGGAAATTTCTGAGACAGACACTAAATTCTTTGAAGAAGTGAGTACATCTGAGGCATTCAACAACATAGAGGGCAATGCATTCAATGCTGGTTTTGCTGAGGAATGGAAATTTTCTCCCCAAAGCCAATTTCCCCAGCAATAAACAATGGAGGTTTACTATTATAAATAACCAGGAAAGAATATTTCTAGGGGAGCTGAATTTATAATCATGCATTTTTTTTCAAAGGAAGTTTGACTGTATGGGAACCACCACTTCCCTAAAGTACCTAGTTACTATCATAGACAGTAAGTAAAGAGAGAGTTCTAGAAGCTGGGAGGGTCAGAGAAGATTCCTGGAACAGGAAGTCCTTTATCTGGATCGACAAAATGAGTAAAGAGAATATTGGCTTAAAGCTGAGGCTCCTAACTGGGGTTAGGATCAGGTTGACGAAGGCCAGGAAGCACCTGTAATCATATGCCTCATTTGTGTATATATGTATTGCTATTTTTTTTTCTTCATGAGGTGTTGATATCTTTAATGAGAGTCTTCAAGGGGTGATATGACCCTAAGAAGATTTTATACCATTGTCCTGAAAATTACATCTTTAATCCCTCAATACAAAATTGAGCCTTCCTTTGCTATATAAAATAGCTTAATATAAAACCTCTGTGTCCTCCTCCCACCAATTCCTCTCTTATTTCCAAGAACTCATCTCTGATTGAAAGACAACATGTGGCAATTAGGGGGAAAAAAAGACTAGTTTTGAAATTGGTCTTTGGTCATTTTTATTAATTTTCCATAGGGTCTTGTATTAGTGAATTTCCCACTATTTGACTGTCTTCAGCAGTCCCAAATGGTAGAACATTATCACAAAGAAATGAAAAACAGATGACTGTTACCAAGAGAATTGCAGAACATGCCTTCCTAAACCTCAAGTGACAGATCAGCATGAGGAAATACCCCCAAAGGAATCTGTCCCTAAATGACCCTGGGAAAGAGATTATAGGAGCTTTAATCAAAAACACCTAAAAGGTAGTTGGGGGAAGGGGATCCTCTTATTTTCTTTCTGGATTCTGTACATTTTTGAATTTTAATGTTTTGAACTTAATTAAGTTCAACCACCAGAAAGCGGATATATTGCATGTGTATAAAAATTTCCTTTGAAATTAGCCATTGAAAGGTTCATGGGAATTGATCAAAAATGTGCTGAGTCAGTTTTTAGTTTCTAAACATCTATATGTACAGTATGTTCTTCAAACATATCTCAGTGCACTGTATTATATGATTAAACACATTTTTTATACCAAAATGAGCTTAATTGTGCTTGTCTTCTTTTTCTCTGACAGAGAGACTGCCACAGAATTAGCTGGAGGTCCACCAAGGTAAGCAAGCTGGTTTTGCTGCTTCTGTACCTGGGAACTGTACAGCCCTCTTGGAGAGGGCTTCTCATTTCCTCTTCCTCACATCTGTCACTTGTCAATGCTAAAATGCATGAGTGAATCACATGTAAGTGATGTCATCAAAAAGTAGTGATGCTAATGTTCATTCCTTTGAGCTTACATCATATAGTTGGAGATGTATATATGAGCTATGTTTGCCCTACAAGTCATAAAGATATGCACATTACTTTATTATACCCATGAAAAACAACAATCTGCAGACACTTGGACATTTTTTCCCCTTTAATATATTGATTATTATTATTGTGTTCAGAGATTTATAAATTGGTAAAAGAATCCTAAACTTCCCCTAAAGAACTTACATCATAGTTTTTATTTTTTAATTCCTATTGTCATTTAAATAAGTACTAAGTAATATTTTGGGAAAAGAAAACTATATATGATTGATCAACGTATTTTGTATTTTTTGATATTTTATGTCAATGTATAAAATAAGATGATTACAGGATGCAAGCTTACATGACTAGCCATCAAGAATGATTACCACTGTTCAGTGAAGAGAAGGAAGGAAAGAAGGAGGGAGGGAGAAAAAGGGAAGGAAGAGGGTGGCAGTATTTCGAGAGGCATTTTACTGAACATTGTATATCTAGAATCTGGTCTTACAACTTAGCATTGTACCTTAGTTTTGGAAGATGCTCAATAACCATTAGGAAGTGAATTTATATGTGATAGAGTATTGCCTGGGAACAGTTGGAAATTGAAATTAAGAGATTCTCAAGAACAGGAAAAAGAAGATCAATCAGAATGTGATTATGAACACCACTAGGGAATAGGGGAAGGTCCAAATAAGGGAAGGTCTCCTCACCATCTGGTACAGGAGATAAGCAAATTAGGTTTCTTTTTTTATGTAAAGAAAAACTTTGCTCATAGTATCATGATTAATATTGCCAAAAAACTATTTACTGTGATCCAAATATTTAAATTACTGTATGTCTTTATTCTTTGGATACATCCCAAAGATATATTTCAGCCGTGTGCCAATTTACGGGGTTAACACCGTACGTGGGTTCTGGTTTCTGCATTCCTGCTGAGTTTGTTTGTCATCGTGCTTTCAATCTGGAAAAGGTCCACCATGAAGACCTGAGCATCCCATCATTTGCAGGCAGAGAGAGAGTTGTGTATCTGCCTATGTTTGTGTGAAGAAGTTAATCCTGAAATAATGGAATGAGGAATGACTTCCAAACTTTTATAGAATGGCTCAGATGCGGCCCACCTCTGTATTATCAGAGGAGACCCACACCATGCTGTAATCATGCAGATGAAAATTACTCAGATGCCTGAATCTGCTGCAGCCTCCTGAATTCTATTAAGTAATGCTTCACTGTGAATACCAAGCAGCCATTCACATATTCCCTAGGAATGATCTTCTGTTACAGCTAGTTTATTACTCAAGGGACAGTCTCTCTTCTTGAGCTTGGTGGGTGGTATTTTGGTAATGAGTCTACTTATTCTTTTTTATCATAAACTTTTGTTAGGCTAGTGTTGCATCAGGTTGAAAATAAACAACATGCCAACAATCCCATTCTAACTGCAGTCGACTGTCATTGTCATGCAGGCAATAAGGGCATGAGAAATAATATATTAGTTAATTCTCAATTATAATTCTAATATAACCTCAGGAATCCTTGTGACTCTTTTTAGGGACAGCTTGGGACATGCCCATTGACAAATATTTCCCTTCCTTACATTAACATGAAATAATATCATTATTTAATGATTAATTCCTCCCTTGGTGTCCAGAATGTTTCTTTTGCTAGCATTGATTTGTTTGTACAATAGTGTGGAATCCCATCAGCTGTTCAGCCTTCAGCCTGTTTTCAGATTTCTTTGGCCTGTCACTGGGAAAGTGCAAATGAGCCCTCAGATACCTGGGTACTATTTAGAACAAGGCACCTGGAGTTATTGTGTTTGTCGGCTCATGATTAGTGGAACACAACACTTGGAGTTTTTTATCCTTTTAGTCATAAAAGCATGCTTATGCTGCGACAACTAGGAAAAGTAGAAAATTGCAATTCAGGCAACTGCTACCTAGTGACATGTGGCTAGGAAGGAAGGAGACATTTTATAACAGTTTTATGGTTTAGTTTTCATTGGCTTTGACTGTCTTGAAATTTTCCAGAAGGCCATTTACAACTGTTGGACAAGGGTGAAGTATTTCAACTTTAATCGCCTTACATGGCATTAATTTCAAGTAGCTGGCCACTGGTCGGTAATATTCCTGTGAAAATGTGCAAATCATGTAGCAGGGGATCGTGTCTTGGTAGTTACAAATGCTTTGCAGCTGAAATGAGATATGTGCATGAACAAGCACCTAGGTGCATGAACAAGCATCAGGTTTGTTTTTCATTACTAATGATAACCTCAATCTGTTTTTGAATTCTTGCCATGGCTGAAATCAAAGACTGGTAATAATATGTCACCATAAAAAAGAAAAATCAGTTTACATGAGCAACATTCACTAAGCATTGTAATTATATTATAAATATTAAAACCAATGATCTTGAGGGGATCAAAACAAATATTTAAACTGTCTATACGAACTACTCACGTTGTCCTCTTTATCTTCAAGTGTCCAAGAAATGGAATGTATGGTTCCCTTTTGTGAGCTGGGAAAAATGATCATTTTCATTTCTGTATATCTTTGCTTTTATTTTGCTTGTAGCAAAAGAGAGTTTAGCAATCTGAATAATTTTCTGTTGCAATAATGTTTTTCAAGATCTGTTTTTTTATGGTAAAAGTATCTAGTTTAGGTAAATATGCTTAAATAAAATCATGGTGAAACTCCAATTGTTCAGATGGAATAGAACACTAAATTCATTATGATAGTCTTAGGTTTTAATATAAGAGATGCTGGTATGGAGATAAAACTTTATTTGGGGCAGCAGAATAAAGATATAAATAAGGCTTATATCAACAGAGGTTTTATTGTAATCACGCACCATTAGCTGCTAGTTTTGAAAGAGAGAGAGCACTTTAATTTCTTGTTAACGCAATCCACTGTTACTCAACATAAACTAAACAGTATGGAAAATAATGAGATTTAATAGACCTGCACAGAAGTATCTTAAGTACTACCGGAGAGAGTCACAAGCTGGTTCTTAGACACAGCATCCAGAAGTCAGGATGTTCTTTGAAGAACATGAAGTAAAGTAAATGAAGCTTAAAATAATTATGTATATGAATCAGATGTCATCTTGTACTAGATTTTAGCATAGATCAATGGAGGCAGGCAAGAACCAAAGGTTGAAGTTATAAAAGAAAAACTTAGACTTGTCTCTTGTATTTTAATCCAATAACTTGATCTCCCCACCCCCTAATTTGTGTTTTATCTGATGAAGTTAGAGACATACAAATGGTCCAACTTACAGTGGCTCAACTTAAAAATTTTTCAACTTGATGATCATGTGAAAGCAATATCCATTCAGTAGAAACCTACTTTACATTTTGAATTTGGATATCTTCCCAGGCTAGTGATATGCAATCCGGTCCACTGCATGCTGCTAAGGAGGGGCAGCAAGCCACAGCTCCCAAGCAGTCACCACCAAAAGGGGAAAAAACAGACACTATACACTATCCTGGTTTGTTGAGCTATGATGTCTGGTAGGTTAGATGTAGCAAATTTCAACTTATGATTTTTCAACTTGTGATATTTTCAATTTACAATGAGTTTATCAGGATATAACCTTATTATGAGCCAAGGAGCCCCTATATCAGCCATGGAAACCCCCCTATTCCTGGAAGACAAGTCTGTATCATAGGATTCATGTTTGAGACCTTTGACCAAAAAGTAGAACTGTTTGGTTTGTGTGAGCATCAGAGATAAAAGTCATTACAGTTTTAAATATGGAATTTTGGTATCAAATTTTACATCGTTGTTATCTGAAATCTGAACAGAATGGATTCCATTTAGTGGAAGGCTGACTTTTATCTCTGACCTTATTTCTCAGTCATGGATGTGACTAGTCAGGTAGTAGTAACAGGGGGAAAGGTGGAAGCAAAGAGAATTATGATAAGCTCCAACAGCTCAACTTGCTACTTGTGGCTCTCTAGGGTTTAAGGTTGGATCTCCAGTTCCCTATGGAGAGCTTTTGTAGGGAATATGGCCTTGTATTTCTTATTGTCTTCAGTATGAAATGCTCTCTTCTGAGAGACCTTTAGAAATTAGAAGATAAACATGTTGGTACTTGCAGGTCAACTTCTCACTGAGCACTCAAGAGCTGATCATGCTTTTCTTTCTTCTCTATAATCCCCAGAAAAACTTGCCTCAACTGTCCTGGGATCTACATCTGGTGCTTTTCAATATGAATGAAATTCATTATTTGTTCATTGATTCAACAAGGTACATCAAGCACTTGGTATATGCCAAGTGTGACCGTAGGTTCTGTGGGAGAAAATGAAACACCACTTCTTCTCCTCAGTTGGGTAGCCTAGTGGAGAAGGTACAGATAACCATAGTGCAAGGAGCAAAGTACCTAATGTTACAAGAGGATGATAAAAATGTCTAAACAAAGGGCACTAAGGGATTCCAGCAGCAAGATCGGCTGCTCAGATTGGTGGCAGCAAGGATAGCATCCCTAATCAGCCTTCTGAGCAGGACTTGAGTGATGGGTCAGGTTTGAGCTGTGGCTATGAATGACCCATAGTATCCACAGATCTTGCAATCCCTAGATCCCTCCTCTCTCAGGTTCATTAGTGGGCTAACAATGGAAAACAAGTCCACTGGCTTAAATGACTGGTCTCTGTACCTTACACAGCCCAATTTCCTACTTCTAGCCTCCATCCGTCAGAATATTGGGTACAGAAGATTGTACCCTAACTCTGAGGTCATAGTTGGTAAGATGTGTTCTCTCCTCCTCAGTTCGCTAGTCCCCACCTCTTAACCTTTCATATTCACCTCACACTCCAAGTCTGTGACTGAATTCTTTCCTGCACCAGACTTTCTCTTGCAAGGTCCCCTTTATTATTTTACTCAAGTCAAATCCACTTAAAAGGCACAATAGTTATGTCGGCTTAGAAAATGCATATTGAGTTTATAGTTATAGTTCCAAGAGGTTGGGCGGGGGGAACCAGGGTTACTTCAACACTGCTATGGTCTGAATATGCTCCCCACCAGATAATTGTATTAAAAATATAATCTCAGTACAACTTATTTGGAGGCAGGTCCGTATGGGAGGTGTTCAAGAGGGCTCTGCCCTCATGAATGGATTAATGCCACCATAAATTATTTTAAAATGTTATTAAAGTGGGTTCACTCTCTTTTTCACTCTTCTGTTACATTCTGTAAACATTGTCCTCTCTTGCCTTTCTGCCTTCCACCATGTGAGGATGCAAGTATCACACCCGATGAGAAGTGTCATATCAGATGCTGGTACCTTGGTCTTGGACTGCCTACCCAGTCGTTGGTACTCTGTTAGAGCAGCAGAAAAGGACTATGGAAATGACTTGTAATATCCTCTACCATCCTCATCATAGTGGGATGGTGTCCCTAATGCTTGTGATATGACTACAACAACCCCAGCCATCACAGAGAGACACATCCAAATCTACTTTCTTTCCACGTATCTCTTTTTTCTTGTAGATGCTAAAGGCTTTAGGGAGGAGAAATTGGGTTTCTGGTATATTCTAGACAGGAAGGAGTTGGAGTAAGGAGGAAATTACTTGTAAGTGCCTATGGAACAAGAGCCACCAAGTGAGTTCTCTTCTTTCATTTTTTCCTCAGCTATTCCAGCCAGCCTTATGACCATTTTGTGCTACTAAACTGGCCATGCCAAAGTCACCAGCAGCCTCCATGTAGCTAAATCCAGTGGCCAGCGGCCATTTTTCTGTTGGCATATACGGGCTCTTGCCTTTGTTCATTGTAGGCCCGACTTCCTCCTCCGTGAAGTACTTTCTTAGTTTGGGGAACATCAAACTCTCCAGATTTTCCTTCAGTCTCCCTGCCATTCCTCCTCAACCTTCCTTCCTATTCTTTCTCCCCTTCTTGATTGACCTCTACATTTTGAGATGCTCCAGGGTTTGCCTTAGGAATTGCCCTCTTCACCTATGGAGAGGACATAAAGAGGTTTTACCCAATTCCAAAGGAGTTTTTTTGTCTGTTTGATTTGCAGTACTGGGGATTGAACCCAGGTCCTTGCACATGCTAGGTAAGTTCTCTGCTGTTGGTCTATACCTTCAACCCCTGATTTCAAGGCTCTGAAGTCATCTTTATGGAGATAATCCCTGTTGTTGTTTTTTTTATCTCCAGTTCCAACTTCTCCCTTGAGCTTCAGATTTGAATAGTTAGCTGCCAATTTGATGTCTCTACTAGAATGTACATCTTAAACTTCATGTGTCCAAAAAATGAACTTTTGAATCCTACTTCCACCCATCTTGCCATGATTATCATTCATGAACTCAGCTGCTCAAAACCTATAGGCTTTTTCATTTTTTTTTCCTCACAGTTAGCAGACAACCCATTTGGCCTAGCCTACCCACTCAACCTCAAAAATTTATCTTTAATTTGTCCACTTTCTCTGTCTTTCCAAGCCACCATAAACTCACATCTGCCTTGTTGAAATGGCCCTCCAACTGCTCTCCTCAGTTACTCTTTGCAACTTATTCGCCCCATAGCTACCTAAGTTATTTTCAAAGGTCATGGATCAAACCATGTTGTTTGACCTCTGAAACTGTATGCTTAAACCCATACAACAGATCTCTGATGCTTAGAATAAAATTAAAATAGTGTACTTTGGCTTCCAAAGGCAAAGTTTTCTCTGAAAACTTTCCACCTCCCTTTGCTGCTTGCTTCCTCTTGTTCCTAACACAATGGCCTTTCTTCTCTATTCCTTGCTCAGAGAGCCTCTTTGGAGCACCCTCGACAATATACTCACTCCTCTCTGTCACGTCACCATATTGCCATAGTGTACTGTACACATACCACTTATCATTTTCTCTGCTTTTTTTTTATTACTTTTGTCCCTTTATTTGTCATCTGTTCCATTCCCTTAGTGCCAAAATAGTGTCTTCCTTGCCTATCTGGTTTATTCCTCCATCTGTGGGACCTATAATAGAGTTCAAGGTCAATAAATAGTTGTTGAGCATTCACTCAGCTGTGTCAGCCCCCAACTCAGAGAAAAGGAAGTTGAGACCTGGTCTCTGCTTTCTGTTCTTCCATCCCCCGACTCTTTCTCCCCTCCTACACTATCTCCCAACTCATTCTTCTAGATGAGGGCTGGCGAACTAGTCCACAAACCAAATGTAGCCATGGCCTATGCTTGAAAATAAGTTTTTATTGGAATGCAGTCATGCCCATCTGCTAAAACATCAGAAATGAGCAGTTGTGTCAGAAGATGGTTTGGCCTGGCAAGCGGAAAACATTTACTAATTACTAGTATACCTAGACACATCTCAAGTATCACTTTTTCTGTTATATTTTCTCTGCCCTGAAGGGTTTTATGTTCCTTCTATTAATTTGCACAGCCCCCAGTGCTAACCATTATCCTAGAATTGTATCAACTGGTTGTATAATTTATTGGCAGATTTTTATACCTTCTCCTCCAAGTAGGAAACATGTGGAAATCTGATTATCATTCATTGTTTATTCCTAATGCCTAGCAGTGCCTAGAACATAGTAGGCACTGAATAAATATTTGCATAAGTATTTGTCTGATTAAATAGATGTTTGGATTAATTTTAATAAATGTTTGTTGAACTGGGAAAGGAGGGAGGAAGGATTGAGGAGAAGTGCTAGCAAGATCCAGTAGTGGACCAGTTATACGATCTCTGCCTTCTCTCACCCTTCCCATTTTGCTCAATTCTTTACAGACTTTGGCACCCAGAAAATTCCATATATTCAGGTGAGGAGCCATTAGTCTAAATTTGACTCTTCCTAGATGTTCAGAGCTGATGCTCTTGTGTGCTAGCCCAGTCTGAGAGGTTAGATTTTGGACTTAGACATGCTAGAATCCTCTGTCTGCTACTTCTTGATTCTCTGAACTTCAGCAAGTTAGTTAATATCTGTGCCTCAGTTTTTCATTTATAAATGTGGAAAAATTATAATAGCCATCTGACAGTGCCTCTATAAGGAGATAATCCACATGTTATGGTTTGGATGGAAGGTATCCCCCGAAAGCTCAAGTGTGAAACAATGCAAGAAGTTTCAGAGGAGAAATGATTGGATTGTGAGAGTCTTAACCCAATCAGTGAATTAATCTCTGATGGGATTCATTGAGTGGTAACTAGAGGCAGGCGTGGTATGGCTGGAGGAAGTGGTTCATTGCAGGCATGACTATGGCGAATATATTTTGTCTCTCTCTCTGCTTCCTAATGTGAGCTTCTTTCCTCTGCCACACTCTCCTGCCATGATGTTTAGCCTCACCTGGAGCCCCTAGGAATGGAGTCAACCTTCTTGGGACTAAGACCTCTGAAACTGTAAGCCCTCAATAAACTTTTCCTCTTTACACTTGTTCTGGTCAGATCCTTTAGTCACAACAAGGAAAAACTGACTAAAACACCATGTAAGGTATTGTCAGTGTCTGGCACCCAACAAGCCATCAATATTTGTGAGCTGTGATTGTGGTTCATTCAAAGATAGCTTTATGTTAATTATTTCTACCAACATTTGGGTAGTGGTCCAGGAACAGGGAGAGACACCATATTGCATTTAAGCAGCAGTCCAGGGAAAGGATTTGACACAGGTGCTCTGGAGCCGAATCCAAACTGTAATCAAACCCCAGATCAGCCACTTACTAGTTCTGTGAACTTATGTAAGTTTCTTCACTTTTCTATAACTCATTTTCTTCTTCTGTAAAAGGATAATAATAGGACAGTGACTCTGAGAATTGATGCGAATACATATAAAGTGCTTAATATAGTGTTTCCTTTGTTATTTTATTAAAAGAAGTTAAATTGCGTGTCAGTTGACGTTTGAGATGGAGAAGGAAGAAAGTATAAAAACCACTGGGCATATAAACAAGTTCAGATTTTAATTATTCAGTACTTGGATTTGGATCTTACTATGAATAACTGTTGATGACTTAAAACCAAATATCCCAAGCCTTCAATGTAAAATTCCCTTGACCTTACTATAACACCTGAAAATAATGATCACCCAAAGAAAGGCTACAGATGGATGCTGACCTACAGGGGTTCAATTTACAGTTTCTTGACTTTCCAATGGCACAAAGGGGATAGACAGTGGAAACTTTACTTTGAATATTGAATTTTGATTTTTTTTTCTGGGATGAAGATATGTGGTCTCATACTTTCCTGATGCTGGGCAAGTCACAGCTCTGAAGCAGGCATTTGATCACCAGGGAAGATGGCTGACATTCTACAGTGTATTGCTTTCCCATTGTCTTGTGACTGCAGATATTCAATAGATTACATGTGATATGCAACACTTTATTATAAAATGTGCTCTGGGTTAGAAGATTTTACCAAACTGAATGCTAATGGAAGTATCCTGAATGTGTTTCAGATAAGCTAGGTAGGATAAGCAATGAGGTTTGCTAGGTCAGGTGTATTAAATGTATTTCAACTTGGGATCTTTTCAACTTGCAAAGGACTTATCAGGACATAACCCCATCATAGGTCAGGGAGTTATCTGTATATGCAAATGCAAATGCCATCCATCTATCATGAACAGCTCTATCAGAAACATGGTTTTCATTTATTCTCCAAATTACCTAAATCAAAACATTTCATTCTTTATAGGTGTGTATAAGAGTCCACAGTGACTGAATTAAATTACACTTGTTTTATAATATAGTGTTCTGATGTGTAACAGACTATCAAAGGAAGGATCTTTACAAGGAAAACTTTAGAATATTATTAAGTTACTCACTGCATGACCTATTTAGACTACTCAGATTCTTCTTGTTGTAGACTACATAATTAAATTTTAAATGGAACATGATAAAGAAATTGTACTGGTGATCTCCAGAGATTTTGATACCCTATTTGGCCCTTTATAAGAGTATAGCAAAGACACACTTTAAAATTTAATAAAGGTCTGCCCTAATTTTTTTCCTTTTAGATTTTCCTTATCTGCTCCACAATTCAAAGCTATGTAACATGATCCACAAGTGTTCCCTGAAATAAAGGCTCCAAATAAAAAAATTCTTAAAAGCACATTTATTCCAATTTGAGAATTCCGTTATTTGTGCACAAAAGCTTTTGTGTAGCAATTGAACTCCTTTAAGATAAAACCTGCCATTTCCTGAATGCGTCACTGTAGAGAATTGGAGCTGCATTTATTCTGTTGGTGGAAGTATTCCTATCTTCAGAGTTCATAGAGCAAAAGGTTAGAAAATTGTTTCTATATAAAGTATTATTTTGCAATTAGAATTTCTTATTTGCTATGTAAAATGTGCACTTTTGAAGGAATTAAAGGAAACACACACACACACACACAACACACACACACACACACAGCCTGAGAAAAGCCAGTGTAGAACACTGAATTCCTGACTTGAGCATCCTAAGAGCCATTGTAACCTCTTGGATAAATGACATTTGCTTCATAACCTTGTATCATTTTTTTTCTTTTGTATTTAAAGAGACACTGCCAAGATAAAATTTATATGTTGAATAAATTTTCCTCATAACATGCATAACATTTTCTAATATAAAGCATACCCACGTCAGGTGGCAAGTCTTTCTCAGATTTTGCTGTCCATGGAGCTTGACAGAACACCAGGTGAGAGAGTTTGCCTTCCTACTCAGGATTGGTTGTGTTTTACACCTTCTTCAACACTGGTGTCCATGTTTAGAATTATCAAGCTACCACAAGCATTTAAATGAGTAAAATTTCTTCTTTCTTATACATAGATCATTGTAAACCTTGTACACCTTTCTTTTCGGATTAGGTTTTATAAATGTTTCTCTTACGTATTTTTCTTTTTCTTCTTTTTAGCAAACACACAGATTTCCTTTGAGGCCCAAACCACTCAAGCATCCTATGTTGTTTTCACTTTGCAAATAAGCAATGTTAAGCACACAAAGCACTGCATAAGACCAAGCTGAATCTGTGACACAGCCAACAGAGAAAATAAAGTCCCCACTAAGCTTGACTACTCATCCCTAACCCTCTACTTCTCATGCTTTGTGGGGAGGGATGTAACTTTAAGGAGTAATGCTGGACCATGTAAAAGATTCCAAAGAGAAACTGAGGCTCAGATAGAAAATTACCCAGTGAATAAGTGGAAGTTCTGCCTTCCCACCATAATGCAGCACTTGAGACCCCCCACACCTGGGTTCAGACCTATAGAACTCAGGCTAGCATCTACAAAAGTGACCCCTGGTGGCTCCTAATTCATTATGGGGTACCAAGGTCCCCTGCCAAAGGAAGGAAAAATCATTCCCAAGTTCGTTAGGCTTTCAATGAAACAGGTTTCTGTTCAGAGTTTAAAATTTAAAAAAAAAAGAAATCTAATGAACAATAAAAATTCTGACAGACATAATAAATAATGAGACATTAAAAAGACAACATACCTTATATATAATCAGAGATATGATAAATTATTGTATAATGGTGTATTAAGGATTGTAATGAATGAATGAATTAATTAAAAGACTATTGAGCCAAGTGCAGTGGCACACGCCTATAATCCCAGCATCTTGGGAGGCAGAGACAGGAGGATCGTGAGTTCAAAGCCAGCCTCAGCAAAAGTGAGGTGCTAAACAACTCAGTGAGACCCTGTCTCTAAATAAAATGCAAAATAGAGCTGGGAATGTAGCTTCAGTGGTCAAGTGCCCCTGAGTTCAATCCCCAGAACAACAACAAAAAAAAAGACTATTGATTACCAGTTACATCACTGATGTCCACATGAGCAAGCAAACACATAAAGTCCTACAAAAGATACAAAGTACAATCATCCCTGCCTTAAAGAACCAGAAGATTCACTTAAAAAAAAAATGGAACTCACAGATGCAGAGAGTACCTTGATGGCTACTGGTGGTTCAGGGCGGGGGTGGCAGGAATAGGGAGATTGGTCAGAGGATACAGTTTCAGTTAGATGGGAGGAATAACTTTGAGAAATCTATCCCACAGTGTAGTAACCATAGCTAGTGATGACATATTGTATATTTGAAATTTGCTAAGAAAGTAGATTTTAGACGTTCTCATTATAAAGTGATAAATAGGTGAGGTTGATCAGGATATGTTAATTAACTTGATTTTATTATTTCACAAGGTGTACATGTATCAAAATGCATTGCATGCCATAAATATAGATACAATTTCTATTTTGTCAATTAAGGTAAAATAATTGTTCAATTACAAATATGTAAACAAGGGATTCTAAAAGTAGAAACTTGAATTGTGGAACAAGAAAGTATGATAAGGTTATGGCAACTATTGGCTAGATTAAGTGCCATTTAAATTGACCAAATATTTAAGTACAGAGAAGAGAGAAGACTTTTTTTGTATCTCAATTCGAAAATATCACATTAGAGGATGTGGGTCTTCTGGACAAAGAAACAACAGAACCAAAGCAAAGAGCAAGGAATGTAGAGCGTCCTGAGGTGGAGATTCTGTCAGCCAGTTTCATCCAGATGCTTTGTTGAGAGAATAATAAAGACTGATATTAGAGAAATAGGTAGAGGCCAGATTGCAAAATTTTAGAATGATTGAAGAGTTTTGCTTTCGATGTGCTTGGTTATTTTTCCACTAGGCCATGCACAGCATTTGAGCAGGATAAAGAAATGATTCAACAAGTATATTAGTAAGGTTAGTCTGATGGTGTCCTGAAAAATGTGCCATGCAGGGGTGTCACCAGCCAGTAAACTCCTCGAGGACCAGAACCAACTCCATTCTGCTCACTTTTCTATCCTCAGCACCTAGCGCAGTGCTTACTGAATGCAGAAGGTGCTCAAATGTGCAAGAAATTAAAGAGTAAGTGGAAGGATTTTTCTATATAATTCTGGTAATGGAAATCAATGCATGAACCAGGTCCATCATCAGAGAAATAAAAGAGAAATGGTTGATTACTGAAACTATTGGGGGGAAAACAAATTACTTTTACCTGCTTAAACTCAAACAGTGAAGGAAGGAACAAGCCATAAGCTTCTCAATTTTCCAGTGTGGGAATGCCAAAAATGGGAAAATGTGGAGGAAGAGCTATGGGAAATGTGGGGTAGAAAGAAGAGTTGTTTATTTTTTTAATATTTAGTTTTTAGTTGCAGTTGGACACAATACTTTTATTTTACTTATTTTTACGTGGTTCTGAGGATCGAACCCAGGGCCTTGAACATGCTAGGTGAGCGCTCTACCACTGAGCCACAACCCCAGTCCAGAAGGGTTTTTTTTTACTGGGTTTGAAGTAAAGGTGAGAGTGCAGGGGTTAAGGGTCAGTTCTGGATGTGGAGCTGGAGGCGTGAGCAGTAAGTAATGAAGCATCTTGGGCACTGTTTGCCTGGAGGTTTAGTGAAGCCATTTTGTATATCTAACTGGGTTTCATGGTTGTCTTTTTATGAGGACTTTCCTTGCCAAATTAGACAAGATGCAAATTTGATAAAGATTCCTTGAAGATAAATCATGTTGGTGCCAAGATAAGTATAATACTCAAATAGCTTCTAATTCATTCTGGCAATTTCTCATGAGAAACAGAAAAAAACAACTTCTCTGGGGTGACTTCCTTATAGACTGTATTTCTCTATTGACTGCCCACCTCAATTATCATCCTCTTGCTGACATTCACTGTGGAAACTTGGGACGTGACACCGTTAGAGGAGATCTCTTGGCAACAGAATTGTGTGTGCTGCTTGTTCCCATTTGGCCTTTCACGTCTTGGCCTGGATCTTCTTGGCTCATTTCATCATGTCTGGGATTTCATCTTTTCTGGGTTCTTGCCTGAAGCTCTGGCAGTTGACACTGTTCTGTTGAGAAAGTCGTACCTAAGTTCAACTTCCATGATGTAAGAGTTTCTCTTTAATACCAGGGTGAATTGAAACCCACATTTAATGCAACGTTTGAGCCATTCATTTTGTCATCTAGTTCCAGTATTGCCTAAATTTTATCAATTGAAATTTCCTGTAAAAGAGCAGAGGTTAGTTTGGCAGTGCTTTGGGGCGGCTCTGGGTATACTAGGTAAGGCAGAATAGGCCATAAATTGGCTACCTGGTAGTTATAGCTATATATCATTGCAGAGGTTGTTGAACCAGGAGGATTTTAAATTTTGATTGTCAGTGTGTGTGGCCACTTGACATCAAATAGGGATGCATGTAAGGCCAAAAGAATCGTGCTGTTACTAGAGGCATTAAAAGACAATGGTAGTTTATAATTGGGAAATAAATCTCATGAAAGAAACTGAGCCCTGGAAAGCAAGATGGGATCAAAGTGGTTGTCAAGTTGTTCTCACAACCCAGTGACTCTGCAAAGATTTCTTAGGCTCTTCACCCTTTCTCTCTTCTACTCTCTTATATGATTCTCCCCTCTTCTCTGATACATATATATGTGCCTCAAAGGTGAATTTTGTAAAGTAGTGAGGCCTCCTTGCTCTACAGGTGAATAGACTCAAGATTAGAGAATCTAAAGCAAATCCTAAGAACACTTGGACTTGGACTTGCTGGACAAGCTGATATTTTCCTGGTGTGCATGGAGTCTCGTTATCATTTCAGGGTCTGGTCTTGTGGGCAATAGAGCCAAGAACCCCATTAGCATCTTTCTGATTCCCTGTATCTTCCCCATCTCCACCCCTACTTTTCTTTAGTACCTTCTATCACTCCCTCCCACTACCCCTGGGGACAAAAAAAAAAATCCCAACATCAACATTTTTCACTATAGTCTTGTTTTATCTGAGTAAGAGCAAATTGCTGAAACAAGTATTCATGGGAGTTATCTATATCCTGGCATAGAACAGTGCTTCTCAAATTCTGATGCATGTGTAAAGCGTCTGAGGATTTTGTTTAAATGCATATTCTGATTCAGTTGGTCTGGGATGAGACCTGAAAGTTTGTCTTTCCAACAAGCTCCCACCATGTTTTCTAATGATGGTCCTCAGACCATCCTATGGGTATCAAGGAATGACAGAGCCACCCAGTCACATTTTTGTTTAAAAGTAACAGTCACTTTCCAAGTTCCACATCTGTATCTATAGGAATATGGGGCTTTTACTTATTGTTCTGTCTTTTGTCTAACTGGCTTGCTCCTATTTATCTTTGAGAAGATGCTACAAAGCATTTTGGAAACTGCCACTGCAGGAATAATGTCTTAAAAAACTCTGAGTTGCTATAAAACCACTGTAGAAGCATGTGGATTAAAAAGAACTCTCTAAAGGCAATATGATGTTACTGAGCCCTTCTGAGTTCAGGATACAATATCAATCAAGATTTGACTTTCAATTCTGTGAGGAGTAGCTATAATTAAAGGAGACTAACAGAAGTTTTTATGTTAGAAAGTTTTTATTTTATACGTGTGAAGTATTATCTGTGTCAAGTAATTGAGTTCTCAGATGTTCTTATTGTGTGTCAGTGACTGTGGACCATTTGAGTCTAGATAACATGTCAGTACATACACACAGAGAGAAGAGAGAGCAGGCCCATGAATTGACTACAGTTTTGAAGCCGATTCCTAGAAACTGACATTTATTGACTTCACAGATGTTAAAATTGTCTTTGTTTTGTTTATTCCATATGAAACTGAAAAGGGTTATAGAAGGGATATTACTTCTCTATTTTCACCTCTATTCCCATCCATCTGTCCCCTCTACTAAAGCAAACTGAGGTGTCTTGGATATAGCGATCTAATTTGAAATGACTCAAGAGAGATAGGCAATGCTGAATATTCAGAATTCAATAATACAAAAATAATCACTTTAGTGAAAAGCCAGCTGTTCTTTGTATTCTAATAGGCATGTGATGTTGATGAAGAATAGCATTCAAGTGAAGTTTACCAAGTAGAATTGGTTTGATTCTGAATATTATACCATTTTGCAGAATAGGAAATGTTATTTAGGGTTTTTTTTTTTCAACAAAAAGATGAACAGTACAGCCAGTCCAAAGACTCAAATACCAAAGGATTATCTTTAAATTTAGAGGATGAAAAATGCCAGTGCATTATATTTAAGGCACCACATGATAATTCTTTCAGACAGTGTGCTTGTGTTTTCTATGTCCTTCAAATTTCATTTGAATGAATGGTTTATGGATTTTCGTGATGTTTAGGGATATGTTAAAATACCATTGCAAGCATACCAGGCAGCTTAGGTTTAGATGATTCTCAATTTGAACTATTTTAGCATTCTGCTATTTGAGTTATTTGGGGAAAAGTAGGCATTGCATGACAATTCAGGGATTTTTCTTTTTTCTTCTCCTGCTTTTTTTTTTTTTTTTTTTTTGCATTTCCCCTATGAGTTTGTAGTTTGAGTGAACATCCCCCCAAAAAAGACCTGCAGACAAAGATGCACGTCCAAAGATACAGGAAATGGGGACATGTGGCAGGAAGGGAAGAAAGCCAGTAAATCATTGGTACGAGTGGCTTATTGCCTGGGCATCTGGGAATCTAGACCCCTGGGACCCTGAGAAACACTGTCCCACGGAGAAGCAACAATGCTGCTGTTTCTCTTTCATGCCCCATCCTTCACAGCTTCAAATCCCCCCAAGGACATTTGTTCCTGGGCACTTCTGTCCTTCCTTGCCTCTGCCATATCTATAAGACAGAAAAAAGTCCTCTTTGAAAAACAGAAAGAGGCAGTCAGCTTTTTTGCTGGTGTGAATAAAAGGACCCAACCAGAACAACTGTAGGGGAGGAAAAGTTTCTTTAAGGGCTCTTGGTTTCAACCATCTCAATTCCACAGACTGTAGGATCCATTCCCTGGGGCTCAAGGTGAGGCAGAACATCATGGCAGAAGAGTGTGGCAGGGGAACGCAGCTCACGGGACAATGCAGAGAGAAAGGTCTCCCTTGCTAGATACAAATATATACCCCAAAGCCACACCCCAATTCCCACCTCCTCCAGCCACACCCTCTCACTTCAGTAACCACTCAGTTAATCCCTATTAGGGTATTAACTATTGATTGGTTAAGACTCTCTCAACCTAATCATTTCTCCTCTGAACCTTCTTGCATTATTCCACATGTGAGATTTTGGGGAATACCTCACATCCAAACCATAACATATCCCCAGCCTCCTGGGGAAGGGTCTGCAGGCATAGCTCAGGGAAGAACTGAGGGCTTAAAAGCAGGACAGTGACAGTATCAACCTTATCAGTGCAGCCACAATTGTATTCCCAGTAGCTGTCACAGTGCCTGGTATGCAGCAGAGGCTTCGTAAGTATTTCCTGAAGGAAGAAGGAAGCAAGAGAAGAGGGAAAGAAGAGAGGAGAGGAGAGTGGTGGAAGGGGAAATGGGGGGGAAGGCAGGCGAGAAAACTGACGATTCCAATAGAACTGGAAAAGCTAGCACTGTCCGCACATCATCCAGCAGCATAGATAGATCAAGCATTTGAGACAGTTTTTGAAAATGGGGTTTCCGTTCTGATTTAGGTGCCCAAGCTAATATCTAAATTTTATGCCTATCAGGTTTATTATGCATGAAGAGATTGGTGGGGGAGAGAAAAAGTAAACATGAAAAAAAAAAAAGTAGCAAATATCTCTGTCTCCACTCCTCAACTCTCAAGGGTGGGGCTGAGGGACCTTAGATTTTGACATTTGTAGTTACAGATGATCCACCTACTTTCTTAGAAGGTTTACAGTATATTTATCTTTGATTTTTCAGTTCCCAGTGTTTCCAGCAGTTCACAGTTATCAGTGAATCACTTCAGAGCTGACCTGCATCTTGGTCATGGTGGGAAGGGATTAGGGGGCCTGGGGATTCGAGTTTAAGGGAAGGACGATGTCCAGCATTAGGCAAAACTGGAAAAATTGCTTCAGTCACCTGGATGTTTGCTAATGTCAAGAGGTTCAGCATGGCATAAGCAACATTGTTTATATTCTCATGACATGTTTGAATGTAGAGTGAAAATAAATCAACAAATCACCACAGACATTTTATATACATGACAGAACTATCTAGAAATAGTATGTGATTGCTTTCATTTATTATTTTGATAGTTCTCATATGCAGATAGTTAGATCCTGAGAGTATATATCTGTTTGGCCAAGCATGAATCTGAACATGTTTCTATCTGTGGAGTATGTGCATGTGGCAGAGAGGAATGGGAAGGGTCAGAAAGAGGGAGTCCATCCAAAAATATGAATTTTTTGGTTGTTTTCTGGTTTGGATATGTGTGACTTTTGCAGCAATTGTCATAGCTGCATGATTCTGTGAATTTCCCTGTAGTGCTAAGGTAAAACCAAAAGAACAATTTTCTACAAAACACACTTCTCTAATTATGACAACTTGTTGACGTCATAACTTAGAGTCAGGTATTCTTCTGTTGTCTTTGCTGAATCCTGAGCAATATTATGCTAGAGAAATAACACCAGAGGAAAGGCGCACACAGAAAGGCAGGCTTGATCATGTGTAGTTTAAAAGTATTGGTAAAGGGTTAAGAAGTTAGAACTACTTCTTGCCAGAAACAAGAGCAGAAAGAGTTTGGCAATGACTGTTGTCTATTTTTCCTGGAGAAGGGGAGAAATGTGCTGTAGAGACACAATGGCTGACATGGACCCAGAGTACTCAAGTGTTTTCCTGCCCTGGGGGCCGATGCCCTCTCCCTTGCTGGGCCTCCTGTGATCCTAGAACTGGGTGGTAGGCCAGCTACACAGAGGTGTGGGAACTCAATCCATAAACATTTGCTTTCTTCTAGTAGGACTCCTAGCTCCTCTCAACAATTTCCTCATACTGATTTATTGATTTAATTTTTAGTTGGCAATGGTGATCGTTATAAAGTAAATTTACCCCAGGAAAACAGGATATTTGGGGAATTCATTAATGCTAACACACTGCACTTGAATCCTAGATCCTCTCTCCATTTGCCCAAATAGACTACAGCAAACAAGCAAGTGAGATCAGACAGGCCACAAATATTTGTCTCCTCCATTTCTCAGTTGGGATGGTAGGAGTAGAAATATATAAGTGTTATATCTCCGCTAATAGTTAATCTTAGAACTCAAGTCAATCACTTTCACTCACCCCATATTTCTCATCGTACTTGAGTTTTGGCAATGTACTTTTTTGTTGTTGTTTATTTTCATTTAGGCCTCAAAGGGAAAAAAATACTGCCATAGATATATTCTTTCCTACTCTTGAATCATGCAAAAGTGTTGGCTTAGATATTACATTGATCATGTGTTTCTGGGTAGCAAATTATCCTAAAACTTGGCTGCTTAAACAATAAATATTTGTTATGTCAAATGCTCTGGGTCAGGGAACTGGACATGGTTTAGCTACAGACTTGTATTTGAAGGTCTCCCACAAAGCTTCAAGGTTTTGGCTAAAGTCTGATGAGAGCTTGACCCTGCAAGGATGGGCTTTCAAATTCACACATGGCTGTTGGAAGAATTCAGTTCCTTGTGGGAAATTGGATGGAGGGTCTTAGTTCCTGCCTTTCTGGTTCTTTGGGCTACCCTTTCTTCTTTTGCCCCAGGGCCTCTCTATAGGGAAGCTGGCTTCCATTGTTGCAAACAAGGGAGAGAAACCATGAGGCCAGCAAGATAGAAGTCACAGTCGTTTTATAATCTGATTTCATGACCTCCCATGACTCTCCATTATAAAGAAGTCATAAGGTCTAGTCCATGCTCAAAGGAAAGATTATACAAGGACAAGAAACCAGGACATAGGGATCATTGGGAGTCATTGAAATATGATAGTTATTTTGCTGCAGTAAATGCTGTGTTCTGAAATACATGATTATTTGTGGTGATTGCATTAATACCTTGAGGGTGAAGAAGAAATAATAGAACAAGAAAATACTATAATTAGAGTAATTATTTCTTTGATAGTTAGTCTCATTGTGGCAAAGAAGGGATCAGAGGTCAAGCAAGGTTAGGCTCTGGGCAGGCTCCAAATGCATCAGTACCAAATGGCTACCTGGAGGAGATCTCCCACATAGAGCGGAAGGAGGAGTTACCTGAGCTCTGAATGGGAAAGGGCATGTAGGGCTGGGATAAGATAAGAAAGGAAGAACACAAACTCCGGTGCGCCAGATTGTGAGAGGGAACAAAGACTGGATTAGGAAGGATTAGGAAAGATTGGGATGATCTAATAGGATCATAAAGCCCTGGGAAAGGGGGGGGGGGGGACTCTGTTCTCATAGATCTAGTTATATCACCTACCTAAGATTTCTCCTTCATGGATTGACACTGTATTTCCCACCTCAGGATAAGGTATCCAAAACTTAAAGGGAAGTTCTCTACCCTCACAGGAGAAGGCCAGCTCAATCCATTCTTACTATAAAATAAAACAGTCATTATGTCTTGGGCACATATAGAACTGAAAGTTGTGTTCGTCAGCTTTTTATTACTATAACAAGTACTTGAGCTAATTAGCTTATAAAGAGAAAAGGGTTATATTGGTTTTGGAGGTTTTATTTCATGATTAGTTGACCCTGTTTGGGGCCTATGGTGAGGCAATATATCATAGAAACACATAGCAAAACCATTAACTTCATGGCTGGGACACAAAAAGAGAGAGAAGAAACTGGTGCCCCACAATTCTTTTTAAGGACATGCACCTAATGACCTGAAACCTCCCACTAGGCCCCACTGTGTTAAAACTCCCATCATCTTCCAAGAGTGCTAAACTGAGGACCATTCCTTTACACAGGGGCCTTTGGTGGAAATTTCAGATTCAAAATACAGTCATGAGTTTCTGTTCTAGTACTGGACCTATGTGTGCGACCAAGAGTCTGCTAAGTCACCTTAAGATCAGGTAACTAATCTTCAAGATGAGAAAGTCTGTTCTTCTCCACCAGTAAAACCCTACAGAAATTTCCATGACCTATGCAAAGCTAAATCTGGTAGACACCTTGGTGCATCTATTGCTTAGACTCTTGGCAATATTTGATACTGTTGACTATGCCCTTATTCCTTGTTGAACACTTCTTCATGTGGCTATAGATATAATTTTGGGAATCCTTAGCAGCTGATTGGCTCCTCGGCCCCAGCAACATCTAGCTGATTGGCTCCTCTGCGGTGATGCTCATTGGACTGTTTCCCTGCCCTTTCAGACCACGGAGCTGCTCATTGGGGGACTTTTTTGGCTCCGCCCACGTGACCCAGCCAATCCGCCTCAAGAGCAGGAGGATTGTGGGAGGTGGAGAGAAGCTTGTGTGGGAGAGAGAGGCTTGTGGAAAGCCGGTGGTGGCAGTTGAGGCTCTGAGGGTTTTTCCTGAGAGATTATTTTGTTTGTCGTGTGTGGTTCTAAAAATAAAGTTAGTTTCTTTTGACAAGTGGCTCCTGATTGTGCCCAGCCAGACTGCAGCACTTAGCAAACATCTTTGCCCTGGGGAAAGAATTTTCATGAGAAGGAAAGAGGAACTTGACTATCACCCCAGCCATGGATCATGTGCACTAAGGAAGAGGAAGAAAATGTGCCTCCAGAAGAAGCAATGGCCTAAAGGGGAAGAAGGCAGCCA
Organism: Marmota monax; assembly: GCF_021218885.2. NCBI lineage: Eukaryota > Metazoa > Chordata > Mammalia > Rodentia > Sciuridae > Marmota > Marmota monax. Next base: position 4,722,613 of record NW_026692356.1, on the reverse strand, counting down.
GACTGAAGTGAGTTTAAAGTGGGTTGGAAGTGAACGGTGTGGAAAATTCATTAAAGAAGTTCAACCTCACAGGGGACAAGACAGGTGGTAATAGTTGATGGGAAATAATGGACTTTGAGGTCGGATGTTTCTTAAAGATTCCAGAGACTTGCTCATGTTTCCATGCATCGAAGAAATCAGGAGCAGGGTAGAAATAAAGTCCCTGAGAAGGCAAGAGGGCATCCAGAGCACAGGTGGAATTACCATGCGAGAGGAGCCCCCACTCCCATTTAAGCAGGATGGAGGGAGAAGAGGTGTGTGTGGCTTCAGATCAACTTGTGAGACTGGGCACTGGTGAGTCTCCCAAGATGTCCGACCTAAGAATGCACTGGAGTAATAGGAGATGCTGATAATTAGTCTAACATGGAGCAGGAAGAACAAAATCAGAAGATAGCCAAAAGGGAAGGCCAACAGCGTTTCTTCTTCCTCCTTGGCTACTGGTCCTTGAGCAGTGGGGTGAGGAATTGTGTGCAGCCTCACAGATCCAAGAAAAGGATGAGAAAGAAAGGAAGGAGTGTGTCGTATGGAGAGAGAAACAGCAGCGAGAGCTGACCAGCTGGGCCGGATCTCCTGGAGAAGACTTGGACCATGGCAGATGGGCAGACCTTGGCTTGGGCCATAGAAGGTGGTGAGAACGGAGGCATTCAGGAGAGGAAAGAAAGCAGGGAACATGCACTGAGAACCTGCTCAACCAGACCCTGGCATATGTCACCTGTCTACCCCACAGCTTTTTGTCAAAGAACTGACAACCCTTGCCTGCAGTCTTTCAGCTGGCAAGCAGAAGAGTCAGATTCTGCACTGAAGCTGTGTGAGCTCCCGTGTACGCCACCACGCTGTGTCTCCAGGATGACAGGCCAACCAAGCACCGCTTGGGCTTGACTTAGATGGCTTTGCAAGAACAGCTTTGAAGTTGGCAAAATCTACACTTAGCCAATTAGACCACATCAGAGAGCCTTGGAAATGTCCCTGGGGGTCATTGGGAGTGGCCGGAGCTCTGGGATCCTGTCGCTGTGTGTCTCAGAGTGACAAATGGTGTTTGTGGCAGTCATTGGCTTAGACGCCATGGTGCTATTGATTCCGCACACCTGATGTCCTGGAGGAAGCCTCAGCAAGCCTGTCAGCAGCTGTTCCAGGATTGAAGCCGAGCGAAGGTGGCAGTTAACGATGTTGACAAATTTCTGATTGGGCTATTACAGTGTGTTAATGTGCGTTCTCTAACAATATGTTCCCATCTTCCACTTTTCCCCCCTGCTGGTTTGATTGAGAAAACCATAGCGACCAAAAGTGCAAGATTTATACAGAGAGTATACCAGGGAGTGGAGGCGGAGGAAGGGTTTCCCCTTGGGGAGGAGTTTACCTTTTAAAACTAGAGGGGAACAGGTGCTCTGAAACTGGCACCAAACTGCAAGAAGGTGGGGATGGCATTCCTGAAGGGAAAGGTTACTCAGATTAACAACACTCTGCTGAAAATGATGACATCCTGGCTCTGTCATTAAAACAGGTGGCTGTCATTATGGCCACTCGCTCATAATGGGAAGATAATACAGGCTGAGAGAGATTTATATGGGCCCCAGAAAGATGAAATTGCACATAAAAGAGGAAACAAGGCATAAAAAGGGCCGATTTGGGGAATTTCTCTCCCCACAGGATTGCACGTGATAGTCATTAATGGTGTAGAATTTGTGTCACTATATCTAGAGGGTTAGATTACCTGCAGAGCTTTCATTTATTCAGGTTTATTCAAGTATCCTTTGGGAAAGATTTTTTCCCCCCTTTTTCTCCATGGATGTTTTCCTTTCATTTAAGGGAGAAGCAAATGTAAAAATTTACTGTATATGGCAAAACTTACCCATTTCTCCCCCCTACAAATAATGTTGGTTGCTCAGTAGACTGTTGAAATCAAGAGGTAATATCTCCAGGTAACTATCAGGTGAGAGGGGTTTCCCGTGTCATGTGAGGTTGCTGGGGGGGGGGGTGTAGTCTAATTTGTTTTAATTTAATAAATTAAGCAACTAGTTTAATTCATTTTAATTTAATAACCCTTTACTGATGCTAAACTGCTGTCATCTTACAAGTATTATTAGCTCACTTAATACAACCATGTTCTATGGTCAAAGTTCATTTATTATTTTGAGATGAGGTACAGAGAGACTAGTTAACCTCTGTGCTTACCCAAGTTCCTACAGCTATAGGACATTGTGCTGCTGGGATTCCCGACTCTCACTATCTTCTTCCGGAAACTGTGCCCTTAACTACGACAATTCTCCTGCTACGCTATACACCTTTGTCCATTTACAGTTTTAAGGGGCATTTAAATTACTCCTTTGTCCCATCCTTGAGTCTCTCTTCTGGCAAGAACACATTTTAAAATCTCGGCATGTAACAAATTGTTGCACTAAAGGTCGATAAGATATAAGAATTGCACTTGTGCTGAAGCCCCAGTGCTGTTTTCCATTTCACAGGGCATCTTTAAAATGTGTGGTCCTTGTCACAGTCAGGCCTTGAGAGCCCTGCTCCACTTGCTGTGTACACAGGCAGAGAAGGCAGGGTAACCTTTTAAATCCATTAGAAGTGCCCACTCTTGCACTCAAACATAAAAGATCAACATGAAGTTCCAGGTATGCTTCACACTTACTCGGGTCTGTCCCTCCAACTGCACAAAATCCTACCTATAGATGCACAGTCAAAAGGATATTTCTTTGGTGATCCCAAGTACATTTTTTTTTCCTGGAGATTTACAGCTGATTGGGCACAGATTGGAGGCAGAGTAATTTACCCTTTTCCTCCCCCCCTCTCCATTCACCATTTGACACAAGACATGAACAGCTCTTTTGCCTTACAAGGTGTAGCCAGATTGCCAAGTAATTACCTTGATTTATGATGGCAGGAGTAGAAGGTAGCATGAAACATGATTTTTAACTGAGGATGGTTGGATTACCACTCCCATAAGTTGTAAATTATCTCCTGTTGCATTGGTTACTGAATAAGCATGTCAAAGTGAGGAAAACTATCTGATTTCCTTTGGGTTCCAAGTGCCCAGAACAATGCCCAGGTTTCCATGCTTATAAAAAAAATTCATGAATAAATGAGCACCTAAGTGTATTCCATGTGACACACTTGCATGCCTTCACCTTGCAAGGGCATAAATGATGTAATAGGACAAACACACAAAACTGAACCACAAATGCATAGGAAAGAGAAAATGCTCCCAGTTTGAGGGAACAAGAAAGGCTTCCTGAAGACAGTGTTGGCAAACACTGGTAGCAGAAAATGCTGGTAGCAGATAGGTGGGGCTCTGTAGGAGTTAGAGGCAGGAATGCACAGAATGTGGTAGAAAATCACAGGAGTTGGCTTGGGGTGTTAGAGGTGTACAGGTTGTATAAGGGAATGAGAAAGTTTAGATACAGGTTTGTTCACATTGTGGTGAATAATGGATGCCAAGCTCTGGAGTGTTTTACTCAGCTTTTTATGGCTGTGATTAAAAGTTCTGACCAGAACAATTGTAAAGGAGGAAAAGTTTATTTGAGGGGATGCAGTATCAGAGGTCCATAGACAGCAGGCTCCATTCCCCAGAGCTCAAGGCGAGGATGAACATCATGGCAGTAGAGTGTGGTGGAGGGAAGTGACTCACATGATGATAAGGAAGAGTGAGAGAGACAGAGAGAATGAATCCATTCGCCAGATACAAAATATATACTCCAAAGGCTTGTCCGCAGGGACCCACCTCCTCCAGTCAGATCCTATTTACTTTCAGTTACCAGTAAATTAATCCCAACAGGGGAATTAATTCACTGATTGGGTTAAGACTCTCACAATCATTTCTTCTCTAAACCTCCCTGCATTGTCTCACACATGAGCTTTTGGGGGACACCCTCACATCCAAACCATAATGTGGTGCATCTACATATGGTTCACCAGACAAGAGAAGAACTGAAGGTTTTAAAGGGAACATCATAAATCACCTTTGGTAAAGTTAAGCTCATAATAGTAGGTACTGAAAGGTGAATCTGAACATACAGTTTTCCAGAGGAAGGGCAAATTCAAACAAAGATGGTGGCAGTGAGGATGGAAAGAAAAGATGTCTCAGAAGCATAATTTATAGGAGTCAGAATTATATGAATTAGAGCCAAAGCACAGAAGGCTTCAGAGTAACTGCCACAGATTTGAACCAGGGTAATTGGTGATCAAAAAATGGGACAGTCCAAGGGAAGCGTTGGTGTGGGAGAGAAGCCCTGGAACTGAGTTTTGGTGGGACACAAAATAGGAAATTGGAAATGGCCCTCTATAGGCCAGAGTTATAGAGTTCCAAGTATCTCCATGGAAGTAACAGTTGAAGAAATGAGAATGAATCGCAACCCTGAGGAAACCTAAGTGAGGTGAGGTGTGCAAGAACAACTAGTACCCAAGTCAAGAATATTCATCAGCAATTTTTCATGAGCATGAGACATCTAAAAATAGAAACTCATATTTCTCCCTTGGTGACCAGAATCTAGTCTGTCCTCTCCAACATGTCCACAGGGCTCAGGTCTGTGCACTGCTCAAGCCCTTGAGGACATCTACGCAGACTTTATTCAGGATGACCTTGCCCATCCCGTGGCTCGGTGACAGTAGTGGCAGTTCTTGGATTGTTGGCCTTTTTCTGCTTCTACCTTTAAACTCCTCAGTCTATTCCCAACACAAGCCACAAGAATAATGTGTTTAATATAAAAATCAGAACATGGCAGTCCTCTCTAAAGACTCACCAGGGCACAAGCCACAGCTCTTCTGTCAGACCTCTGCAGTCCGGCCTTAAAATTCTCTGCCCACCTCACCTCTGGTCCCCTGGCCACTCTGCTGCCCTGTTCCAGCCATTTCAGCCTCCTTATTTCTCTCTCCCTCCTGCCTTCAGGCTTTTGCAACTAAATGATCCTCCTCCACACAGCCTTCTGTCACTGTCCTCACCTATTTGCTGGTTTTGGCTCAGATGTCATTTTCTCAGTGCAATTTCCAATGATGTCCTTATTAAAATCACCATGCCCACCCCAGGCCCTACTCCAGCACTCCTTCTCCATTCCCCTGCAGTAGAGACTTACCTGTGACGCTGGGACTTTTCTCCCTGTGGGAGGAGGGTACCTTGGTTTTCCTATTTCCCAGATGCATATCGTTGGGCTACTTCAACTTCTCAAGGACCTCATTATTCTCACCCATAAAATGGGGATGTTAATGGGTCCTAATGAGGTTCACACATGTAAAGTATGTGGAATGCTCCCAACAAAGAGCACTCGACCAACGAGTTAGCAATTATTATCCCATAGCATTCATCATCACTGGACTTGCTGTTTATTAGTTAATTACAGATGAGTCTCTTTCTAGTAGGCCTTCCATGCACCAAGAGGGGCATTTCCACCACATCCCAAGGGCCCAGAATAGGTACATAAGTATTTATGTCGGTGGTGTTTTTCTCTGTCCTTCTCATTTTTGTGTCTGGTTTTCTTTTCTTTGGCATTTAGAAAAGATGGAATTTGTAACCTGACTAAATCAGTCGGTTCTGAGGCAGGACATTGTTATTCCTGGGTATATTTTCCATTAACTAGGGACTCTTTCTGCCAGTTCCATATTTCTTAGTTCTATGTAAGAAACCAGTGTCTGCTCTATTTGCTCTTCCCTCAGCCATCTTCACAGCTCTGGATCATCTCCCTGAGCTTTGCTTGCATCCTCAGTCCTGTTCTGGGTAAGGGGAGATACACAGGTAGAGTTCTCAGAGGGATCCTCTATCTTCAGGTAGAAAATGTGACCCAAAGACTGAGGATTCCTGGTTAATGTATAAGTAATAAGGTTATTTTTCAATCCAAACTTGAAAAATCCGTACCCGTACAATTCTTACACTATTCCAAAAGAACTGTGGTCAAGACTAATTCAATAGTTAGTTTTTCACTATTCTCAGAAAAAATAACTTACAGGAGGACAGATTTATTTCAGCTCATGTTGCAGTCCATGGTCAGCCTTCTCCATTGCTTTGGGCCTGAGGCAAGGCAGAACATCATGGCAGAAGGGCACTGTGGAGGAAAGCTGCTTAGTTCATGGTAGCCTGGAAACAGAGAGAGAAGAAAGGGACACAGAAAAGATAAATCCTTTCAGGGAACAACCCCAGTGATCTACTCCTCCAAAATAGATCCCACCTACCAATAATCCACTCAAGGTACTAATCCATCCAACGGATTAATCTACTGAAAAGTCAGAGTTCTCATGGTCCAATCATTTCCTAAAAGCCTCATCTCTGGATGTTGCTGCATTGAGAACCAAGCCTTTAAGTTCATGAGCCTTTGGGAGACATTCCAGACCTGGAACATAACAACTAGTAAGGCATCAGATTTTACTCTAAGCACAAATATTCCAAGTAGCCATACAATTCTTTCTCCATGGTCCTCTTGACAGTTGCCTACAACTTCTCAAAACACATTTATGTGTATGATATAAAGGCTTTTGGGGTAAAGTTATGGCACATTGATTATCTGTGGTTCACTAATTTCCCAAATGCTATGTCTACATTCCCAATGTTCACCAGTGGTTCAAGGAAGCAGTGGAACTGACCATTCAACTGTCCATTCTTGAGGCTGCCTCAGGCACAAGGTCAAATCATTGAGAAGGTTAGCAAGCATCTTTGACAACACCCACTATGTTCTCCTACTTTGACTAGTTCCCATGGTTGGTGGGATGGGCCTGTGCATAAGGCCAAAATAATTTCCAGATCTATAATTCTCTTTATTAATGTATACGTGCCCTACATAATTCATTGAAGTGTCAGATAATTAACATATATAATTTTAAACAGCCCCCTTTGGGACAATTCAGTACCTTAAAGAACTATGACTTATAATCTCCTAAAGCCCTTTCATATATAGTATTTTGTCATAGGATATTGTTACTTCCCAATGGTTCATTGCTGCAACCACCTTCTCCCTTATAAACTAAAATGTGGCATGGAATATGACATATATTGAAGCATTTCTTCAAACTGGAAAAATGTTGGGATTTTTTTTCCCAATATGTTTTATCAGTGCATTATAGTTATACAAAATGATGGGGTATGAACATGCGTACAATATAATTTGGCCAATGTCACTCCCCAACACTTCCTCCCTCCTTTCCCTCCTCCTACCCCCTGTTTCATTTCCTCCACTGATCTTTTGCTTTTCATGAGATTCCCAAACACATACCTTTCTTTTCCTTTTTCCTCTCTAGTGTACACATTTGAGATAAAACATATACCCTTGGACCTTTGGAGTTTGCCTTATTTCACTTAGTATATGGTCTCAAGTTCCATCCATTTTCCTGCAGATTACATAATTTCATTTTTTATGACTGAATAAAACTCCATTGTGTATATTTATCATATTTTCTTTGTCCATTGATCTGTTGATTGGACACCTAGGCTAGTTCCAGAGTTTGGGAACTATGCTGCTATAAACATGGGTATACAAATAAAAAATGTTCAAATGAATTTAACATTTGAAGAAATACCAATGGCCAAAAATATTTGAAAAAAAATGTTCCACATCATTAGCAATTAGGGAAATGCAAATCAAAACTACACTGAGAGTTCATATCACACCAGTCCGAATAGCAGTCATCAAGAATACGAACAATAATACATGGTGGAGAGGATGTAGAGAGAAAGGAACACTTTTACACTCTTGGTGGGATTGTAAATTAGTTCAACCACTATGCAAATCAGTAAGGAGGTTCCTCAAAAGACTAGGCATGGAACCACTGTTGGACCCAGTTATACCACTCCTCAGGATTTATCCTGAAGAATTAAAGTCATTGTACAATCAGTTTTGCTTTGTCTTTTTAAAATTCCACCTGAAATTCATTCTCACCTCTCACCACTCTTCATAGGAAACTCACACCCTCCAGGTTGGTAGAATTTTGCCCTTTTTGTGCTAAGAGAGGGTATGTCTCCTTTCTGGCTGTGGGTTTCTGAATGGTCTTTTCTGATGACCATGTGCATCATGCCTTCCTCTCCTCCTTGCTGAGTTTATCCCCTGGCAACAGGAGGAGCACTGTAGGAGGGCTGGACATGGGTGTGCAGGTCCTGTGTGCACTTCTGCCTTAATCTCATGTTCTCAAATCGAAGTAGGAGTGCAAGCTCGGAAGGGCCATGGTCTAAGCCATAGTCTTGAGTGTGTCCTGTATCTTTGGGTTGCTGGAGCCTTGAAGAACATTACTAGGAGACAAGGGAAGCAGTGTGTTGTGCCTGTGGACAGATGCCGCAGGTGAGAGAATGGCCACTGTGTGCCAACACTGCAACCCTTTGGGCTCATCTGCTTCTGTCTGCAGTCCCAGCAAACACTGGTTCTGAGCAAAGGTAGCAAGAGTCTTAAACCAGTCAGGGCTTCAGATGGAGACCTAGATAGGGACAAAGGAACTGGGCAATGGACTTGTAAGTAATAGCACAGGAGCAGATGATGCAGATCTTAATATTCTTCCCACTCTCTTCTGCGTGTATGGGGGGCATCTTTGGTCTTTAATATTATGTTACCCAGGGACTGCCCCTCTCAGTGCAGGATAGAAGAATTGCAGAGTTACAAGGATTTCATGAGTGATACAAAAAGGGCCTATTTTCATGATCCCCCATTGCTGCTGCCTTCTTTTGGAAATTGAATAGCACCTACTTATTTATCACTTTTGCACATCAGATTGCAGCTTTCATGATTAAATCGCCTCAGGGCACAAGTTCAAAATCTGAAAGTTCAGTTAAAGTACACAAGACACAATAGCAGCAGCTATCAGCGCACATTGAAATATCGAGTGTTAAATGCCTCGTAGAAAAGTATGTCACATGTCACATCCTGGAATCTAGGCCTGTACTGCACAAAAGTAGAATCTGCACAGAAAGCACTTGAAAAGTCAAAGTTGAGAACAGACACATTGTAGCTTTGTGATGTGTGTATGCTATGCAATCATCCTCTCACTATGGTATGGCAGGAAGTTGTGAAAATAGTTCCTGTCCCGTTTGTGACCCCTTCTATTTCATAAACTGCTGTTTAGCTAGATAGTTGGTGTCTGCAAAAGCCAGTTATCAAAGCCTTCAGAACAAATTCTTCAGGCTATTGGGAATACATCTTCAACACCATCCTCTTTTTTTATGGTATCAAATCTTCAAGCACTTAATTGTAAAAAGTTTCTATAGGGTGAACAGCCACCAGCAAAACAGAAGGGTTTCTGGGTGGCTGAGAATGCCAAGGAGGGCTCCCAGCTGTTTTACTGCTCCTTAGATACTAGTTTGGAAGATAGAACCACAGCCCTCTGCAACTCAACACTTTGTGCTCAGTCTTTCCAATTCATCTACTATCTCCCCTTTGGCCTTTGGGAAAAAAGAAAAGAAAGCTCATGCTTTTCCAATTAAATCAAACTCTAGCCACCTATAGGGACAGGAGAAGAATATAAAGAGATGGTCTTCTCTGTCCCATCCATTACCTACTTCTTTGAACTCATGGGTCCTGAAGCCCAGATGCAAAGAGACCTTCACCAACCCTACAGACCAGCTCAAGAAAGGAAAAGAATTCTGTAATGAGATGCCTAGATCCAGGGTTCCAAATGCTAAAGCACTTCTTACACCTACGGATGCCCCTCAGTCTCTGCACGCTGAGCTTGTGGGGTTGGCTGACAGGCCACAGGGGCATCTTTGGCTCCACAGTCTAAGAAAGGCACAGGAGCAGGATGCCAATGGAGTCCAGATGACACTGAGCACCAACACCGTGTCCTAGGCCCTGCAGGATGTGTGTCCACCCCAAGTTATGGGCCTAGAGCTACTCTGCAGGCATCCAATGAGTATATCTTTAAAATTTTTCAAGTGTCAGAAAGTAGCAACAGAGAATTATTAGGCCAGCATTACTGTCTTGGTTGTACATTCCAGGTAAAGAGCCATGTCACAACAAACTTCCCCGCAGAAGCTCGGCACCTAGTATGCACTTTTCTTATCTCAGCTGTGTGATCCAGGCCAACTCTGAAAAGAGCCAAGCTCCCATCCCTTTGAAAAATTAGGCATTGGACCAATCCCCCAGAGATAGTTACAGTGGCACGTGGCTCCCTAGTTGCAGCCTCTTGCAGAGATGGAGGAAATCATGAAAACCAAAGGAAGGGGGCAAGGGAAGAAGGATGATAGTATTGAAGGCTGCCAGCCTCCAGACCCGCGGGAGTCAGCAGAGAGTTCCCTGAGGAGGGGCTTCCTCTAGGGAGTTTCAGCATCTATGCATCTCATTCCCTTCTCTGCATAAATGGGTATAGTGACATCTGTGTGTATCTATGCCTGTGTTTATCTACATCTATTTACTTAAAAAAAACAATAAGTGGGTTTAAAAAAAAGAGGCAAGGGATTATAGTCATTTAAGTGACTACTTAAAAGTTATTTTTAATCACACATTTGTATACCATAACTAAGTTCTATGGCTTTATGGGAGAAAAGTATAATTGACAAAAATAAGCAAAGATGGAGTGGGTAAATGGTACCCTGATTGGTGTTCGCCATTTGGTCCAAATGTAATTAATTTTCTTCTTACTTCTTGTAATCAGGCACCCACACTCATCTCTACAGTTTTAAAGGGCTCAGGTTTGGTGGTAATAAAAGATGCTGCTAGATAAAAACAGATTGGTGAGTTGGTTCAGATGTCTACATAATAGCAACAGTAATAAAAATGCCATCACCTTCACGTTGTAGGAAGATAAAATGCAAAGCTCATCATGGATGAATGGTTAGTCCCGCTCTGTCCTCGAGCCACAATCAATTGTACATCATTAACAAGACACAAAATCTTTACTAATTAGCTTTTATGATTATATTGTTATTGCATTGAGGCTTTTAAAGCGTTGAAAATCAAGGCGATAGGATGCCCACCGAAGACAGTCATGAGAAAAGGGGGGAATCCAGCTCATCAGCCAACTCATCTTCAGGAATGTTCACTGTTGCCATCTGTAATTTTTAATTTGATTCCATGTAACAATTAATTTTTTAGTAAATGAGTGACAACTGTTGAAGAGAAAAAAGAAAGACATTAAGTATACTTTCATAGCAGAAAAACCGAAAGAAATGCACTTGTTGAAGTGATCGTTTTCTCTTTGCTTGGAATCTTTACGGCTAGTATATTTTCCCCCTACACAGCTTTCTTACATATTGTTCTCTAAATACAAGAAATAGATTCCACCCATTTAGAAAGAAGTTAGAGCTTTATCTTACACTGGGGTACATTTCAAATGGATCAAAAATTGTAATGCAAAATAAAAATAATAAACTTACCAAAAGAAACCATGAAAGAATTCTTTTATAACATCAAAGTGGGAAAGCCTTTTTAGAATCATTGTACTAAACCCAAGAACCTTGAAATAAAAATTAGATAAATTCAACTACATAAAAACAAATTCTGCATGGTGAACTAACATACACAGAATGAAACCCATAAGCAGAGTTAAAAAATAAATGACAAAAAGCAAAATTTTGCAATTCATATTATAGACCAAGGCCTGCTATTGCAAATATGTAGAGTTGCTATAAATCAAAATGACAACATCCAACCAACCGATAGGAAACGTGCAAAGGACGCGAGTAATCATTTCCAGAAAATGGAATTGAAATTGTTCTAAAGCATGAAAATACACACAATCTCATAATAAGGCAAATGCAAATTAACTACATTGTGATACCACCATTTGATTATCCAATTGGCAAAGGTCAAAAACTTGGTAATGTTGACGATGGAGTGAGAAATAGGATCTCTCCCGTTGCTGATGGGAGTATAAATTGGTACAAAATCAAAAGAGAGCAATTCAGCAATTTCTAACAAAATGACAAATCTCCAGCCTTCCAATCCAGCAATTCCACTTCTAGGGATTTACCTTACAACTACTTCTGTGTGAGAAGACTTGTTTAAAAGTGATCCATTCCTACCTTGTTTGTAAATGCTAATGCTAGAAAACCACCTGAATGTCCCTCATTAGAGAACAGGTTGAACTATGAAACATCAACTCAGTGGAATACTACCATTCTATAAAGAAAATGAGGATGCTCTTCATATACCTATTTGGAAAGTTCCCAAGACATGCTGTGAAGTATAAAAATAAAAAATAAAGGCAATAGGTAACAAAGAGTACATAAATATGCTCTATCTTTTGTTCAGAAGGGAGAAAAAATAACATACACATGTATTTGTTGTTTAAAAAGATAAATCATAATTCACAGCTCTTAGGCACTCAACTGCCTGTTTCAAAGGCTCCAAATAGCTCATCTCTTCCCCTGTTTCTATGATCTTTCCTGGTTTGAGGGATCTGTGTAACAATAAGTATACATTTTTTAAAGTATCATGTATTGATTGCCTGCCAGGGCTTTAAATTTGTCATCATTGATCTCTCTTTAAACCTCACAACAGCACTGCCAGAAAGAGGGTATTCTCTCCATTTTACAAATGAGAAAACTGAGATTCAGAGATGGTCAGTAACTTGCTCAAGGCCTTGCAGCTGAGACATTGTGCAGCAAGTATTTGAACTGAAGCCTGTGTGGCTCCGAAGGTTGTCTATCCCTTGCCTGCCTGGGAGCCTCCTACCAACTGGAGAGGGGGAGCTTTCTCCTCCAGCCATATGTATCAAGACCACCCATGGATTTTCAGCTTCCTAAACACCACCACAGATCTACTGAATCTGGTCCCCTGGAATTTCAGCTTTTTCGCATGCTTTTGTAGAGCTTCTTGGATAAACCTGGCACACAGAAGTTCAGAGGCTCTGCTGCACAGTAAGAGTAGAACAACATACACTGTCAGCATAGGAACTCTTTAGGGCATCAGACTAGAGTGTTGTCAGTATCCCCATTGCATAGATAAAGAACGTAGGCCTTAGAGAGGTTAAATACTTTGCCCAGGTGGCACTGCTGGTAAGGGGGTCAGAGGCTAAGCTTTAAGAACAGGTAGCCTGGTTTCCCAGGCTGTTATCCAACAGACTAGACACTGCTCATACATAATCATTTCTACAGTGTGATAAGGAATGGACTCTGGGATGTTGCTGTAGGGACACTCCATGTAATGTAGGCCGAGGTCAAAGGGACCACAGGAGCCCCTTCCTATCTCTCATAAGGAAATCAAACCTCAGAGCACCAAAATAACTGGCTGGTGTCCTGTGCCCATTCGCGACCATTTAAACGCTTAACTGAGCTCCCCTGCTTCCTTCTAGGTCCATCACTGCAAATCAAGTCATCATTTGGAATTGTTCAGACCTAAGTTAGGAAAGATTACACTTGTTAGAAAGAAATGGGAAAGAAAGGGCAACTGAGAATCCATTTGCCCTGGCTTTTAAAGTTGTCTTATGTGGATGGATCAGTTTACAGCTATTTTTATAGCAACATCCTTCTTGCTTTTTTTCCTCTGTGTTTGATGGGGAGCTTACTGAACATTGATAGTGAGTTATTTTCCTTTATCGCTGCTACAAAACTTCCTTCATAAGAAGTGAAAGAAAAAAAATTGGACACTCATGGTCTCTCCACTCTATTTCTTCAAGAGAACCCCATAATCAGAGTTTAGGAGCTTAAATTCTTTTTTTTAGAAAAACTGTTTGCCTGTTACAGTGGAAAATGTTCTGGGTGCTATATTGACTTGCATATTTCTCTCATTTAGGGGCATTTAGTTTGTCCCAGAGGCTGCTGTCAAATAGACACAAACGTGAGACTAGCTCAAACTTGGATCTAAATGTATTTCTGCTGTTTATAAGCAGTGTGACCTGAAGCACATTTCTTAACTCCTCTGAACCTCACTATTGACTCGTCTCACATGGGTTTAAATATTACCTATAAGACAGGACTTTGAGGTAGTGCAATGACCCATCTTACACTAAATTACCCACAAAAGAGGCTTGCACATAGAAGGTGTCCCTTTATATCACATCCTTTTAGGAGGAGCCAAACTCTATCTCCCTATGACTTCTATGAATGGCCTTCACTCTGTCCTCTGAGCACTTCAGGATCTTCCAAAGGGGAATTCTCAAATTACTCAAAGGCAAGCCACCTTGCTCCCCAAACTCTCTTTGGTACTCTGATGTTCTTGACTTTTTCATGATAAATGTTAGTCTCTTCACCATTTAAACCAGTCCTTCCACTAATTCACTGAAACTGGTTTATACATTTAGATATGACCTAAGGTGCCAGTTAATTTATTGAAAGAAGTATATTACAGGTAATGGTCCATTAGTGCTGTGGTAGAATGAACATTTTGTGCATATGTATCTTCTGGGAGTCATTCACTCTCTGAAGGATGATCTGAGATGTCTTTTGTTTGAATATAAGAGGATGGATTCATTCGACCATGAATTTAAAGCTATCAGAAAATATACTAGAATCACCAGGGTCTGTTTAAACAACCATCAAGTTTTTGATCAGTGAGCTCTCTCTGTCTCCCCACCCTTCTCCCTCTAGAAAGGAGGAAGAGGTCAAGTTGGTGAGTGACCTCTTACCTGGAGGACACTTTATTGATGACTTCTGCTCTCCCTGCCTTGTAGTAAAAATGCCTAATCAGCTAAATTCTCCAGTTTCTCATTATTCACGTAACTTCAGAAGAGTTGGTAAATGGTGGATAGAAACTAGTTTGGAGATCAGAAGAGACACAGACCTTTTACCACACTTTTTTTTTTTTCTTTCGTTTTTCCCGTCTCCCTAATTGGGATCAGATTCTCTACTGTCTTCTTTTCACCAACCCATGGTGAGATTAATCAGAGGAAAATCGCTTTGCAAAGCCTTGTTTGTGTCACCATTCTCCTTATCTCTTTCAGAGGGTTGTTATGACTCGAAGAACGTTTGAGAAATGTTCCAAGGGCTGGGATAAAGTAGATAGATTAAATGTGAATGATTCTTTAGGAATCAGTAATTGAGCCTAGCCGAAAGCTGTAACTTGTCAAAGAAGTGTTTACACCAGACTAAGCATGTATCTGTCTCTTTGTTTCTCTGTCTGTCCATCTGTCTGGAGAGAAGGGCATGGGGCAGGATTTAACATGTTTCAACAGAACAGAAAAACTTGTTCAAGCATGAGGGAGATGTTTCACTGAAATCTTGCTTGGCTTCTTCCCAGAGATCTGGCTTCTCCTGGGCTTTGAAGCAGAATTCTCAGGGATTTATCCTCAGAAGGACTATGTGGATAAATTTGGCTGCTTCTAGAATGAACCGCATTTTAAAAAGGGAAAACAGAACAAACTGTGGAGTCAGAAAGATGGGAATGAGAAACCCAGCCATCTGCCCAAGAGATTTTGCTCCCCTACCTGGGTTCTTTGTGGCAGCTCCTAGAGTGTGGAGTGTCCTGGTGAAGATGTGACAATAGGCCTCTAATTTAGAAAGCCTATTGCCTTGTCCTACATTTTGAAGTGTCACCTCATGCTCTGCCTCTCAAATGTGTTAGAAAACAAAGAAAGAATAGGGCCACAATATCACCATGATATTTCTATGCATAAGGCTTTTGATGGCATGTTACAAGACAAAGTTAGCACATTTTTCCAGTCCCAAGTAGTCCGAAGTCCATTTGCCTTTAACGGGAGACTGTGATCCATCCATAAATACTTGCTGTGCATTTACAACACTTAGAGTTCTTTCCAGAAGAAACCAGTGTTTTCTTTAAAAGTGACATATGTGTTACATGGAAGAACCATAAGGCTCTAACTGGGTAACTCATCCAACATGGCAGGCCAAACTGAAATTCCTGGAACATTCTTGAATCTCTAGTCTGTGTTATTCAGTGCAGTGGAGTTTAACCATCTTCCAAAGACTGAATACCACATTTTTTCTCCTTGGGTCATTCTGGCCCATCATCAGAAAATACTGTTATCACATAAATATTGCCTGTCCTTTTCAGAGACACAGAATGACCCAGACCCCAGAGGAAGTTACCATAGATTATTTCTGTTTGTGAAAAATGTTTTTTCAATCTTCTGGACGAAAGAGCATGAGGTAGGTGAAAACTGTTAGAACATTGAATTATCGTTTTTCCTTTTCAATTAGCACCCGTTGCTGTCACCTTGTGTGACCCAAACTGAAAAAGGATTAGCATCAGTATGCTTTCATCCCAACATGGTAGTTATCAAAGTAAGTACACACTATCAGAATGCCTGCTATTGGCTCCAAAACTTTCCAGTCACTCAGAATGGTATTAAACAGTGGTTGGGAGGCTATAGCTAGAGTAAACTTCTTAGCTGACCTTTTAGCTGGTGGGATCCTCCTTCTTCAGGACACTGGAGCACCACCAGCAGGAGCTGGTCACACTGAAAGAGTTTTCTGTAAGTGTGCTGTAAGAACCATGGTGGAGGAATTCCTACAATCTGAGGGACAGAAAGAGTCTTCTTTATTATTCAGATCACTTGAAGACAGCACTTTCTTTGAGGCACTGAACCAAATGGACTGCCATCCCAAGCAAAAAACTCCAACTGATTGGTATTCATCCTTTGTCCAGTACCCGCCCAGGAGAAACAATATACTGTTAAAGCTGGTTGTTAGAACATTCTGTCAAATGGAAACTTCTATTAATTGATATAACCATGCTTCACTGGGCATAGTGGAAATTGAGGTTCGTAATGGTGGCCTAGAGTCAATGAAAATTTCTGAAATGTCTTGAATCATCAGAGAAAGATTAAAATTGTTCAGTGTTGTTTTAGTGTTAAGTGTATTTTATTGTATTCCATATCTGGCAAATTGGTAATGCATACCTAGTATTTTTGATAATATTCTATTAAACTGAGTGTTTGATCTGACGTGACATCCCATTTCCCAACAGAACAGGGGAGCAGAGCCTTCTCGTTATAGCTGGCTAGTTGTTCTGCTCTAGGCAGAGTTAGGTCATTCTCATTTTTTTATTGCAAAACATTAGGTATGAGCTGAAATCTACCTCCTTTTTCTTTATAATTGGGCATTAGCTTCATAGATTTGAATACACTAGGCACATTTTAAAGGCAAATATTGTAAGTGGTCATGTGCCCCTAGCCAGAGGACTAAGTGCTCCTAAATTTCTCAAAGTTCAGCATTCTTTTTGGCTAGTTGGATTAAAGAGGACATAAGGATGGATTTCTTTCATTGCCTTCATATTTTTATTTCTTTAGCTCAGCCCCTATCTGGTCATGTACTTTGATTTTTCTTATGATCTTACTTTTTTTTTTTTTTTTTTTTGACCTGATGAAGGCCAAAGAGTTCATTTGGAATCGAAAGGCTTCTGTTTTTCTTTTCCTTGGGGGGAGGAGGTGGGGAATAGGGGGAGAAGAGGTAAATCTTAAGTAGGTGAGGGGATTTAGTGTTGGGAGATAATGATTTCAAATTTTAAAGGAGACCCAAAGGAAAGCTGACCTCATTTTATTGGCAGAAGATTACACTGTGTATTTATAGTTTGTGATATTGACTTCCTGAAGAGAAAAACTAAAAATGTATTGTGACATGTTACCATATTAAAGAAAAGAGTGGGTGACATTGCACCCAGGTCAAATTCTTTATTTGACTAATTAAACAGTACCACAAGTTGCATTGAAGATTGATTTTGTTTTGTTTTTGAAAAAAAAAGATGTTTGAAATCTTTTCCACATTATTTAATTTTAGTTTCTTATGTTAAACTTTCATTTTCTTCCTGGGTTTCCCACCCCCACCTTCTCTCTCTTTTTTTTCTCCAATCCAAGTATGAAAGAAAAACAAACAGCAGATCTAAGATTTTAAAAGCCTCTTCTGTCCCATTTCTAATGTACAAGCCCATCCTGTCATATGATAGAGGTTTCAGAAGAAACTGAATGGCATGCCAGGAAGCCGTCCTGTGTGCCTGGCTTGTCTGCCAGGCTGAAGTCACTCACAAAGCCTTAAAGGCCTCTGGGAACCACTACCTGTTTTTAAGATGAGACCATCATTCTGCCAGAAGAGGCTTTTGTGCTTGAAGTAACAGAGAAAATTTACCATAACAAGAAATCTCTTTCCAACATCAAAAGGGAAGAAATAAAGATAGAAGAAAGATAATAGGGGGAAATTAGGAGGAAAAAAAATTAACATCTTTTCCAAGCCCCCCAAATCTTTGACTAATGCGAAAGTAGATTCTGTCTTGTAGCATGCCATCTGTTGTCTTGGTTCCAAGTGTCATGTTTTAATTGAATCTGAAACACCATCCTGGTAAGCCAAATGGATTCACCTTCTCCAGGAGTAAATTCTTTTTCAGTCAAAACTGAAAAAAACAACTTCCTTATTTTCCACACATAGGCTATCGTCTTTAACCTTGTCCGATTAATAGGGTCTTTACCATCTCACCATGAAAAGTTAGAACTTTTCCTTGAAATTTGTCAGGAATGCATGTTAAAAGCAATCCATGGAGCTAAAAACTCCAAGAATTGTAGGACAATTCATACTGGCTAGTATTTACCTGATAGTGTGACATCTCTACAGAGTTCCTCTGTAGATGGACCTATTGCATCCATTATATTTTGAAGATGAATATAATGATGAATTATTTCTTGTTTAGAAAATTTTTAGTCGTTGGTCTCTTGAAAAATGATATAGTAGCTCATTAACTGGATTTAATTTTGACTTTTGAGGACAAGAACCAAATTGAAGTCATTTAAGCTTGCCATAAAGAGGAAAATGTGCCTACCTCAGGTGAAGAAAGGGGCTCATTCCCTAACATGGTCTCTCTGTGTTGATCTAAATTTGAATGTAGCAACACATTCACAACCTTCTGCCTTCTATAAGCGCATCCTGGCAATCTACCCGCTGGAAATGCCTCATGGAAGCATTTACTAAGTTCCCAACATATTTACAGTGGTCAAAAAGATTCAGAAAGATTCTTTCCTAGACCGCAATATAAATTCTAGCACCGTGTGTTCCAGCTCAGCCTGAAAGCATAAATCAGAATCAAAGAGGTATTACAATGGACATTTTATTAGCATTATAAAGCACAGCCAATAAAAAATGAAAGAACAATGTTCAAATAATATGATTTTGCTATTACTGAACAAATATGTAATTAAAATCTTTTTCACATCATGATATCCTTTACTTTACAATGAAAGTTCTAAAATCTTTTTCTCAGGCTCCCCTCCTCCACTCTAACTATCGAATTAAGGGTAAATTTGATAATGTCCATAAAAGTGTTTTATGTTTATCAGAATCTAACATGAAAGAAATTGAAGCTATTTGGACTGATGTTATCAGTGATTAGGGGGTAAACTGACCACCTTTGAAGGTAGTTTAACACTTGAAACCTTTAAGATGTCATTTAGTGCCTTGGAAAAGGTAATTTGCTAAATGGAATTTTTGTAACTTAAAAGAATTAATGACCCCCCAAAGTGACCAAATTATCACCTTCTTAGTTTTAGGGTCAGGTGTATAAAATTATATGTGAGGCTGTTCACTTTCAAAGGGATTTGATTTTATGTCATTTCAGAAACTTGAAAAAAATCATTTGGAGTTCTAAAGAAAGCCTTGGGCTTTTGATTTGTCTGTTGTTCATTTTCAGATGTATCTACAGAAGGAATAAGAAAATAGTTTTTTGTTTTGTTTTGTTTTTTTAAATCTCAAACTGAATGAGGCCCTTTCCTCTTCATATTGCCATTTTTGAGTGAACAAAATTATCAAACCTCTCATGCAGAAGCAATGCAGCTTTTTAACTCAAACAATATTGATTATAGCACAAATATCTAACTTTCATATAACATTTTAGACTTTACAAAATGCTATCTCACGGTGTCAATATGAATTAGCTTTAAGAATTTTTTTTTTTTTGGTCAATGAGAAAAGATTGACATGAAAAAAAATTTTTTTTTAACTCTCTTGGCTCTCCTGGTGGTGACGATGGTTCAAGGAGAAAGGCCACAGAGTCATTTTCACTGATGATAAAACAGGATATATTAGAGATGCTATTAAGTTTACCTCCAATTCTTAGAGTTAAGAAAAAAGGATTTCACCCTCTTCTTTCTCATTGACCAGAAGAACATCTTGCCTTTCCGTCAGTATTTATTATATATGTGTAAGGTAAATGTTGAATCATATCCAAATAGATATAATTCAATGAATCTAGTCCCCTCTCTTGAATGTTCTGTGGCACCATTTGATTTGTGCTAATTTAATTAATTATTGTCCTACCAGTTTCCTGTTAATCCCATGGCTGTGAGTTTTGCCAACTTGATGGAAAACTCTCAAAAGACATTCTTGAACCTATTTTTGTACTCGTTACAGGGAATCTCATGTATAAGACACTAAGACAGCTTTAGTTGATCCATGATTGCTGTAATTCTTGGCCTAAAGTTAGTAGATACTTGGGTCCCAAGTTTAAACACAGTAACCCTTAGAAACCTTATTAAAACACAATACTAGGACCCACCTCCAGAATTTTTGAAGTAGTAAGCATGGGTAAAGCTGGTAATTTGCATTTCTGAGTTCCCAGGTAATTTTTAAATTGCTGGTTCTGACCACACTTGGAGAAACTTTGCATTAGATTCCTCTTTAAAGTCTCCTCCAAATTTTATTTGATAACACTTAAGACCTCTACCCATTCTAAATTGGGATTTGGGACCACAAGACATTATTCAGAGAAACAAATAGAGTCAAGGAACCTAATGCTAAACCCACAAGTTAACAGACCTAAAAGAAATCAAGCTGAGCTCCAAATATATCAGGCTATGAGTGAATAACTCTGATTGATGACAATAATAATAATAATTTTCTAAATGAGGCTGTATCCCACATCATTAGCACAGCTATTACCCAACTTATGAATGGATCATATTGCACAGTTTATTTGGAATCTCCTGTTTGGAAATTCCAAACAAGAAAAGTGTTTTGCCACGGAATAAATCATGATAAGCAATGGGAACAAATGTCTCCCTACCCAGAATTCACTGGGAGAGAGTTCTACTAGTACTATGGGTCTTACGACTATGTTCCTAGGGGGAAAACCTTAAGATTTACAGTTCTCTACCACCACCAAGTAAAATAGATGAATAGGGAGGGAGAGGTTACAAGTCTGTTTTGGACCAGAAAGCAACTCACAGGTCCCCTTTGCCCTTCTCCTTTTGTTAGCCAGAAAGTGGTGGGAGAGATTCTGATGCTGTTTTCTCTCACGGCTGCATCAATGAGCCTAGCAAAGCAGGGCAGAAGAGGTCAGGACATGCTGCATGTTATGTGGCATAAAACACTGACAATGTCTTTACGTCAGGTCTGCTTAGATCTATTAGCCATCAGCACTTAGTTTTGTTTCCTCACCCACCTTATCCTATAAGCTCCCATCATGCCCCAAACCCTTCCACTTCATTTTTATTACTCAGATTTACAAAGGACTTACAAATGACTAGATGGGGTTTGGGACAACCAATCACCTTTCTTTTAGGGGAAAACCCCAAGCCCTGGAGAGCTGAGCAGGTGTTCTATATTGAACAAGAAAAGACTGAAGATAGAGAACTGGGGAAATGGACCAAGAACAGAACTTGGAAACCAGAGATAGGACCAGAATAACTTCATTAAGTCACCGAGTTGCCCTCAGTCCTGTAGCCCTGTGTCACTGCAGGAATCATCCAGAGCTAGTCCTGGAGTTCCAGTGGACAACATGTTCTCTCTCATTTGGGAGTATAGAAAAGGAGTAGAAGAAAGGCATCATTACTGGCAAATCAGGAAGAGCAACATTCCCACAGCTACCACCTGGTATCATCTGGTATGAACCAGGACAGTTATTCCAAATTGGTTATTTATGAAATGGAAAATTCCTGAGTACCAATACACAGTGCAGGCCAGGAATGGATTTCATTGATTACTAATTCATGCTTTACTACACCTGATGTTGAGAAGCACTACACTTGGAGAAGTAGGCACCAGGAAGGAAGTTGGCATGCTAGGGGCAGTGCCTGTGAGAGGAAATGGGGCCGGGACCAGAAAAGGCAAAGAAAGTGGCCAGGCTGCCATGCACTCCTGACCCCAGGGAAGGAAGGTGGGCAGAAGTATCCTAGATCACAGAGCAGTCTAAGGAGGGCTGAGCAATGCCAATGAGGAGTCCTTGAGCAGAATGTGACTATGAGTGGCCTGGTATCTCCTGGGAAAGAGCCTGTGGAGGATCCCAGCCACACTCAATCGATGGCTGTGAGCAGCCAGTGAGAAGCTTACCATGATGCAAATGAACTCGTGGATTTCAGAGCCAGAGTCTGGGACCATCAATCAATTATACCCATGGCTCGACTGCTGTGAGGGACATGTCTTCCACATAGACCAATAGCCAAAGTGTCTTGGGATAAATGTGGAGGTAACAGTTGTACTTTGTGGTGTGGCCAGTGTAACACTGGTTATTCAAGTTTTTTGAAAATCTGATTCACTATCTTCAGTACACCTTAGAAAGTAGAGAACCAAATTAAAATCCATTCTAATCTACCCATGATCTAAAAATTGTGCTTTGCAGTTTCAATGATATGTCCCTCCAGGTGGTTTTAAGGCTGTCTTGTCCTCTCTTTTTCCTTGGGGCTTATTGAAAGGGCAACAAAATGGCAGGACACTGGCAGCCAGAGGAAGAGGGGCAGGCTGGGAAAAAAATTTCCTAACTTAATCATAGCTGCTAAATCGTCAGAAGTTGATGGCATATCTTTTGTTTATTTCATTTTTTCCCTTAGATTTCCAAAATACTCATTATTTTGACCCCCAGAAATATATCCATGGCTTTTAACTTTGGAGCCCCTAATTTTTTATATGTAAAATAATCTGCATTCCATTCCACTGAGTGGAATGCATGATGATGTTTAGAATACCAGCTGCCACCTAGGGATATTACAAAAGTTGAATATGCCTATATCATGCTGATTTTAAACCATGTAAATAATTTGCTTTTTGTTTATTCTTATGTCAAAATGAAGAAATTAGGGCTGGGCTCTCGACTCAGTGATAGAACAGTTGCCTTACACATGTGAGGCACTGGGTTTGATCTTCAGCACCACATAATAATAAATAGATAAAATAAAGGTGTTGTGTCCACATTCAACTAAAAAAAATTTTTTTAAAAAAGAAATGAGGAATTATTATTTCCAAAACCTAATAGGTATTTGTATATTTTATACGATTGGTATAGAGCACAGAAAAGGATTTCTTTTAGATAACTTTAAAAACCCAAATAATGCAAAGGTTGGCTGAGATGATGAATGGGTACTGTATTCTAATTCAATTGTATTGCTTTGCATTCTGAGTTCTTCTAGGCTTAAAATAATCTGTAACAAAGATAAGAACATATTAATGGATTTAACTTACAAAGTGATAAAAATTCAGTTATCAGGGGAGGAACCATTTGCTTAATGTTTAATATTATTATTTTCTATTATTTTTTTTTTTTTTGGCATTGTGGATTGAACACTGGGGTACTTTAGCACTGAAACTACATTCTCAGCCCTTTTTGTTATTGTTTTTGTTTTGTTTTGTTTTTGTTTGTTTGCTTTTTTTTTTTTTTTAAATCAGGCTCTCAGTAAGTTGCTGAGACAGGAAGATTTCAAGGTCAGCCTTGAATTTGAGATTCTTCTGCCTCAGCCTCCCAAGTAGCTGGTATGATAGTCATGCACCACTGCAACTGGTTTCATATTTTTTTTCTTGGGAAGAATATATAGATTAAAGGTCAAACCTTTTATGGTTACTGATGAAGTTGTTCTTCATGTTGGTTAAGAAGATAAACTTCTAAAGACTAGAGTTTATACTAAGAATGACTCTAAGAATAAAACCCTTTTTTTTCTTGTTCAAAATTAAAATGCATTAACTAGTTCTAATGATATGCAAATGAGAGTAACAAAGACCTGAGTTTTTCTGTTGGGGAGAAAAGCTAAGACTGTGATTGAGATGATGATTCTGACAAGGGTATTCAGGGACAGCTTCAAGTCTGGGCTAGAGATGAGCAATAGGAAAGATAGCAATGGTGAGGAGTCTTCAGGAAATGCCCCTAGGAGGGATTCCTGTATTTGTAGAAGGCAGATTTCTCTCATGTAAAATGGAAACTTGGCCCTTAGAACAATCGATTGTCTGTCAATCAGTCTATCTCCTCAGTTTATATAATAATAATAAACAAACTTCAAACACTACTGTTTTGCTGCCCAACGGCTACATGCAATATTTCTCTATTTCTCTCTTCCTCTCTCTCTCTCTCTCTCTCTCTCTCTCTCTCTCTCTCTCTCTCTCTCATTCACTTATTCACTTCACATAAAGAAATAATGGAGGGGGGGCAGTTGGTAGCATATGCTTTAATCCCAGCACCTAGGGAAGCTGAGGCAGTAGGATCCTGAGTTCAAAGTCAGCCTCAGCATAAGGTGCTAAGCAACTCAGTGAGACCCTGTCTCTAAATAAAATACAAGATAGGGCTGGGGATGTGGCTCAGTGGTTCAATGTGCCTGAGTTCAATCCCATACCCCCACACCCACCCATCCCCACCAAATAAAAGAAATAATTGGTCTTTTAGTTCTTTGACTCCAAATACATGCTAAATAAAGGAGCATTCCCTAAAATTATACATCTGAGGGCTAGGGTTGTGGCTTAGTGGCAGAGTGCTTGCCCCGCACATGTGAGGCACTGGGTTTGATCCTCAGCACCACATAAAAATAAACAAACAAAATAAAGACATTGTGTCAATGTATAACTAAAAAATTTTTTTAATTATACATCTTAAGAAATGTATCATATTTGGGTCTATTTCTTTTAAGCTTTCCCCACCTAAATTAAGTGGCTTATCTTTTTATTTGTGGCAATTAAAGATATGTATATATAAAGGTCCTGCTGCAGGACATTGGCTGGTGCTGGTGTCACAGGTCACCAATTTACTGCCTGGTTATTACCATTTAAATACTTGTTTGAGATGGGGAATGGCTTATTCTCCCTGCAACATCTCATCCAGCTACAGGGTGGGGCTGGCTTCTAATTAAGACAGCAGCAACACCTTCAGAACTGAACAATTTCCATTTCTCTTATTTGCTTTTAATATGACTGGCTAAAGGATTAAAATACAATGTTAAAGAAGAAAGCATCTGGAAAGCTTGTGTTTCTGCAGTCTGCTTGGAACAAAAACATTTTGTAGAAATGTCTTCTGAATGCATCCAAATCCCTGTATTCATACTTCCTCCAAAAACAAGACCTAGTGAGGTCTTGCTTTGAATGGCATGATGTGCAAAACTCTTAAAGTAATTGTTTTAAAAATATGACAAAATTGCTGATTATTTATATTTTTAAGTGGTAAATAGGAATCAACAATAACCACTTCCATTTTTTCATCTATCATTCCAACAAGGTATAAAACATTATCTCATTCAGATCTATTTCACACTTTTCTTTGCAGATTGTGGTCTTAGATAAATCCTTCACTCAACTTTTCATCCCATATTTGCAAAATGAACAACATGTAATTGTTATTTTATTCATAAGATTGGTTTGTTCTGTCTTATCTTAAACTACTTATACCTTTCACTTCACCTAAAATGAATTTTGCGTGTCTTAACTCTTTTTAATCAAAAACTTCATGTAACTTCAGGTAGTGGGAGTCAACTAATTTCAAAATTTCCAAAACAGAAACCCAAAATTGGACTCTATCGTCAATTAGTCATCCCACCCCAAGGAACCGATGACTTTGAATAAAGAATTAGCTAGAAATGAAAAGTACCAGCGTTCTGATACCAAATATCCTTCCTTGGACACACTCTGATTGTCAGGATTGTGACACCTTTTCTTCTGGCTCCTGTCCTTTGGAGTGGCTTCATTTTCTGCATCTCTCTCCCCTCTGCTTCTCTGCTTACTCCTCCCAAGTCCAAGGCCACCTCTTGGAAGGTGCCTTGACAGTCCCTCCCAACCAATATCAAGCTTCTCCCCTGTGTTCTCACAGGTGGCTACTTTATTTTGATACAAGCATGTCCCATGCTCCATCTCAAACCAGTGGTTTCTCTCCATATCTTCAGAACTTTTGTCCAGGACTGACCTTTCTACCTCACTCCATCACCCTACATATTCTTGGTTTTCTTTCTCTCCCTCTGACTTTTTCTGTCCAGTATATATGTTTGCATAAAACTCTCTCATCCTGGAATGTCTTACTGATATGATGTCCTCCCTAATTCCTCTCCTGTGTGTCTTTCCTTTCAAACCCAAGTTTCTTAACAGAATGATCAGCAAGCACTGATTATACAGCCTGGCTTTTTCCCATCTTTATTGAGGTATAATTGACAAGTAAAAATTACATGTATCTAAATGTATAACTTGATGCTTTCATATACATTTACCACAAATCAAACATCAATCCCTTGCTTCTCTATCTTTATTACTCCCCCAAAACTGCTTTGATAAAGGTAATCAATGAGTTGGAAAAAGTTAAAATTTTGCTTTTAGTGAGTCCTTATTATACAGAAATGATATCACCATTTCTTATTTAGCAAAACTCAGTACCTAGGATTTTCCAAAGCAGGCTTCAAGGGACACTAGTTTCAAGGGACACAAATACTTTTATGTGAAAGTGAACTATTTTAGAAAGCTCTACCTATTGTGGTCCTGTTTAAAGATTCACAATGCAAATTAGTAAACCTGCTTTTACTTTAACCTATAAAACTCATCATAAAATTAAGAATATGTTTTAAGAAATTCTGGTCTTCAATGTTGGTTTCCCCATTACAATCCCTTGCTGGTTCCCCTAGTTCTCTGATCTCTGTGTCTGCTCTTCTAATTCTTCTCTTTTTGTTTTTGTGTGTTTATTTCATGTTTGTTTAATTTCCCAGCATTCTGCTTTGATCCACTTCTCTTCTTCCTATACATCTCTCCTTGGGTGAGCTCATTTCTGCTCATGGTCTCAACTATCTCCCTTATATTGATGATTTGCAGTATAGGTCTCCAGTCCTCACCTTTCCCCATTCTTCAGACTGACACATCCAGATTTTTACTCCACATGTCCACCTGGATCCTCCCAGAAACTTTCTTTACCTGGATGCTTCTCTGGTACTCTAAACTCAATATGTCTCAAGTTGATAAGATCATTTCCATCTCTGTGCTCATTTTTTATATGTTTCTTCTTCCCCAAACATGAATCTTGTGTCACCCTCACCAGAAAATTCAGGATCCTATTGATTTCACCTGTGACTTCACTCCCAATATCATTAGCACTATAAGAGTATCATAAGGGGATGGTCACTTGCTGAGTAAAAAAAGTGAATTAAGGAAGGAAAGTTTCTTTAATGGCAGAGAATATCAAAACCTAGAAAGATGATTGAACCAATCAGGACACAACAGAGCTCACTCCCAGAGAGGGATATAACTTCTAGGTCCCCAGCTCCCCATGACATCTCAAAGAGTGAAGACTCTACCAAGTATAAGAACTTTGCCTGTGACATTTTGAAGACATTTTAAAAGGGTATCACACCTCACACCCACCCAGGCTGCGTTCTTCTAGAGACCACGCCTGAGTGCCTGCCTACTCACCATGTGGCTCAGCCCTGACATAAGTGGGAAGATCAATCACCAAAGACAGCATAATACAACAGCATGGCACTGGGACCCAGGTTTTATCCTTGAGTCCCAGGGTCCTTCTGCCTTCCTGGTTTGGGTTTTTCACTCTACAACTCCACATGGTCTCCCTTCTCCACATGTCATTTCTATTTCCCAATTATACATACATGAATTTCAGGGCAGCAGAGATAAGTGGAACATCAGGGACCTTGGGGGCAGACACACCTGTGTTTGAATCCCAGCTCTGCTACTCTGCTCACATGACTTTGAAGAGGGCATTTAGAATTCTCTGTAAATGGAATATAAAAATATCTATCTGAAAGGGAGCTCTGAGGATTGAATAAATAATTCATGATGAGTGCCCAGCACATGGTGGTCATTCAATAAATGGTGGCTAATGTCATTTATTATGTTGGATTCATCTTTGTTCCATGGACCCATTCCTTCATCAGGACTGGTAGATCCCATATATAAATAATACAGTGTGTGATTCCACCAAAATACTCTCGTCTTAATTATAAGTTTTCACATCATTTCCTCCCTAACTGTGGTGAAGGTATTAGAAACCATAAGCCTAAAATTCAATACTTAGATAAATAAAAAGTACAAGGTATTTAGAATCTTCCTGAGATAGACTGGATTTGGGTTATAAAGCTTTATTTGAGTCTCTTACATAATAAAAAAAATCTATGAAATATAATTGATCAAACTCAAGGAGATGAAGAGTCATACAGACTCTCCTGGGATTAGAACTTGAGGTTTTAAGCAGCCTAGGCTGGCAAACCTGAAGCTTAGTTCACTAAGCTATCCCCTCTGGCTATGTGATTATGTACAGCAATTTACTATCAGTGAAAGGAAAAGAGATGCTCACTATATTGCAATTTTCCTCAGCGCCGCCCATCAACTCTGGTAATAAAATTTGAGTATACGATCTCAAAGACACATTGGGCAGTGCCCTATCAAATTCTCACGAACCAAGACCGAAATTAATTTTCATTTCACAAATAGAGGTGAACTTCTGGTTTTCCCGTAAAGGCAAAGCACGGGCTGATTTCACAGTGTTCTGATGCAAATTTATCTTCCCACGTTGGCAAAATACCATTTTAATATTTACCTGTAAATGAGTGGTTGTTACTTGTAATCCACAGTAGAAAGAGGATGAAACAATTGCTACCAATTTTTAGTTTTCATAAGTGTAGCAGGAAGAACACAAGTATTAGAGTTAGATCTGGTTTCTTTTCAGCTGTGTGACTTGGGATGCAATATTTAAATGATTTATTTTCCCCAGTGGAAAGATCTGGGGATGGGAAGTTCAAAGACCTAATTTCTAATGTCAGGTTCACAGACTGATCACTCAATTTCAATTTTCTTTACTTGGTATGGTGGGAACAACATCAATTCATGGAGATCTTAGAACTTGAATTTGCAATATTGAGAGACATTTGTAGGTGATTGGTTAAGAAGAATCTGATTATCATTTTAAGCTTGGCTCCTAAGTGCCAAGCAATACCATGAATCCATTTGCATATATAGAGGAAGGCAGATTCTATTACTCCTGTTTTGCAGATTAGGAAACGTGGGCTTGGATATGCTAAATGACATTGCCGAACTTGCACAGTTGGTAACTCTCTGAGCCAAGTCTAGAATATGGGGTTTTTGTTGTTATTTTGTTTTGTTTTTTATTTTTCACTGCAATCAGATGCTTCTTCCCAGAGCCACAAGGCTCTGCCATAGACAGTGTGTGCCTGCATATGAAATTAACATGAACTTCACATGCCTCATCTCACATCAGACTTGGTGATTCTTATTCTTTTTACATTAAACCAGTTTTCCTCCTCCTTTTCCATGCCACTAGCTTCAGGGGGGAGACCTTAAAATCCCTTAATTTTGCTTCCTTTTTTCTCTTCCCTTTTCTGAATTCAAGACTTAGGTTCTACTCCTGAGTCTGAGGATCTGAATCAGTTAAATCACTTAACAGCCCTAGAAAGGGCTTTAGAAATTGCAAAATGCTTATAAACATGATATATTGATAATCATCTGACTAATCTTGCAATTCAAACCATAGTTTCCTATTTATTCGTATTTAATGTATTTCCCCTCACCTTTTAGGATCTGACTTGCTAAAATTCACCCCCCCCCTTCCCTTGAAGTAACTGGAAATGCCACTCATTTGCAACATCGGGTCTCTCTCTTGGCCCCTGTCATGTGTCATTTTTCATCAATCACTGTGAATTTTGCAGGTAACCGTTCTTCTGCCTGAATAGCTCAGTTTCTGCCTTTTCTGCTGTCCTCATCACTGATTTATTTTTGAGTGCAGATTCCACCTATATATCTGTGTCCCAGAAAGAAATTCTGACACCTAAAACAGTTTCTGCCAGTTAATATCCTTCTGTCAGTTGCTCTGCCCTGATTTAGACCAATTCTTGACAGCTTCCACAGGCAAACACCTGCAGAAACCTGCCAGTAGCCACAGGTGGATTCTGGAACCTGAAGCTGATCTGAGGATGAGAAGCTATGACTTTTCCTGAAACTGTTATGGAAAAGTGAAAGGAATCCACCCCCAAAGTAATTTTTGTTATTCAAAGGGAACAACAAGAACCCAGAACATCTGTTATTTCAGAGGCGTTTACATAGACACTTAGTAATACTGCAGGTCCAATGGTATTTGCACGTTATTTCCAAATACTGTATCAGTAAGAAGTAATTTTAGTCTTTGGGGGATATTGTAGATGGCAGACACATTGTTGACATCTGGCAGGTTCATATGCAACCACTGAGATCTTTCAAAACAAAACTGTTGCAAAGGATATTTAAACCCAGAATGTCAGTTGGGAATAAAATGTTCCCTTCTTAGACTGTCTTTCCTGGTGTGAAATGTACAAATTTTAAAGATTAGGAATGAGTCATTTTAGATATTCTGAAACACGGAAAGGGAAAGAAAGCATTTTTCTGAATGTCATCTGCCCCTAAATTATGGGGGGAAACTCTGCAATTTTTTAAAAAGAAAAGTGGAGTTTTTGTTCATTTTCTTTACTGGACTTGTTTGGATATACTTGATTGCTTTTGGCAGTTCTCTGTCACATGCCCTGGAACTGGGTTGGAACCACCTTGTGAGTCCACAGCTTCATAGCTGTGTGGCCTTGAGCACCATATGTAGAAATTCAGGGCTGGATTCTTCCTTTGTCACTTTGTCAAATGGGGATATGGGTAGTCTCCATCTCCTAGGACTGTTGATAGGAAGAAGTGGCATATCTACAAAAAGGTAAAACCATGTGCAGTAAGTGCTCAATAAATGATAGCTGTTATTTTGCAATTATAGATGTTAATGTACTAAGGAAGATAGAAGGATTTGGGGCTTTTTTTTTTTCTTCAGAGAAAGGTAGGCAGTATTGGTAATTATTTTTTGATGTTGATAATAGATGGATTAAAAAGTTTCTATGAAATCACTGAACTTGACCCATTAAAATTATGTAATTCAAAAATCCAAACCCAGCAACTGCTCTCAAAATACTGATTTTATGCCATCCTTCAGTTGTTCAGATAATGAACATCCAGTTTTAGCCCAACAGACTAAAAGATGTAAAAGCTATCTCTGTCATAGTGTAGCCATTTCGTTTCCTGTATGCAATTCTAACAATGGAAGTCTTGAGGGCTGGAACAATCAAATGTTGATTAAACATGATTTACTTCTTTTTCAAAAGCTATGTTTAGAAATAAGCTAATAAGGGCTGGGGTTGTGGCTCAGCAGTAGAATACTCGCCAAGCACGTGTGAGGCACTGGGTTTGATCCTCAGTACCACATAAAAATAAAATAATGGTGATTGTGTCCACCTACAACTAAAAAACAAATTTTTTTTTTAAAGTAAGCGAACAAAAGTTTTTGCCTATATCTATATTTGTGCTGATGACCTTGATTGGTAGCAAGTTGACTGACGTTGATTGACAGCAAGAACTACAGCATTCCTTATAGCACTCAGATGCCAGAGGGTTTTTGTGTACTTTCAAGTCGTAAAGGGGTTAGGAGATTGGACACAATAAATGACCAGCATCTGGAATAATTGGCTGAATCACAACTCAAAAGTTGTTCCACACACACCAAGAATGCACTAAAAACAATTTGGAATATTATGGTAGCTTATGAATGGAATACCATAGCCCTAGCTAGCATTTTCCTGGGAAGGGGGATAGTGGATTAGCAAAACTCCTTAGTTACTGGTTACTTATGTTATAAGGTTATTGCCCTAAGTTTCAAAACTGAATATGGAGAGACGACAGAAAGAGTTATGAAATAAGGTGAGTTTTTAAAGCCCAGTGTCCTGACAATATCAGTATTACTGATGAGTAGGAGGAACACTAACAAAAATATCCATGAGCTAAGGAGAACTTTATGTAAACATGTTGCTCACATTGTTAAAAATAAGCATCTGGACAGTTCTGACTCCTTGGCAAGACTCAGTTCTGGATTTACCTCATAGCCCATTTTCAGGTTTTCACGCTTCTTGTTTCCAAAACCCCGGATCCCTTTCCGAAACCTCCCATTCCAGAGCCAGTTCTCTGCCCTTGGAATCCCTTCCTGTATTCTCTAGCCCCAGGTTTGCTTACCAGTTTCCAAGAAAGACAGTGATTGACACAGGGCAGCCTGAGAGCAAGAAAAGGGAGGTGAGTGTATTTGGGGTTCCTCCGGCACCACCATTTTTACACAGTGAGTGGAATCATTTCAGCTGCTTTGGCATCAGGCATGTTCTACCAGATGTGCTGTTAAGATGAGGGCAAAAGAGACTCAGATCAGCAAACCTCAGATTATAAATCCAGGATGGAAGGATGGAAGGGAAATTCCTTCAGTAATCATCAATGATAATAATTAAACAAAATCACATGGGATTATAACTGTATAATTTACAAAGTTCTTCAACTGAAGAGCCTATCAGAGCTGATGAGACCCATAATAACAGAACTAAATCAGAACAAATTTGTTAAAATACCTGAAATGGGGGAAATGGAACATCAATGATGATAACAAGACAGGGAACTCCCTGCAAAGATGGTTGAATGTAACTCTTTCTTCCCTCCCTTTTTGATAGAAAGAGATTCTTTTCTGTTATCATGTTTAAGAAAATTCAAGACTTGTTTTTAGAGAGAATGTTGACAGTGCTTGTAGAGGCAACATAAAATATGATAAGGAATACAAGATGAGATCCACACTCATAATTCAACTAAGACATCAACCACACAGGCCCCCAGGAATCCTGCACTCACTCTTCCCACCAAATGCAATACTTTTCTGATAGCTCACACTTTGTCTCCCCCATTTCTCTCTCTTTTTCTCTTCCTCCCTCCCCCCACTTCTCTTTCCACCCTTGTAAAACCCTTGAACAGCCAGGCACAGGGGCACACACCTATAATCCCAGCGGCTAGGGGGGCTGAGACAGGGGGATGGTGAGTGCAAAGCCAGCCTCAACAACAGCGAGGTACTAAGCAACACAGTGAGACCCTGTCTCTAAATAAAATACAAAATAGGGCTGGGGATGTGGCTCAGTGGTCAAGTGCCCCTGAGTCCAGTCCCCAGTACAAAAAAAAAAACACTTGAACAGTACTTTCTACCTTTCTAACAACAACTACTTCTACATTCAGAACCAACTTAGGAAAATCATATGTTGATTGCCGTGGTTGTATTTCTGTGGTAAAAATACATGACATAAACAACTTAAGGGAAGAAAAGATTATTTTGGATTATGGTTTTGGGGGTTTCAGTCCATGGTCAGCTGGTTCCATGGCAGAGGAGAAAATCTCCTCAGCTCCTGGCTGCCAGGATGATACCAGGACATTCCCACAGTACTGGTAATTCATTGCTGCCTTTGGAGTTTCCTCCTCTCTAGGGAAATAGAGTTAGCAAGCATCATCTGGGCATCATGTATACATGGGTACTGTTACGGTTTGGATATGAAGTGTCCCCAAAGGCTAATGTGCTAAAGTATCCCCAATGCAGCAATGTTCAGAGGTGCTACAAAAGACACATCTATTTTTTTAATTTATTTATTTATTCTAATTTGTTATACATGACAGCCAAATGCATTTTAATTCATAGTACACATATAGAGCACAATTTTTCATCTCTCTGGTTGTACAAAAAGTAGAGTCACACCATTCATATCTTCATACATATACTTAGGATAATGATGACCATCTCATTCCACTCTTTCCTACCCCCATTCCCTCTCCCTTTCCCTCCATCCCCTTTGCCCTATCTAAAGTTCCTCTATTCCTCCCATACTCCCTGATCCCCATTATGGATCAGCATCCACATATCAGAGAAAACCTTTGGCATTTGGTTTCTTAGGATTGGCCTACTTCACTTAGCATAATATTCTCCAACACCATACATTTACCTGCAAATGGCATGATTTTATTATCTTTTAATGCAGAGTAATATTCCATTGTATATGGATACCACAGTTTCTTTATCCATTCATCTACTGAAGGGCATCTAGGTTGGTTCCACAATTTAGCTATTGTAAATTGTACTGCTATAAACATCGATGTGGCTGTGTCACTGTAGTATGCTGTTTTTTAAGTCCTTTGGGTATAGACGGAAGAATGGGATAGCTGGGTCAAATGGTGGTTCCATTCCAAGTTTTCCAAGGAATCTTCCAACTTCTTCCCAGATTGGTTGCACCAATTTGCAGTCCCACCAGCAATGTATGAGTGTACCCTTTTCCCCACATCCTCGCCAACATTTATTGTTGTTTGTATCCTTAATAGCTGCCATTCTGACTGGAGTGAGATGAAACCTTAAAGTAGTTTTGATTTGCATTTCTCTAATTGCTATAGATTTTGAACATTTTTTATACATTTTTGTTGATTGATTATATATCATCTTCTCAGAAGTGTCTGTTCAGTTCCTTGACCCATTTATTGATTGGGTTCTTTGTTGTTTTGATGTTAAGATTTTTGAGTTTTTTGTGTATCCTAGAGATTAGTGCTTTCTCTGATGTGCGTGTGGTAAAAATTTGGTCCCATTCTGTAAGCTCTCTATTCACCTCACTGATTGTTTCTTTTGCTTTTTAGTTTGAATCCATCCCATTTATTGATTCTTGATTTTTTTTTATTTCTTACACTTAATAAGAGTCTTATTAAGGAAGTTGGGGCCTAATCTCACATGATGAAGATTTGGGCCTACCTTTTTCTTCTATTAGGCACAGGGTCTCTACTTTAATTTCTGGGTCCTTGATCCACTTTGAGTTGAGTTTTGTGCATGGTGAGAGATAGAGTCTTAATTTCATTTTGCTGCATATGGATTTCTAGTTTTCCCAGCACCATTTGTTGAAGAGGCTATCTTTTCTCCATTATATGTTTTTGGAGTCTTTGTCTATTTTTAACATAGGTTTTGATTCTTTCCCTCAAGGATTTACGAGCCAGCATTTCAATTTGCACATAACTTATGAGTTCAATTACTGAACTATTAAGTTGAGAATGGAAGATTCAAAAATATGAATTTGCCAATTATTAAAGACCTTGGAGTTGAAAAGACCATGGTAAGGAATAAAAACTAACTTTTATTAAGTATCTATTATATACCAGATTCTTGACATCTGTTGATTTCTTTTATCTTTGCAACATTCAGATAAGGGCTGCATTATTCCCATTTCACAGATGAAAAAATAAGCTCAGGTGAGAAAACTTGCTGAGGACACAGATATTTATTGAGTCGGACTCCAAGCCCTACTTTGCTTTAAAATCTACCTTCTTTCCGCTTTACATTTCAATCAGCAGATGCAATTAAATGAAGTTTTGATAGCTGTTTAATATGATCAATGCAGGTAGCCAAAAAAGAATAATTACCAATCTAAAATAGCTATTTTGCTTTGACTATTTGGCTTATTTAACTGTCTAGAGTTACCAGCTAGATGGATAATTGCAAAGTCTCTAAATTACTTTAGGTTATGTAGACACAGCCTGATACTGTTTGATTCTGACTCTAATGATATTTAATTTCATATTACTAATAGCTCTTTGTCTAATGGGTATCCTAGAGCATACGTAAAGGTACACTTTGAGGATGACCTCAGTATGTATATTCAGTCATCTTCAAAGTAGGACAGGTGTGCCTCCCTTAAAGAAACTCCATATAGAAAAGTCAGATTTGCAAACAGGTACACTAGGAAAAATGGTTTGATTACAAATGGGGTTGGGGATGTAGCTCAGTTGGTAGAGTGTTTGCCTCGCATGCACAAGGCCCTGGGTTCAATCCCCACCACCACACACACACACACACACACACACACAAAATAGAAAATTATTTCAAAATGACTCATTTCTTTTAAAGGGATTCACTCTTCAGATATTTTTTCTTTGGTAAGACCCTCTAGTATATTTTAAATAGTATTTTAACACAAAATATGAATTGCGCCTCTCTTTGAAAATACATCTGCTAAATGAGACATATCTGTACCTTGAATGGATTAAATGCTTGCCCTTATAGACAGAACAAAATGCTTCTCTAATTCACTCTTTTAATAATTTTTAAAAGCAAACAGGGATCAGGGCAAAGATGAAGACAAATAGGGGTGAGTGTGGTCACTCAAGTTTATTCTAATGACTAGTATTTTAAATCTTCTAAGACTTTTTGAGAAAATGTAATTTTAAATTGCCCTCATTCTCTTTCCAACTTCTGAAGAAGCATTTTGACTGAGAATTAGGTAAAATTTATTCTATATATAATATATATGAAGATGTTTAAACTGTAATTGCATGTAATTTGAAGGAAATATTCTTCAATATGGATATGAAGATTGACCTACTCAGGAATATTAAAAGTACAGGAGTTCACATTTTTGTGATAATATTTTATCATTTTGAAAACTTGTTCTTAATAGACCCCTACATTACATTTCAGTAAAGTGGTTTCATTTTCTTTAACAACCATTAATAGCTATTAGAAGTAAAAAAAAAAATAAGGCTTTATATAGATCATTAAAGTACACTTAAGTAATTTGTAATTGACAATTAAATCATCATGGCATTGTATTATCCTTAAGTTTGATAGATCTGCCTTTTTTAAAGTACTGAGAATAAAGGCCCTTTTGTAAGACATCCCACCATAGACTATTCTTGCATTTTAATTGATCACAAAGCACACATTGTCTTGATATATGTGCTTGGTAATCATCTTCTACAAGTTTCCTTTGTGATTTTGAAACTGTGTGTGGTAATCTGGTGCAGGCTAGAAACAGTGTCCTTGGGGACATGTGGAACAAGCACAGCCATCTTTAAAACTCGGCCCTTGTCATTGTCATAAAATAGAGCTGGCAATTTCTCATTCTCAGTC
The DNA here is from genome assembly GCF_021218885.2 of Marmota monax. Lineage (NCBI taxonomy): Eukaryota > Metazoa > Chordata > Mammalia > Rodentia > Sciuridae > Marmota > Marmota monax. Next base: position 4,685,816 of record NW_026692356.1, on the reverse strand, counting down.
CCCTCTCCTGTTCCTTCTTGTCGCTAAAGACCTACAAAGTCTAAATGTTACCATGGCAATGGACCCACACTCCTATTCCAGGGCAGCCAATGAGTGTCACCCTGTCCAAATTTGGATACTTTTTCTTCTTTCCTAGGAAATTTGTGGACTTAATCATATAGAATCTCTGGTCAAAATGATTATGTGTTGAGATCAAAATACCGAATATAGAAGCATCACTGAATTTGAGAGGGAATCAAATCACTTTTATCTGTTCGTCTCAAACTTCCAAAGATCATTGATTAGTTTCCTTTTTTTTTTTCATTTACTTATACCAAACAGTGACAATGGAGTTACCTATGTAGATCTTTAAAAACAGAAAGTAGGTTCTCTGCATTTCAATCTATGAAAAAGGCAAAATTTTCAGAATAATTCATGTAATTTGCTAGAATCAGATAGGGAAAAGTACTAATAGAGTTTTCCCCTGTAATACTGAGAAAAGATATTTTATAATATGAACATAATCAAGTTTTATGTGAGTCTAATTAATCTCATAAAGAGTTATCTGCCTTAGTGTATCTTCCTGATGTCATTTAATTTATAGATTTTATGGGTTTTCCTATAATATAAATGCATCATATTGAAGGTAAAAAGATATGCTGAGTGGGTTTTTTTAAGTATTTTTAAAATAGTGGAATTAATTAGATATTGCTACTCAATTAGTAGAAATTAAGATTTTAATCTAACTCAGAAGGACAAAGGAGCATCATATAATCAGACTGAGTATCTTAATACTGTAATATATATATGCATATGACGGCTATTTGGTGATTTTTTTTTTAAGTTAAACCGAACTCATTAATTCAAAGGGTTCAGATGATACCTACAGTGACTATGGAAGAACGGTAGTACATTCAAGTCACTCTGGGTGCCCACCTCACCTCTCTGTGGCCAGTCTTGCTGGGAGGAATATCAGAAATAAATGCTAGTGATCAGTACCACAAGGGCCAGGCATCCCTTTCTCCATATGATGGGTTGATAGGAGGACATAAGAGGGGAAAGAGCGCCACCTGCCCTGAGGATTTTCAGGGAGTAGGAAGGCACACTCCAAGGGGTGCCTCATAAAATGGTCAAGGGAATGTTGTAGACGTCTGTAAATAGTGTATTTGATGGGAGGAAGCTAAAGTCATCAAGAGATTTTTCTGAAGGTCAGCCATGGACAGACATCTTGGCAGTATTTTAGTCCCGCCATCTCAATTCGATTCTACCACCTGAAACATGTCTCGAGGTATTAATGAAAGAAATGAAGATTGGCAGGGCTATAGAGACTCTCAATTCTAAAACGTAAGCAACAAAATGGCTGATAATTCAAAAACATCTCATCAGCCAGTAGTGAAAACTTCATAACAGCTCTTCAAACACTTTTTTTTTTCCATTTCTCAGAGTTCACTAAAACCTTAGTACTTCAGAAGTCTTTTCTGAAATTGGAGAATTTCCCAAAAGTAAATGATCATTGTGAATATTATAATAAACTAAGGCAGGCATACACTCCTTAGTTATGTAAATATCTGTGACAACAGGGTTATTTTTGTTGGTGGTGGTGGTGGTAGTACTGGGGATTTGAACCCAGGGATGCTAAACCACTGAGCCAAATCCCCAGCCCCCTCCCCTTTTTTTAATCTTATTTAAAGACCGGATCTCACTGAGTTGCTTAGGGCTTCACTAAATTGTTAAAGCTGGCTTTGAACTTGCAATCCTCCTGCCTCAGCCTCCTGAGCCACTGGGATTACAGGTTCACCATTATGCCAGGCCAGAGCTGTTTTAAATATGTTTTCTAAACTTAGTCAAAGGTATATCATTTGCTTTTTCCTCAAAAAAGGTCACATATTCCTTGAGATTTCTAGTTAAGATCCTGTTTCAACTTATGACCCTTGATATAAATCAAAGATAGAGCACAATAAAAGAATCCTACTTTACAACCAGTTATGGTTTATGTAAGAATAAAAAGATCATTTAAGTTTATAAGAGATAATGTAAGATAAAAATCACCTTAGCAGGTAATATTTTTTAAAACTCAATGGGCAAGTATTTAATGAAATTAAGCCCTTATGCCTAAAGCTTAGGAAACTAGGAGTACAAAGGAATTTTTAAAATTTGACGAAAGGCAGCTATCTTAAATCAACCTCTAGATAGGAGATGGACAAGGAAGAAAATTATTATTATTCATTAAATAATGTTCTGGAGGTCTGATCATAGAGCTAAAACAGGAAGCTAATTAGATAAAGATGGAAATGTTATCATTTGCAAAAGAGGTGAATAAAAACATAAAAAATGGAAAATAGCTGAAAATCTGTAAGAATTTAAAGTAAAGGTAAAAACAAAAAAAGTTAATTCAATTACTTTAAATCCGTAGCAACAGATGTAGAAACTATCAGAAGGAAATAGTGTCTTCCCTAAGAGAGAAAACATTAAGATTTTAGTAAATTCATAGTTGGTTCTTGCTTCCAAATGCAAAGCACAAGTACTGTAAGAAAGTTAAATTTTCTCAAATAAATAAAAAAATTTGGTATGAATACCAAAATCTCAATAGAACTTTTTTGAATGGACAATATGATTCTAAACTTCAACTTAAATCCCCTTTGAAAATAAAGAGTAAGGATTAGGATAATTAGATGTTATAAAACTTTATCAATTTTCATAATTAAAGCAATGAGATACCAACATAAGAAATTACATATTCAATAACATGGAATCAGAGAAAAGGATCATATAATAAGCAATACTGGTAAAACTATTTATGTGACATAAAAATGGAAAAACTAAGTGGGAACCTCACCTTCTATACCATGCACTAAAATAAATTATACATGAATCAATCAGTAAAAATTAAAAATAAGCTAGGCATAGGGGCACACTCCTGTAATGACAGCTACCCAAGAGACTGAGGCAAGTTTGAGGACAGGCTGGGCAACTGAGCAAGACCCTGTCTCAAAATAGAATAGAGGGCTGGGGATGTGGCTCTATGTAAAGAGTGTTTGCCTAGCATGTATGAAGTGCTAGGTTCAATCCCCAGCACTGCAAAATAATAAATAAATTAAGTAATAGGTAAATAAATAAATAGGCAAGTAAATAAAAAAACAACAAAATACAAAGGTAAATATCAACCTACATTCAGGGTGGGCAAAACTTTTTATGAAAAAAATAAAATAATTGGAATCTATGGCTATATAAAACTTTAAAATTCAGCACCAGAAGCATTTTTACTTAAGTAAATGATGATATGAGGGATATAATTTAAAAGAATTTTTTAAATAAATCATTTTTATAATACCTTTATTTTGTTTATTTATGTTTATGTGGTGCTGAGGATCTAACCCAGTGCCTCACACGAGTTTGGCAAGCGCTCTACCACTGAGCCCCAACCCAAGCCCCAATTTAAAAGCATTTTTTAAGAATTAAAATGCAGAAATATATGTTGAAATGTTATAACTCAATTCTTAAAATTGCTAGTTTATGACTTAGGTACATTAACTGCCCAAAAAAGTAGACAATATACCTTGGGGAAGATATTTATCTTCACTGGTATTCAAAGAATCCAAGTAGAACAGTGAAGTAATATGTTCTCACCTATCACATTTGCAAATGTAAAATTAAATAATAATGCATTTGAGAGAAAGGCAAGCATGCATTCTTGTATGTGAGGGAATGTCAACCATTGCAAATCTTTTACAAAGCAATTGGTGATATATGATAAGAACTAAAATAGTTTTCTTCTCTCAGAAGAAAATCAGACATAACTATAAACATTCATGTTTAAGAATTTTCACCTCAGTGCTATCAATATAATTTAGAAATGCCCTTAGTATCTAACCTTAGGGAAATATTAAAATCAATTTGGGGACATTAGTGAAATTAAATAATATGCAATCCTTAGAAAGCATATTTTCAAAGTCATTGGTTACATGGGAAAACTGTTTCATGTTGTATAAAAAATATTTAAAATTCTATCCCAATTCTATATAAAAAGATGAAATATATGCAGTGAAAATGACTGAAAGGAAATATGCCAAAAGTAAAACAATTATATTGTTCCAGTTTAATTTAGGTGTTGATAATTTTTTCTCCTTTATACTTATCAATATTTCTAAGCAATATTGTAAACAAGAGTTGCTTTTATAATCATTAAAAACTACAGACATTACTTTTCAGAAAATGATATTCTATGTCCAAATTATCACTAAATCTGAGTTAATGGCATCTAAATTATGGACATTTTAATAGTAAAATTTTAGTAGCACAATATTATACACTCAGTGGGAATTCAGTGTATTATATGGATAAGTTTCATTTGTAGCAAGATGCTAAAGATAGACTAAAAGGGAAATGATCTTCCAGAGATTTCTGGGTAAATAATTGTTACAAAATAAGATTTGTTTCAACTTGAAACAGCCTGGAAGTTGGATTCAAGAAGTTGCCCCCATATGCACCAACTGACCCTTTCTACTTCTATCAACATGGTTTGGGTATCTTGTGGGGCATTTCTCAGTGGCTTTGCACAACCCTGATGACTCTCCAGGCATTCCAGCACTGGATCTCATTTATAGGAACAAGGATGAAATGTATTCAAGTGTTTACAGCACCTTTTTGAAGTGTGTGCATGTGTGCGCGTTTATGTGCAAGTGCATTGTTTATGTGTGTGAGTGTGTGTGTGTGTGTGTGTGTGTGTTTTCCCTATAAAATATTCCTTTTGAAGTTCAGACCTTAGACAGAGAAAGCCTGATTTGGGCGGGTGTAACTTTTGAATGCATTAAACAGCAGCTTTAATCTCAGGTTATGATTGACACCAAACAAAATGCATACTATTTCTTTGTTCTCCAAAACACAGTGGAAGACACGTGGGTATCTATGGTGTTGGGTGCAACGTTTTTATATGTGTGTTGTTTGCTCAATGTAAGAAAAGGGTTTGCAAAGTTCAATTGAAGACAGCTAACGAATTTGGCATCCTTCAAGCTGTCTCCTAAGAAGCAATTCTAATGACAGGCCAATGACACATGTGCTAAGGGAATGTGACAAGAGTCTCAGTTGGGATGACTGCTACTGAGGAGATGGAGGGGAACAGGCTGCAGAGACCTCTGGTGACCAGATTAAGAGCCTGGAGAGTCTCACATGTGGTGTTACACTGTATGTCACCAACACAAACCATCAGTAGATCAAGAAGGACATAAACTGCCCAGATCAAATTAGATGATTACACAGAAACCAAGTTATATAAAGGAAAAATAAGAAAGTTTTACTTCCTAAGTAATTTTGTTTTCTGTTTTATTGGAGGCATTTTAGACTTTTTATCTTCTGTCACTTTTCCTAATATTATATATGGCTACAGATAGGAGGTACAGGCTTGAGAGAGATTTTAGAGAGTAACAAAATGTTCTTCAAGGATCACAGGATAGTTGAAGGTATAGCTTAGTGGTAAAGGTCATGCTTAGCATGTGCAACACTCTGGGTTCCATTCCCCAACACCAAAAGAAAAAAACCTTTTTTTTTTCACCAAAAGAAAAAAAGCTTGAACAGCACCCATGGGGCCTTTTAAATTTTGGAGTGTCTGGGGGGAAAAAGGAAAATAATTTTTCCAATAATTATGCATGGCCACATGATGCCTATTGTCTGCTTCCATTCATTTCCATCACTTCCAGCCTATATAATAACATCCTGGGTTTCTCTTTCTAAAATACCACTTTGACATGCCAGTCATCCTTGTGACTGTTCAATCATTTGGTCATTTGTTGATCCTATCATGCAGCAAACATTTATTGAACATCTACTGTGCATGAGGCACCTTAGTAGGGGTTGTAGATAAGGAAATTAATCAGTGTGGTTCCTGATCTCAAAAAGCCATGCTAACTGAGACGCAGAGGAGAAAGTGAATTGACTAGTTGCTTGCTGCAATAAGGCTATGTACAAATTATTCCACAGTATGTTGGCTTACAGCAATAAATATTTATTCTTATACTGGCAAGTCTGCAGATCAAGGGTGGTTTGGCAGATCTATGCTGGGTGGCTCTCTTTCAGGCTATGAGTCAGCTGAGTTTGGCTCCCACTGTGGGCTGGGCTCAGATCTTCTCCATGTGTGTGTTCTAAGGCCCAGATGGAAGGGGTAGCGGATTCCCTGGGGCATGCTTTTCTCAAGATGGGTCACAATGTATAAAAACCCAAATCAAACCACACAAGCATATTTAATCACATTGTCAAGATCAATGTGAGGGCATACATTCCACCCATTCCAGTATACCACAAAGTCACATGATAGAGGGAAGCCATGAGGAATTGACAAAACAGTCCAATCTACTGCACAAAATATGACAACAAAGCATGACAAATGGTACAAATGAAGTCTGTCCAAGGTTTAGAGGAAATATAGAAAAATATTCAGAGGAGGGGTATATGAGTCAGGGTTCAATCAGAGAAACAGTAATAGGACCAATAGGTAGCTTATAGATAAATAGAAGATAGATGATGGAGAGATAGACGGTAGGTAGGTAGGTAGAGAGAGGACGGATAGACAAATAGATGATGGATGAAAGGATAGGTGATGGATGGATAGACAATAGAGGGTGGACAGTTGGATGGATAGGTAGATGAAAGACAATAGATGATAGAATATGATGAATAGATAGATGATAATTATTTGTTACAGGGACTTGACATTACACAATTGGACAGTAGGTTAAGCCGTCTCTATGAAGATTTCTTCTCTGCATCTGATGTTGGACCTTGATGTCCATAGACCCAACTAGTCAAGAAGGGGAAAATGGTAAAGCAAGGGAGATAAAGAAGAGGCTAGAACCCACAAACACAAGCTGGAACCTCTTGAGGTTGGACTAAAATGCTTATAAGTTCCTCTTGCCTCTACCTCTAAGTGACCTTGGCAACAAAACTAAACACACACACATGGTCCAGAACTCAGAGAAGCTCAGGGAGAATGAGGGAAAGCAGAGCAGTTACAGATCCAGCTGCAGCTTCACACCAACAGAGGCAAGTCAGCAGATCAGCTGCAAGGCATGTGAGCTAGGAAAGGACTGTTGCTTTCCTTCTGTCTTTCAAGTCTTCCAGGAATCTTCCTTGTAGCTCACTGGAACTAGAAACCTTTTTAACAAGTGAATTCTGGGAAATGTAGTTTAGCGTAGACAAGTGGGCATATTGCAAAGCCATCCAAAGAAGCATCTAATTCATGTTGCAGGAGAACATTAGAAAATGTTTTCAGGGTAAGTAACATTTGAACTCAGTCTTTAAGAGTGATCAGGACTTAATCGGGAAGGGGAAATGGCAATTAAGGCAGACACGAAGAATGAAAAAGGCTAGTATCAGAAATATGGAAATATGGTAAAAAGCCAATACCCAAAGCCACAGGGAATATAGTAGTAGTCAAAATTGATTACTTTAACCTGCTAATTTAAGCAAAGGAGAATGCATGGCAAGGAGATGATGGGGCATCTTTGCAGAAGGAATTTGGGAAAGGCTTATTGTAGAAGTGGGGCTGGTGATGCATGATTCTAAAGAGGAGTTAAGAAAACAGAGGTCACTTCTGGTTTCAGTGCTTTCTGGAAGTATTAGGTATCATGGTGGACTCAACTACATCCTCCCAAAATTCACATATAAAGTCCTAATCCCCAGGATCACATAATGTGACTTTATTGGTAGATGGTGCCTTTGTGGAGGTAATTAAAGTTAATGAAGCCATAAGCATGGGGCCCCAATCAATATGGAAGAGGAAGAGACTAGAGATGTGGAGGCACAAGGAAAAGAATACTGCCAGGCAAGGTGAGGGAACGAAAGGGAAACCACCTTGCTAACGCCTTGATCTTCCAGCCTCCAGAACTGCAGAATAGATTTCTGTTGTTTAAGCCACCAGCCCCCAGGAACTAATGCAAGTATCTTGGCAGTTTTCACTCTAGACAGCAGAATATGGCTAGGGTTGTCAATGATAAATAAGCAACTGGAGGAAGGGGATGTTTCATTCTTTCTGTGGTTGCTTTCCTTTCTTTTGTTCTACCCCACAGTGGCACACTGGTTATTTTTCTCTTCTGGGAGAGTTGTTTATATTTAATTGGTAACGTTATGGTCTACCTGTGGGCTACCAGCTGCCTGATCTGTTTTTCACTCTCTCATTGGTGTGTTCAGTGAGGATTCTTATCTACTGATGGAGAAGTTACATGGAATCTCCATCATTTACCACTTTGAATCCAGATTCCTTTGCCTGATTCACAAGAGTCATTGTATGACCTGACTCTTCCAAGAGTCTGTTTCTCTGCATTTGACAATCCATGCTATTCTATCCATGCTTGCGTGATCTCCCACATGAAATACCTCAGATGGGTCTTTGTCTGAGATGTCCTCATGTTTTCCCTCCATGTCCTAACCAAAATGAAGCATGATCTGCAAGATTCTTCCAAGTTTGATCCTGCCATGAAAGTCTCTCTGGCTATCCCATCCACCTCTTGCCATCTTTCCTGCCTTAGAGCTCCTAGGATATTTAAAGTCCCACAGCAGTGAAGACTGTATTGTTCTTTGTTTCATAGGTGAATCGTGTCCTTCTAGCTTGATAATCATTTCCTTGAGTGCAGGGGCTGTCTGGAATTCTCTATAGTATAATTCAACTTTAAAAATTAATTTTATAGTCCTGGGGAAGGGAGTGAGACTTGTTTTATTAATCACAGGATTTGGGGGTTTTGTTTTTCAATTTTTCAGTTGAGACCCTATTATAGCACCTTTGTATTCATTCCCTTTTATAGGTAAGATGATGTCCTTAACTTATTCATATAGGCCGCCATATAGTATTTCTGAACATTTATTTTTGTTCTCAGCACTTTGATATTTAATTCAAGCCCTGAAAGATACACAGAAATAAACCTGGTGAGGGGGTGGGGACAATTGGAATTTTGAAAAGTAGGAAATAGCATAAACACAAAGCTTGGAGGCAAAAGAATTTGTATCTTTGGGGAATTGAAAGTTCAAGGTACAAAGAGCACAGTATGCAGGTACAAAAACCTGAGAGACTAGTTGGAGATATGGGGTGCATCTTGTGGATATAAGTGGGCCTAGTATGAACCACATGACATAACTTGGACTCCATTTGAAGGGCAGAGGGAACCTTCCATGAATTCTATGTAAGAGACAATTATGACCAATCTTCAATGTTAAATAACTGTGGCTGAAATGCACAGAAGGGATAAGAGCCAGAGAGACTGGAGATAGGGAAATTCCTGAAGAGATAATTGTGACCTAAGTTAGGAATAGAAAAGATGGGGGAATTAGAAGCTTTCTAGAGAAATTGTAGTTAAACTGACCCCCATTGTTTCCGGTAATTTTTACTCACATGCATTTTGGTTCATATATATTTATATTCATCAGATTCAGCTTTGTTATGGAATTTTAAATGGACACTTTTTAAAAATATGGGTGCTATTTTCAGTCTGTGAATATTCAGTGAGCTGGACAGTTATGGGTACTTTCCTTTGAAGATAGGATACTTTACTTTAAAAAGTTTAAAGTTTAAAACAAGTGACCCAGCAAATTTTATCCAAGTCTAGAGTTTATAAATCCTTACAACGTTTGAAATCCTTATAGGGCAAAATTCACAAGCACCTTCAAAAACCACTTTTGCTATTGCTTTCTGGAAATATTGGCTCCAAGCAGCCTATTGGAAGCATATGAGTTCGTTCTGCACCATTGCTTTCCTGACCTGAGAGCCGGATGCAGGCCCCTGCCTCTGCCCCTCCCCACATTATATTTTTAGTTATGCATTAGAGGAGATGGTGAAGGACAGCAGAACCATTTCTTTTCCACCTCAAAGTCCAGGTCAGCAGATGAATGTTTGGCCAGCTTCTGGGCAAGCAAGTCTGACCTCTCGGGTCTACCGCTGCCCCTGCCTGCCTCCCTTTACAGCAAGTTTTCAGGCAAGTGCAGAAGTAGCCTATTTCCTGTTAACACTTGCCAGTCTTCAAGGATTATTGCCCTAGTTCCCAACTAGTTTCTGAAATTTTCCTTCCTCTTATTCATACTGCCCTGAATTTCCATTTAGCATCCAAACAAATAATTCATGATATCGTTTACAGCAAGGTAACTCAACTTTATGTGTATATATTTTTACTCTCAAACTAGGTTTAAACCCTTGTGTAATATGTGTGGCTGTCTTTTTTCACTGGAGCATCCTCCTGTGTGACCGCCTCAATTTTTGATTCACCCTGGGGTTCTGGTCTTAGTCCAATTCTTATTTTTCATCCTCTATTCTCTTCCTGGCTGATCTCATCCACTGCAGTATTTCTGACTGCCTCCTCCACTGGGAAGATCAGCCTGAGGGCATCTCAGGCTCAGCTTATTCTCAGAGGAATAAGTTATCTTCCCCATCAACCCTGATTTACCTTTTGTTGGGTTTTCTTCTTGGTCAACAGTATCATCAATTGCCAAATTGACCAGATTGGAAACATCAGAATTATCTTCAACTCCTCCATTTTTGTCATTCCACCCATTCAGTTGGTTACAACTTGTTTCTCCCACTAAGAGAACTCAGGCCCCTCTCCTCCCTCTGAAGTTACTGCCCCAGAATAAGGAACGGCAGAAAGAGCTTGGCTTTCCTCTCATCTCTACAGATTCCTGGGTTTGTCATCTTGGACCTTTCTTAATCTCCAACGTCCTCAGTCTCCTTGGGGGGGTGTAATGTGGATGACAATATCAGTTTACTGGATTGCTTTGAGAACTGAGTGATTTAATCTCATCTGGAGATCTCACACAAGCCTGAAAAAGACAGTGACCAAGGCAGAGAATAACCTCCCTGCAAAGCTTCATCACTTCTTCCTTGTTTAGTGGCTTCCCAACTGCCCTCTCTCCTCATCCCTAACTCCAGACTCTTCCCTGTTCTCAGTTCGTGCTTCATACTGAAACCAGAGTGAACTTTCTAGAGCCCAAAATCTTTCATGATTTCTTATCACCAACGTCTTCAATGCAATCTTTCTCACTTGGTCACAGACTAATTTCTCTCTTGTCTCCATTACTTCTGTGGCCTATCGTCACCTGCCAGGATCTTCGTCTTAAAGAATGTGACTTAATCATGTTCTTAAAACATTTACCATATGTGCTCTAACCATGTTAAGACATTCAATGGTAGGAATAGAGAAGTCACAGTATGGTTGCACTTCACGTAAAGCAAAACCAGATTCAATGCACTTTTAAAAAGTAAGGCTACAACTCATTAGAAACTGATTTAAGGAAATTTATTAGCATTTACTGTTCTGTTCTTAATAGCAGCCAAAGAGTGGAACAAATAAGAATACAACTTCCTCTAGATCTTGCTGAGGCCAGAGGGAAGCAGAGAGCAGGAGACGTGGAGAGAAATGAAGCGAGGCCCACACATGGAGCTGTGGACAACTGAAAAGTTAGATTCATGAATTTAGACCTACTCCTGAAAACAAAGGAAGCAAAAATCAGTCTGACTTCTGATTTCTATTCCTCACCCACAAAAATCACTCTCCTGCTTTTGATAAGATCCCACAAAAATCACTCTCCTGTTCTCATTGACACTGACTCTCTGGGATTCACGTATGCATCTGATTCTCCATGGCCAGTCTTACCCTCTCTAAATATCAGCCTTTATAGAAAGTAAGGATGGAAATATGTAATTTTATTACTTTATTTTCTATGCACCCATATAAAGGATGCTTTAAAGTTTTTTTCTTAATTATGAAAACAATAAGCTTATCATTCCACTTCTAGGCATGTGAGAAGCTCTTAAAGTTGAGAACAATTCCTTCCTAGTCTCTCTGTCTCCTCCCATGATGTGGCCTAATGACTTGATGACTTCAAGCTTCTCATTGGGCTTTGTATGTATTGCACGAATTAAATGAAATGGCCACTGAACCAAAATAACTTAAGACAAATGATTCACAAAGAAATTCAGCCATGGAACAAATATCTATCAAAGTGACCACCATATGCTACATCTTATTCTACAGTGGGGGTAAAAAGGAGAAAGTCCATGTTTTCATGCAATGTAGATTCATATGCAGAAAACTGATAATAAACAAGTAAATAAGTAGATAAATTTCAAAAAGTGATAAAGAAAGAAATGTAATGCTTAAATCACTTGGCTATAGGAGCTGTAGATATAGTATGTGGGTTTCAAAACCATCTTTCCTAGACCATCTAGGTTTCTCTTTCATTTCTATCATGTAATCACATTGAATCCTCATCCTGGTCTCACCTTCCAGAAAGGAAAGTTGGTCAGGTCACCTGTGGTCTTTGTTAATGTTGTGCTAATTATTCTTCAGGATTCTCTAGAATGAAAACCACTAAAAACAGAGAAGCACCAAACTCCTTTTTTAGGATGCCTAGAAAATGGTCCAGTTATGCTCTTTCTCTGACGTACCAGTTTGAACAGACAGAAAAATGGTTGCTTGTGCATATGTCTCTCTTAAAAATAGCAAGAATATACTTGATCCATTTTCCATCTTACCTTTGGCTATCTCAAGATTTCTCGTCTGCCTGAGAATGGCTTTTGGCAAAATATTAGGCAAAAAATGACCACTCCATTGTGACTGTGGTATTTGCTAAGTTCTAAGAATTCAAAGACTAAAGCCATTTTTTAAAAATTGACTTGGCTACTTATGGTTGTCTATTTTAATGGAAAAATCCTTCACTTTCTTCATTTTTTCTTAGAGGTACTTTTGTCTACCTACATAAATTTATCCATTATCACTCTTTATACTAATACCTCTTAGGTTTATCTAGTACCTGTCCTCAAGAGACTTCTAGGAGTTCTAAGTACTTCGTGGTTTATTATTTGCATGTACTTATTGATAAAGATGACCCTATCATTTTGAGGGGCTTTGCATCTATTTTTGCTAATTATTTATCCATAAGCTCCATTCATCCTAGTAAAGGGCTTCATTTTGAAAATGAATAAATTGTCCCACCACTTGTACAGGGAGTGTCCATTTGAATTTTAAAGCCCTTGGATTTGTCACTGGGATGGCTGCTGCCTTCTGCTTCTAAAATGTGAGTGGTAGGTAGTTTTTGAGTGCCTCAAATGCAAGGAACTCCAATTACATAGGTCCTCAGATTACCAAGAAATCCTTTCTCTCCCAACACTGCTGAGATTTTACTTTAAATCAACAGTCAGTCTTATGTTTCAGGTAGTGACTTGTGATCCCTATATCCTTTTGGGTTTGGAAGTTTTTTTCTGACAAGGTAATAGGGAGCAGTGGGTTCTGAAGGAACAGGATTATACCATGTTCCATTAGTTCTTGGCTCCTGCCCCACCCTGTGCAGACTTCACTCTTGGCCTCTATTGCACCAATAGAAATCCTTCCTGTGAGGTGAACAATTTGAGTCCAAGAACTTTGTGGTGTTGTGCTCAATTTTAGCAGAGTAGAAGAAAATCCATCCATTGACATGTGTTTATCAAGTTTACTGAGTACCTACTATGATCATGACACTTAGTATGCTAGAAATCGATTTCTTTTAGACCTTGGTTATTGCATTATATATACTTCATATGTTCTTTGTGTTTCCTTTCCCTCTTTCATAATAATATGATGTTTTTAAGTAACCTGGCAATTACTGGTATCTGAAACTAGCACCTAAATAAATGTAATGTCCTTGATGCCTCCACACTTCAGGATTGTTCTTTTAAGTTAAGGATCTAAAAGGCAGGGTAGACTTTTGTAGTGTCCCATCTTTCATCAAACAAATCTGTCCTGCCAAGACCCTACAGCCCTAGCACACTTCATATTATCAACTCCTATTAAAATGGTGCTATTACTTTGCAATGTTAATATCAAAATGCAAAGATAAGGCACAGAAGGCAGAAAACAGAGTAATTAGTGCTATACTTGAACATTTGGTTTTTTAATTCTGGAAATTGCTTGCAACATAAACAAAGGCACATATAATTTACCTTTAAAAATGTCTGGGAAACTCAAATCTAGAAAGGTCAGGAAGCTGGCTGATTCTCTACTCCTACCACTATCTCCACATTGTAGCACTTTCCTAGAGTTTCCCTTGCTAAGTCTTCATTGTAAGCTAAAAATTTAATTTATATAGTTAAAAACATCTTCTTGGTTATGAAAGTAGAGGGTACTCTTCTTTTTATTTATGCCATAATTTTTTTGAAAAATTTTCCCCTATAATACTAGCTTGGTAATAATCAAGATTATTAAAAATTAACTCCTATTGTCAATGACCTCAAAGAATAATAATTTGTTCCCAGAAATTCTTAGTCTGTCTAGCCTCAAACTTCACTTGGAATAAAGCTTGCAAGGAATTGACATGTTACTATTATCTGAGACTTATATTTTAACTAATTTTTCATTAATTTACTATTTCAGATTATTACTAATACATTAGAAAAGTGTCAGACTCATTCCACTTAACACTCCTGAAAAGCCATGTCTCACCAGGCAGTGTCTGTGAGCCACTGTGTATGGTAGGGTCACTGGATTGTCCTGTGATTGGGAGACTGAATTTCCAAATTCGGTCATTATTGTACTTCTGCAGATAAGTCACTCAATCTTTCTGTACTTGAATTTTTTCAGCCGAGGGGATAATAGTACCAGCTCTGTGTACTCTACAGTGTTGCAGGGATTAAATGAGCTGTTAAATACAGCAGAGGTCTTCAAATTTAAAACACAAGAGCATAAAAGCAATTTTTCAGTGTTGTCATCTGTGCCAAATAATGCCCAACTTGGAGTAAAAACTTTTTTTCTACATCTTTGTAAAGGAAACCACATAAAGGAATTTAGAAAATAAAATAACATCACAGTTCCAGTGGTTAAAAGTAAATACACTCTTTTATATTTATCCAAGTGTTTATTAAGTACCAGCCAGAAAGATAGTCCATTGGTAGCAGTACAAAGTGCAAAGATTTATTCAACGTGCATTTGGGGTCAAAGACTTAATATACAATATGTGAATATTATAAATAACATCCTTCCTTCCACTCACTCATCTTTATAATCCCAATTTAGCACAAGCAACTGGTGGATGTAAGGCCCTCAATCTGTCATATTAGGGGAGTTGGAACAAGTACTAAACTCTTACCTCAATAGCTTTCTCATTACTCAGGTCTCTAGACTAAAAAGGAAGTGGAGAGAGTATAAAATATTTAATGGTTTGGTTCAATTCCAGTCATTACTAATACGGATTCATAATTCATTTACTGGCTTCCAATGTGAAGAATCTACTTATAGATAAGTGAATGCATTATTGTCATATGTTAATGCTTGCCTCATAGTTTAACACCACTAGAAATTATATGGATATATGCAGAATAGGCCTGTGGGCTAAGCAGTGTATTTTTATCCTTCTCAAATAGACAAAACCCATGCCAGATGTCAGTGCAATCATTCAATTTTTTGTGAATGTTTGCACTGACCACACACACCCAGTTTCATTACAAGCTCTTCACGTGCCTTAAAACAAATTTGCATTCACTGCCTCCATTTAACCTCAGGGCAAAGAGAGCCCCAGAGAGGTCAAGAGCCTTCTGCCCCGCACTCAACACAAGTCTGGAGGGGAAGAGGGTCACACTCTATCTCCCTAAGGCCTCTCTGGTTCCAAGCTCATTACACAATGCTTTTCCCACTTCAAAGGAACATCTTAGATTTTTTATGCTATCATTCTCTGACAAGGTCACTCATTTTCATATATATTCACTCCGTAACTTTCATATGTTCTAATGCAGCAAGGATAAGTTAAAAAATGAGATTGTTTTAGGGACATGATTTTGTTTCATGATCTGACCTTTGTCAAGTGATTTACCATGTCTTCTTATTGCCATCTGGACATAGGGATGGCGAATGATTCTACTTTGCTGTTATCCCTTAGTCCCGTTGATGTGCTACACAGGATTAGTGTGCAACAGAAATTAAAGATCCTTCACACGTGCATCCCAGGATAATCTCCATCTTCCTGGCTGTGGACCAAGACCAAGTTCAGAGGTCAAAGATCTAGCAAGATTTTGTTGTGTGTTCCAGACTCTGAAATAGGTGGGAACACAGTCTGCCAATTTTCTCCCGACTCTTATTTTTTCTGCTAATGCTGAGAATCCAGATCATGACTGACATGCACCATTGTGCTGATGCAGGATGGGAGGGAGGCCAGTGTTCAGTGACCCAGGTCTGTTTTGGGCTGTTCTAGGATGTTCCATCCAAGCAAAGAACATTCTTGACTTCCGGTCAGAACACTTCTCCTGAAGCGGCTCCTTAACTTGCACTTTTGGACAACCGATTATTTGGTCCACAGTATCTAGTTTTTTCCTTGTGTGTATGTTTAACTAGCTATTTTACTTGGTTAATATGCCTCGAATGCTTCTAATTCCAAAAAACAGAAGTACAGTGTGTTTTTCTGGTTTCCTCTACATGCAAAGCCTAGGGAGTATATTGAAGTAAGGAAGCAGATTTTTCTTATTTTGGAAAAGAGCAACTCAATGGCCTTTTGAGGATGATACTCCTCTGTCAATTAGGATTTCAATGGGGCCAACAATCTTTGCAAGTGACTCTCTGCTTTAGATCCTCTGCTTCAGGTGAATTATGCTGTGATTTATGAGAACCCTGGTGTGCAGAGAGTTAAAACATTTCCAAGTCCCCCGATCTCTGTCCTCTACATCCCTGGTCCAGGGTGGGGCTAAGGGTCTTGACCTTGTCACTCTTCCTGAGGACAAGAGGAGAGGAACAGATGAATCCAACTGTGAATGCAGTGTCCCAGAAAAAAAAGAGACAAAAATGCTTTTGAGCACACTGACCTATCCCAATCTTTCGTTAGTCATCTGCAATGCCCGCTGACAGTTGACAGCAAAGGAAAATTGGGAAATTGGCTTTGCTATTAAATGTATAAGAAAAAGGTAACCAAGTTGCTTAATTTTCTGTCCAGTTTTTTAAGATGGTAATTAGGAGAACTAACACCAGCCAGGCTTGAGTGAATGCAAACAAGACCCCTATAGGCAGCACAGTGTATTAGTGTAAAAATATGCCGAGACAACATAACTTGTCAGAGAGGATTATTTCTACTTAGTGAATCTGCAGGAGCCCCTTTGCTCTACTATCCAGCATTTGACTAGGGAAGAGAGTGGAGAGAGAAAGAGAGGGGGGGGGGAGAGAGAGAGGGCGCATTAGTGAACAGCGACTGTGGCATTGATGTTTGAGCGTACTTCTGAACTGGCTTTTGTTGAGACTATCTGTGTAGAAAGCATGCGCTGTCCCAAATCCGCTGTTACTATGAGAAATGAAGAGCTGCTTTTAAGGTATGTTGTTGTGTTCTTTGTTTAATGTGTGCTTTTCTAGTTTCTAGAGCTGGCTGAGACAATAATCATGCCCTGAATCAAGTAGCTTTCTTATCTTAGAAGAGGAGAAAAAAAGAATCTAAAGAGAGAGAGAGAGAGGGGAAGGAAATTGAGACTAAGAGATTGGGAGAGAGCAAGCTAGAGAAAGGAAAAGCACTGCTGTGAGCGAGTTCTATTTGTACTAGTTACCTTTTGAAAGCAGATCATGTATTTGCTCGATGCTATGTGTGAGTGGCCAGTGGATCATTTTAAGGGCTCCGAATCTGGCTCTTGGTTCGTCTTTTCCTTTGCAATGTCTAAGGCTCTTTCATTATTATGCACTCTGCATGGAATAATCACCGAAAAAGGAGCTGAGGAGACTCCATATTAGACTTGCGTTCCAAATACCGCTCTAATCTGGACTTAGCCTACCTAAATAGTCCTCCTGTGTTACCAGGTTTGGATCACTTTATCCTGTATGCCAAATGTGTACCTGTTTGGAGACCTCTATTCATGCATGGCGTCCTGGGTCCCCATGTATAGAAAGCAAATATTTGTTTCCTGCATCGGTGTTGGGGTTCTCTCACATACCAAAAAGGAGGCACCACTGACCTTTTGGGAAACAGAGAGAGAATTATGATAGAATTGGCATCCTGCTTTGAAAAATGTAGTCTTTTGTTTATTTGCTAGCAGACATTGTAGCACTGAATACATCTTTGGGTCTGACAATGGGACCCGCTGAACAATGGAGCTGTCAAACTAGCTTAATGCATGTCTGGGGATTTTTTTTTTCCTTTCTTTCTCAACACCCTTTTTATCTCCTATAATCTTGTTTGTATAGACTATCAGAATGAAGAGTTTTTAGAAATGCTTGTTTGTGGTTTTGTGCTTTTAAAAATTGAGTATCTGCTGTTCGCAGAGATGTTTGCATTTTGCAGTTACGTTGGTTGGATTAAGTTAGAGATTTATTGCTTACCTCTCTGTTAACTACAGAAAGAAAACTTATTGATTGAGAATTCTTGTAATACCATTATCAGTCTGACAAATACCTTATGATCAGACCTGCTTCTACAGTGTTTAATGCTCAGGGTTTTAAAATTTGCCCATTTGGTGGACTTATGGAATGTATCAGGAAAGAGAAGTTAGGAGGAATATTTTTAATGCTAAAGGAAATTATAATTTCTCATCCCTACCTTCCCTTTTGGCATCCATGTAGATAAACCATTTAGAAAGTCAAGGACAACTGAGAACTTTTACTCTTTAAATTATGGTCACAAACTATTATTGTATAGCCTATTAAGTTGTTAAGTTAAAGGTCTCTGTGTAATATATTGATTTTTGATTTATGCTTATGTCCTCATAAAATGCATTTCTATGCAGCACAAACATTTCTCATGTCTTCAAATATCTTTCATTTTATAAGATAAGCATTGATTTCTAAGGTAAAACAGTGACACTGTAGACAGAGAACAGGGAAAATTTTGTTTCAAACTTCTCAAATATTGAAATCATCTTTATTTTCACATTAGTGATAAAAGAATTGACCCTAGAATAGTAAATGATAACTGATTTACATGAAGAATATATATTTATCTAATGTTTTAGTATTTTGTTTAATTACCTGTTGTGGCAGAGCAACATATCAAAATACATTACTACATTCCTAGAGAAAGATTAAGGACCTAATTTTCAAAGAAAGAAACAGAGGGGAAATTGTTTTAAAGGGCAAAGTTTAAAAAAATTTAGTTACAAATATTTCCTGCTATATTTTGGTTCAAATTAGTGATGTTCCCACTAAATGAGGAACAAGGTGTACTACTTATAAAAACACAGTTATGAAAAACTAGCTATTTTTTTTAGAGTTGGGCATATGGATTTCAATTTTTTAAAAACTTAAGTTTGAAATGTTATGAACTATTGAATGCAGAATTATTTAAGTAAATATTGCCAACTAAATAGAATTGCCATCTCATCTCACGTAGAGATTTTCTGTTGATAATATTCTCCAAGCCTAGGCATATATATATATATATATATGGAGTGTGATAATATTTTAAAGATATTCATTGGGAATAGAATGCATTTTTAAAGCATACTGATGTTCTCTTGCTTCCAATGGGATCCGAACTGGTCCTTCCCTCGGGTATACCAAGAATTGTTTTGGGGATGAGCTCATAAAAGGTAATACATGAAGCTTCATATCTGAAAGATGCCAACTGTTACCAGCACACTCAGGTTTTTAACCTAAAACAAAGGTTGTGTGTGTGTGTGTGTGTGTGTGGTTTAGAAGAAAATAGTGCTCCCTAGCTTCTTGTCCGGAGCTCATTTAAATAAAGAAATAACTTGAAAATCTCCATGTTGGATTTTTTTAAAAACTAAATTATCAGTTATTTAACTCTGATCTCTTCACTTTAATTCCTGAGTGGTCATAGTGAGGTTGAGAAACAAGGGCAATCTCTTCCCACTCTGTTGCTCTCTAGTTGCTTGATTCATCACCAGCCTCCAGAATTTGGAGACACCCTGCGTTCCAGCATCCAACACATAGATGTCTTTTTCTTTAACCTGATGGGGAAGGTATGAGATTGCCAGGAACAGGCAAACTTGCCTGCATCTATTTTTATAACAGTAGTAAAATAACGTAATCTGTATCCTGCTACTGGCCTCAATTCCCCTGGATAGTGACCTAAACAAATGTAGAAATAAAATTTAATTCTAAGCCTAAACCTGCAGAAAAGGAGTAGTATAAGATTCAAACTGGGAAAATGGTTTCTTTCAATAGAAAGTAATGATTACACCCTAAGCCCCTTTACACATGAGCCTTGGGAATATTCACAAGCTGTGTATAGCGGACCACATACTGAGATCTATAACCTACATGCTTTTAAATGCTTTTATTTGTTAAAATGAAGCATCACCGTTTTTATTTTTAAAAATATGGGTAAATACAATTGCAAAATATCCTTTGGGGTCTGAAAAAAACCAGAGGCGAGTGGTTGATTAATATTCATATCTAGAACTTTAGCAAGTACAGATTGTGCTTGAATACCTACAAAGTCATTCAAAGAGTGAATCAATACTAATTATTGTAATCAGGGGGGTTAATTAGGTGAAAATGTGCCTGATGGAAAGTTCATTGCTCACAGCCCTGGAAACACCCAGGATGATGAAAAGAAAGGGAAAATGCAAAAGAAAAATGTGCTATTGGGAAGCATGGCTCAGCATTTAAGGTGTCAGGATTTGTAAATGAAAAACAACTTGATTTTGTGTAATTGCAGTTGTGAGGAAATTGGAAATATCCAACTTAGTTTTTCATAAAGAGATTTGTGTAAAAGTTATTAAAGAATGCAGTTGATTTAGTGCCATCTGCTCCTGAGCATTTATCCATACTTCTTTAAACAAGTGCAAGTCCATACAGTGGCAATAATCCTTTCTCGAATCATCTTTATCAGCCTTCACTGAATTTCTTTCTACATTTTGGTAATTCCTCGGGGATTTGATGGGGTGTTCTTATTTCATAAAACTATGGATTGCTTCTCTAATTGTTATTGGATTTGGGAGTTTTTCTGAACTAACAGTGACTTTTATTCTGTAGGAAAAAGGAAACAGTGGTTTGGAGTGGATTAAAATTCATGGCATTTTATTTAGCTGACATTGAGAAGAGGGTGTCAGAGAAAGGGAGGCACATGTGAGGTGTCCTGTTGCAGTGAATAGAAATGAGCTGGAACATGTTTCAGATCACATGGTGCCAACCTACAGAGATGGGGCTCAGATGCGCGTGTGTGCGTGTGTGTGTGTGTGTGCGCGCGCGCGCGCGTGAGTTTTGAACCTCCACACCACTCAACCCAAAGATGATGCTGGTCAACATGATTTGGGATGAGGTGCACCTAGTTCCTTCTGCCTCTTGGAAAGTCACTAGAAATGATCAGGTACAGGTGTGCATATCTTCCTCATAGCTTTTTTGTTGTTGTTCTGTGTGACCAATTCTGGCACATTTTCTTGTATATCAACTCCAACAGGAAATGGCATCCAGGAAGAGAGGATGACACCAGCTCAAATTGATACATATTACGAGGGCAGCTTGAGCTCCTGCTACTTAAGCCCACTGCAGGTTGACCTGCCCGTGATTGGCTACACAGGACCCTGATGACTCACGGGAGTTCATGAAGCAGCGGGGCCAGCATGCCCTCTGCAAAAAGAAATAAAAACTAGGATTTTTCCTGCAGAATTATTCAATTCAACAAAATTTGCTGTCATGGCAAAGAAGAGCTTGTATAATGCTAATACACCTCTGATAACTCCTAGCTTTTTTCATCCCTGTCTTGAGTAAACTCACAGCTGCAATTAGTAGAAACTCTGTTGAAACTTAAGGCAGAGCAGCGGCTGGCCTCTAGCAGGTGTGTGAAGTCTCTAGCAAGGACATGATGGTCCATATATGCAGAAGTCAGTCTGTGCTTTTTGTTCCCTGGGAAAGCTGTCCACCCTGGTCATAACAAGGACCACACATCCTGTTTATCACACCTAGCTTTTTGAATGTGTTGGTCTGGGACACCAGCTGTCTTTCGGGCTCTGTGATTTGGCTTACCCGCTCATTTAAAGATGCTTTAGGAATCCTCTCTGAGTGAGCAAGAATGCTATGGACTTCCTTGAAGTAGTGGTTGGGATTCATGTTGACCTTCTTTCTGAAAACTGACTTGAGAAAAAGCAATGGAGACCTCATTCCAAGCCCCAGAATGCTCTGGGCCTGCTCTCCCCAAACTGTCACTTTTGGGTTGGCCTGTGGGCCTTGGATCAGTGAAAACCTTAGTGCTACAAGAACCACAGGATGAGGGCTTGCTTCTTGCTTTCCCTCTGCCTTCTCAATTGCCAGTTCTAGGTTCCAGCAAAGATTGGGGTATGGGGTGTTATGATAGAAGTAAGAACTAGAATTGAAAGTTATTAACAATGTGCTTTGTGCCTGACACTCCACTAACTGGTTACTTTGTCTCGGGTAATATGATTCTCACAGCTATTCAAGAGTTAGCGGTAGTTGTGACTTCTCAACTTAAAGGTGAAACACTAAGACCAGGACAGATGAAGTCATGGACCCATAGATACAGCTCATAGTGTAAGGGACTATAACTCAGGGCTCAGCCATATTCCTGCCCTGGCCAATGGGAAGCATAACAATTTGACATTTGCCAAGACTTCCACTGGGGCAGCAGTTCTACTGTAGAGATTGATGGGATATACCTCCTAGTTTTTTTTTTTTTTTTTTTTAACCAATGAGATAGTTGTACTATTCAGCAAGGACTCCTCATCTAGGATCTGAGGTCAAAATCCTGTTCATGATTTATGATTTCAGCCACTTAGCTCTTCCTGAATTTTAGTCCCTTTAACCTTGTCTACCTTCCAGGGCCAGTTTTAGGAAGAGTGTAGGAGGTAGAACTAAAGAAGTGGAGAATGATGAGAAAGAAGAAGGAATTAAGGGAATAAGGAAAACAATTTTTGAAAGCAGCAATTTTTGCTTCTGAGTTCTAAAACACCCCCTCCGTACCCTTGTTTACCTTAGAGTTCACAAGGTCTTCGAATTAAAGCATTCTGTGCCTCATTCCTCTTGGGCTTTAATCTGTAGAATGGGAACAGATATGCAAAGGAGTAATAGAGAATTTTAGAGCATCATGAAATTAAAATGTGAATTTTTATGTATATGTGGGCAAATATGTCATACTGCAAAGGTAACCAAGAAACAAATTATTTAGAATTATATGCAGATAAATATGTATATAAAGATGTAGCGCTAAGGATTGAATTCAGTGCCTCACATGTGCTAGGCAAGTGCTCTACCACTGAGTCACAACCCCAGTCCATGAATTGATCTTTGTTTTTAAAATAAAGTAAAATTGAATCCTAAGCTTAGTTACCTTTCTTTCCGATTTCCCAAGGTCATTCACATCTCTTCTCTAACCTTACATTATTCCTATGACATAGAGCAGAGGTAACTATTAACATTAATAGAGAATTGAGAAACTAAAAATTAAGTCACATTCAACCATAGAGATGAGATATAGTACATCCCAGTCTTCTTGGGGAGATAGCTCTACTAATTTTTCCTGAAGATTTTTTTGGGAAGTTCTTTTAAGAGAAAGAAAAAAAAAATCCCCCCCTAATGGACTTACTGGGAATTAGCATCAAAAGCAAATTTAAATAAAAAGTCATTTGGGATTTTCAAAAACCTCTTTCATAGGCTAAAAATGGTTCAAGATTTGAACCATATTATAGGGAAAAAATAAATTTCCTGTGCTCAAAACCTTGATGTATTTCAACCTACATGTCACTTTAATAGCTTGGTTATATAATTGCTGTAGTAATAATTAGGCTAACACATTGTACTTCTTATCTGAGGATCATGGTAGGCTTTGATTTGTCAGCCATTCATCCCTCGTAGGAAGCAATGGCCACGCATAAGACAAAGGTCGAACTGATGAATCAGAAAATTAAATGACTTGTCCCTAGTGTCCATCAAACTCTCTGACAGAATAAAATGCCGAATCCAACAGGTTTGGTTCTTAAATCTCATAATCTTTTCACTCAGTCTGAAAGTAGCATTTGTCCTAAAGAGTCTAATCTGCATGCAACAGATCAGATATCTTCTGATCTTAGTAGCCAGAAGCTCTTTGCTGGGGATCATTTATCATTGTGAGTCAAGTGATTCATGTGCTAGCTTTTACAGACACCCAAGCTTTTGCTGCTTTAATCCTCACTCTACTTCAAGATGTATTTGTTCAGAGCAAATGGGGGAGATGCAAGCAAATGGAGGCTGATTCCCTCTTAAGTTGAGATTTTGCTTCTTGCCCAGATCTGTCTCACCCCACCAAAAAAAAAAAAAAAAAAAAAAAAAGCTTACCACATCCAACTCTTTTTCTTTCTCTCCCACCTGTTGCTGTGTTCTCTGGGCTCCAATGTACCACCACAATTGTGTCCTCCCAGCTGTTGCTCCTCAGCTGTTGTATTTTGTCAAGCAGTAATTTCTCCTTTTTTTAAATTTAATAACACGTGACGGTAAGATAAGAACGTCTTGCTGACGGAGGAAAACATTTGGTGGGGGCGGGGGTGTTGAAGGGCAGATTGTGAGGGAATTAGAAACCTCATTCTGAGAAGTATGAATTTTGTTCCTCCAGCCAGGCTGGCACCAGATAAGGGCACCTGGTTTAGTTTGACAAATCTCGGCATCTTCAAGAGGGCACTGGACATTCCTTCAAAAAAAATTTTTTTTTTCCCCGTGAGTGCCTTCCATGTGCAAATCACTGTGCTAGACAGAGAAGTCTTTTTCAAGTCCCCACCCTTTCCCCAGACTTCTTCCCAATTTTCCCCATTCTATTTACTCCATCTTCCCCCACCCCACCCCTCCCTGGTCATGTCTGGAAAGGAATCCCACCGCCCACTGCAAGACAGCTGTTCCCAGTTCAGAATCAGCCTTGGTCAAGGCGAATGCAACTTGCTCTCTCTCTCTCCGCAGATAAGCAACCTAAGGCTCCTCTCTTCCCTTTGGTAGTCACCCACCTCCTGAGACCCACAGCTCCAGAGGAAAGCTTCAGATGTTGTCTGGCTCTCATTTGAAAGAGAAGGGGGGAAAGGAGAAAGGAAGAGAAAGCAAGACAAGTGGTGTGATGGAGAGAGGGGGAAAAGGAAAGGGTAGGTTGGGGAGAGAAGTGGTGAGGTGGCCGGGCTGTGGGTCTGAGAGATCCAGAGTATTAACATTTCCTCCCCTTGGATTGGAAGCTCCTGAGAGCTCTAGTCGGGGAGCTCATTTTCCAGTGCCAACAAGGTACGTATGCAAAGAACTGTCTCTGGTTAGAGTGCCTCCTCAGGAGGAAGATGAATTCACCACGCAGTCTTTGGGCTCTATTAAAAACAGATTTCAGAAAAACACAAGATTGCAAACTAGTAAAAGCTGCTCTCAAAGGACAGCAACTGCTTAATATTCCCTTAAAATGTAAAATGGTAGTTTAATAACTATTTTATCTGTACAGGCATTTAATTTTACTCATCCAGTTGTAAGAATGTGATCAAAAAACTCAAAATGGGGGGGGGACCAGTATTGATTTTAAGCTTATGATTGGTGATATTAATATTTGTTTTTAGGTGATATCTTTCTGGAGGAACTAGAATAACAATTTACAATGTATCACTTAATGCTTTTTTTCTTTTACATAAAGCATATGTAAAAAATTAAACCAAACCATTATTTATTTTTGTAAGTTGCTAATGAAATTGGAGTCAGCCAAGAACAAACACATGGCTACAAAGCCAGATACTCTCTCAGGTAGTTAAAATTCATGTGGATTTCAAATTTATTGCCTGGAAATGATGGGAAATCCCATTATAGGGCCTGTATTTCTTGTTCCAAATGATTCTCAGCACACTGGGCTTGTTTTTCTGTTTTGTTTTTGTTTCTTGTTTTTTAAAAAAAACAAAACAAAACTGAAACAGCAATGTTAATAAAATTTGAATTCAAAAGTGTGATGGGGAAAGATGTTTGGGATTCTGGTTTGCAATAAGTAGCCAGGAGTGAGGGGCGGAAAGAAATCCTTTACTTGATGTGGCTTTTTTCAACTAACTGAACAGCTGCTAGTGCATCTTTGTTCTGTGGTTGCACTGCTGATAGTTACTCATTTTTAAAAAGACTGCTATGGGGAAAGTTATGTACAGGAATTATTTTGAAAAATAGAAATTTGTCATATATAGGGTCATCTGCAGAAGAAAATGAACTTGTTTCATTATAAACTTTAATCAGCATATATTAGCCACCAGTCTCTGGACTATAAACTGTAAACATGTTGAAAGATCTACAATTGGTGGACTGTATTCTAGTTGGCTGATCGGGGTGGCAGGAAAAGGATTCTTCCAATTCAGGCCATGTGTACTCATTGTACAAATGCATTTATTAGCACTCTGTTGCTCCCGAGTGTTGTTTTTTTAATGCTAGTGATAATTCAGTGCTCAAACAATGGACATTGGACAAAACTCAGTATGAGATGAGGGCCGAGGAGGGAAGTGGGGAGTTGAAGCAGCACAGAGTACTGGCTTGCCTTGGAAGGCCTCGTATAAAATGAGGTCATTCAGAAACTTTCCCTTGAAGTGCTTCCAATTCTTGAATTGCCTTTTGTTTGGGAAATGAATAGCAAGTTGATTAAAAAAAAAAAAAAAGGAGACAATTAGGAAGAGGTAGGGGGATGGGTCTAGAGAAGAGCTTAAGGTTTTTCTACAATGGAGCTAACACTATGGGGAGACTTCATTGTTCCTGGTCCCTAGTGATGTGCACATGGTGGTGTCACCAATGGGTTCATAGTCTGCAAGATGGGCTCTCTGATGACCTCCGGTTGCCTTTCACTGCTGTCGATAAGATCCTCGGCTATAAAACAGCTTCATTGAACCCCAGTGTTCCACTGAGGCCCCGAGGAGCTATGTGCCATATAACTCCAACTGCCCAAACATGATACCTGATGGCTCATTTCTGCATGAAAATTTTAAAAGGGGCCCTATTGAATTTTTTTTAGATTTTCCCCCCTTCTACCAAAGGAGTGAAATGAGAAATTTAAGCTTTTCATCAGGTGACGTTTGAGTGTTTTTTGTTTTCATTTTAAGCACAAGAGCTTTGAATTTCTTATTTTTTAAAACATCTAGTGCTGTGATCATAGAAACTTGGATATTAGAAATGAAAGCCACACATTGAAGGCTTTCGTGAATGACCAATGGGATGGGGGGGGGGGCGCAGTGTGTGTGAGCATTTTGTTTCTTTCTGGCACCTACATCAAGCGCCTATGCAATCACTACATTATTTATGTATTTGGCAGCCCAAGTGTTTATTTAAACTCAGCCACACTCCATAAGCTGTCCTTGGTTCACCACACTACATCTCATGTAGCCTGAGTTTTCTTTTATATTTGACCCTGGTTTTGCTTCTAACTTTAAATGGTGAAAGCAAATGTGCTTTGGAAACTATGTTGCACTGTAGTTGTTAAATAAGGCAATAACCTATGCACTTGTAATTCTCTCTCTATGACCTACTTACATACTACTTCACCCTCCTTATAGTATGATTAAAAGCTGCTTTGAATCCACTATTGCCTCAAGGGATTTGAGGCTAGAATTTAACAAACTACTGAGAAGGCTTAAGTCAGGAAGAGGGCCTCCCTACAGCTTTTTCTAACTAATTCTCATGCAATTAAAAAGAAAATAAATATTTTAGAAGTGTACATGTTAATGAAGCATTTTCTACCTTATAGAATGTAGATATGTATGAAACTTCATCCCATCGTTGACACGAAGATATTTCTCTTTTTGATTAACAGAGTTGTTTTGCTTATTTGGAGGCATGTTCTGTTGTCTCCTAAATTGGTTATATAGTCTGTTTATATACATAAGGGATTTATATAACAACACGGAAAACTAAAAACTGTCAAGGTTAGTCTTCATTTATCTAATCAATTATTTAGATAATTAAAAGACCAACAAGAATTGTAGAATTTCAAAGGTACTGGCAATAGCTGAAGTGGGGAGTAAATGTAGCTTAGGATTCAGGAAAGTTTGGGTATTTTTGGATATAAGAATTCATTTTATTGCAACTGTTTCTCAACTGTATACAAACTTACACCTGTATCCTCAGGAAAGGCCATATTAGAAAATGGTAAGTCTAGCTCTACATTTCAACTACCTTCCAATTAGGTCAAAAGTCTGATATATAATTCAGCTGGAGAAGGAAATCAAGTCAATTAAGTATGAGTGGAGTTAACTGAATATTATAGGGTTGTTACTCCATATTGTTCAATGCACCAAACCTGGATTTAAAATTGTGGATTTAAAATTGTGGATTTAAAGTTGATGTGTAAATATCTATTTTCTTTCATAGTCTCTAAAGATAAATCTCATCACATAAGAAAGTGGTGAGAAAAAATGAAAACAAACTTTTCTCCTTATAGTGTTTGATACATTTAACTACTTGTGACTTAGCTGGGTCACGGTAACCAGAGGGTTAGCTAAGACTTGATTTGTGAGAAGCCCAGTTCCTGAGCACCACATTCTGATTTTCTTTAGAATAAAAACAACATGGAGTAGAAATCAGATTTTCAAATAAAACTATGTGTGTGTGTATGGGTATATGTGTATGTATGTGTATATTGCAAGCATATGTGTGTACACACTTAAATAAATGTACATATACATTACCCTCAAAATTTAAACCCTGTCATTACAAAACAAAATGAAAAGTGATGATTACCCTAAGAGGCAAACTATAAACTTTTGGTATGCCATTTATGATGTTGATTTAGAATGTGAAATATGCCATGTAATTTTACATAGTTGGCACTGCACTGAAAAGTTTGGTTTAATAAACAACACAACAAAGAGAGTGCTAAATTAGAATGTCACCTTGTAAACTAATCTTTCAAATTCTTTCACAAATAACTTGGAAAAATTTAACTCACCTGCTTCTCTGAAAGTCTTGCCACTTTCCTTGATTCCTATTAGGAAATCAGTCACAAGCTTAAATGTGGCCATTACATTATAGACCAAACACATGAAGGTATTATTATTTTTGTTTTGTTTTCATTGTGTTAAATATTAGGAATCGGTAGTTTGGTGATTTATCAATATTTTTAAAGTGTGATTTATTACTGTTATTTCTAGTCCATATTTTAGTGTTTTCAAGTTGATACAAAAGACAGTAAGTACAGTTGTGCAAAGACTGATCTGTCACCTTAAAGCACTGAGTTAAGTCCTTAAATGTAACTTGGGCCGTATTTATCTGATACTTTGCCTAAATACGATTTCAGGGATTGTTGTCAGTTCATACACTGGCAAGCATGCACTGAAACAAACCCTCTTGGTGATTCTGTCTCCTGTGGATTCGGTTTGGGAGCATGGTTCTGGGCTGGAAGGGAATCAGGCTTTGGCACTTAGCACCAGCACTAAACCTCTCCTACAAGTGGCCACTGCGGCCTCGTGCCAGGGCAATGGGGAATTCAGTGCAGCAGGGCAGGGCCAGATCGGTGCACGAGTTTGCGTTTCGGTTTGCGTGGGGACCCCAAGCAAGCGTGGCAACGCTGAAAGCGCGCCGGCTGCGCCCAGGCAGCGGCCACCCGCCTGGGTCGCTCCTGGGGCGGGGCGGGCCCGCAGGGGTTAAGCGGCGGCGCGGCGGGCGCCCGGGGAGCTCCGCCCCGCCCGCCGCACCTGGCGCTCGGCAGCCGGCCGCCTCGGCACTGGATTTCGGAGGGGATTGGCGGAGAGCGCCAGGGAGAGAATGTGACAAGTGCGGGCTCGGCGGCCGCCGGGGGAGGCCGCGCGCACCTGTCCCTGCCCGTCTCGCGCCGCCCGCGGCCGCTCGGACGCGCGCAGAGCCGCCCCCCGCCACCGCCGCCAGCGCCCGAGAACATGACTTCTGCCTTCAAGCTGGATTTCCTCCCGGACATGATGGTCGAGGGCCGCCTGCTCGTCCCGGACAGAATGTGAGTGTGGCCGGCGGCCCGCAGGGCCGAGTGTCCGCGCGCCCGAGCGGGCGTCGTCGGCTCAGCTGGCGGGCCCCGCGGGCGCGGGGGGACGGGCGGCGCTCGCAGCTGCCGGGCGCGTGGTGGCCGCTCGGGAATCGGCCGCCCCCTGGGCTTTCCGAGGCCGGCGCTGGGCGCGGGCAGCAGGGAGCGCGTCCGGACGTGTTACGCCCAGCCACTGGGCACTGGCGATCCGATCGCGGGGACCCGGAGGGGTGAGCGGGGCGAGAGGGGCGCGGGTGTCTGGGGGTCCAAGCGGCCTGAGCGAAAGCTGGGCGGGGCGCGGCGCGGCGTCCCGCGGACCGGCCAGCGGAGCACGGGGTCCGGGCGGGGTGGGCGCGTGCTGGTGTGCATGCTCGTGTCATTTGAGCTGTGGAGCTGATGGAGCGCTTGCGGCCCGTTTAAAGATCCCTCCTTACCAAATTATCCATCCATCAGACTTTCCATTTGCAAAAATTCCTTTCCTAAGGTGGGAGAAAAGAAGAGGAACACAGAAGAAAAAAAAAGGGGGGGGGGTTTGATAATTATAAAGCATTAAAGTAGCCAGGTGTACTCTATTGTAGAAATTATAGGCAATTTTTACGTAATCATGATGGTTTGTCTGATATGCAGTCTGTAATTTAATAATGTGATTCTGGTTGTTTTACATGTCGTCAAACTAGGGTAGAGCGGTTATTGGAAGAACTGGAGAGCTGGGATTCCGGGAGGAAAGGAAACT
The DNA here is from genome assembly GCF_021218885.2 of Marmota monax. Lineage (NCBI taxonomy): Eukaryota > Metazoa > Chordata > Mammalia > Rodentia > Sciuridae > Marmota > Marmota monax. The sequence continues at coordinate 4,655,287 of NW_026692356.1, read as the reverse complement.
ATGTCTAATTTTTATCAGTCTTGTTAGTCTTGATAGGGAAGTTTCTCTGATGAGCTCAGGGATGTCAAGTCAATAGGATCTACTTGTATTTCAGGCATGTTATGTAAAGCAAATCGAAAGAAATAGGAAAAGAACTGCTAGATTGAGTCAGAAAGGTCTGGAGTATATAAAATTCCCTCTTAAGGAGTGAGAAATTTGATAGTGGATGTAGGCTAAAAGATATTTAGTGAAGAAAAGTACTGCTGTCGAGTAGGAGTACGTACAAAACGTTTCCAATTCTCCCACTGTTAAGACTTAACATCCGCACACTTTCTGGCACCTTATGGTCTTCTTCGGAATGTTCCGGCCATTCCGAGTTTTATGATCCATTCTCCTGGCAACTAACTTTTCCCTGTGATGCTAGATGCTTTTTTCTAGTATGTCAGGTGTTATGAGTTGAAATTCTTAGGCAACTCTTCAGTAGCCAATTATTTAAGTCCTTCCTAAAATTAAAAAAAAGTGGGAAGGATGATAGAATTCATTAAATGTGAATTGTCCTGTCTGTCAATATGAAGACTATTAAACTTGCTGAAATAGGTGGTCTCAACTGAGATAATCGGAAAACATAAAACATTTAATTTCCTTTTGGTGCTTTTTCTGTGAGATATTAATCCTGATTAGTAACATTTCCATGATGTAAGAGATCTCTGTCTTCTGCATTTAATGCATGCTTGCAGGTGAGCTAGTTTGGAAGTTTTATGTGTTTCCTGTGTTAGAGTAGACTGCAACCAAGGAATTAGATTGATTATGATTTTGAATTTATAGTCACCTGCTACTTAAGTGACCATCATATATCTAGCTAATGAATGCTCTGTGAATTTAAAGTATTAATGGCCTCTGAAAGATGTAGTCTCTTGTCAATTAAATTATGAATTATGAAAATTTAATTTGTCCTTTTCATTTGGTAGATGAATATGGCTTGTTCTAACTCCTTAGTCTGAATAGAGACTTTGTATCTTAGTCATGGAGGACTTTCCTATACAAATCCTAATATGATTTCTACTCCATTTCTCTTCCAAATGTTCGTTATTTCCAAATGATAGCCTTTGGAATGGAACCAGATTGTTTTCAGTGTTTGTCAACTATTGCTTAATTGAACTAAAAAAAAATTTGTAAATGATAGCTTTATTATTTGTTTCCAAGATAACTATTGTGTGTCTCCTATGGCCCTGAGAACACTGTAGCATGTTTTTCAAAATAGCTTGTAATTAACTCATATTGAATGCTGTATTTGGGGATAGAGGTGTGTGGGTGGGAATATGATTTGGAAATGCATGAAACCCACCTAGGCAGTGTATTTTATTGCCATACTCATACAGTTGAGAAGATAGCTGTGTGGATTTATTGTTTTGGGAACTGGTTGTCATATATGGTATATTGCTGCTTGGACTAAATTGCAGTCTGCTAGATATTGGCCTGTTCCTAAAAGAAACTTAAATAAAGCATGGGGGCTTTTCGGGGTTGATTTTCGAAAGCAGGAGAACATATTTTCAGTGACGTTTTTCCCACAAGAATATATTAGATAAGTTTGCAAGATGTAATATGTTTGAGTCCTCAAGGCAGATGAACAAATAGCTTTTGAGATGAATTATTATGCTTGATGGCCCCACGAGCCATTCAGGGTTTAAAGAGCCCACATCATTTAAGGCTCTGTAGTGGCATAGAATTGCATGTGCTTTAAAATTTGGGGTTTTAGACATTCAGCATTTAAAGCGTAAATGGAAATGAACACGTTAAATAATCTTGACTATTGTTTTTGTTCTTTCTGTTATTATAAAATACTGTTTACAACAAACCGTCATGAAAATGGTACTGATTTTTTAAAAAATTGTTTCAAACTGGGGCAGTTAGTTTTGAATTAGGAGTAGGGGTAGTATTCTCTCCTTTGTTTCAACTTTTTAGTGATTATATATACATCTAGATTTTGAGTGCTTTTGAATTTTTAAACAACTGAGAAATAAGGTCCATATAATGAGAAATTACAGATGAAAAATTAATGCGGCTTCATAAGTATTAAATACTGAAGATATGAGAAAATGAAATTGTTAATTTTTTTTCACGTTCAGTAAGTATCCTTTTGCAACTGAGAAAAACCAAGCTGATTGTAAATTCATCTACTTGGTGAATTGGCTTTTTGGTTGTAAGTCTTCCCAAGTTAGGGTAACTGGCAAAATATTTATCAGCATATAATTAAACTGAAAGGTAGTCCTAAGGAAATCATCGTTAAAATTGAAAAGAACTTTAGAAACTGTCTCATCAGCACTCATTTTATAGATTAAGGGGCAATGTGACCAGACCCACCAAAATGAGAACACGTGAGCTGTTAGTTGAATACCTAATTTGTGCCAGAGTGCTTTATTTGCATTGTCTGTGATCTTCATGGTAGATATAAAGGGTAAATATTATCCCCATTTTACAGATGATGTTTAAAGAACTTGCACTTACTACCATAGGCAGTAAATGGCAAAGCTGTGGGGTTGTTTTTTCCCGTGTGTGTGTGTGTGTGTGTGTGTGTGTGTGGTGAGGTGTGGTGAATGTATGTCCATATGCTGATGGAGAGGGAGGAAAGAACTGTAATTAAAAAGTATGTCAGATTTTTTAATCAGAAGACCAAAATTGTACCACATGAGTATGCTTGAGCATTGTAAGAAATAAGCATATATCACCTGTTCAGGTTGACATGTGAAGTGTCATATTCTTATTCAATTCAAATGTATTTATTCCATATGTTCATTAACTAATGAGAATATATTTTAATTACACAATTTTTTTTTTGGTTTACTAGCAAGACGAAGATTGACAGCAGTGGGGTCTTCTTCCCCCACCCCGTATGGCATTTAAAGTTTATATGGAAAATGCAGTTACAAATAATAAAATCCTGAGATAACTGACATTTATTGCCTGATTCCATGATGGTCATGAAAGGAAATTAAAATGAGAAAACTCTAAAAGAAGAGCTGTACATATGGTTCTTCAAGGGGATTTTTAAAAATACTTTTTCGGGTGGGATTTCTCAGTTAACAGTGCATATTTTAGTATCAGTTGCTTTCTGAGACCAAAAATTCATCCCACATTGGCTTTTTAGAATGTGAATGTTATCTTTGATCTGGGCAGAGGTATAATTTTAATTGTGAAGTCTTGCTATTTAATTGTAATGTGCTGGATTGGGATTACTTTGGCATCTGTTGATGAGATACAATGAACTGGGGAACCAAAAACCTTGAAAGACAAGATAAAAAGGAGATGGGATTTTCAGATATGAACCTAGTAATTAAGATTTCATAGAATTGTTTAGAATGTTGTCTACTTCAGTATTTTTCTTCTCCCCCAACAGCTATAATAACACTATATTTGGCCTCTGAAGTTGTTTGCTTTTTTTTTTTTCATAAATCCCCAAACTTTTCATTCTTCTTTACCCCCTTGTTTCTTAAACACTATTTCACTTCTCATAAAAAATAAAAAGGTGATGCTTTTTGGCACACAAAATAACCTGGTGCACTTGAATGTATACAGCCAGCACATGGTATGATCCCAGCTATTGTGCAAAAATTCAAGGTAGTGTTCATTGTTGAGTTATATGTGTAGACTCAGGTGACCAATATCCTAATGGCAATCTGATATGATTGTCGAAAATTAAAAACAACAACAAAAAAAAACCCTCACAAATGTTAAGCAATACTATCAGTATCCCTCATTTGCATTTAAATGGAACATGTTATACTTTTAACATGTTTCAAGCAGCTAAATTAATAAGTCATCACTGAACTTCACCCAAATTTAGAAAGTCATTATCTCCAGTTTAGATTATTGCTTATTGGAAGGCTTTGCTTCTTCAGGGGAGGGTCACATTTTTGGTTCTCATTCATGGATTAGGTCATCACAGAAGGTGAGGTGTTTCTCTGTGTAATATATGTTTTTAGAGAACTGCAGATGGGAGGGTTTAGAAGCCACTAACGATTTCCAGTTCATTAGCACCTCCAAGTTCTCATGCCATCCTGTCTGCACCATCCAGGAGGTTCCAAAGTAACACGGTGTGCTACTTGTGTAGCAGTGCAGAAAATGTATTTTTATTTTTTCCTTAAGAACATGCTCTTGCTAGACCTAGGAGAAATGGAGCTGTGCGCATTCTTGGAAAAACCTATGTGGGAAACAAAAACTAATTAGAGCAGTAAATGTGATGCTCTCAGGTAATTGTAAAATAATTATTCCCCTTTAGCATCATCACTGTTTAATTGTGCCATCCAATATCCTCCTGCTCGGAATCCAGATGTGCAGGGATAGACACCTCCTCCTCCTCCTGGGAATGTCTTTTTCATTTAGTGTGAGCCTCAGACTCTTCCTGAAGGGCTTCTAAAAGAAAGGAGGGGGGACATTTAGGGAGGTTTTGAACGGCTTCACTCTCCCTGCTTGTTCTAAATCATGACAGAAAGTGATTACTTCGACTATTTTTATAGAAATACAATTCCAGTTCTCTGGTTGACATGCCTCGAGTGAGCACGTTGGAAATTTACACTCTGGCGGTGCCAGCTCAGAGTTTTATGAACGGTCTCTTTTATGAACTGTAGATTGTATATTATGTTCACATAGTGAGAGTGATGTTGTAGAATCAGCTGATAATTCAAAATGTAATGCTAATAAATATGTAATCATATGGCTTTCACAGTGATCTATGAGTACAAATTCAGGTTTTGGTTAAATTTTAATTACTCTGTTTGAATGAATGCCTCACAACCAACTTACCAACAAATTATTAGACCCATTTTTTTCCCCCTAAAGATTTATATACATTAACTTTCGGTTATCTTGAGACTGAAGCATTCTGGTTTATTCTGTGTTTTTCTACCAGGTTGATGTGGCCTTAAGTTCAGATTTCAAATAAATCTATTCCGAGGAGATTTTTTTTGGGGGGGTGGGGTGGGGATAGTACCAGGGATTGAACTGAGGGATACTCAACCACTGAGCCATATCCCCAGCCCTTTGTTTTTGTTTTTTTTTTGTGTGTGTGTATTTCCTTTAGAGACAGGGTCTCACTGAGTTGCTTAGGGTCTCGCTTTTGCTGAGGCTGGCTTTGAACTCGAGATCCTCCTGCCTCCGCCTCCCAAACTACTGGCATTACAGGTGTGTACCATGGTGCCTGGCCCAAAGAGATTTTCTAATCATCTTTTAGGTCAGCAGCAGGGTAAGAGTGAGCCATCAGGATAACCCATTGACCAGGATTCCTTTTGTAGCAATACTGTTTTAAATATGGGATATATATGTCTGTTGTAACTATGGGATATGTGTAAAGGCTCAACAATTAAAGCAGTTTCAGAGGTTTGTCTTCTCAGTGATGCTGTGTATGGCTCTTTCTGTTGTGACCCTGAGCATCAAGTTCCCCTAGCCCAGTAGCTGCTTTATCTGACACTTGGAGGTTCCAGTAGGACTGAAGACTTCCTGCTTCCCAGAGGAAGGTGGTGACTTTGCACCCAGAAGACAATTAACCTCAGCTCATTTGACATCTTGATGAAACTTTTGGACAATTAAAAAAAAAAATTTTCTGTAGGATCATATGGTACACTCCTAAGTACTTCAACTTATATGCCAAGTCCAGAATTCTGTGGCTTTTTTTTTAATGCTGAAAAGTTTGATTTTCATGCTATTTCTGAAGAAAGTTCATAGCTTGACTTAGGCTCTTTAAATTTTAAGGTGATGTTTTATATCCTTGTCTCAGTCTCCCTCTGTAGCAGAAGAGCTACTCCTTATGTTTCTGACACAAAGAGAATCAGTTGCTTCTTTTGGGCTAAAGGAGCAAAATGTTTTGTTATTGACCTGGCAGTGCTTGGTAGGCCTAAATGTGTGTATGTATATGTAAATATGATTTTACAAGAGTCCATCTTATTGGACATAATTTTTTACTTCCTTAAGATATCTTCCATTTAATGATCTTTAGTTATGAAAGTTATGAAATTGTTATACAGCATAACATGTATTTGGAGATTATTTTATTATGTATCATTGTCACTGAGGAATTTAAGGTTCAGAAAGGTTTTACATTTTGACCAATCGTATGTTGCAGATTACTCATACTGTTAGAAAAAGGACTGGGTTTTCAATTTCATTCCCCAGAATTTCAGATTATTTTAAAGGTTTTTTAAAAAAAATGTTCTCTGATAATCCTGCCATATCATGTTGGGTAAAAAGTTGTGACCCTTCCTGGTTCTGTGGCTTAGTCTGTCCTTGCTGCAAAATCCAGGTACCTTGGGGTCCTTCTCTTTCTCAGTTGCAGTTGAGATGTTGCTACTCTCAAGATCTTCTAGATTTGGAGTAGGAGGGTAGAAAGACTCATCACAGAAAAGTCTGGCCAGTAGCCCCTAAACAGACACTTTCTTCTTGTGCAGTTACATCTGATACAGACCAGACCAACTTCCTTCCCTTGCACTTGTTGGCTACTGCTGTTGTTTTATATGACACATATCATCAAACCGTCCCTAATGCTGTCACAAGGAGTCCTTGAAATGTTGATGATTGTAATGGGAGTCCAGCATGGAAAGTGAACATTTAAAAAAGTGACCATGATCAGAGGTCGATGAGCCTACAAGGGAGTAAGAATTGAGTTGTCATAAGCCACCTGGAACACACACAGACCTTCATACCCAGTTGTCTTTTTGGAACCCAGAGGAAGACACTGGGTGTCAGGCAAGTGAAACAAGCGTGGGCTGAGATCTGACATTGCACTTTGTCCTTGAAAAATTTTAGGGAAATTACAGAAGAGAAAGTTGCCATATAAAGCACAAGGAAGAGAAGTGTCTATTAGGGGACTCCTGTGGATTTATTTAGTGTGCTTATTTGTTTTGCTCTTCACTCCTGATTCTTCGTACCCCAGCTTAGATTCAGTGGGGACACAGAATAGCACAGCTTTTTTCTAATGCCTCTCATGTTTTCCAGATTTATGGCTTTTATTCTGGTCTTCTCTGAAACCTGTGTTGTTAGCTCTTTCCTGAACAGTTTCCTACATTTCAGGAGAAGGCCCCCCCCCCCGCCTCCCCCGCCACAGTGCTTGCTCATGCTCAGGGTTGGAGCCTGGAGAGGAAAGCAGGGGCCAGACACCTCCGTCTTCACCGCACTGAATCCTACTGGAGCAGCTGCGTGTTGCTGTGCCCAGAACTGTATTTTGACTTCCTGCATTATAGAAGGGGTGTTGAGTTTTCGGGTTGAGCATAAGGGTAGCATATTTCAGAATGATTAACTTTATGGATGTCATTGTCTTGGCCAGCTATATTTGGCTATGCTGCAGCTGTGTTTGCATTCTCAAAATTGTCACCAGGAGGCCCCCATCTGAAATTATTCACTCCAGTCTGTGCTAGTAACATCTTTCCTCATGACGTCCATTGTCCACCCAACCATCTTTTCTTGTGTCAGGATTCAGAGATAACACACGAGTCCTTTGAGAAGTCTGGCTGCTGTTGAGCACTGCAGGCATCTTTCTCTCAGAGTGGCTTCTTAATGTTATTAAGTCTGTCCTTGTCCTGGATCATAATGCTACCTCTCAGGATTCTTCTTTCTTTTCATAACAAGCTGGTACTTCCCTGAGTCCTTGTTCCTCCTGCTGTTTTCTGTTTAGATGTCAAAAGTTGGTCCCAGCATCTGCTAATGGGTGGTGTTTCTTCCTGGTCTGTATTACAAGTGCACTTTGAATGCATTTTTACTGACTTCCAAGTGTCTTGGAGGCCCTTGATGCAAAGGCTGTGTTGGAGAGGAGAGTTAAAAGGCAAATCACTTTTTCCCCCCTTGATTGACACTTGCCAATTTACTTTGCTCTCAGGAAGAATTTAGGTGACATTTTTTTTTTTTAATACGAAAAACATTGCAATTCACTGGCCATGAGTGGGATTTAATTTTTAGGTAGAAATGCCTTCCTCTTGGATCGGTTCTGACTGTCAGGTACTTGTCCTGCAGGCAGTAGAATCCTTAGAGACCTGACTTTGCTCTAGAGTCCCTCCAGGCAGCAGGGTAGAGGGCCTTTCTTCATGGCAAGATGCCCTTTGCCAAGTATGTCTCGTGTTCTGGCTTGGCTTGTGATTTGTTTCATGCCTGTTTCTTCAAGTCTAAGTTGACTTGTCAGTATGCCCCTCTAGAAAGCAAGATAATAAAATATCCTAACTTTTCCCAAAGGAGTATTGTGAGACTAAAGTTGGGAAAGGAATGACAACCTAAATATTTTATAGTTTCGTAGTGCTTACAACTGACCACAAATTCACCTTCATTTCCTGGGAAGACCAAATATAATAGAGCTTCATTACAACCGAGCATTTAATGTCTCGTCCCTCAGAAAGTTCATGCTTTAAAGTCTTAGACAAAGACCCATCAAATAATATTCTCTCCAATAAACTTGGAAGATGCTCAGTCCCCAGGACAACGTGATAAAGACTGAATTTCTCCCCTTCCTCTTTCTGCGTGATGATTGAGAAATAAAATGCAGCTCATGTTCTAGCTGTGAACTTGTGGTCAGACCTTCCATTCTGGGATGGGGTGAGGTGAAGGGCATACCTCCATCCAGGATCCCCATGTGTGCCTTCCGCAAAGCCCATCTCTGTGCCCACTGGAATAGGTTCTGATTTTCTTATGGGAAGAGAATTAGTCACACCATATGAAGGCTGTTTCTGTCATAATGGGAATCCTAACTGCAGCAGAGACCCAATCAGTAAGGTGACAGTCTTGATAGAATAAATATGGAGGAGGAAGAGTGTAGACTGAGTAGCCTAATGGCCTCATGAGGTGCTCAGGCCACAGAATGCCTGGAGAACATAGGAGGAAAGTCTCTGGAGGACCTGAGAAGGAATTTGGGTTTTTAAATTTTATTTTTAATTTAATTAATTATTTTTGCCTTAGGATGTGGCATAGAATGAGACAATAGGCACAGTGTGTATGTGATCTGGAGCATCTAGGTGGTGCTCAGCTGTAGCATGAATCCCAGTCATTCTGTGTGTGTGTGTGTGTGTGTGTGTGTGTGTAATGAACAGGTCCTTCCTTCTCCTTAGAGTCCTAAGAGATCAGAGTGGCTCTATGGCATAAAGATGTGCTCTTAATCCTACAGATCACTTGATCCATTTAGATACGACATGACCAGGTCAGTCTGGAAGCCTGAAGCCTCGGGGTGAGAGTTCATGGGTTGCGGAATACTTGGCACCTTCTGTGGCTCAGAGTGTGATATTGACTATGAAGAAACTCCCTAGGCTGTGAATGTGACCTTCAAAACATAGAATCTCTTGCCTCACGTGGCAGGGAGTTTGCTGAAGGCAGGGGGGGACTTTGGCAATATCAGAAATTACTGCTGTGTCCAAGTTTTTTGAGAGAAAAAAACAAAGTCTGTGACTAAAAGCTGAAAATAACTTTAGAGAAGGGAAACTTTGAGATTACTACCAAAATATTTGCCTTGGGTCTATGGCCATAAACAGGTTATTTCTAGATATTGTGGCAGCAGGATATGAGGGATTTTGAATGTGAAATCTAGGTTCATAGTTGTAACCCAACAATCTGCTTTATGTGATTTTTTTTTTCACGTAAATGACATTTCTTGGTTTTATATCACAGACAGTTTCTGAGTCTAGGAGGTGAGAATGTTGTAGGAGATATCAGTGGACAAAGGACTAAAGTAGTGTCAGGATCTCTTTATGCCCGAGGCGGAGTGTCACCTGCTGTAGACATGAATGCGAGGTGGGTACCTGTTCTTCATGTATGGCAGTAGCATATTTTGTAATCAGCTTTCTTTTGAGGATTTCATTAGACACCTGATACTTCCCATTTACTTCTAACTTTTTCATTTTCATATCTGATTTAGGTAAACAGTTGGCACCCTCTAGGGTACTCTAGCCCCTTTACTATTCTCGGGTGTCATTTGGTCCCCACTGACTCTCTTAGTTGGTGACTTTCTGCAGTATCCATTACAGCCATTTTTACTCCCTTCTAAAGTGGGCCCCTTGAGGAAGCAGTAGAATAATTGAGCCTCTAAAGAAGGTACCAGCAGATTTTAGATGATTGATAGTCATCACCAACTCATGGGATATCTGGTCCATTTCAAGTGTGGTCACCCTCTCAACCTCTCTCTAGCCTTTTTGCACAAATACATACACTTTCAATAGGATCCTAGGTTTTCAGCAAATTGTAAATCTGTCTCATGTAGATACCCATTGTAGAGGAAGGAATAATAGGAAAGGTTAGAGTAGAATTCATGTATGGGTTGGTCCAACCTACAAACAGTTTCATGCCAAATATTGGCTTGTCGAAATGCCTTTACTCTTGGCAGGAGACAAGCACTGTAACCTAAGAGGATGTGATTGAGTGGAGTTTTCATGCCCCATGTGCTTATTGTATTCTTGCTACTGATGCAAACATTATCTATAATTACATTTTCAAGTGACTGAAAATTGCAGGCTTTGTTGAACAAAAATACAGCCAAAGAATGGAATGTATATCCACTCCACCCTCATTATAAGGCTTTCAGAAATCAGACTATAAGGCCCAATACCACAGCTCTCAACTCCATTCTCTGATGTTTGAACACTTTGTCAAAATGCTGGGTTCCCACTGATGATCATGTAATTGGAGGGAAATGCTATTGCTCCTTTAGCGCTTCACTTGGTCCCTTGTTGTCTCAATCACAGTAGCATCTCTTCTCACAAATCCTGTCTCCAGGATGTGAAACAAGAAACCACAATTTGATTTAGATCTAACCACAAAGGGCAAGAAAGTTGGTAGAGGGACAAACAGGGTTGCCTTCCTGGGCAGGTGCAATTGCATGTCTGAGCCATGAGGCTATTGTCCCACTCCCAGACCCCCACCTAGGGCTGAATGTAAAAGAAATTTGTTCCTGTGGGGACTTGCTGCATCATGGACTCCTCCCTTATCCTTAGAACCTGGCCACGGCACAAGAAAGACATCCTGGCCGGATTTACTCTCCTAGACACAAGATAAGACGCGCTTTCTAATTTCAATGAGAGTTTAAATCACATGGAATTTAAAAAAGAAAAAAGATTCAGACACATTGTAGCTGAGTATTTTGCTCAGGATTGATTAGGATTTTAAAATTCAGGGAATTGTTTAATGAAACAGAAAATGTTGTTGGTTTTGATGGAAAACTGATGGGAGGAAGAAATTATGGTGGTGATATTATTTTGTTTTTAAGGCCTTAAGTTTATAACCCATATGTTTATTTTCACACATTAAGTATAAACTCACCTTCTAGGCCCCAATAGAGCCCTCTTTTTTGTTGTTGTTGTACTGGAAATTTAATCTGGGGTCTTTTCCATTAAGAAATATCCCCAGCCCTTTTTTATTTTGAGACAAGGTCTTACTAAGATGCTGAGGTTGGCCTTGAAATTGTGATCCTCCTGCCTCCCCAGTAGCTGGTATTACAGGTGTGTACCACTGAGTGCTGTGAATCCAAACTCTTTGAAAAACTGAAGAAAAATTAGTGTGATGGCTTTAATCCAGAGGAGAAGCCGAACAGATACTTGGCTAAGGTTACTCAGAAAACCTGCAAAACATTCCTGATTCTCTTGTGACCTTCCTTGAATGACAGGATAAACATGGATTCTAGCTTTCTAAGTAAGGTCTTAGCAGTGAAAATTCTGAGAGATAGGTAGTCTCTGTAATATAATATAATTGCCCAATAGTAAAGAATAAACGAGACCAACTCAATTTGTATATTTCACGAGATTCCCTCTGTGAATTACAAATACTCTCTTATATTCAGGGCACTTTTTTTTTTTTTGACAGGTTATGTAGTTATGTCTCTAAGTGCCTGGGCCTTTGATAGCTTGGATTCTTAGCCAATCAGTAAAACTGACTTTAGGAAATGTAATTAGCCTAGAACCAAAGTAAATTAGCTTTTAAAGTTATCTAATTCTCAGGGTTTCTTGTGTACCTCTACAATAGCAAATTGATTCTACTGTGCAAGTCAGAAAGGTATCTCTCCAGTTGTTCCATTTGTTCCACAGATTGAATAGTTAAAATGAAGTTGGACAGCTGAGGAGTTGAGGATTTATGAGTCACAACTGATCTATTATTTAGCTGAACTATCAGCTGTTTTGTTGTCATAAGGAAACAACCTAAACATTTCCGTACTAGAATCTGTTCCTTTTTTTTGTACTCTACGATGCCTGCCAGTGAACAAGAGTTGCAGCTCATTTTAAAGCATCATTTCTTTTGATTTTTTAAAATTTATTTTTCTTCTAATTTTTTATATGACAGCAGAATGCATTACCATTCATATTACACATAGAGCACAATTTTTCATATCTCTGATTCTACACATAGTATATTCACACCATTTGTGTCTTCATACAGGTACTTGGGGTAATGATGTCCATCTCATTCCACCATCTTTTCTACCCCCAACCCCCTCCCTCCCTTCCCCTCTCACCCCTTTGCCCTATCTAGAGTTGGTCTAATCCTCCCATTTCTAACAGAGATATTCAAAGTCTCACATGGACTGCATGGTTACTGGCTGTTCTAGGTGTTATAAATTTTTATCAAGTGTAACAGTTATTAGATTTTATTAAGCATTAGACATTTGGCTCTTCTAAGCTGTAGTTTGAGGCTGGTGACTTCACCTATTTTTCTTTAGGGAGACACTGGTTGGGAATGAAGAAACATGTGCCCTTTTGCATTTTAGGTTGTGTAGAATTAGTAAAGGATTTTCTTTTCTTTCTTTCTTTCTTCTTTTTTTTTTTCCTGTACCAGGGATTGAACTCAGGGACAATTAACCACTGAATCACATTCCAAACCTTTTTTTGTCTTTTATTTTGAGTTGTTTAGGGCCTCAATAAATTGCTGAGCCTACCTGTGAACTTGTGATCCTCCTGCCTCAGCTTCCTGTGACACTGGGATTATAGGTGTGTGCCACCACACCAAGTGGATTAACAAAATATTTTCTTGTTGGGACACAAGTGTTTCACTGTTTCAACTTTCCAAAGACCTTCATTCTTAACCCTGTAGATCAGCTGAGGTAAATATTATGATATTGCCTTTCTTTTTTGGCTACATCTAGAACATTAAAAATATTTATCCCAGAGACTCAGGAGGCTGAGGCAGGAGGATGGCAAGTTCAAAGCCAGCCTCAGCAATTTAGTGAGGCCCTAAACAACTTAGCATGACCCTGTCTCTTAAAAAAAAAAAGGGGTGGGGGGTGGGGGGTGGGAGGGGATGGTGGAGGTGTGGCTCAGTGGTTAAATTGCAGCCTGGATTCAATCCCTGCTGTGGGGGGCAGGGAGTCATCTTTTTTGGTAGGAACACTGGTGGAAGAAAAGTAACCTCTTGGGAATGTGCATTTCATCAGTACTCTGTGGTCTTGCTCATTGAATTATAGAATGTGGTTAGTTTGTGGTGGTAGAAAACCAACATTAATCAAAACTGGTAAAATTGCAATTCTATCTGAAAAAGCTGCAATGGTAGTAGTACTCTCCTTCTCTAGTAGCTAATATTGGATCTGGTGTGACCCACAAAATTAATTGTACAAGCAATAGAGTCTAAATTGTTATCTAGTCCATCCTCTGGCTCCCTGAATTTTCATTAGAGCTCTCTAATTTACCCTTGATCAGAACTGAGAATAAAGGGCACAGATGTGTAAAAATAAGAGGAGGGGAGGGCACCCACTTATGTAGGCCTTCCATGTAGGACCTCTAGTTCTTTCTCTTGCTCTTAGAGGTCCAGATACTGTGAGTCTGTCTTGCTTTGCTGGGGTACCCCAGTTTGTACCTGTTGTCTTGATGTCATTTATAGCATCCCTGTTTTACTCTAAGAAGAGTCTCAGATCATAGCTTATGTGATTTCTCTTCTCATGTCTAGCCTGGTGTAACTAGCTTTCTTAAATATGGACATGTGTCCAGTTATTAAAAGCCTAGCCACAGGACTAACTTAAGCCTTGCCACAAAAGTAGTCACCCATGCTTTTAAATGTTCAGGAGAAGAAATTTCTAGCCCCTCTCCAACCCATTTCCTCACCTAAAGCTTTGTAAAGAGAACAACGGTTCAAAATTTCACAGCGTTTTATTTTTAGTGTTTCCAGAGCATTGGCATCTTCCTGGCCACCCCAAGATGTGCCATCTCCTTAGCTGTTGTTTTTTTCTGACCTAGATCCCCTGTGCTGGAAATTCCTCCATCCACCTCTCTGTGTGCCATTCCACCAGCACCTGGGATCAGTGTTAGACATTCCTGAGATGAGACATTCAGGGTAAACCTTTCCATTCAGTTCAGTTAAATTCATGAAATAACTTTTCCTCATTCTGGAAAGCTCAAACGGGAAGCTCAGATATTTCTGATAACTTTCAACTGAAGCGTGACCAGAGCCAGAAAATGATTTGATGACATAGCCTTTGTGTGCTCTCACACTGTCCTTTGTGAAACAGGACCATCAAAGCCCAGCCCAGGCGTCCTGACCCCAGGGTACCCAGGTATATTTTTGCATTTTAATCCCTGGGATACTTTTTCAGTCTATAATTCTAACTGTTCTCTCTCATGCAGTACTAGAATTTCAGGGGATTGGTGAAATATGTGTGTTTAAAATTGATTTCCTGATTTTTACATTTATACCCAGCTGTTTGTTATTCAGTTCAGCCATCAGCATCTGAGTCTCAATGGACCGTGTAATGTGCAGCTGTAGCCAGATGTAACGCTTCCTCTGCCTAAATGTTTCTGTTAGAAGCTTAGGAGGCAGGCTAAAGACTGCTGATAACTGTGTTGCCTGCAGTAATTTACCCTCTGGAGCTACACAAATTCTGCTTGGCAATTTTATTTCATGACCAACAAGCAGAGCAGTGTTTGTGATCTCCATCCCTGGTAGTAATGTTGACACTGTGTATATCAAGCCTGTCTGCATGATATGAAAGGTACTTGTACAGTTAATTTGAACCACAGGAAGCCAGCTGATCTGCATTCATAAATACTCTGGAAGCAAGGTAGCACTTCAGAAACATCAGCCAGGATTCAAATTGCACCTCTGTCCAGATTAAAATAGGTCCATAAACTATTCTCTCCAGTAGAGAATTTCTTAGGAAAATTTTTCGAGGAGAGAAAAAAAATAATAATTTTAGGATCATTTCTCTTTTGCCGATCGTCAACCTTGTTTCTAATTTGCATTTATTATTCAAATCAGTGTTTCCTTTTGTATTTGTATGATGTATCTTTGTTTAGAGGCTACAGCTTCTACTAAATTTAATTACTTCCCTTCGAGGCTTTAAATTGAGGGCAGCTTCTATTAATTGTTAATTACTTTCCTCTGCCATTTACACAGTAAAAGTACAGTCACTAATTGAGGGTATCGTCTGTAGAGTGACAAGAGGCTCCTTCAGTCTCAATATTTACCTTTTTATGGGGTCCGATTTTAATTTCTCTAACCTTATCTCTTATTAAACATAAAAATAGACATTCCATTGATATATTGACCCTTCCTATGATCCAATGTCCTTAGACATCCCAGGTAAATGGGAATTATACTTGGCTCTGTGTTGCCCTCTGGTGGTGTCTTGCTCTCTTTGGGCCTCCTTAGAACAACCTTCCTGGGAAATTGGGACCCCTGGGTCTGTTCCCTGGCCAGTTGGGATTGATTACTTCCATAATAGATCTTCCCTCATTTTGGCTGAGAGAGGAACAGTCAATATGGCCTGAATGACTTTTTTTTTATGTCAAGTATTTATTGCGTGTCTTCTACACATTTGGCAGTTTTGACCATCTCCTTAAAATTCCTCACTTCACCTCTGTGGTAGGAGATTCTTTTTCTTTTCTGATTACCCTTCATTGCTCCCCACCCACTGCCCCTCGAAGTTCTTCCTGCATCTTGACTGTGGGCATCTTGCCTTACTTGGGGGCTCTCAGCTTGTCTTTCTCTGCCTTCGTTTTGAGAGGCCTCATATCCTCAAGGCTGAGGATGAAGGGGATGAAATATCTGTTTCTCAACATTCAACCTTTTGTTTTGAACTGGTGGTCTCCTGATGGTGCTCAGCAGCCGGGGATTAGAGTCGGTCATGGTAGGTAGTAGAGTTTGCCTGCTCAGTGACTGGCATGTCCTGGATGCTCTTGGCTTGGTCACAGTCCCATTTCAACAGTGTTTTAAGAGCAGACTGACCACCACCAAGGGGTCTGTCACTTACAGAAAGAACAGTAAGAGTGTTTATTCATGTATTAGATTCAGGAGTCCCCGAGATCAAGCTCCCTTGTGGCCTAGCTTGGGCTGTTGAGTTTCTCACTGACATTTCAGTCTTGACCACTCTGAAATAGGTTTGCCGTGAAACTCGGCTGCTGTGTCACAATGTGCTTCTATCCCATGGTTCTGAAAAATTTAATTAAAAAAAAAAAATCAAAGGTGGAGACAAAAACGGGTAGGAATAGAGGCTGAATTAATGAGCACTGGCAAAACAAAAAGCTTACTTCCCCTTGATCAGAAAGCTTAGGTTTATGACCCAAACTCAGTGATTTTTAGTTTGGAGTTTTTGTTGGATAATTAATTAATTAGTTGTAAAAATGTTCTTCAGCCCTTGTAACTCCATGTAGGTAGCCATGTTAAATGATAAAGCGACAGTCTCTGCTAGCAGAGGAGTCAGAGCTGGCATGGGGGTTGTGATGTGTCCCTTTGTTCCCTGGAGGTGGCTGCCTCTGGGAGGACCAAGCCACACAAGCAAGGAGGAGCAGAGTCAGTGCTCCAGGGGTGGACATTTCAGCCTCCTTTCAGAAATGACTTCTTTCCCACCTGAGCTTGGGTTCCTTGTAGAATCTTCTTGCCTAGTCTCTGGGATTGACTGATCAATCAATTGATCGATCGATTGATTGATTGCAGGGATTGAACACAGGAGTATTTAACCCCTGAGCCACATTTCCAGCCCTTTTGTATTTTTCATTTTGAGGCACATTCTTGCTCAGTTGCTGAAAGCTCTGCTATGTTGCTGAGGTTGGCCTTTAACTTGTGATCCTCTTGCCTCAGCCTCCGGAGCTGCTGGGGGTTTGCCCTGTATTACACCCTCTAGTTGTGCTGGTAGACGTGTGTAGTGTGTGAAATTGAATGGTATTTCCAACTGTAGTGCTTATTAAGTTATCGATAAAAGATGGTTGTCGACTTAAGCAAGGCTGAAGATAATCCTATTAGGAAGTGATTATTCAACGACCAGAATGCATCAGAAGAGGGGGAGTTATGGGAATGGTAGGAATCGGACAGGATTCTCCGTCAAATATTATGTAGTCCACAGCTGTAAAAAAATGTATTCTGCAGTAAAACAGAATATCCTTTTCAGGACCGATTTTGTATATATTATTTATAAATTTTTAAATCATAGGTAAATTACAAAAGAAGGTGAGATGAGACACTCTTAAGGGTCATGCTTTTAAATGTGCCATATTATCTTAGTATAAATATTCCACCTAAAACTATTTTTATATTTGGAACCCCATGTATGGGCTTCATATCATAATTATTTTAAATTATACTGGTAGAGTTCATTATTATTAAAATGTTCTGGCAGCAATAAAACTCACTTATTAAATATGATTTTGGAGTTAAAACATGGGATGTTTTACAAATTCTTTGAGGTGGAGGAGGGTTGCTTGGCACCTTCTGTAGGAAGCCAACTGCTTTTGTCTCATTCCATTTCCCACCCACCACCTCGGGGCAGTGTCCTGGTCGTCCACACGTCCACACTGCGCTCTCGTGGCATTGACCATGTAAGGACAACAGCAGCCCAGTGCTGTGCAGTCTCTCCTGCATAGAGACCAAGATGGAGTGAGCCTTAGACCATGGCCCCCAGCCCTTTCTTGGGCACAGAGTTGGTGCAGGTGGGTCAAATGGAAAAGGAAGAAAAGAGAGGAACTGTGTGTAGTGTTGATATGGAACCGAACTAGTGCTCACGGGCACCTCCTATCCATTAGCCTGTCGTCAAAGCTAGCATCAGTACTTGGAATGTCCCTCTTACCTACATGAGTCAAGTGAACTAAGACCTGCGGGCAAGAGCTCTGTACCTACAAGCGTGGACTTGAAGTGCTGAAAAACTGGAGCTCAGTGCTCAAGGTGGGCTTGGGTGTTTATCTCAAGAGATGTTCCTTGTTTCATGTTTACCCATGTTCACATTTTATTCCTTTCTTATACTTCATAAGCCTCTATATGCACATTATTGAAGAAAAAATCTTTAGGCTAGTTTCATTAAAAATAAGGACTAATTGTCTATTACATTTTTACGTATGGATGTCAGTGCTACTAGAAGAAGCCATGGGACCAAGCAGTCCCAATATTGGAGTACATACATTTTTAAATTTCAAGTGACTTCTTCATGTATCTGTTGAGGGTGAGATGGTTCAGGAGGATAACAGTGTTATTTTCTCTGTTTTTCATTTCTTGTGGTACTGGGGTTTGAACCCGGGGGTACTCTACCACTGAGCTATACCCTCAACCCTTCTTATTTTATTTTGAGGCAGGGTTTCTCTAAGTTGCAGAGGCTGTCCTGGAACTTGGAAAACTCCTTCCTCGGCCTCCCAAGTAGTTGGGATTATAGGTGTGTGCCACCTGAGCTGGATCCCTGTTTTCCTTTTGTCAACCTTATACTATCTACAAAAATCATCTGAGTCATTGAGGAGAACAAAGAGTGCGATAATCTGTATTTAGGCAATGACATTGATTTTTTTTTTTTAATCAAAGACTTCTCAGAGTTAGATGACCCTTAGGAAAATAAATTTCGAAATTTTTTTTTACCGTTTTCTTCATTGATCATGGGACCATGTGATTTTCAGATAAGGTAGGATGGGGAAAATCTCATGGCAGTCAAAGCAACTGAAAGGGTGGCATTTTTGTGAGTCGTCACTGTTCTCGGTGAATGGCCTCTAACAGTGTGGAGACAGAAAAGACACAAAGTGTGTTCTCTGTTTTATAAACACACTATTTTGTATTTACTGCTTGCTAAGCGTGTAATCTGCTATAATAACATTTGCACATTTGATAAATTACATCATATAATAAAAGTAACAATAGTTTATAAAAACTTTAAAGGTGTAACTCTTATGGAATTTTAATCATGGAGAAATAGAACTCTAAGCCAAGAGGGTGGGGGAAAAACATTTTGTGCCATTATCCTGAGTGGTGACTTATTTTGATGCAGTCATTTGTTCTGGATGGGTTGGTTGCTCCCTTTGTACCAGGTGCCAGTTCCAGGTGGTGGGGAAGTGCTGCTTTTCAAGGTCCTCTCCACATTCTTAACGATCAGATTTGACTTCTCTTCTGTCTTGTTCTCCTCTTGTGACCCTTTCAGCCTTCCTCTACCTTTTAGGGTTTTCCATTATTCAAGACTGAATTAAGCTGCCGTCCAGCTCTGCATCCCTGAGGGGTTGTGTTAGCTGCACTTCTCTGGCCACCTGCAACTCATAGTATCTTGGTGTGCTCAGGCCACCATAATAAAATACAGAGGACTGGGTGGCTTCAACTACAGATTTTTATTTCTCACAGTTTGGAGGCTGAAAAGTCCAAGATCAAGGTGCCTAGAGATTTGGTTCTTGGGGAGGACTCTCTTCCTGGCTTGCAGACAGCTACCTTCTGGCTATAACCTCATGTTGCTGAACAAGGAAGCTCTGTGTCCCTTCCCCTTCTAATAAAGGGACTCACCTCACCATGGGGGCTCCAAGCTAGGTACCCCAACTAAACCTAATCTGCCTGCAAAGGACCCATCTCCCAACACCATCACGCTGAGGGTTAGGTTTTTAACATATGCACTCGAGGGGTCAGGGACACAAATGTTCTGTAGTGGTACCATCAAGACAGTGACCCTGAGCCAGGTATGGTGGTGTATGCCTATAATCCTAGCAGCTTCGGAGGCTGAGGCAGGAAGATCGCAAGTTCAGAGCCAGCCTCAGCAAAAGCAACTCAGTGAGACTCTGTCTCTAAATAAAATACAAAATAGAGTTGGGGATGTGGCTCAGTAGTCGAGTACCCCTAAGTTCAATCCCTGGTACCCGCTACCCCGAAAAGACATTGACCCTGATCCCAAGTGAGGGAGGAACCACTGAGTGGGAAGGATTTAGGGAAGAGGAGGTGCAGCATCAAGACCCCTCAGCTGTGAACATTGGTGTCTACGAACATGTGCCTCAGGGTTCCTCTTTCAGATTCAACAAGAGTAACTGGAAAGTCATGCCAGAGAAAGTTCCCCAAATCCTCTGATATGATGAAGTTGGAAAAATAACATTAAAGTGCAGAAAGAGATGGAATCAAGTTTGTAAGACTTCATATTAAGAATATGCTTTGTATGTCTTAGGTACTTCTCTCCACACATTTTAAATCTCTGCCCACCCCTCTGGGGGTTCCGCACATTTTCCTTTGAAAATAACCTTATGTAAAGTTATAGAAATAAAGAGGTGGGCCCTCTTCTGGGCTATTAACCCAGTGGGATCTCTGTGACCCCTCCATTAGGACATTCCATTGTACCCTAGAGAGTACAGTACTTAAGCTGGTTTGTTTGGATGTTTACAAACCTGGAACTTTAACATTCTGCTAGGATTACTTGAATTTTTATGAAATTCTTCACTCTGCATTTCTTTGATTATCTTGACTTTTGTGTCCCATTATCATGTATCTGGATTTTGCTGAAATGATACTATATTATGATCTACCCATTGCAGGCACAGGCTTGGGTTCATGATTGGCTTGGGGTAGAATCAGGATAGGCTAGAACATCTGCATGAGCTATTTTTACATGATCAGAATTTCAATAATAATATGAAATGAGAGGAAATCTGGGGCTTAGCACTCTATTGCAATATCCAGAGATTAGTTTTCTGTTATGATAGAAGGAAATTTTGTATTTACCCCCTTTCCTTTCAGATTTCTGTTGCTTTTCCACAGTAAACACTGTGTGTAATTTAGAGCTTTTCAAAGCCTGGCAGCATTGCTTTCTACCTTTTGACTTCAAACTCCGTGCTCAAGAGTTCCTGGGAAGCAAGGGTATAGTAAAGGTGGGAAGGAGGACACAACTGGTGGCCGTCCTTCTTGACTGCAAAGTTGGTGTAACCACTCTAGAAAATGGTATGGAGATTCCTCAGAAAACTTAGAATGGAACCACCATTTGGCCGGCTTATCTTACTCCTTGATCTAGACCCAAAGGACTTAAAATCAGCATACTACAGTGACACAGCCACATCCATGTTTATAGTAGGTCAATTCACAGTAGCCAAACTATGGAACCAACCGAGGTGCCCTTCAACAGATGAAGGGATAAAGAAATTGTGGTGTGTGTGTATATGTGTGTGTGTGTGTGCATATATATATATATATATATATATATATATATATATATATATATATACACACACACATTATATATATATATATACACACACACACATATACACACACAATAGAACTTTTTTTAAGTTGTAGATGGAAACAATACCTTTATTTTATTTATTTATCTTTATGTGGGGCTGAGGATCAAACCCAGTGTCTCAAACATGTGAGATGAGTACTCTACCACTGAGCCACAACTCCAGCACCACAATGGACTATTACTCAGCCTTAAAGTAGAATGAAATTATGACATTTGCCAGTAAATGGATGGAACTGGAGGATATCATGCTAAGTGAAATAAGCCAATCCCAAAGAATCAAAGGTCGGATATTTTCTCTGATATGTAGATGCTAATTCTCAATAAGGAGGTGGGCAGAATATAGTTACTTTGTATTAGAAAGAAGTGAAAAGAGGGGAGGAGGTATGGGGGGAGGAATGATAGTAGAATGAATCAGGCATTTTTACCCTGTGTGCATATAACATGACCTGTGTAACTCTATATCATATACAACGAGAAGAATGAGCAGTTATACTCCATTTATGTATGATGTGTCAAAATGGATTCTACTGTCACATATAACTAATTAAAACAAATTTAAATAAAAACAAACAAAAAACAATCCCTCTTGGCTTTGAAGACTCATACTAATGTGTCTTCTACCAAATGAGATTTCATCCTGGCTTATTTCTTTTTCCTTGAGAAGCTGTGACTGTCTTTTCTTTTTTTTTAATTAGTCGAGGTACCATGCATATACCAAAATCATCACCTTTCTAAAGTGTACAGTCCAGTGGCTTTCAGCTAATTCACCAGGTTGTTCAGCCACCACTCTTCTCAGCACATCCAGAAGATGTCCCCTGCCCCTTAGTTGTCACCTGCCAGGTCCTCCCAACAAGTCCCCCCAGCCCTTGGCAACTCATTTCTAAGTCCGTGGATTTGCTTGTTGACCTGTTTTGCATATTTCACATAAATGTGAATATACAACACATGGACTTTTTAATCTGGCTTTTTTCACACAGTGTGGTGTTTCCGAAGGCCCATGTGTGCTTAGCAGGTCTCTGTGCTTCCTTCCTTTTTGTGTCTGGGTGTTATTCCCCTGTATAGACAGTGTCACTTTATCTCCTAGTAGAAGGACATTTAGATTGTTGTTGTTTTGAATAATGCTGCTATGAGTGTTCATGGACGAGATTTTGTGTGGACATTTGTTTCTAGTTCACTTGGGGTGTGCTTAAGTGTCTGAGGAACTGGAAAACTTTGCAGGTGACTCCATGTTACCTTCCCACCATCAGTGTATGAACGTCTGGTTTCTCCCCCTCCTTGCCAATGCACGTGATTATCTATTCCAGCATCATTCTTAGTCGCATTTCTTTTGTAGATGGAAGGGCAGGATGTGGATGGTAAGAACCAAACCCAGAGAGCCACCGTTGGGACCCAGGGTAGAACTCGCATCTTCTGATTTGTACTCACCATTCTTTCTGCCACACAGATTCAGGGAAGCATTTGATTCTTCAGTATCTGTGACATCCAGTGGTGTATCCACCTAGCCTCGCCTCTGAACACCAGACTTGAATAGCCACCTGCTTAACTCCACTTGGATGTACACTGGGCACGTCGAACCAGAACGAAGTTTTGTCCCAGAACGAAGTTTGGGTCTCCCAGCCCTTCCTTCCCCCATTTCACTGGAGGGTAAACTTCTGCTCGAGGCAGAAGCTTAAAATTGTTATCTTCCCTGTCTCTCATTCTCCATATCCAACTTATTGGCTTTTTGTTCAACATAGTCTTATTCTGACCACTTCTTTCTTTCTGCCCTGACCAAGCCACAAACATCTCTCACCTATCCTACTCACCTGTGCTAGTCACCTGGCTCTCATCTCTCACCTGGTCTTCAGATGGTATCAGTCCCCTGCTCAGATTCCCTACAGTAGGTTCTTTTCAAACCTAGTGAAATGTAATGTCCTGGAAACGTACTGAAACTGGTACAGGTGCAGCTCCGTGGTAGAGTGTAGGCTTAGCCTGTGCAAAGTTCTTTCTGGGTCCCGTCCTCCAAATCGGTCAGTCAGTCCTAGGTCCCTGACCACAGCCTGCTTTCAGTGCCTGCCATCTTCTGCTCACTCTCATTGGCTGCTTTGCTCTTCTGCGATGCTACCACCACCACGTTCTCCAGTCAGGTGCTTTGAACTTGGTATCCCCCCAGCTCTGAGCCCTCCTCCTGCAGCCCTGAGCCCGCTTCCCCCAGGTGTTTGCACTGACTTGCAGCCTAGGTTCTGTTAAGGTTCTGCTTGTATGTCACCTCATCAAGAGGCTGTCCCTGGCCACCATATTGAAACCACAACCCATCACTTTCCCTTGCCCACTCATTTTATCCCTTGCATTGCTTTTAAAAGAATTATTTAACAGTATATGAAATGCTTATTTGTTTATTTTTCTATTTTGCCTATTAAGCGGTAAGCTCCAAGGAGCAGGCGCTTTGTCTCTTTGGTTTGCTGCTCTATTTGCATATTGTGGAATACTACTTAGCTCATAATAGGCAGTCAATAAATTATTGTTAAATGAACAGTTACTTGATTTCCTCCCCTGGGGTCATTTGGAATCTTTTCCTGTCAACCTATACTGGGTGAGCTTTTAATCTTTCATACATTTTGCAAAAGACTTCCATATATTTTTGGATGTGTTTGTTTAAGTCTTTCTGTAACAGTTTCTCCATATATAAATTTGCAATAATGCTAGGCAAGTGTTTTGAGACCTCATTTGAAAAATGTTTTCCCCTACAAGTACTAAAGATTATGCTTACAATATTGTCATTTTTATAACTCTATCTGGTTTTAATATGTTATAACAGTGTGGACCCTGTTAGCCAAGTACGTGGTAATAGCCTTTTATTATAATACCCTAGGATATAATATCATAATGTAATAATATCTTATTACTGTGGTTCCACTAATAAGGATCTCACTTTATACACACAGAGCTCTTGTAGTTTTATGATACATATCCAAGAGTAAGAATTTGCTATTGAGAATCTTGTCTAAAGCATAAGACACCACAATACCCAAAGGGATCGTCAACAAAATTTGTCTATTTAAATTGTACCTTTGTAGTTTAATTCATTCTTCTTACTGTGTTGCATGTTGTTACCTAAAAACCACAGATTGCTTAAGCACCTCTCGGCTCTGTTTATTCCATTTTATGCAATTGCCAAAAATAAGTAAGGCTAATATTAACCTTGCTGAAGATAATGTTCCAGGACCTTCCAGAATACTGAATAATTCAGGAGGATGTGAGGCAGTGCCTGAGAATTGGGCTGTACAGTCAGATTTACCTAAGTTTTAACTATATTTTAATGTGTAGTGTGGAACAGTAGACTTGATCTTTCTAATCTTTAATTTCTTCACCTGTCAAATGGGGTGAATAACTAGGTACCTCCAAAGGTGGAGCAAGAGTTAAAAGATGATTCATATAAAGCACTTGACATGTTATAAAATATGTTCAATAAACGTGAACTGCAATCCCTACTGGTAGCTGAAGTCTTTAGAGCACTGTATGTGAAGAAGTGTGCTTTGGCGCAAGACTGGAATGACTCCCAGATCAAGCAGAGTGAAGGGGCTTTTTTAGTGGCACTGAAATGCAAAGGCATCACCTCTGCTGCCCAGGACTTTGTTGGAAAGGGAACTGGGGCTGCTTCTAACCCCAATGTAGCAAATACAGCATGGAGACCCCCTTAGGGCCATGTATGTTGATAACATTTAAAGGACAAAGAGAGATCTTTCTGCAGTTCTTTCTGCAGCTTCATCTGCCAGGACGATAGAATGTTCCTTGTCCATTAGGAATTAACGTCTTCTCTTTATACCAGCCTCTGAGAGTGGAAATAGAAAAAGTCATTACAGATACTCTGGGTTTTGCTTTTCTGTTTTGTTTCCTTGAGAAGAGGTCTCACTAGTACTCTTCTCTCAATCCTCCTGCCTCAGCCTCCCCGTGCCTGGCCTTGGGTTTGCTTCAAGGTTGCAGCATGGAGTTTGAACAGTCACCGAGGCTGACTGTGAGCTCTCTGCACTTTCCAGCTCTGTTTTATTTGCTGCTGCTTTGTGTTTTCAAGGCTCCCCAACTAGGCTATAGACCAATGGTTCTCAAGTCACTGCAGGGCTTGTTAAAAACACTGAATTCTGGGCCGATCCCCAGGCTTTCTGATTCTGTGGGTCCAGGTGGGGCTGAGAGTGCATTTCTAACAAGTTCCCAGGAGACTCTGGTGTAGATGCTCTGGTCAGGAAGTCGCATGCTGCCAGCCACCATTGAATGCAATTTGGATCTCCCCAGAGCGCTTGGCCCCAAGTTGGGCACAGAATACGCTCCCAATAAATACTTGTTGGTTCATTGCATCTAATGACACCAAAATGAAATATAAAGGGGAGATAAAGTATATTACGGTTCTCATTAGGCTCACTGCCTAGTTCTCATTAAGACTGCCCTGATTTCTTTTATGTCTTGGGCATGAGGGCTCAGTGCTAATTTTCACGGATCCTGTGGTCCCTAAAGTATTATCGTTTTCATCTGCTCCAAGGTTCTCCTCATTTACCCTTTCCTTTCTCGTCTCATTTTAGACAGAATGCTAATAATAGCCAACAGAACCCTCGGGACTAATACATGAATGAGAGTTTCTGTGCTTCCCAAAGAGTTTCTGTAAATCCCTTTGTCATTAATCTCATTTCTCTCTGTCTGTCCCCTCCCGGTGAGTGTAAAGCTAAAGTCCTTGGTTTGTTGCTTCATTTTCTAGAATTTTTAATTTGATTCTAAGTAGCACGTCTAAGCTAACATTTGATTGAGTTACTAGGGAGAAGATTTACAGAGAACTGATAGAAAACAAATTGGACTTGTAGAGAAAGGATGATTTGGAGTTGTTATATTGCCAAATTCATTGTTTATTTCCCTGATATTTTTCTGGCTGTGAGCACTTGGGTATTTCTTCACCAGAAAAGAATTTTCAGGGATTGTTTTGAACATCCTGTAAACTCTTTTCTATTTAAGCATGTTAGACGAAAGAGAGATTTTTCTTCATTAAAACAGGAAAAAAAAAAATCTAAGTTTCCATTTCCATTGACCCATTACTGTGTACCTGGGAGAAAAATACTCTACAAAGGTACGAAAGGCCTTTAAATAACTTTCCCCCAGGATTTCTGAATGTAATATTCCCCTCTTTGTTCGCAGCTAGCATAGGAGTTTAGTTTTTAGACTAGTGTTTTCTAAAGTAGATTCCGTGGAACACCAGGAAGATGTGTGGGTGAACAGAATTCCATGACAGAAATAAAGAAAGCTTGGCAAACCCAGGTTTAAACAAAGTGACACAGAGGCCTTTAGTTCTTTGTCTCAGGACTGACAGAATCTTTAATATGAGCGTTGTGAATTAAGTATGAAAGAGGGGACTATTTTCAGACCCTGAATAACCATGGAACCTTCTGGTGCCAGTGTTCTGCGGACTAGACTTTGGCAAGTACCGTATGAACATCCTTATTTTGTGTGTGGGGGGTTTGATCCCTAAAGAAGTCTCAGGGATACAGAAAGATGCTCTTTTTTTTTCTGTACAGATAAGGTAGACACAATTTTGATTCCTTTTCAAAGTATGTATATATATTTTCCACGATTGAAGGGTAGTAAAGAGATCATTTAGGAACTCTGTTACCATTGAAGAGCTCAGTGCCTTTCCTGAATGCCGATTTCAGGTTAGATTTTTTTCTGGAATATAGGCATTTTTGTTCTGTATTGACTATTTTGGGACAAATGTCCTTGTCTAATTCACCCAGCATAATGCCATTGCTAAGTGCACTTCTGAGTTGCAATACTGCTGGACACTTATGGGTTCCCCCGTATGCCAACTTTCAGAGTTATGGAAAATTCAACTAAATGCCACTTAAGACATGGTTATTCATAATTTCAACAAGCCCATGCAGCCGTCTTTCCACAAGGGAGGATCATTCCTGAGGTTGTACTCTTTTCAGGTTCCTGTGCTCTACACCCCGCCCACCAGTTCCCTAGGGCTGTATTCCAGTTAGCAGTACTCTCTGCCTGTAATGTGGCTTTTCCCAGTCACTAGAAAATGTCAAGAGGTATAGTTGAACTGTGGAGGCTATTAATCTCCACGACACTGTCAAAGGAAAGAGTAGAGTTTCATAGCTACAGGTTATTAACACTACTGACAATGGAAAAGTTGACATTTTTCTTTTCTTTGCATCTGGACTCTTGCCTCTTTTAAAAATAAATCGGCAATGAACAGAATATGAAGCATTTTTTGCTGTTTCAATATTGCACATACAACAATGATGAGAGGTGAAACCAAACCTATATTTTATAATCAGATTTTTGCCTTCCTGAACAGAGGGGTTTCTCAGGTTGCCTTCCTGAACAGAGGGGTTTCTCAGTTACTTTGCATAGCATAACTTTTAATTCCAGGGTGGTTATCTGTGATGGTAAATGTTTCAGTGCCAGCAAGTTTTGCTTTCGAGTTCATCCCCTCCTCACCCCCCACATAAGGACTATTGGCATCTGGAAGGAGTTAGATCACCCTCATTTGACAGCAATATTACGCTTGTTAAGATCCACTGAGCTGTGAAAACACATCCATAAAACATCTAAGGTAGAATTTAAGAACACAGCCTTTCTCCTCTCTCTTCTTGAGGGGTAATCCAAACTTTTTAACTTGATATATTACAGAGCACTGTCATTTTCTGTTTCAGCCAATCTGGTTCATATTCACTGACTGTAATTAGGAGTGTAGGTGTGTGAATTAGTTGGCTTAAAAACTCCAAAGCGTGCACACACGTAAATGTGTTGCATGTAAATGTTCTGAGTACAGAATACCTAATTTGAGTGAATGACAGGAAGCACAACATCATTGAAATTGTCAGGAAAACAGAAATTAGGTATTTTAGAGCCCTGGGTGGTTTTTTTTTTTGTTTTTTTTTTTGTTTGTTTGTTTCTGCATGCTGCCTTCACGTATTACAAGCCAGAGAAGCTGCAAAATATGTACAGAATTGAGTGGGATCTTGGGTGTAACCGATTACCATGAAAAATTGGCAAGAGGGAAACCACTTCTTGTTTTCTGCGTGTTCTTATGTAACCTTGAACAAACTGTTCTGTTTAAAAAAAAAAAAAAAGTCTTTACTTTTCTCTTTCTGGGGGGAAAAAAATTGAACTTGAGCCTTCCAAATATTTTTGATAGTGTATTCCCTCCTTCCCACCCCCATCAGAATTCCCCAAGTGTTGGATTGCAGATGGAAGTCTGGACTGGGAGTCTCAGCAACTTGACTTTGAGCTATATTTTAACTATGTAGAAGATTACGGCATGTTCAAGGGTGCTGGATTCTATCACTGCTTTGCTCTGCTTTTTTCTTATGTCAACAGGGTTTTACTAGTCTACATTCCCTGTTTGTGCTTAATCATTTTATAGTGGAAATAGATCGGGGAGAGGTTACAGACAACATGTGTGGAAACCGTGAATTGCGATCTCTGATTTTCTCTATTCCGAATCATTCAATAAATGCCTTTATTTGGTTCCAGGAATTTCTTTGCTCTTTTTCTTCCAGCATTTTGGTTCCTGCCTCTCCTGTCCTTTGCTTTGCTGATCTCCTGTTTTTCCCCCCAGAACTTTATCATTTCGTTTCTGCGTCTTTCCTTTTCTGTACTCCTTGATTCTTTCTGCACACACTGAGGCTCATAGAATTTGAAATAGGAAGGTCCATAGAGATGCCCGGGTTTTTTTTTTTTTTTTTCTATAATGACTTGCCTGCTTCCTTGGGGTAGTCTTTTCGTTTCTTTGAATGGGATGTGAATGCACTCTGGGTAGCGTGGAGCAGGAAGTGCTTACAGAATGTGTCGTCACAGTTGGGAGGAGAAGAATAGACTGTCATATGCAGGTCCTCGGGAGAACATTGCCAATATGGAGGACTGGCAGTGTGCTAACCCATCTCCATTGCCTGCACGCTTACTCCTGGGTGTAATAAACACTAGTGGGTCACACTGGCCACCTGTGGCCCTGTCAGGTGCTCAGGGGCTGCAGAGGCAGGTGGCACTGGAACGGCTTCATCAGGGTTTGCAGCTCAGCTGGGCTGCCACAGCTTTCCTGCTCCCTCTGGGTTTCTTGACAAACTGGCCTCCTGCTAAGGGCAGGGAACCCAGTGGCAATGGGAGGAGTTAATGAGCCACAGAAAATGTGGCTGTCTGAGAACAGAACATTGTTTGTGTCCCGAACTCTTTGTCCCTGAAGTTTTCAGAGAAATCCAGCGTAAAGGGTTTAAAAAACATCCTGCTCTTGTTGATCTCTTCTGAATGGTAAAAGAAAATGGAACATTTAAGAATCATTAAACCACATTGTGTGGGTATTCAGTTGGGCTTGGGTTTTAGATACTTTGGGGACACACATGAGATGATTGTCACTACAGAGAGGCAGAAATTAGGACGAGTAGAGGATGTTTGTGTTCTCAGGAGCTGTCCTCCCTTCAGCCTGGAGTGTTGGTGCTGCTGGACTGTAACAGCTCCTACTAGGGGGCCATTTCCCATTGACTCAGAGCTCTGTGCAAACACTTCAAATGCGTTCTTCATCCACCACGATCTTCTTTCATACTGGGCTGAGCATTTGGTTCTGCAGAGCCTATCTCCACCGTCCCTCCTTGATCCTGGCCTGTGCATCCCAACATCACCTCTCTTGTCCTCTGGGAGCTTGTACCAGCTCTCCTGTTGTATGTCTAGGCCCATCCCTTCCATCCAGCGTGGCCAGATCTGTTGTCTTGAGGCCTTTCTGGTGGCTGCCCTTACCTGCCTGACATTCATATCTCTGCAGACTGTTCTCTTATCCATCGACCCTCTCCTGCCCAAACCCTCACTCACTCCACCAGGGACCCTGTCTCTCACCTTCCTGACTCCTGCCTAAAGCATTCATTTATGAGGGAAGCTGAGATGAATAAAACCCCAAACACTGAGAGAACCTCAGCTGTTTTCTAAGACTAGATATGTTTTTAGCAGTTGGATCAAGGCACAGGGAAGCTGAATGAATGCTATATGAGCTCTCATTGCCTTCTTTAAAGCATGGGGACAGTTCTTCAGTCTGGGAGACGAACTCTTCAGAGGATTCTGAGCTAAAGTGCTATAGTTTTGAGTCTCTAGATTTTCTTTTAAAATATAATCTTTCTTGGAAATGTATGCCTTTTAGAGCTTTCTTTAAAGAAAATTTACATTGGAACCATTACAATGATATGGGTGCTCTCTTGAAAATATCTTTTCTACTGTATTTCATGCAAAATGCTTCTTTACATTTTGAATGTTGTGAACAACTGAAACACAGTTCTTTTGATTATCCACGTATGTGTTATTTGTGGAAGATGCTTAAATCCAACAGGATCCTTATTGTGACCCGTATTCTTTTGGGTTGGCTTCTCTGGCTCAGCTAGCTTAAATAAGATATAATAACCTAGCTAAACAGTGCATGTTTATGAAACTCACATGATGTATCTTCAATCAGATACTGCACTTGACATCCTCAGTGTATACTGAATGTCTATTCAGTGACAAGATACCATATTGTGTACTATGAATTCAAAACAGTTGTGGTGACTGCTTTCATAAGGTCACATGTGAAAGAGACAGGTATTAGTCAAGTAATCACACACATATACAATTGCAAGCTCATTTCAAATGTTTAAAAAACGGATTTGATTTAATTGGGGTGGAGCTGATTAACGAAGATTTCTCTGAAGACAACATATTTGAGCTTCATATTGTCTTCTGTATAGGATTAACCATACAACTTTGACCTTAGCTGCTTCTTAAGACTAAAGATTTTTGTTCTCATGTGTGTCATGAATATAAATATATATGTATATATATATATGTGTTTATATATTTGTTAATATTTTAGTTTTTTTAAACTGGATGTGTAGACTCTTTAGGGGAACCAGTAGAGACTATTGCCTTTTTTTCCCCAAGATATTACAAAATTTTAGATAATCTAGTTTTTTATTACTGCTATCCAGCTTTGCATGATCCAGACACCTAAGATTTAAGTTTTTCTGTCATGTTACCAAACTGTAGTTACCAGAGTGGAAAACAGAAAATAATCATTGTTTTAAGGACCTTGGGGTTATCAGATGACCTTCACCCCATTCAAAACCAACCAGCTCCATATTTAAAATTGAACAGCTAGCTGCAGATGGGTAAGACGGAATTCACTTTCTAACTTTTAATGGTCTTGTGTTTAGTTGACACTTCTCTGATTCTTTACAAACTTCTCTGACACAGTAACCACATAAAATGTTGCCCTTTACAACAAAAGCTCTTTTTGACTCAATGTCTTGGTCCTAGTAGCAACTCTGTGAAATAGATGGCCCTGGTGTTAGAGTGGAATTCAGAGGAGGAAACGAGCCTGGGAAGATGAAGCAAGTGGATTCAGGGTCCAGAACTAATATGTCATTGTAGTAGAGGGCTTCTGATTTCAGAATCTGATGTTTTCCTTATAGTACTGTATGGCTGTTCCCCACAAACTCTTCAGAGCTTAGAGTTGTCCTGAAAATGAAATTCCATGTTATACTATTTAACTTGCCTCTTGATTAGAGCCTACTTTTTAAAAATATGTATTATCTTTTTTAATATAATCTTGTAGTATTGAGGCCACTCTTTCAAGAAATTTTGTTTTATCAAAAACCAAGGTCATAACAAAGTAAGTTCAATTCTCACAGGGTAGAGGAGACCTTCAAAAAAAAAAAAACATTTTATCTATGCCTTTAAATCATGAACCATAAACACATAATTATGTGACACATTCTCTGGCCATTATTATTATTATTATTATTACAGTCACTTTCCCAACAAAATGTCACACAGCATCCTTTTATTCCTTAGAGCAACTGTTAATTAGTTTTCCCTTAATAGACCATCTCTTCAGTTAAGTAGATGGAATGCCCTGATCTCCTTCAGTGTTTCCTGGTGCACAGTTCCTCTCTTGTGTACCACCATTGGTACATTCTTTAATCTGAGAGGCACATCTATGGAAATAAAATGCCTTCAGATGCATTCAGCATCAGTTTTACCTGTGTGTTGTGGCTGGATTAGGAAGAAATATCTTGTTTTCTTTTTTTTTGTACTCCCAGTTGTAGGCTCGAAGAACTACTCTTTTGGCACCAACCAATTTCTATCCTTTTTATTTTAGGAACACGATAATCAATTTATTTGAGTATTTGTGGACATACTTCAATTTCTCTCTATTAGTTCCTCTTGTCTGTGCGTTTGGCAATTCTGCTTATAGGTTCTATTAATGATGATATTATGAATACTGGAAATTATGTTAGGTCATTTGGGAAAATAACAGTAAATATCCCATTTGAATACTCTCCAAACATAGCCGTAATTAATTTTGATATATAATTGCTAATATCTTTAGGAAGCAACACATTCTTTCGCTTCTCTTATCAAGTTTTAAGGTGTGAAATCATGTACATGAAAAAATTTGTGTTGAGCCTGGCATATAGGAACTGCCAGATAAATGCTCTTTATGGGTGCATGGCAGTAGTCATAGGAAACAATATAGTTACACAACATCATCCGGAGGAGGACAGTTGATATTTAGGACAGTAGTTCCTAGACTCAGGGAAAACATGTAAAGTGTATATATTTTATTATGATGAGACATTTAAAAATATCATCGACTTTCCTCATAATTTTCAAAAGAAGTAGAAAATAGTGTGTAATAAGACCATCTTTTAACTAAAGCAGTTTTGACTCATGAAATATCTACTTTATCCTTATTGATCTCATTTTACAGTGCACCAGAAGAAACCCTTTGGTAGGCCTGTAGTCCGTAGACAGGTACTGACTGTCTTGGGAAATGTGAAGTTCAAGTGAAGGTCAGAACAGGGGAGTTGAGACTATTCAGGGAATTCTCCCAGCTTCCTTTTCTGGCATATTCTATGAGATACAAATCTCTAAGCTACCGTACATTCTGAAAATTGATTGAATTATGGACATTACCATAATGTCATAACCTATATTCCATGTGTTTATATATCATTCATGCCAACTTCCTACTGCCCAGAAAGACTGAAAAAATTTGATGAGAAAGGTATTAACTCATGGTTCACTTTTTTCCCTAGTAGGCATGAATACAGGTGAAAGACACATTCACATGAAACAAGTAGGTAGATTGTACCCTGTAGAAAGCATTTAAGAGTCCAAGCTGACACACTTTGTCATTCTATATTTTGTACAGAGTTTCATCATAATCAGAGCACTTTATAAACTGGATCCAATTCCTTTTTCTCCCAAGTTTCTGAATCAGAATAACTGAGAAAGAATAATGGAGACTCTTGGATGATGAAATGCAGTCATTTTATGTGGAATAATTTAACTAGAGATCTCAATACGCTTATCTAAGTGCATTTCTCCTCTCAGAAATATTTTTTATTGCAACTACTGCATGCACTTGTGGGTGGGTAAGTGGGACAGATGTAGGCACATCTTAGATGCTTTAAAGAGTTGTCCTAAACTTGATGTTCTTCAGATTGGGATCTGAAGAGGAAAGCTTTTTTTTTTTTCTTCTTCTTTTTTTGGTACCAGGGATTGAACCCAGGAGCACTTAATCCCTAAGTCACATATTCCCAACTCTTTTATTTTTATTTCTTTAAAGACAGCGTCTCACTGAGTTGCTTACAGCCTTGCTAAGTTGCTGAGGCTGGGCCTTGAACTAGCAATCCTCCTGCCTCAGCCTCCCACATGGCTGGGATTACAGGCGTGCGCCACTGTGCATGGCAGCATGACCCAATTTTGACCCCAGTTCTCCCCAAAACTCTTAATAGTGTCTGCAAAGTATGGCACATTCTGAGGACTAAGGGAAAATGGCATAGCCACCATCTCAAAAGCTCTTTCATGTGAATGTCTGCTTCCTTTTCCCCTCTCCCCATCTGGAGTATCCCCTATCTAGCTATTTCTAAAGGTTCCTTTTCAGTCCCAACTGCTGTATTATTTAAATCCCATCTACAGCACTCACTACAAGCAATGGTCAAATCTGCTTTTGTATTGGAAAACAAAGCTTTAAAAGCAACCAGGGGAGCCACACAGAAGAGTAGTGATTTTGTGACAATGGCCTAAATCCAAGAAATGCATTTAGAAAGAGTTTTTGTTTGTTTTAAAAGAATTGGTTGCAGCATGTTTGTCCATTGAAAATGGAGAATCCTGAGTCCATGCATGGATAAAACCTCTGGAAACAGCAGTGGGATGTGTGCACCATGATGCCCTATATTCCACCATCCTGTAGGATTCTTGAAAATGCAATTTATAATCATACAGATAATTCATTCCACATATAGAATATGCTCTTTTGCAGTCCATAGTGTTTGGAGGGTCATTCTGTAAATGAGGTGGTGGTGGTCTTGTAGGACATGAATGGTTATATGTTTTTATAAATAATTTCTACCTTTTCAGAAATGAACAGCTAAGGGCTAGGGGGCAAAGCTCAGTGATAGTTCACTTGGCTAACATGCATGAGGCCCTGGATTCAATCCCCAGCATTGGAGGGGAAGAAAAAAAAAAAGAGATAAAGACATAGCTAGGAGGAATAGGTAGCAATAGCATGCTGTGTAGTTTGTAATCAGTCAGGTAGTAATGATTTATTATATAAGCTTCTCAGCATGGTGACAGTCTTTGTGCAAGGTAAAGTATGAGATGCAGTTATAAGCATAAATTCCATAAAATGCACTGATGATGCAAAAATAAGAGAGAGATGCTGTAACTGAATCTTTAAGGAACCCTCGGTAGGAAGGAAGGTGTTTTGAATTGTGTAGGAAGGGAGTCAAGGATTATACCTGTAAATGGTAAGAATGAAATGTTGACCCAGAATGCTGATTTACTGCTTGATAGAAGCCTCACCAAATTTGTAAGAGGAAGCACAGTTGCGGGGTTCATTTTCATTAACATATTAACATGACCACTAACTAGTGTTAAAAGAGGCCAAGACAGCCCTAAGAGCCAGTGTCAGAAAAAAATAATTTTGATTGATCAGTGTGTTCTAATCAAAGTCTAAAAGGACATAAACATTAGAAATAACTATAAACTTAAGCCAAAAGCAAAAGTCATAAGACTAGGGGGATTTCATGCAGTGGTGGGCAAGGCCTGAAGGAGTGGGCTCCAAGTTCAAGCTTCACACCACACACTTCTGGAGGAGGAGGGGTTAGAACCAGTGGAGTGAGGTGTCCAGTCACCTGCTTGCAAATGGATTCCGAATCCGTGGGCCTCCGGGAAGCAGTGCTGCGAAGATTGGTGAGCAGCCGTTCCTGGAGGCTCCGGCACCATCTGCGTAACAGGGAAACCGTCTGCCCTGATGAAAAATCAATCTCAAGAGGCAACAGACGCAGCCCCTGAAATAACAAGAGGCCACAGACCTGACTTTTGCAAGATGCCACAGTAGCTAATGAGCCAGTATGGGTCAAACGAAGTGTGCCCAGGCATGAGGGCCTCTGGGAGGTGGCAGGTGTGTGGGTGGGAGCAGCAGCCGGAGGCCACGAAGCCTCGAAGCTGCAAACCCACCACCTGTCCTGTTGCTCTGCAAGCTTGGCCCTGGCCAGCAGATCCATGATCTTGTGAGTGCCTTGCAGTACAGCCAGGTAGTCATCCGGAAGAAGTTTCCATTTTGCTAAATGCTCATCTATACAGAGAACAGGGAGGTAAAGGAAAACCGTTAATGGCGTGATCAACAGCTGCTCAGCATGGAACTCTCACCAAGAAGCCCTGCATGGCCTTGTGGGCCATTTGAACTAGTGTTAATCCAAGGAGTGCCCTTGGCCTTTACAGATACACACACTGATTATGTGCTCAAAACCATTAACAAAGTCATCTCTCCCCCCACCAATGTAGTACTTAAAAGCTGGCTTTTAGGATGCACTGTAGCGATGGTGATTGCCAGATTATGACTTGGGGATTATACGAGCTACCAAATATTTTTGTTTAATAGCCTGCCTCTCCAAACCCTGCCGTCATTCCTTTAACTCATATTATTAGAAAGATACACTTAAAGATATTGCATCCAACAGGATTTTGACATTTGCCAGCAGTCTGCCTTAAAGAACACTTCTATTTAACAAGAGAAATTCTACTTTTTCCTCTTAGCAACACATGTTAAATTAAATGGTGTTTTTCTCCTTTTTTTTTTTTTGTTGTTTTCCTGTCTAGATTTTAGATTGCCTGAAAAGAAATAGAAGGCTAAGCAAAACGAAAATGCTTTACTCCCAGCCAAATGGGAATATAAGTATCTGAAGGAAAAAAAATAAATCTCTCTCTCTATTGAGTGTTAAAACCCTCTCTTTCTGGAGGCACTGGAGAATTTGGCACATTCCAGTAGTGTTTTGGTATTTAAATGCATTGCAAAAAACATAAACAAAACACTGGATGAGTTTAGCTTGAGCTTGACCATGTGATATCATTTTAAGTACTGTATTCTCTGCAAATTGTCCTCCTATAGGTAAGACGTGTTCAGCTGGAAATGTTCTTATGTATGTTTCTTTGATGAAAAAGACGCATTTTAAGGAGTTACATGATATTTGCTGCCCGCTTCACTTCTGTTGGCTTAAAAGAGCTCTCCTTTAATGTGTTGTATTGAAGGATAAAAGCATTATTTTTCAACAATCCATGCGAGCAAATTGGGTGCGGTATTGCTTACTGTCTGTATTTTGTATGTGAAACAATTAAGCTATAGTCAAGGTTTAAAAGCCTCCTTTGGTGCCCTCCACGAGTAAACAGATCCACAGCTAGAATACAAGAGTTTGGATCCCATTTTACCACATGATGATGCTATTTTCGTAAATCAGCTAACATATGCTTTCCATTCCTTAATCCCTGACTTTTTCACTTGATTTGATTGAAATCAAATGTCTGCTTTAGGATGAGGATCGATTGTATGCTTGGGTTTATTTTCTTTACAGTGGACTTAATAATTTGATCTGCCTCATAGAGATGAGGGGAGATTTGAACCATCTTACTAAGGTGGAAAACAAATCATTAGAAGCACTTACTAAACAGGTACTGGGGGAATGGGTTTTTTTT
Source organism: Marmota monax (assembly GCF_021218885.2). Taxonomy (NCBI): domain Eukaryota; kingdom Metazoa; phylum Chordata; class Mammalia; order Rodentia; family Sciuridae; genus Marmota; species Marmota monax. The sequence continues at coordinate 4,617,903 of NW_026692356.1, read as the reverse complement.
TTTCTCATAATGAGGGAAAGTATTTTGTTTACATAGCTCAGTCCTCCTTAATGTTCAGCCTGTTAGAAGGCGAAATTGGGTTAGATGTTGGAGACATGTCCCATGACTACTCTCATTTCTCTGCTTTGAAGATTTGAAGGCTTCTCTGGAGAACAAAGAAAAAAAAAGTTGTGCAAGTGCCATGAGCTTGTGGCCACACATTCCAAGATAACAGCAGCCAGGATGAGAAATACAGTGGCTTTCTGTGGGCCAGATGGAGGTATGGCCTCAGGTGCTGTAGGAGTCCTCGAGTGCTTTCACTTCAGATCCTGGAATCGTTAGGGGCCCCCAGGCCTGTTTTGTTGGATATCTGAAATTGCCAACTACACTGCCCATCTTCTGACAATGTGCCTGAATGAGGGCACAGAGCCTCTGAATTTAAATGACTGGCATTTATCTGATTTAGTATGAGTTTCAGCCCTCAGAGGCTGAAGCTTGTCAGAGTAGATACACAGAAACAGGTGAATTGGCCACGGCTCTCTTTCTTGGCTCCTTTTGGCATAAAAGCTTATCTTAAATGCCAGTCTTTGAAATAAGAGGCTAGAGCTGAAAATGGCAGAGGAATAAAAGAAATAGAAAGTTCCTGAATTGATGCTGTTGATACCTCGTGAGCACAAGACAGTGCCATATTGGAAGAGTCCAAGTCTGGTTTGTCTAATCAAGTTGCTGAACAGCCCTGTGATCTCAGAGGGACCAACAGTTTTCCTCATTCTCCTACCTGAGATTGTATGGAGTATGCTTTGCAATTTGATGGGGCCCAGAGGTACCAAGTGAACCTCACTCAGAAACCCCAGGATAAGACAGCTCCAGGGATCCTTTCCCTGCAGAGTGGTATCTTTGTCATCCAAAGGGAATTTTGCACTCCCTGGGGAGTGAGTACCCTTATGCCAGACTTGGTTATTATAATAAAATAGCTAATTACAGAAACAGGATAATTTGGGACTGGTGTTCTGTGTAGTGGTGATTTCTCTGTGTTATTGGTGTTCCTATGTGTTCTGTCCTCACTGATGCAGTCTGGAACTCTCTGTGTTGTCACTCTTAAGAGTGTTGCCCTTCTCTGATGTGCTGGAAGTAGATTATTTAGAAACATGTGTGCTATATGTAAAGAGGCGGCTACCTGTTCAGTATCCACTCTCCATTTGAAATCTGCAAATTGATTTGAAATCATTAAAGGAGAGATGCTGATTGGAGATGGTCAGGTGACGACAACAACGCTTCTGATTTTCCTATGAAACCTAGGCAACAGAAACATGCAAACAACAGCATTTAACTATACATCTTGTTTATTTTCATTTGAAGTGCTGTGGTGCATTAGGCGCCATGCAGAGCATATTTATTTCAAAATAATCTGGGGTCACATTTTAAATCAGAGCATCATAGACATAAGGTCTGTTTCTTCACTTGCTATTAAATAAAATGTTCTTAGAATACACCAACAGATTTTTAAGTTTGTACATCAGACTCTTTGAAGTGTTACACAAGTATGGCAGGCATCTCTAAATTAAAAAAAAAGGTTATTACTTTTTCTTGTCAGTATAGATAAGACATTGCAAAAAAATTTTTAGGAATTCAGTATTGCATTGATAGGTCGGTGGTTGTCATTTTTGTCTACATAGGAGAAACACCTGAGTAATTCTTAAAAAAAAAAAAAAAAAACTGCCTGGGTTCCTCTCTCCAGGTGAGTCAGTCTCTCAAGGTGGAGCCCGAACATCTTTTTTTTTTTTTTTAATTGACAGTAAGGGTAGGAAAAGATGTGTGCCTTCTGCATTCCATGTAGAGATTCTGACGTTCTGTGGCTTCTGCAGGACTGCCTTCACTGTGTGGAGCTGTCTTCACTCTGTTGAACTAGAGACTATGCATTCTTAAGTTTGCTGCACAGAAATACCTTAAGTATCTCCCCTATGTCAGGCCTGCCCCCACTGGGGAAACACTTGATCAGGCGATCCTCCTGGCACTTACATTCCTTAGTTTGGGCAAATGGTTATTTGAGTCTTCTTCAAGTTTTGATTACCACACAAACAGGATCATCTCATTTCATTGGCAGATTTAGACTGATTTCGTGGGTTTTTCAGATCAGTTCATAGTGCCTGACATTTTTTTTTTTTTTTTGCGGGGGGGTGGGGGGGTTCTTTTCAACTACATTCCATATTGGGAATAATTCACCAGTGCTGTGTGGTCATTTAGCCAACCAATTTGCTGCTTTATTAAACAACAACAACAACAAAATAACAACAACAAAGAATAACACAGTACATTGCTTTTGTTTTTCTAGAACCCTAACTTCAAAGTTAAAATTAACCAGAATTTGCTTGGAGGCAGAAAAAAAAAAGTTCAGCACTATGGAAAACATAGTAGCAAGCAAGTAACATCTATTTTGCCATAGGGATACAGTTTAAAGATCTCAGGAATGGAAGATTTGAAATTACTCAGGAATTTTAACCTGTTATGCTTCCTAATAGTCACGGTCCCTTCTGCATTCTGATACCAATCTCTTCTGTTCTCCCCAATAATTATGCAAAATATTGATATATAGAGCATGAACATCAGGGATGACAAGCACATTCAACTAGGCCAGAGCCTCTTTACTGACCTAAATAACACTTCATTCATGAGATAATGTGACCTGCAGTCGGAGAGAGAAATCTGTTGCTGAGCCGGGGGAGCCTGGCATGGCACAGACTCTCCAGTGATCAGGGAATCATCTAAAATTAGACCAGGCAGAAAAATAGTGCAAAGCTTTACAGGCCTGGTCTCAATTTCAGGAATATTTCTTTCTTGAGATGTGTGTGTAGTTTGTCACCTCGACAATCCCTGGTAATCCTTTAATGCGCATCTTTATTAGTGTCAAGTGCCTTGCTACCAGAAGGAATAGTGCAATTAAGCAATTTATATCTTTAAGTTTTTTTTTTTTCCTTGTTCATAACTTAGGGATTTCACTTTCTGTCAAAGAGGATTTCCTCTTTGGAGAGATGGTCATTATATCTTGGGATTTGGGGGTAGCAGTAGGCAGGGCAAACATTGCCATTATCTGTCCTAGAAATCAATGCCTATCCTAGAAGTTAACGTACTGTATTGTGTGTGCAAGTGTTAGTGTTATTTGTGACGACTTGCTTTTTTAAAATGTGAGATTATCATCTTGTTCCCCTCAAGTTTCTTCCAGCACATCTGATGGTGAATTCCTATACTGCTGAAAGGAAATTCCTTACCCCTGTAATGATCTCAGACTCTTTTGGAAAGAGAGAGGTAGAAATCAATCCAAAGCACAAGTTAGTGTACTACCCAGGGAACAAGCTGATGTGTTGGTTAGCAGTTTTCTGGATCATTTGAATCCTAAGGGACTTCAGTTGTAGTTTTTTAATATGTCTGTGTCAGAGTGGGAGAAGGGTGAGGATGTAGTTTTCCTCTTTGAACCAGGAGGGACGAACTTAACTTCAAAATACTAGATTGTGGCTTTATTTGTGTTCATCAGCTGTTTATGGAACATCAGTAAACCAGACAGACTGCCCTTGCAGCATGTACTATCTGGCGGGGGAAATACAAAAAAAGGAGACTTGTGTTAGAAGGTGCCCTGGGCTGGGGTCAGGTATAGCAGGAAAGGGGGACTTGGTGGGGGGAGGGCCCCAGTTTTGAATAGGATTTCAGAATGGGCTTTATACAGAAGGAGATACAGGTATGGAAAATAGGAGATAGAGATGCCATGCATTATCAGGGGCCGCTGTCCAGGGAGAGGGACAGGCAGGGGTAACACTGACGAAGAGGAGGAGTGTGCCTGGCATGTTGGAGGAGGAGCCTGAAGACCAATGTGGAGAGGAAGCAGCTAGAGCCACAGAGGCAAAGCAGGGAGATCTGACCACATAAGGCCTTGCAAAAATTGACTCTTGCTCCCGTGCCGTGGAAAGCCTTTTGGAAATGATCAGAAAAACGATTGGTATGGCTTCACTCTGTGTGTAGGCCTTTATCCAATATTTGATGATTGTTTATTTTTAAGTTTTCTATCTTCTCTGGAACCCCAGGTTTTCTCCCTTCATTTTTATATCTCTGAAAATTATAACAGTAGCTAACGCTGGCAGTATGACGTGTGCTGACAATCGCGGTACACTGGTTCACCCTGTGCCCCTCACCAGAGGTTTAAACCGTATTATCTTCATTTTATTGGTGCAGATGCTGAGACAGCATAAATGACTTACCCAAGGACTTTGAGCCACACAGTGACCGTCAGTATTCCAAAACCAGGTAGTAGGCTCTTAAGTGTCAATCACAGTGGTAAAACACTCATGTCTTCCCCACCCTAAGTCATCCCCAGACTCTCTTGAGCACTGAAGCCACCTCTTCCTTAGGCTGCCCAGTGTCTCTAGTCCTGTCCGTGGCTGGCTGGGATGTGAGGTCAGCTGCATGCTGGTTGGGCCAGGTGGATCAGTGTGTCTTGGGGATTAAGAGGGAGATCCATTGCTGCTTGTGTTAGTTTTCTGTCAGTCTTTATCAAATCATAATCTTCCAATTAGAAAGGCTTTCTGTGTGCTGGGAAGCAGAGGTAGGAGAAAACTAAGGGCTAGTGCTGGATCTCCTCCATCTCCATTGAAGCCACTGGGGGTGGATGTTGCTGGGTTGAAATAAAACAATCAGGGTGATGCTTTTCTTGGGTCTGCAGCAACTATCAAGTGGCTACAGGTAGAGATTATGAAGGGGCACTTGGATTTGTGAGTGACTTCACTCTCAGTTCCCTCCACCATCGAGTTATTGGTCATTTAATGTCACTCTGCCCTTTTTATGTCTATTAATGACCTCATGAATTTGCTGTTGCATTTTGAAAGGAGAAACCAGAGCCTCTAATAGAAATGTATGAGGTGTGATAAGTTCTAAGGAGGAAGTCATTAGAACCTCTTCAGAGACTACATTGAACTTGTGCATATTCGACAGATTTTAAAATGGATTTCTTTGAAGTCATTGTACTTCTTGAAAACAAATATTCTGATAGCCCGTGAAAGTATATTTTTGAGGTAAAAAGGCAAGTTCCCTGTTGAACTTCCTTACCGAATTTTGTAAGTAAAACTTAACTTGCAAAGTTAACAGATGCAGCACATTTGCTAATATATTGGACGTGACTTTCTGCTTTCCAAGGAAAATGAAAATGCTTCTCAGTGCCCGTGTGGCGTTATATTCTACTTTTAAATCAAATTTTACACACAAGGCAAGGAGAATACAAGATTCTCAGAAAAATAAATAAATAAAAATAAAACAAAAACCAGAAACAACCCACGCAGAGAAACCAAATCTAAATATTGATTTAAACTGACTCATAGCTCTGTAGACAACACTACTTAGTACCTACTGTTTCCCAAGCAAGAAACTCCATGTTCTGGATGCGTGTAAAAGAAATAGAACATGCTTCCCTGGCGTGTTTCAGCGGCTGGAGGAGAAAGAACGCAGGGCAGAGTCGGATCAGGCAGGAATTTAAATCTCTCTCTTCCTATTTATTGGTTCTGTGACCTTGGGCAAGTTATTTAACCTTCTGAATCCCAGCTTCCCATCTGTAAAATGAGAATAGTAATAGCTATTCACTTGGTAAGATTTGAGAATTAGAACAATAAATGTAAACCACCTGACCCCAGTAGATACTTAGTAAATATTTCCTTCACTTATTATCAAGGCTCGTGGGGGATGTGGAGGATGAAAACACACAGTGATTGACACCCCGGCCTCCGGAGTGAGAACCCAGGGCCTTGCACATGATCTTCTACCACTGAGATACACCCCCAGTCCATATAGTGATCCCCTAGGAAAAATTATGAAGCGATAATGGGCAATTAACACCTGTTATTAGTTATTTTACATAATTTGGAGATTAAAACAGAATTGGATTTGGATTGGTTTCCCTCAGAAACCTGTTGAAACCTTATTCTATGCCATGGTTGATCCCTACTGTATGCCCTGCTTCATTCCAGGTGCTGAGAATACAATGGAGATCAAATTTGTAGTGTCTGCCCTCATAATCCTTAGTTTTGTAAGAAAACAGGCATTGATTAATTACACCAATAGGACCAGGAAATGTCAAAGTACAACTGTGTTTAGCGCTATGAAATTTAAGAAAAATGATGTGATGCAACTGTTTAATAGGCAAATTTGACCTAGTTAGGGAGACCTAGAAAACCTTTCTGGAAAAAAATAGTGGTAACAATTATTGGTATTTTCATGGTGAGAGGGTACCATTAACCTTCAATATACCATTGCACTCTTTTGGACCTTATTTTAGTTGAAATTTCTTTTTTTAGATACCTTAACTGATTTTAAGGATTGCTATTTCATAAGTGTTATCTTTCTGAGAGACTTCCAAAGGAAAAAGAAAATTTATTTTTAAGGGAAAAAAACAACTCATACTGTATATTATTACCAGGTGGTTCCATTGGATCTTTTTATAAAGCTAAGATGCATGGTGGCCTCTTAATGATCTTATCCTTCATATGTCTTGAAATATTTTCCTATTTCATCATCTGAGGAATTAGTTTATCTTTGCTCATCAGTTATTTGCAATACATTGGAAAAGACCAAAGTAGAAAGAAAAGGAAGAAAGATGGAGTCATCAGGATGAGGCAGTAAAGTTCACTATTTTATTATTATCCTAGAGTTTTCTCATCACATTAGCCACAGTTTTTAATCATCTCTCAAGAGGGTCTAAAAATCTGTAGACATCATCTTGTAACTTAATTTTAAATTATTTTTAAAAAGTTATTTTAGTTGAATACACTTGAGAATTTGTAATTTTTACCTCTTCCCCTATGCAAGAGAGAAAACTGATAACAATATCTTTCAATTGGACATAAATTCATAAGGTAAGGCAAGGCTTGGATTGTGGCTCAGTGTAGAGCACTTGCCTAGCATGTGTGAGGCCCTGGGTTCAGTCTCCCATACTGAGGGGAAAAAAAAAAAGATAAATGCAAGAGCAGAGTAGATTGTCTGTAGAGTTTGATGATAATGGTGAAATCTATACAACTGAAATATAAGACTGATTCTTCAGATGAAGATATATCATTGGATGGATTTTCCCCAATGAAGGAATCGGTCAATGAGTCAGCAATTCATTTTAAAGGACAAAAAGGAAACACAGATTTATTATCCAGTTAGTCATTCAGTAGGAAATACTTCATCCTACAACATTTTGCAACAAAAACCTGGGTCGTTCTGTTTTTGGTAAAAGGACATGAGATAGTATTCTTTCATCTCCTAAGATGAATGAATGTGCACCAAAAATTTACTTCACATGGTTCATGGGGGCAGGGGGCAAATGTAGGTGTGTATACAAAGGTGCTCGGTAGCAATACATGATATAGAAATGAAAGAAAATCATACCATTAATGCATTATCATTCTAAATGGTTTTACCACATCTAAAAATGAAAGTTTTCTATGATTATTAACGCAAGAAGATGGCTGCCCTCGTCAACAAATTACGAGCCATCAAAATGTTCAGAGATGTTTCATTTGATGGTTCAACTGCAACAAGAACCAGAAGTGATCTGTTAGAGATGTCTTTGAAACCTAGAATCAGGTTTTGCAGCATGGATGTGTTCCAGCTTCATTCTAGACAGTTGACAAACAGTTGCATTGAAAGGACCTTGAGCCTTTAGGTATCTATAGCTTTAAAGTAAGGAAAATATGGAACAGATATTTAAATTTGCTGTTAAAATTTTTATCAATTTCTAATAACCCTGTTTCCATTTTTCCTTCACTCTTAAATTATTTATTTTATTTACCTTTTTTTGCAGTGGGAAAGAAAGGGTCCATTGGTCCCACGTGATAAATGATGATGACTTCCTTCTGGTGTATGGAGGTTTCTGAAGGCAGAATGTGAGAGAAGGTAGAGATAGAAGGAACAGCACATACAAAGGCCCTAAGAGAGAGAAGGACTCTCCTGAATTCATTGAAAGTTCTTGGGGCTGGAATGCAGAGGCTGGAGCAGGAAGTGGGCCTGCTTAATGGGGCGTGGTATGCAGGAGGACCCTAAGGTCAGGGCAGGCCAACAGAGTTTTAAGCAGAGCACAGGCATGATCATGTGTGAATTTCAGGAAAAAAAAAAGGATGACTTGATTACAGGTAATATTTGAAGTAACTAAGATGACACATAAGATCAGCACTTGTGCATACAAGAGTGGACCTCAGGAGAACATTCTGGGCTCAAGTCTGATCGTTCACATTTAGTTCAGTTGAAGATCTTGAGTTATTAAGACCACCATGACATGTGGGCAGAGGATAAAGTGGGAGAAGATCCAGGACCCAGTTTCTGGGACCACCAATATCTTGGGTCTCAAAGAAGAAAAATTGGTAAAGAAGGAAGAGAAAGGAGGACCAGTGGCATAGAAGAAAACCTAGAGGGTCCTGCAGAAGGGAAGAGAGAAGAGGAAAACATTGTAGAAAAGGTCCAAAGTGTAGTTGCTCATGGTAGGTCAAGAGGAAAGCTTTAAAAATTATTGAGTTTAGAAATGTGGAGATATTTGGCAGTTGAGGTAGGAGATAATTCAATAGTGATGAGTATAGGCTGGATTGGAACTAGTTAACTCTGAAATGGGAGGTAGGGTAATCAAAATGATATAGATAACTATTTTTTAATAATTTGACTGTTTAAAGGAGATAGAAAAGACATGGTAAACTGGTCATGGTAGCAAATGCCAATAATTCCAGCTCCTGGGGAGGCTGAGGCAGGAGGATCACAGTTCAATCCAGCCTCAGCAACTTGGCTAGACTTTGATTCCAGTTTTTTAGAAAAGGATGGTGAATATGGCTCAGCAGTACAGGGCTTGCCTAGGATGCATGAGGCCCTGGGTTCAATCCACAGCACCACAAATACATGCACACATGATGATGATATCAAATGACCTGGTAATGTAACAGCCTGTTCACTTAAATCTTGATAGGTCTTCCACAATATACTTGGATGGTATAGGTACATCACCCCACGTTGCCTCTTGATGCAATAAAGAGATATAAATGAGTGAGGTGGCTGGCCTAACAGGGTGTACTGTTTTATAGTAAACTTTCTTTGTTAAGTAGAAGATGTGTACTTGGATGAATAGTAAATACATAAATCAGTCACATTTCTTAGTAAGTATTATATATGAGCCTAATTTTACATGTTTTCATAAACAGGCATCCGCACACAGGAGTAATGCATGGTTTTGTCATGTTGCTGTGCCAAGATGTTACTAGGCAGCAGGAATTGCTCACTTTGTAATCTTATTTGGGGTTATGGGACCACCATGACATGTGGTCTGTCATTGGCCAGAACATCATTATGCAGCAATTGACTGCATATTTATATAACCAGGCGGTACAGAATGAATTCAGGATCAGTTCCCCTGCTTCCGCATTGTCATTGCCTCATGTAACACTGCTCTAAATTGGAATTAATCCTTCTGAAAAACTAAAACAATAAAATGTGTTCCCAGAGGCTTTTGGAAACCTGTCAAAGTTCAAGATCTTGTTGCTGGTCCCTCGGCACCCTGGTTCCTGTTATCTCAGTGTTTTACCAGGGACCCTAATGCAGGAAGAAAAAGCTGATATGAAATCTTCTCCTGTCTATCTAACCAGTTAAGTCCTGGGTAAATGGGGTCATGTTGGTAAAGTGTTTGGACATATACAGAAGGAAAACCTTGAATGAGCAGGAGTCACGACCAGCATCATTATAATGCTAAGTCGATCCTGCATTGAAATAGTCGTGTGGATTTGTGATGACAGCCGTGGACTCGGAGATTGCCTTGCATGTTATATTGTTATGATTTCAAAGTAGGGTCAGGCTGACCAGGAGTGGGTGTTCCTGACTTGCACATTTCCAAGCTAAACAGAAGCAAGTCCACGGAGAGGAAGCTGTGCCATGGTCCTTATCAGTTTCTCTTCAGGATCAAAGTCCCTGTCCATTTGTGTTTCCAGCCAGTCTGAAAGCTATGTACTTGTCTCTCCTAAGGTTTTGTTCCTCTCAGCGTCTCTCTCATAGTAACTTGCATAACTTCTTTTAAGTACATGTGACAGTCATTTATTTGCCTAGAGGGAAAGATTTTGATGTCACCTATTATAATCAAGTCTTGATGCTTAATTTTTGTAACCACATCATCATGAGTCCTTGGAAGGAGGTAGGTATTTTTCTGTGAGTTGCCCACACCATGGCCACAGGTAAGTGCCCAGTGGCTGTGCCTGCCTGTTGAGGCTGGAGTGCAGTGACTGGCGTCTGAAAAGCTACAGCACCACACCCTGCTTGCTCTTAGCCTCACGCCTGAGCACACGGGTACCTGGATGATACTTCAGACTCTGCACTCTGGGACAGACCAGTTCTTGTTCCTTCTGAACTATGTAAAGAGGAACCCCTGCCACACGGGCACAGGACTGGACTCCCACCCCTTCAGAGTTTGCAGGTGACTTGGTGATTTGATAATATCCATTTGGGTGATGATCTTTTAGATGAATCCCCCGTTTATAAATCAAAATTACATTAACTGGAGGTGGGAAGTAAATGTCCCTGAAATAATAAAACTCACTTTAAAATCTGGAAAAAACAAATAATTTTATGTGATCATATCAAAATATTAGTGCTGTGCTTATATTCAACTTGTGTGTAATTGTATCATACATGTAAATTATACTCATGTTTTCTACAAGGTAGACCATAAATATGTTATATATTTTAAAAATTACACAGTTGTATGTCTAATATCATTACAATTATGTGGAAATGATAATATCAAATCATAATAGTAATACTCGAATTATAAGGCATTTTTAAATTTGAAGTTGGACCATGGTGTACAGCCCACCAGCCGTGACACTCAAACTGTCCTTTAAGCTTTGGCAAAAAATGGTCTCAAATCACAGTAGTTCTTCTAGGAAGTTGTTACACTTTGTTTTGGTAGAGTTGAACACCCTCTACCCTGTGCCCTCAACCCGGCTCCCCTTGATAACTTGTTCTGGAAGCTGATACATTCATTTTAAATGGAGGCATGACAGCAGCAAGGACCAAATGGAGCAGTCCCTTGATCTTCAGGGCCCCAGTGCTTTACAGCTGTTGGTGTAAATACAAGTTTAATGAGTAACTAACTTGTTACAGTTTCAAAAATAGGCCTTCTCTATTCCAGCCATCCTGCCTTAAGGCTGGGCTGCTGGTTTCTATGGAAGGGTTTTTTATGTTGAACTCAGCTGGTGTTCAGTGCTAAAGGTTATCACCCCATCTAAAAGGCCTGGAGCCTCTAATGGACATTAACCAGATCTTACTGGATGCCGAGAGGTAGGGAGGTAGGAACTGGATGGTGGTGCTGGAACCCACAAGTTCTGCATCTTACACAGTGCTGTGAAGCAAGGTGAGGATTTAAGTCAGAATTTCTTTATATTCGTTATTTGGATTATTTTGAAACAATAAGGCCAATATTTTTACAGTGTGATCCATTGTAAAATTAAATGAGAGAATATTTTGCAACAGACACAGAACTTGGAAGCTTGGGTTTGAAAAACTGTTCTAGAGAAGTGATTTTTGGTCTTGGCGTGGCAGGCCCCAGAGGGGCCGCAGTTGCTGTCAGAATCTTTCAATCCTGCAAGTGTCCAGCTCTGTCCAGAGGCTGGGCATTCATGAGTATATGTGGACATTGTAACATCTGTCCAGTCTATTTTGTTACTGTTTTGTTCAGTAAAATATCAAATAAGTTTGTAACAATACTGAATTCAAAGAACTGAAATGTTCTTAGTCATCTGATACCAAAATTCCAACTATTATCTCAAAGTGGGCTAAAATTTTTAAATATATTTTAAAAGGGCAGGGATTATTCTTCCAGGGAATTAAAAGAAATATATATTGAAAAGTACTTGGCAACTTTGGCTGCTCGCCTAGCTCTCCATTCTTGGAAAGTATGCTAGTTTATTCTAAAGTAAAATTTCCTCATTAAAATGAATTCCTCCCTTCTCTGAAATCTTTGTACCCCCTTAGAAGCCAAAAGGAGTGAGAGGAAAGAATTTCTAGCCCATGCCTGATTCTGTTCTTTGGTTTCCCCAATTAATATTCAGTGTGAAATAAATTACCCACTATTCTTTGAAACATGCTAAAAGATGCTCTTCAATCCCTATGGTCACTGTGTGGACTGGTGTTCTTGGCAGCGCTAGTGTGAGCAGAGACAAAGCATGTGGCACAAAGATACATCAAATGCGGTCGAGAGAGCAGTGGCGTTCTGAATGCCACAGAAGGTATAAATCATGTCTATACAAATCTGAATGATCAAGTGGTCACCGTTCTAATTGAACCTCTGCCTGGAAAGCCACTCATTTCCTCAGTAAAGAGTCACCAGTTTTTCCTAGCCCTAGAAACTGGGTTTTTCTCATACTCAGCTACCTAAAACAAATGAATTTGTTCTTTAAGTGACAAATTAGGCATTCATATTGTTCAATATTGGCCTTATTGTTTCAAAATAATCCAAATAAGTTTGTCACCTGTTCAAATTTGGGGATGCATTTTCTCATATAACCAGTTTTGCATGTAGGGTACTAGTCGGGCTACCAACCAACAAACAAACAAACAAAAAAACCTTCTTTGATTCAGAATGGAGCTGTGAAAGAGGTTCTTGCCAGTATTCTCTTTTTTTGTTGTTGTTGTTGTTTGTTTTGTTTTAATTGTTACAATGGGAAAATGTTGCTCTGTCCTAATCTCCTTGAACTTAAAATGAATGATCTTGCCTCTTGCCAAGTGGGCCTTGAAGGCTGCTGCTTCCCTTGCTGTTTGGTAAACACGTGTTCCTCTGTGTGGCCCCTTCATTTGTACAGGGTGTTCAGAAGGCATGCTTGTTATTCCATTTTCTAAGTAGTGAAAAAAAGCACATTGTCTACTCCTGCCCATTCTTCCAGCCTTCCTCCTGGCTCAACCCCTCCCACACCCTTTTCCCTAATAGAAAATGAAGGTCCTTGGGAGAATTTTCAAATAAAAGGTTGCATTCTATTATCCAACACCTTGTTAAGAATTAAAGATTCACTAAGGGCGTGGAGCATACATCTATGTGAGCTACAGTAAGGAAAGTTTTTGAGAGATGGTGATTTGACCCTCAGAACCAGTATATTGGCATGCAGGTTACTTCAAGACCTATGTAAGAAACTCAGAAGGCTGCTGTGTAGAGGAAGTGGATTAATGCTGTGAACATAAGTATCAGTTCACATGGCCAGGGTCTAAAGAGTGAAGCTACATTCTTTTTCCTTTGGTTGCATATGGTTTAGCATTCCCCAGATATTTGTCTTTGGAGGCGATAAAGTATTTATTGAAAAAGTAGCAAAAGAAGTGACATCATCAAGGATAAAATGGGGACGAGCAGCTAGAAGCACTTTTAGGAATCAAGAGTGATGTTCATAAAGGACCCAGGTAGGGAGACACTATAAGGTGATGGTCAAAAACTTTCTAGGCAAGATAAAAGGTACTAGCATTGGGGCAAAATCTCAATTAACAAAAATCTTTAACTTACTGCTAATTTTAATATCTCAGAATGAGAAAAAAAACTTGTTTTTATTAAAACTTTTTTTTAAAAACGACTCATCAGCAGATTTAGTTTGGAAAAAAAAACGAAGAATGTGAGTTTTAAAATACTTTGGATGAAGAAGGGAAAGTCAGTGTCCTTTGTTTAAAAAAAGGGTGGGGGGTGGCAGTTAGAGTGTTGATAGACATGAAGAAGCAGTTAGGAATTTTTACAAAATGAAATATGTATTGCTCAATGGAGGAAGCTTGCTAACATGTTGACCTGGTAGACAGGATGCCAGGCTTTCAATAAAGCAGACTTTACACCTGATGAGGAAGAGTATTGGAGGGTAAGGAGAGGGCTGTGTGGGGCCTTTATCTTAGACTCCTAAGTAATGGGAGCAACAAGCAAAATGGGACACTTTCTGGTTGGAACAGTGACAAGGAAAGGCAGATGCTGTGGGGGTGCATTAGCATTGCAAGAACGTAGGCGTGATATATTACACAGCAAGAGCTGAATAAATGTGGCCTGAGGGCTTTAAAGGTGCACTGCTTGCTTTAATATCTGTGGACAAATCTGGATCCAGGGCTACCTGTCAATGCTCAGATGGTTTTTAGGTGAGAGCCTTATAAAAATGCTTTGTAACCGAGAATTAAGTTAAGGTACTGATTGATAACAAGGAGTGCGAGTTAGCTGTGTAACACAAGCAGTGAGCATTCCCCTATAAAGGAATGCTTGCTGTAGCTGAATTGGGTACCTGGCCTCTCTTTTGGTACACACTAAAAGGATGTGGATTCATTAAATAGATATTTATAGTAAAAGAAGCGCTGCTTGGATCTGTAGACTTGCCTCTGTGTTCAGCTTCTTAAGCCTGAGGAAAATGTAAATTACCTAGTTTGAGCTCCACAAATCAAGGCATTGGTAGTCAATAGTGAACTTTCAGGCCTTTAGGGACTGACTGTAGGAAAACTTGCCTTCCAGATCTTAACCTGGTTATTGATAGCATGTAGCTTTTACAAAAAGATGGGTTGTAGCTAACTAGAAAGACTGTGAAGGAAGTATTGGACTTGTAGCTATGATCTGGCTTTGAATTCTTTCCTGTCATTTACTGCTCAGTAACCTTAGGCATGTCATTTTATTTTCCTGGGCCTCAATTTCCTTACCTATAAAATGGCAATTTCCCTAGTCTTTTGCAGTTTTAAAAACTATTAACTCAGCAACAAGTTAACATCTCCTTGGTGATTATAGCTCATACCCTGCCTAGGGTTATCATTACAAATATCAGATTTTCAGTGTACAGAATGGTTATAGGAATGGGAGGATGAGACTGGGAGAGATGTGTGCTAACACCAGAACGCACCCCAACCAAAGGCTGCTCCCTTGTGCATTTTGTTTTGATGATTCAAATTTTGTAATGAGTACTGTTGCTAATATTTTCTTCTTTCTTAAAACCAAGTTCAGGTGATGTAAGAAACGCCGCTACACTAGAAAAAAATTCTTCAGTGATTCCACATGGGTCAGTTCTGGTTAGCCCACAGCTTTAGGCATGGTAAGGTTTTTTTATGCCTAGATACTGGGATACCATAAGTGTGAGCAAAAATCTCAAAAGTAATTGAATCAACTTGTTGGCATAGGGAGCTTTCATCTTCTAAACATGCAATCTTAACTATGCATTCTTCTGTCTTCTGGAACATGTTGCAAGTCCTCTGAGCCATATAAAAATACCTATTAGTTTTATCAGTAAAATTTAAAGTTGAAAGTGGAGAGTAATTAGATTCAAAGTTAGCTATTTATTGTTGAGTGTGTTCAACATTCCAGTGCTCTGTAAGTGAGATATATTGAAGTACACGGGTAAGCCTCTTGACAGATGAATTATGAACAGTTCATCCATAATCATAACCATATGATACACATAAACATAAAATTAATTTCACTTTTATGGACTCCAGTCCCACAGCTCTAGAAATTGTTATGCGAGTAAAAGAAAAATATGTCGAATGAAGATAGTCATCTGATTTTCAAACTGCTACGTCAGGATTTACACCTACACTAATACCTATGAAAGCATATTATGAGTTTTGCAATGAGAGCCCAAAGTAATCTTTCAGCAAAGCATACCAAAGGAAAAGGAAAATATAAGTGAGAATAGGGAAGTGTCCCGTGTGGACAGCCCAGAGCAGGCTGTTTCCTGCAGGGTTCAAGATCCTTCCTGTACTTGGCATTTCATCCATTTAAGGTTTGATACTTTCCTGTAGAGGGCAGTCCCACAGTCTAGCAGATACAGATAATGTTAGAGCCTTTTAAAGACACTCAGCCTAAATTTTTTCTCTTCATTTCCTCTTTCAGTTTCCTTTCAGTGATGCCCTTCCTTGAGTCACCCTCTGGGAAGGTGGAGGGTGGTGTATGCAAGGGGAAATGGATTTCAGCAACATTTCTCTTTCGGGTGCTACAAATTTCACCTTTGACAAACTTACGCTTTGCTCAGAGAAAATAATTACAAAGGGAATGAATTCATTGCTTTCCTGGGGTGTAATGAGCTCTTCCTGTAATAAAGGTGCCCAAAGAAAATAGCACAGCCCCGAGTGTGGAAGGAGAGAGTCTCTAAATGTGTTCCCTGTCCTCACTTTACTTCTTGACCCATTTCTAGAATCACTGATTTCATAGATCTACAACATTCTTCACCTCCCAAATCCTCCCTTTTCCAAAATCTACGCATCCCTCCATCCCTCCAACAGTCTTCTTAGAAAGCCTGGGTAGAGATGGCATTGGAGTGTCACATAAATCCATTAAAATCTTAGTGGATGAATGAACACTGAGATCACGGAAGTGTGGGTGGTGCTGTCCTTTCAAAGGCTGCTCCCAGAAAACACACACATAGTACAGGGCAGCAGTTCTGTATTCTCTTACTTATTGTGGACTCTTGACCTATGTAAGGAAAGACCATGAACCTTCAGATGCTTAGCGGTTATCCAAGAGTGAGGTACTTTAGGTATGCCAATTTCTTTCATTTGGAAAATGATGCTACTCCCATCTTTAGTATAAAAGTGGTATAATTAAAGAATTAAGTAAATGCTTGGACCATGAGTGATTTGTTTTTACAATTGATGAGATCACTTGAACAGCTCACATTCTCCTTTCAACTCTTATTTGTGCTTCATGTGTACACTGGGGGTAGGCAGCATGTGTCCTGTGTGTACCAAGTGTGTAAAACTACCCTTCCTCCTCTATTTTACCTCTTCATCCTTTTTGAACTTTTAAGGGTAAATTTTTACATTTATTGGCCTAAAAGTAAAAACAAAAATGTCTTTTCCCCAGTACTGGGAATCGAACCCTGCTCTGCTCTATCCCTGAGCTATAGTCCCAATCCTTTTTATTTTGTATTCTGAGACAGGGTCTCACTAAATTGCTGAGGCTAGCCTTGAATTTGTAATCCTCCTGCCTCAGCATCCCAGATTGTTGGGATTATAGGTGTACACCACTGTACCCAGCTGAAAAACATTCTTTAATTTGTCTACAGTATCTGAGAAGAGGCATCTCAAAAATGTGTAAATTCATAAGACCCATGTAGAAAAAAATTCCTATCACTTAAATTATTTCTTACTCTAGAATCATTTTATATTCCTTCTGTAGACCTTGGTGTTAGAAAACACCAAGTCTTTATGTTAAAGTACAACCATCAACTCAATAAAAATGTGGGGAAAATGCAGATGGCCCACTTTTACATCAGTGGAATTCAGCAGTTCAAAATAGATTGTCACTCAGACTTCCCTCCTGGGCTAGCTTTTGTTGACACCAGGCATATCCTTGTATGTGATCAGAATCACCATAATTCAATACAAACAGAAACAGCATTTAGTAATTAAAACAAAACAAAATGTCACTTTGGAATTCGTTAGTTCCTAACCATTTGTTTTACTCTTAGCACCAAGAAAAGAAGAATCTGCCCGAACCATGATGGTTATAAACTACTGTGTTGCTCTCCAGTTGGTAAATGTCTTTTAGCCATGTTTACGAAAGTCAGAGAGGTAGAGTGCAATGAGCTTTACCTTCACAGACTCTGGTTCAAATGCTCATTTTGCTACTGATGTCACCTTGAGCTTGTCTCAGTTTCTTCATCTAAAAATGAGAAATAACATAGGCTCATTGTGGAAATTAGGTGGGGTCATTTATGAAAGGTCCAAATAGGAATTCTATAAATTTAGTTCCCTTGGCTTTTTCTGTTTAAATAAATCTGATGATTTACAAGTCTTTTAACAACATTAGTAGATAATTTCTTAGTGCCCAATTCCTGTCCCTTCTTAGTTGCTCACTAAATGCTCATAGAGTGAGTGAGCAGATAGTTACCTATGTTTAATGGGATATGGCCATTATCATTTCCTCCATTAGATAAGAAACATAGACTTTACAGTTTATCCAGGGTTACTCAGAAAATGAAATCACTGGCTCCATGCACATCTAGAAATGTAAATTACTGACTTTGTAAATTTCAGGCAAAGCCAGTATTTGACGTGAAAGTTTCTCTATGTATTAACCACTATCTTCATCTCTGTCAAACATTCATTCGGTGAGAATATAATTTGTGCATGGTACTGACTTGGCTAGTGAAGGGCCTTTTCACTGTGTATTATGGAGAGTACCTCATCTAGGTGCTTAATTTAAAATTTATGTGAGTAGCTACTGTTCTAGAGGTGGAGGGAGATATCGAACAGCCTTTACTGGGACAGTCTTTAATTTGAACTGAAGTCCTAATATTCACTTAATGAAAAGAAAATTGTATGAACTGTGAGCTGGGTCCATGTCTGTTGCCATTAGTAATCAGTTTAGCCGGCTGCCAGTTTCCAGGGACAGGCTAAAGCTATTGGGTGCAGCATGCCACTGCTTTCAGTTTCCGAGTTGGTTTGGTGAGACAAAATGGGTTTTCTATATAAAATATATTAACATGCTAATTAACATTAAATTAACATATTAAATATATTAATTATATTTTTCACAATATTTTTCCTTGAAAAGAATAGGTGTTGAGTTTCTAAACTGTTGCTTTAGCATCCACTTCATAGAAATCAAACCTTTAGAAAACAAAATTATTCTTTAAATTGAAATGTGCTTATTTCCGGAGAAGGGCAATACCTATCTTGTAATAAATTCTTTAATAAGGAGAAGAATTGGCCAATTTACCTTAAGAAAAAAAAAAAAAACAGATGAGAGTTTCATTAAGCAAGACACATTTTATGTCAGTCACACCAGCCAGAAAGTAAGATGCATTGAAGAAGCTAACTTTGAGAAAGTCATTTCCTATTTACTAGGTTGGCAATGAGACCAGCTTGGGGACAGGGAGTTCTGAAGGGGAGTGTCTGAATCTGTGCCATAATTGAAAACTTGGGCTCCACTGGCATCCACATTCACTATCTGGGTTTACATCTAAGTCGCATGCAGAGGGATGCCAGTTTGAATACAAGAAAAGAGCCTCCATGTCTCTTTTAGAATTTGTCCCCAGGAAATATGGAAATTCTTCTTGAGGAACCTGCCTCACCGCCTTGGCACTGTGGGTTCCAGTTCCAGCCAAGCACCTGAACGTGTTGAGATTGGGGTGTGGACAATTCAGTAAACTGACATGTTGGAACCTCTGTTAAAATCCTTCTGGGGGATTCAGTTAGAAACGGATGAAAATATGGACAAGAAGATTTTGATCGATTTTTTTTTGTTGTTTCTTCTGATGTACTTGACACATTTTCTTGCCCACTCTGGTAAATAAGTATCTCTAGAGTGTTTCTAGTGTATCACCTCGGCGTCCTTAATGCTCTTTTTTCTGAAGAAGGAAAGGCTTTCAGGCATGTTAGTCATTTATTCATGAACTTTCCCTGCACTCTGATTTCCATGATATTGGCATTTCTTCCATACATTTTGAACTTACCGAGAATAAAATAAGCTTTATTCTCTGGCTTTTGAACCTCCCTGGTCTAGTTTTCTATCCCTGGAGAGGATTTCAGATTTCTCTGTAATTTTGGCCAGTTGATGACAACATGGTCAATATTGCAGTGGACGGGACCAGGGCTGTATGGAGACCACCTTGCTTCTGGTTGGATCAGGATTCTTTGGAGGGGAAGATGAAGGAAGGTACCATACACTCTCCCTGCCCTCCTGTATCCCCACCTCTACCTGTGCTCTCAGAGTTCACAACTGTCATTGTGCCAGGAAAACAGGTTAAAAAAAAAAAAACAAAACTATGTCCTGCTTCTAGCTCCTCCTAACCAAGGAAATCTCAGTTGTAGCTAATGGGTCAACTCTTTTTTCTTACGTAATGATTGGGGTGAGCCCCATGACCTGGCCCAGGCAGTGGTATCCATCTTTAAGCCATAGTCCCTATAATTTCTCTATTTCCAGATCACTCAGAAAAAGTGTTGTGATGGGCCTGGGAGTATAGCTCAGTGGAAAAGAACTTGCCTAGCACGCGTGAGCCCCTGTCCCACAAAGGGTGGGGGGTGAACACTGATGACTGATGGGCGAAGCAGTGTGCTAGGTTTGCCTTCAGCCTACGCCTTGAAGGCAGAGGAAGGCAGAAGACATGGGCTCCAGATTTCATTTTGCTGTGAGGAACTGAGTATGTAAATCACCCCTCCCTGGCTCTCAATCCTCTCATCTGTTAAATGAAGGGATTGTTTAGATGAGCTTCTAGATCTCTTCCAGTTTAAAAAAAAAAAAATGCTGTGATTTTTTTTTTTCTCATTTAAATCTCCAGAGCCAGTATTTTCCATTTCCAAATTCAAGCTAAATACCAAGTTCCCTCAACTCTTGGCATGAAGCACTTGGTGCTCTATGAATAGATCAGTGGCTTATGGCTTGGTCATCTCATCCACAGGGGAATAAATTCTCTGATTTTAAGATGCTCATACGGGCTGGGATTGTGGCTCAGCGGTAGAGTGCTCGCCTAGCACGGACGGGACCCGGGTTCGATCCTCAGCACCACATAAAAAATAAAAGGCATTGTGTTGTGTCCATCTACACCTAAAAAAATAAATATTAAGAAAAGAAAGATGGGCTAGGGATGTGGCTCAAGCGGTAGCGCGCCCGCCTGGCATGCGTGCAACCTGGGTTTGATCCTCAGCACCATATACAAAGATGTTGTGTCCACCAAAAACTAAAAAATAAACACTAAAATTCTCTCTCTCTCTCTCTCTCTCTCTCTCTCTCTCTCTCTCTCTCTCTCTCTCTCTCTCTCTTTAAAAAAAAAAAGATGCTCATAGATGGAGAAAGAGCCAAAACTCCAGGCGAATACGTCAGAGTCTTGCTGCTCTTGAGATAGCTCGGGTGGAACATCATCTTTGTATGTAATAACTAGCTGTTATGAAATAAGTAGTGTCTTGATATTGTTTAGAATGGAATTGGTTTTCATTTTTTATTAGTATCTCCAAGCTGAATAAATAGATACCAGATGAAGAATTCCACTTACACAAGAAACATATTTCCACACTCTCTTCATAGAGGAGTCAGCATGAGGATGGATCCTAACCCCAGGGCTGATCCCAGTACGCGCTGTTTCCTTTGGCTGTGATTTTTATTCTCTCCCGACTGGCAGTGAGGTCAGGGGTCATAATGACCCTCTGTTCATATCTCAGAATCTGTTGACAGCTGACACCTCTGCTGGGAAAGTAAAATGAACTGGCAAAAGGACCGTTATCATTTTGACAGATGCCCATTATTGGGGGCTATGCCAACTGGCAAATTCCTAATAATAGGAAACAAATAGGTATTTTGACTTCTTGACCCTGCTCTGTGACTGGCTTATAGGAAGGAACCCTTCAGAGTAAATGCACTTGAATTTAAACATCAGAGACTGGGACAAGCCGGTGGATACTGGCTGTCGGGGTAGTTTGGTGCCCGTGGTATGTATGGCTTCCTGTCACTGGACATGAGTGACAAGGCACCAAAATGCCAACCTGCAAATGACGGAATGCAAGTTGGATTTTGCATGAAAACTTTTACTAGGATGGTGTCCTAGCTTCTCTCTAAAACCTCAGCTCGGCCCTTTGCTTTTTACCCCTTTTCTTTCCATGTTCCAGATTCCCCTTTCTTTGCCAGGGGCTAGAAATGCAGCTGTCCTCTGGCCCTGGTAGCAGAGGTTAGTGGTTCAGGGCAGGGGTCTTCTGGAGTCCTGGTAGCTTGAGTTGGAAGCTTGTTTCCACCACTTACCTGGGGACACCTGTTTACCTCAGACTGTCCTCCTTGAGGAGAGGGGGAGGATGCCTCCTCATCTCGTGAGGAGACACTATTATGTCAAGAATACATGGAGAGGCTTGGAAACAGGCTGTCATGTGGTGACTGCACATTCACTTCATGCTTCCTGTTGCTCATCTCAACAACCAAAGTATGACTATTTTCGATATCATTTACCATTCCCTGAAGCCAGGGGACTAGACCCCATGATGGGTGTTCAGAGTGGTCAGTGGTCTGAGGGAATCATTTTTTGGCCAAGAAAAAAATGCTGCCATTTAGATAATGTACTTCCCTCAGAAGATGAAGGAATCTCAGAGAATCTGCTTGTTTATTCTCAAGTTGGTTAAACTCAAAAGAGTAAAATTATCTAACTTCACAAGATACATGAGCAACAACTTTGTTAACAGTGCATACCAGGTATGGTAGAAACAAACATGAATGAAGGCTTAGTTCTACTTGGGGTCTTGTTGGGTAGAGGACAGGGACACATGACAGACTCTAACACTCATTCTCTTACACATGTATTCTGTGTATATATGAGTGTGTATATATACACACACACTTATATATACCTGTATATGTAAATATGTATCTGTATGTATGTACTAAGTACTAAGAATTGAACCCAGGGCTGCTTTACTTCTGCACCGTATCCCCTTTTTTAAGTTTTATTTTGAGACACTGTCTCATGAGGTTGCTTATGGCCTCATTAAGCTGCTGAGGCTAACTTTGAACTTGTGATTCTCCTGCCTCATCCTCCCAAGTGGCTGGGATTACAGAAGTACACTACTGCACCCAGCTATATTTTTTAATAAACTTGGATTAGAAATGAACTCTATCCTTAGGTTCTTATGGAGTTGAACAAGAGAATGCACCTGCACAGAGTTTTGATGTGAGAAATGCTTCATTTGAAATAGGAAAAGCTCTGGGGCCCTGAGAAGGGGGAATTGAATGTCATCTGGAAAGACTAAGATGGCAACAGCGTGGAGGCCGAGTTTGGTTAAAATGACTACTGTATTAATAGAGTCAAGAGTAGGATCAGGAGAGAAAAATACACACTTGAATCTGCAGGGATATAATTCACAAGCAGTCATTTCTGCTTTCAAATGGAAAATAAAAATTAACTTGCTTAAAAGCTAGTTAATTTGCTATTGGTATAGAAATCTCTGACTAGCTGATAATTAGTAATGATTCCCTGGGAAGGGGAACAAAAAATATATATATCCTTAATACTATTTTCTAAATTCTGATAATGGAATGTAGAAATCAAGGTCTATAGAATACATCCCTCTTTAATGAAAAGGTCATTATTCTATAATGCTAAGGTCATCAGTATATGTGCTTTTAAATAAACCCAATGATCCCCTTAATATCATTACGGAGATGCAAACTCAAGCACATCAAAAGAATCCTATTGGGATATGTTGCTATTCCTGTATTTTTGCAAAGGTTTTGGCTTTTGAAAATTTCTACAAGTAAATACCCTGTGGCCTTATTATAGTTAATAATACAGTGATCTTCTAAGTATTTAAATTTACCTTTATTGGGTTTTTCTTGCATTCCTATAAAATTTTGAGTGTGTTACATGGATTTTTTAATTTACTTACAGTGTTGTTCCTCCCCCAAAATTAATGGAAAAAAAAACAAGCATAATCTAAGTTTATGTGAAACCATCATTGACTACATTAAAGACATTAAAGATCATTTTCCAATTTATTATAGACAGGAAAACTGGACCCAAAGAAATAAAGAGCATTGACCAACACCAGATAATTTTTTAGTGAGTGACCTAGATCTGGAAGCTGAATCTTATCATTTGTGATTTGGTGATCACTATAATCCTGACCATTGAAAAAAAGAAGCTAAGACAGGAGGATTGCGAGTTCAAAGCCAGCCTCAACAGAAGCAAGGCACTAAGCAACTCAGTGAGATCCTATTTCTAAATAAAATACAAAAAAAAAAAATTTTTTTTTGAACTAGTGTCTTAGAACACCATGAATTAAGGGTCCAAGATGTTGTCAACTGACTTAGCTACTATTTTTATTTTCAAATACTAACACTAATGGTAATGAAGTTCTCAAACACTTTTGTATATATTAATTTGTTTAATCCATCCTAGCAATGTGTTATTGTACTGTTTTTCCCCCTAGTTCATATATGGTCATAGAGGTGCAGAGTTTACATAAATCACTGCAGTCTTGTATGGGGGGTGTTGCAGAATTAGGATTCAAAAGCTCATTTTAAAATATGTTACCTCTGCTTCCCCCAAATGGGATCAGGTCATTGGGAGCTTTCTGTCCTTACCTTTGCATCTCCTTGTGTCCAAATCAGATTTTGTAATTTCTTGTTAACTCCATGGTAGGTAAGATGGAAAGCCTGTATGGTGCACTGCTGAAGTTTCATTTGAATTCTGGCTCTCTACTCCGTTTCCAGAAATGCGTGGGGTACACACAACTGTCCTGAACTAATGTAGACATTCAGAACACAGGCACATCGGCACTGCCATCTGTGTCAATCTTGTAGTTATAGGGCAGTTCCACTGAAGAGGAACAGCACCTCCCTGGTTGAACAAGTGATTGAGACTCCCTTGGCATTTCCAGCAATAACAACGGTATTTCCCCCCTCTCCATTTAGGCTCTATTTTGACTTTGGGATAGAATTCTGAAGTGAATGGCGGCATCTGTATCTGCTCCCAGTGTCAGAGGGTGTGTGAGCTCTACATTTCCTGAAGGGATATGGGGATTAGGCTCCCACATCATTATGTAAAATAAAATAACATCATTGAGAGAGGTGGGACTGAACAGTCCAAAATATTTGATAACATTGAAAGAGCTTTTTTCCTCTTCGACAATTAATCCATGTCTCCATTTGCATTTGTAAAAAAAATTCCTGACAGCACCAACAACACAACAAGAGAAATGCACAGCCTGAGCAATAAATCTCTCGAGGCATTCAGCAAGTGCCACAGGGCTCATTAATCTTGATTATTTCCCGTAATAGATAACTTCACAAATCAGCTATTATTCCTAATCACGCACATAAAGATAACGGATGGGTAATAGCTTCCTGCATGGTTAGACCAAAATAAAATTTTGCTTAAAAATATGTTTTTACAAATTCAGGGAAAGGTGTTTTCTGCTCTCTTAAAGGGGCAGGAGGAGATGGGGACGCAACCACAGAAGGAGAAATTGATCCTCGAGGATTGGGTTTTAAGAAAGGACTCAGTGTGCTTCATTGGCCTGAGTGTCACTGTGAGGTGGGTTTGAGACATAACAGAACTGTATAGTTCCAGTCTCTGGATAGTGTTTACAATATCCAAGAAAAATAGAAAATGCTGTGGTATCAGGGCTGATTTGCATCTGTAAAGATGGCATTTGGTGTTGAGTTACCCCCACCTTGCTCTTCAGATACCAAGTACCAAACAGAATGAAGGATCAGAAGTTTACCAGATGATGAGAGATGGGTTTCCTATATATTTGCATTGCATATAGATGATAAAATGGCCTCATTTTTGTTTACAATTGGTATACTTTGGTATACCTAAAAACTCTCATGGATCTTTTTCAAGTGTTAAAAACAAGTGTGTCTCATGAGTGCTCAACATAGTGCTAAAATTGCCAGGTGAAGGAAATTAGCAAGTGGCTCTCCTTCTCTATTAATGCCTTTCTGAAGACCTTATGATGGATGTGGGAAATGACTTTGTTATCATACAAACAAGAGCTGCACCTGTCAATCATCTTCCTCTCAAAGTGCCAACATAGGCCCAGAATGAGATGCTTCACATTTATGATGGAATTTATCTCCATATTATTCAATCAGCAGGAAGAATCGGCCCATCCCAGCAATACACCCACAGCCTCATAACTCCTACCTTTTAAACTGACCACACCTCTCCTTAGTGGCCAGCAAGTCTGCTATTTTACAGACCTCTTCTCCTGGTTACCTGCACTTAATATTTCTCTTTCTTTACCTTAAATAAGGTAGTTAGTTCTGCTGTCTTGGAACTTCCAAAGGAGAAACTAGAGATGGTCCACTTTCCATGGTCTTATGCATTCTTTGTATTTGTTAAATGTTAATGTGGAAGAATTTCTAGAACACATGATTAATTTTTGTTATCTGCAGATGATATCTCTGCAAGGCACTGTGTTAGGCATGAGGGTAGAAATGTCTGAGACGTGATCTGAGCCTTTAATGGACTTTGCAGTCCTAGAAGAGGCAAGATGTAAAACCAATTATGCATAAGAGATGAGAGGAGCAGCAGGCAGAAAGAGGATAGTAAGAGCGAGGACATTTTGGGGTGGTTAGAGCTGTGTGTTAACCATGGCTGTGAGAAGAAAAGACAGGAGGCAGACACACAGCATGAGGGAAGGAGAAATAAGTCTGGGAAATGGTGGGTGTCTCTGAAGGATAGTGACCTGCCCAGTTGGGTTGAGACATTGGCCATGTAAAGTGAAGACAAGGCAGAAAATGTCAATTTAGACCCAAGTATGGAACTCTGTGGATGCTGCACTAAAGAGACATCGGAGATCTATTCCGGGTTTGTAGCAGGGAAATGATATGGTTTGACTTGTGGTTTAGAAAGATTAATTCAGCAATGTATGGAATAGATTAGAGGAAGAGCCTAGAAGCCGAGCCAGTGTGCAGACTCCTGCTCAGCTTGACTATTGAAAGGACGCTCTTTCTCGGCTGTGGAAGTGGATATGAGAAACTGAATGTCTTGGGAGGTAAGGGAGCCAGGAGGAGTCAGTGGTTTTGTTGGAAATAGCAGTTATCTGTCACCACATAACAGATCACCCCAAACTTGGTAGCATAAAAGAACCACCGCTTCGTCATGTCACCCTGTGGGTCTGGAATTTGGATGGAGCACAGGAGTGACGGCTTGTTTCTGCTCCACAACGTCTGGTGCCCTCAGCTGGAAAGATTCAGATGGCTGCTGATGACTCAGCTGGCTGAGGGCTGGAGTCATCTGGAGGCTTCTCCACTCACGTGTCTGACATGAAGGATGAGATTACTAGAAAGCTGGGCTCTGCTGGTGACCAAAGCGCATATGTGCCTCTTCACATGCTTGGGCCTCTTACAGCGTGGTGGCTGAGCTTTGAGAGACAAACTTATGTGGAGGAAGTGTTCCAAAAGAACAGTGAGAGCTCCATGGTCTTTTCTAGCCTAGACCCAAAAGTCAAACAGCCCCGCGTTTTTTCTTGCCACATTCTGTTGAAAAAGAGTCCTAAAGGCCATCTCAGATTTGAGGGGAGTCAACTGGACTCCCACTCTTGGTGGGGGACTGGCAAGGTCACACTGAAAAATAGCATTGGGTGGGGATTATTTTATATATATATATAAATACATATCTTATATATAATATATATGTATTGTATATGTAAATATATAATATATAAAAATATTTATATAATATATATTATATATGTATTATATATATAAATATATAAAGCCCAATATGTATATTTATATAAGTATATATATTTTAATATCTTTATTTTTATGTGGTGCTGAGGATCGAACCCAGGCAGGACCTCACATGTGCAAGGCAAGCACTCTGCACTGAGCCCTAGCCCTAGCCCCAGCCTCAGCCCAGGGTGGGGATTATTTCTAAGGCCATTTCTGAAAAATATAGCCTGCCCAAAGTGGAGATTGGCAGCTGGCAGCTGCCAGGATGTCTCAGTTTTGCACTTTCCACATTTGAGGTGCCCATAGGACTTTGGGAATGAAAAGAGTATAGTAATCTAAAATACAAGAATTGCACTCCAGTCTAGAGATGGTGAATATTTTTAAGACTTAAAGTCTGTCCAGCCAAGGCAGGGCAGCCAAGGATGAGCACAGTCCTTCAGGTACATCTGCACAGTTAAGAACAAGAGGAAGAACCCAAGAAATGGAGCTGTGGACTCGGGAGAAGATAAGTCATGGCAGCTGGGTGAAGGAAGCATTTATGGAAATGAGTGGTACCTTTGATGTTTTAAAAGAGAGGGTCAGTGACTGGTGGAGGCAGAAGCCAAATGGCAGATGCTTAAGGAGTAAATAGAAGGTAGAAGCAATTAGAAGGTGGCCTTGACTTGGTAAAGTTGGGAAAAATAAAGGAAATAAAGGAAATGAAGATTTGGCAAGTTAAAAAGAGAAGATGCTTACGTATATATACACATTTAAAAGAATGTATATGTACATTTATTTATAGAATTTATTTATAGCATTTTCTACCAGATCGAGAGGCTTATCTTAGTCTTTGAAGAATACAGAGAAAATCATGCCTAGATTTGGTTATGCTTCTTTCATAATATTTTTGGGCTATATCATTCACATTTTAATGGTTGTACCAAGAGAATACTGAATGATTTCACCTGGATGGTGGGTTCTGAAATTATAGCCATTTGTGCTCACATGCAGGATATCAACATTCAGGTCAGTGATGGACCATGTATTTGGTGAGTCCATTCTTTTGCAGGGGTTGATTTCAAGGAAGAAGACACAAAGCCAAAAGACATAAAAGCTTATGGTATGGAAGTTCCATTCTGCTTTTATGTTTAGCTGTCTTCCTTAAACAGCATTCCTCTAGGACGCCACTGACTTGTCCCCACCCAAATTCAGGTTTCATTTTAACAAGCAGCTGTAGACTTAGCTCACTTGAAGACGTAAGTGAAATTACCAGTCTCAGGACATGGAGGTGGGACTGTGCTCCCTGGGGGACTGTTGAGCAGAAGAATGGAGAGTTCTGCAGGAAACATGGCTTCTTTTATAGAAGTTAATCAGCCTCTGTTGGCTTGAGAAAGGGCTGACCCACATGGCCAGGACCTAAAAGAATTGAGGCCATGGGCACATGACACAGCCCCTTAGAATTACTGCACTCCACCTTTTCGATCAGTGTCTTTTTCTCGCTGTTGTACAACTGAGTAAACTGTGCTTGTGGGGAGCTGAGAACACATCCTTCCTGGGTCAAGTGAGCTTGTTCTCGCTGATGGGGAGCAGGTCAGGGATGGAGGGAATCCCAGATTCCCCCCAGCAGCCTCATTTCATAAAGAATAACCTATAGACAAATTTAACATAAAGAAAAATGGAGCAAAGCAAGAAATAGAATTCTACCAAATGACTAAAAATGAGCTTACCACTATCAAAACTTTGGAAGTTAAAAATATTACTCTTAATCACATATAGAATGAACAATTGTCAAAGATTGATTTAACTCATTAATGAGGAAACCAGGAAGATGGTAACATTAATTTAAAGAGCATTTGAAGAATTGGGTATTTATAGGCATCTAGAAAGGAATCGTAGAATACAAATTTCTTGATTATATATAAAACTGATTGGTGTTTTAGAGAATAATAAATCCACAACCTTTGAGGGTAATTGTTTCCAATCATTCATAAATGTAGAAATTAACCTGTGACTTCTTATCACAGACTAAATAACAAAATCAGACATGGGTTCATCCTCCTAGTGAATAAAATCATCCTTGGGCAGGCCTGTTACCCCCACGCCATATGACAATGGAGGGCCGAGCTGTACTATTGTGCATCTTATTTGTACATTTTAGATAATTATTCTTAACCTCACACAATTTTCATCTCCCTCCCCCTCACCATTGAAAACAGCTTAAATTTTTTTAGTACAATATCAGTGCCCTTCATTAGAATGTAATGGTGTTCAAAACCCAGGATATTGCTAGAGGTCGTTTGTAGATACCACTTTATCTTTTATTTCAGGCTGTCATGGGGAGCAGGGATTTCTCACCCATCACGAGGTCCATGGCTGATGTCCCTATAACAAAAGATGGATTAACAGGAGAAAAGCATATGCATTTATTTAATATAAATTTTACATAACGTGGGAGTCTTCGTGAGGAATTAAGATCCAAATAAACAGAAAACTGCATGTTTTTGTTGTCATGCATAACTATGATTGGGACACAGGAAGGAGTATGATCTAATTAGTAATAAACTAGGGACCTGTGGGTCTGTTTGTTCGGATTCTTCTGTGACCCGGTGTGTTCAGAGATAAAGACATTCCTTTCCTTGGGGTATAGAGGGCGCACCTCTCACATAAGGGTCTTATGAAGACCAGAGAGTTCTGTCTAGGTTTTGTGACCAGCTTTAGGAGTAGAGCAAAGAGGAAGGTGAGCGTGACCTTCCAGCACCTGCTGTTTGCTGAAATGCCAAGGTGCCATATTTTGGAGTAGTAGAATTGCTTGAGCCCTATCAGCATCTTGGACTAATTAATGAACCCTCAGCCACGAAGCCGAATGAACATCCACCTACCCACATGTGGGACCCAGATGTCTTGTTTTATAGCCATTTCTGATTTTGCCACTTGACTTTCCCTTGCACGCTTGTATTTTTGGATGCCACCCATTAGGACTCCTTGATTCCTTTCATTTCCAGTGTAACAGGAGGCTGTGCCTCAGAGTGGCATCAGTCTTAATTTCCTAGTCTGTCATGGAATTAGCATGCCAATAGATACAAAGTGATGCGGTCACTTGTGATTGTCTCCTCTGGCTTTTTTTTTTTGCATAGGTTGGTATGTTGATTTCCTTAACAGAAGAAAGAGTTCATACTGCTGTCAATCATTTTGGTGCTTATCATATGGCAACAGTTTGGTCTTTGTGAAGTCTTTAATGTGCAGATTCCATCTGACTGTTCTTAGGGTGGGGACTCAATCATGCAAGTCCTGACACTCAACATCATTTTAGCTATACCTCAGTGTACCTCTGTCTTCAAAAAGGGCATTGTGAAATGCAAAAATTTTGCTTCACCATTGAATGTAAATATGTGCCCTATTAACTAGAAATGTGGAGGATGAGGGGGAAAGAAGAGGAAGGAGGAGGAAGAAAAAGGTTACCAGATCAGACCAATGCAGGTAGCAAGTCACTGCCTTAAAGCCATGAAGTTGGGCATCACAGTGAAACTCGTCCTATAGGTCAAGAACACTTATTTTTTGTTTCTTGATGCTGGGAATTGGGAATTGAACCCAGGGCTTTGCTGGTACGAAACACATGTCCTTCTACTGAAGGACACTCCCTGCTTCACACCAAACAAACTTGAGATTAATAATAATCATATTCATATACAAAACCATTAGCAAGTTTGAATTTTCCAGGGGAGAACTTTTTTTTACTTGTGTCCTCCAGGCCCTTTTTTCTGTCATTTTGGCCAGCCAGTTCAGTTACCGTATCCCACAATATCCATGCGATCTCAGCTTACCACTCTCTCCTTGATGTCAGTTATCAGCTAGAAGCCCAGAGTGGCCAGCTAATAAAGTCAAACCTGTGATAGAATTATGATAACCTCAGATTGTATCTCTGCCAGACTAAATTAACTCTTCTAAGGTTGAGTCAGTATTTTCCATCATTGTCATGGGCAATTAGTAGCCACTTACAATTGGTTACAGTTCATTTCTGCTAATGGTATTACAGATGAGATTGGATCAACCCCATGACAGTCCACATGAGTTCTCAGAGACTGGATGTCCAAATGGTATTGGAAGCTCTTCCATTTTTCAGGCCAGTTTGGAAAAATTGCTTTTTGTGGATTGCAATGTTTTATTTGTACTGATTTTTATGAAACATGTCTTCATGGCAAATTAACTTGCTGGAGACTTCACTTCGTTCCCTGACTGAATGGAATCGCACAGCATTAACTTTCCCTCAGTACATAACAATGACGAGGACTGAATGTTATTTTAGAAATATGAGAATCTGTGTTATTTTTCTGAAATGCCATCATCTGTAAGAGTAGCTTCGGAAGAAAAGTTTGTCAGAATTAGGCATGCTCAGAAATTCTGGTTACTAAGATGTGGGGTCCATTTATAGGCAATGAGCTGCGTTGTTTTATTTGAAATTACCTTGTCAGTCTCTTCTTCCTCGTACTCATTATAATGAGCTTGAGAATGTTCTGTGAATCAGGTGACTTGAAATGGTTGAATGTTTTCCAACCGTCTGCTGAAGTGGTCCAAAGTAAAGCTTCCATAGCAACCAGCTTTTCCCTAAAAACATTCTCTTTGGAAGGGAGAAAAAAAGCAAAAGGAAAGCAGGAGCTAGGTCTATATGTTAAATACATCTGATGATTTATTTTTAAAGTTAAAACAGGGAGAGTTGCAAGCACGGTGGGAAAAGGCTGCCCCCACCATGCCCGTGCCAGTGTCATTTGGTTTCTAAATCTTCACAGGGAGGAATTCGTCCCCAGCAAATGAATCTTAACCATCAGTATACAGATGAATCTTCTAGTGGAAGCTAGGGTAGGGGACCTTGGTGAGAATTCTGATGCAAAACCTTGAAGGATACACTGCACTTGTTTTAATTGAATATCATTCTGTACATTAATTATTGTGTCCGTTTTAATTTCCGAAAATGGCAAATAATGATGTGTGAAAACAGTATAATTACATTTTGGTATTTTGGGTAGAGTCATAACTGGATTCGATTTGCGTTTGATCTTGGAAGTTATTTATTACCCTTATCAATCATTCATCCTTTTAAATTATATTTATGTCCATTTTCTGTTTTTATTTTTAATTAGGCACCAACATCAGCACTGGCCCAGCTACACGTCCCTCTGATACCTTGAGCAGGAGATTTACAAAATGAAGTTTCTCCCTGTGCTTGATAGCAAAATGACTTTTTGAGATTCTCTTTCACAAGAGAAGCACGACTCACAAAAGTGTGCTCCCGCCCCATACACAGACTCACTACCCAGAGTCTGTGACTTTTCAAAATGAACATCCTTGCTTTTGTGTGGAGGCAGCCTGTGTGGTATGCTGTGTAATTCCAGGTCATGTCATCTGGATTGAAATCGCCACTCAGGGCTACAGAGCCCCGGTCTGACTGCTTGTTATCTGTGTTGCAGCCCCCTGGTGTTAGGCTTGAACCAAGATGCAGCCAGGGGATGTTTTAATCCACAACCTGCAGAGGGTGGGGCAGCCGAGGTTTCAGGGAGGCATGTAAGCTTTCCTGTCTTTTGCTCCCGTTTTAACTGTGACAAGGAGTTGTACTTGGGAACAGCCTCTCCGCTTGGGAAAAGGCCTGATTGCCTTTCAGCTTGAAAAAGGTTGTGGTAGAATTTTTGTTTGGAGACCTGAGAAAGAGAGTGACAGAAGCAGGCATGCGATACTCCCTAGCAGAAGCAGCAGGGCGTTAGCATTCATCATAATGACAGGAGACACTTTGAAATGAAATTCTTACAAAATATGAGGCCAACACTTAGCATCAGGAAGAAAGTGATGAGACCACTTTTGCAATCCCCTTGTGAAAGAGGAGGCATTTATTTTAGCTGACTTTTAGAAGGAACCTATTAAAAAAAAAAGGCATTTCCTAAGCATTTTACGGTTTAACATTTTGCCCTATTTACCATATTCTACATTATCATGAACCTGTGTTTAGACATCTACCGCATATCCTTAGGGATTAATCTCTCTTTTTACCTCCTCCTGCCTCTGAAGCGGTATCAGATCTGATTTTGCAAAGAAGTAGCCTCATATTGACCTACATTTATTTGCAAGGCATTATGCCCCAAATGCAGAGGAGGTGTGTTGCCTTCTCAGGCTAAACAACTAAAGCTTAAATAATGCATTTCAGCAAGGTAATCTATGAGAACAGCTCTCTTGAGAAGTGTGATGTTATGAATGGATTCTGCATGTAAGATATCCGTTTTGTTGCCTCCCTCCTATAACTACTTCTTCCTTTGTCTCACCTTTCATTCGCATTAGTTTAGCAGAGGAGAGGGAATCCAATGGGTTGTTTTCCCCTTGCCAAATCCTTATACTTGGTGGCAACTGTAATGTTGACTCAAGCTCATTTCTGTGGAAGGAAAACTGCATTGCCAAGGAAAAGATAGTGGCTTAATCGCTCTATCTAATTACAAAGACGAGTAAATCACTAAAAACAAATTAAGTATCTTAAATAAAATGGAAAATAAAAGCAGTTAACAATCAAAGAAGGAAAATGCTACTGTCTCTAGAGTCTGTTTCAGTGAGCTGATTGAACGCAGCCCATGTTCAAACTTGAATTTTATAGTTGACCTTAATCTGGCCAAACTGAGGGTTGGCAAAGCTCTTCTCCATGGAACCCCTTTTCACAGTTTTTTTTTTTTTTTTTGCATTGTATCAAATTTCCTATTTTCTTGAAATGTATATTCGTTGTCTATTTCTTTTTTTTTTTTAATTTTTTTTATTGGTTGTTCAAAACATTATAAAGCTCTTGACATATCATATTTCATACATTAGATTCCAGTTGGTTATGAACTCCCAATTTTACCCCGAATACAGATTGCAGAATCACATCGGTTACACATCCACATTTTTACATAATGCCCTATTAGTAACTGTTGTATTCTGCTACCTTTCCTATCCTCTACCATCCCCCCTCCCTCCCCTCCCATCTTCTCTCTCTACCCCATCCACTGTAATTCATATCTCTCCTTGTTTATTTTCCCATTCCCCTCACAACCTCTTATATGTAATTTTGTATAACAATGAGGGTCTCCCTCCATTACCATGCAATTTCCCTTTTCTCTCCCTTTCCATCCCACCTCATGTATCTGTTTAATGTTAATCTTTTCTTCCTGCTCTTCCTCCCTGCTCTGTTCTTAGTTGCTCTCATTATATCAAAGAAGACATTTGGTATTTGTTTTTTAGGGATTGGCTAGCTTCGCTAAGCATAATCTGCTCTAGTGCCATCCATTTCCCTGCAAATTCTATGATTTTGTCATTTTTTAGTGCTGCGTAATACTCCATGGTGTATAAATGCCACATTTTTTTTATCCATTCATCTGTTGAAGGGCATCTGGGTTGGTTCCACAGTCTAGCAATTGTGAATTGTGCTGCTATGAACATCGATGTAGCAGTATCCCTGTAGTATGCTCTTTTAAGGTCTTCTGGGAAAAGTTCAAGAAGGGCAATAGCTGGGTCAAATGGTGGTTCCATTCCCAGCTTTCCCAGGAGTCTCCATACTGTTTTCCAGATTGGCCGCACCAGTTTGCAGTCCCACCAGCAATGTACAAGAGTACCCTTTTCCCCACATCCTCTCCAGCACTTGTTGTTGTTTGACTTCATAATGGCTGCCAATCTTACTGGAGTGAGATGGTATCTTAGGGTGGTTTTGATTTGCATTTCTCTGACTGCTAGAGATGGTGAGCATTTTTTCATGTACTTGTTGATTGATTGTATGTCCTCCTCTGAGAAGTGTCTGTTCAATGACAAAAACCAAACCAAAGCTTAGATCCTCAGCAATTCTAAGTTATCTTTTGGTTGAAAGTTAGGAAGCAACAGGTTACCTCCCTTTGTGTGGCTCTGTGAATCTGCTCACTTCTCTGTACCTTTTTTTGAAAAATATTTTTTTTTAGTTGTTGATAGACCTTTATTTCATTTATTTATTTATATGTGGTGCCCAAGTACCAAACCCCGTGCCTCACACATGCCTGGAAAGTGCTTTACCACTGAGCTACAACCCTAGCCCACTTTTCTGTTCTTTCTTTTGTTTGTTAATTTTAATTAGGTATATAAGGCAGCGTAATGCATTTTGATTTATTGTACACAATTGGAGCACGACTTTTTATTTCTCTATATAAGATGTAGTGGCACACCATATATGCAGTCACACATGTACCTAGGGTAATAATGTCCATCTCATTCCACCATCTTTCCTGCCCCCAGATCCCCTTCCCTCCCCTCCCTCCCCTTTGCCCAATCAAAGTTCTTCCATTTTTCTCATGTGCCCTCCCCACCCCCATTATGGATCAGCATCCACTTATCAGAGAGAACATTCGGCCTTTGGTTTTTTGGGATTGGCTTACTTTTCTTAGTATGATATTCTCCAACTCCGTCTATTTACCTGCAAGTGCCATAATTGTGTTCTCTCTTAATGCTGAGTAATATTCCATTGTGTATATATAACACAGTTTCTTTATCCATTCATCTTTTGAAGGGCATCTAGGTTGGTTTCACAGTTTAGCTATTATGAATTGAGCTACTATAAACATTGATGTGGCTGTGTTAGTATAGTATGCTGATTTTAAGTCCTTTGGTATAAGCTGAGGAGTGGGTTTTCTGTTCCTTCTTAACCCAGGATGATTGTGGTGACTTTCAAATCACTGTAGCCCTAATTTAAATAAACTGAAAATTAATGAGAATTTTATACTTGACCTTAATCTGAAGAGGTCTAATATAATCTTATTACTAACCAAATCCTCCTTCTCCTCCTACCATTTCTTTAGTGTTAGTTCCTTATGTCTTCAAGTGCATGCCAGCCTAACATGTTAAAAGCAACTTAGGAAAAATGAATTAAAAATCAACTTAGGGAGAAAAAAATACACACATACACACATCACTGAGCTATTTCCCCAGCCCCAGAAATTAATATTTTTAATCACTGTTCAAAAAATATGGTCTAAAGGTCTGTTGTTTGCTCTGGATCATGTTTTCACTTGACAATTTCCATATTTTTAATATTGGTGCATTATAATATACATAATAGCCTCATTATGCCGCATTCATGCATACCCATAATTTGATCAATCTTATCTTGTGAATTGAGTGGTTTATAATATTTCCCAACAAAAGTAGAGCTGTCCTTTCCACTCATTTTTGCATTATGTCTGTAGTAAACATTAAGAAAGTAAAGGATGAGAGTTATTTTGCTGAGCAGATGATTAAGAAACTTGCCTTTGAAAATGTTTGTGTGTCTTCCCTTTGAGGAGATGTCCAGAAAGAAGTTCCATTTGCATTTCATAGGCATCGTTCCATGCTGATAATATTTGAAGAAAGGTCAAAAGGCAAACTATGCTATGTGAATTATGAATATATCACCAATTATGAATATATCACCAAGAATTCCACTTTCATGTAGGACTGTAATGCACTAATTAAAAAATTAATTAATAGAAGGAAGACCAGTAGAAGAGGAGGGGATGAGGAGGGAAGAGAGAGGGAGAGGGTAACACTGGGGAATGAAATGGAACAAATTACATTATGTGCATTTATGAATATGTCAAAATGAACCCCCACAATTATGTGTAACTATACTGCACTAATAAAAAAAAATTAAGTAGATTTCTGAGCCTGGAGTATCTAGAGGAAGAGATAGGGATGGGAGATAGAAATGTGGTTTGGAAAAATTAAATAATAGCCTTTACCGGCTATCACTTGATTCTCATTATAGCAGGGTTCTACTATAACCTGAACTCGGGGACCAGGAGATTTGAAGGAGCCCAGTGTTTCAGTTCAGTAGATATCAGGTCACCTTTACTGCACAAATATATTATTGGCCCTTGTACTTCAGTTCTGAAAACCAACTCTTTGTTCTTTGCTACCAAATGCCCATATGTAGCATATCCTGTTCTTCCATTCCTGGTTTTAGGATCCTGCTGGGTATCTGAATTTCTGTAGATTTTTCCAATACTCTGCTCAGCCTGCTAGGGAGACCTCAAAATGATGGGTGTCACTGTCATTACCCCTAATTAGGGACTTTTTGGATATTCTATGGTTGGTTTCTCCAGGCCCTGGCTTCTGGGGTATAATGCACCCTGGCACTGACCACATGAATCTAACATACATGAATCACACAATACTGGATGTCGTACTTGATTGTCTTGCAGTCATTAAAGTCTGAGACAGCACTCACTGAAGGCCCCTGTGTCATTGAACACTGGTGTCCCCCAGTATAAACCGGAGAAGCAAATTTGGGGAGATTATTTCAAGAAAGGGAATTTGTGGAGGCTTAGCATCTTATAGAACAAAGTGTGTTCCGTACGTCTGTGTTTCCATTGAATAGATCTTGTAAAGGATGCTCATGGTGTGGGTGTGAAGAAGCTGAGGAGTAGAAGGTTTTTTGCCATGAACAGAGACAAGCCCTGAGCAGCCGTCATCTTTCCTTTCTGTGAAGGGTGGGGAGCCTGCATTCTTCTTTCTGGTTGAGCTGAGAGCAGTGGACTGTGGTCCGCAAGACATGGCGAGTAGGGGAATGTCTCCTCTTCCACCACTGCCTCATTGACCCTTGGAGCAGGGAGAGCTTGACATCAGCTCAAATCCCAGTGTCCTGGAGAGGAATAAAGTCTTCTGCCTTGGAAAAGAATCTCAGAGGAAGAGGCACTTAGGAAAGAAGAGGAAAAAGGAATCCATTAGGAAGAGGACAAGAAAAGAGGTGGCAGGCACTGAAATCATCCTTTAGCCCTCCAGAGAGGAGATCATTTCCATGGGTTCCCCCCCCTATTTAAGACAAGTAATATGTGAATGTAAAAATCTGTATAATGACCATTCTGTTTCTCTGCAAGACAATGAAGGCCCTACCTAAAATATTAAATCTGTTTTTCTCTTTTCTGAAAATGGGGGCCTTCTTTTTCTTCATGAGGTTGGTTTCTGTGGACTGCCGGACAGATGATTTGATGGAAGCTTGGCTCTGAACAGAGTGATGATACCACCTGGGCTGTGAGCCAGGGGGGAGAACAGACAGCTTCCCCCACACCTCTGTTGTCCCCTCAATTTGGGCACGATCCAAGAGAATGTTGCAAACGGTTTGGTTTAACATGTAGATAACAGACAGCAATGCAAACAGGATTGTACTATAAGAGACAGAGATGACTTCAGATGAAAGTTTGGCCAGAAAATTAGGACTGTTCTCCCGGGGCATGAGACAATCCTTTTCCCCACAAGCCCTCCCATCTTTCAGAATCTGCAAAATAGGAGAGTCAGTTGGCAGGAACTATTTGACAAACCAAGGGACACATGAAATGGGACTTGATGAGGAAGTGAATGTACTCTTAGAATACCTTTACCTTTTTAATGCCGAATGTTGCATAGCTGTTCTGCTCTTCAGTAAAAATGATTAATAGCCCCATCCATCACATTGTACAGTATGGTACATCTGAGGAGCAGAGAGCTTATAAAATATACTTGGCAATAAGTCACAAAAACATTCGTATTTTTTAATAACATTTTTGAAGGAGAAAAATCTGTTTTTCAATAAATTCTGGCATGGCTTCCCTCCAGATTTTATTTCTCATTTAAAATTATCTTGGGGTTGATTTTTTTTTCTGTTCATTGGCTCTTTACTAGATTTCTGCCTAAGACAAATATGTTTCAGAGTCGGATTAAAAAGAGAATCAGTGCATGAAAATAGAATTCTAGATAGCCTTCTGTTTTTGATGTTGTTAGTTGTGATAAAATTAACACCAATGAAATTAAATAAGTTTTACTGGAATTTTATAATCATTGTTACTCATGATTAGATAAAATTATTTCTCGGCCTAATACATTTCTGTTATTATCCTTATATGTTTTCCTCTTCTTGTGGGATATCTTATTTTGACTCGGTGCTGTACAAGTTGTAGAATCTCAGAGACATCAACTGCTACCTTCTTAACGGTAGAATTCTGATTTTATGTAACCATGTTAAATAGTTATCTCTGTTATCAGACAGTCAGCACTTTTTTAAAAACACAACTTATATTTAGAATGCATATTATCACCCAGGGTCAGTAAGTTGATACTGTGGAATAGGTACTGATTGATACTAATTATAGAAAATGCTCTCTCCCCTTTCCATTCCTAGGTAGTGAGCACATGTCATTCCCCAGCAACATGGGCCAAGAGTGAGTTCCTAATATAAAGTGGATAATGTTCTCTAAGAAATAAAAAAAGGAATTTTTGCATGTCTCAAATTCAGTCTTATACTTGAATGATGACACTCCCATCCCTTCTCAGTTTTCACCCCTTATCACCATTAGTTAAAGTTCATGAATGTCATAATGGGTAGTTTTT
The DNA here is from genome assembly GCF_021218885.2 of Marmota monax. Classification (NCBI taxonomy): domain Eukaryota; kingdom Metazoa; phylum Chordata; class Mammalia; order Rodentia; family Sciuridae; genus Marmota; species Marmota monax. Next base: position 4,578,443 of record NW_026692356.1, on the reverse strand, counting down.
CCTGTCCAGCAAGAGTTCCCATAGCATTTTATAATATGAATCTTTTTTGTTGATTTTTGCACTGGAGACTGAGCTCAGGGGCACCACTGTGCTACATACTTAGTCCTTCTCCTTTTGAGACAGGATCTCAATAAGTTGCCCAGGCTAGCCTCTAACTTGCAATCCCCCTACCTCAACTTCCCAAGTTGCTGGGATTACAGGTGTGTGCTACCACACCTTTCCCTAATGTGAGATAATATTATAGCAGAGAAAAATATTTTACATTCGGACTCAACGAATAAACCTTGGGAGGTAGGAAAAGCAAACTATCTCTTCTGTGCCATTACAGTAGGAAGTCCCATATGCCACCTGTCTAGTTTTCTTCTATGAATTGGAAGCTTTCAATCAATGAAATAGAATCCACATTAGGATGCAGATGGCTAAATGTTGAAACACCAGGCAAAGAGGCACTAATATCTTTGGGGCATTCTAGTTATATTTTGAAGCTTGATTATTTCTAAAACATTTTGTTTCTGAATCTTACATCTTTTAATTAGGCATTCAAGAGTGATTTAGAAGGGAAAATTGATCAGACACTGTGGATTAGGTGTGGAAGTTGAGAGACATGGAAGGTATTAATGACAGCTCCAGAGTTTCTTTCTTGTGTGCTTGAATGAATGGTTGTCTCAGCAGTTACTGGAAGGGAATTGAGTCAAGAGTGTTGGTTTTGGATACATAGGGTGAGTTGCCATACTTCAGATACATTCAAGTGGTAATGTCAGCAATTAGAATGGACACCATGGGAAAGATCTGAGTTGAAGACCTGAGTTGATTGTATATATGTAGGAATATTTACCGTTGTGGGAGTGAATGAGATTGCTTCATGATTCATCAGCTGGGAAGAGTAAGATGGGCCAATACAGTAGACAGGAATGGGCCAATACAGTAGACAGGAATAGCCCAAGAAGTAGGAGCATGCCCGGACAGGGTTCAGGCATAGGAATCAAGACAGGAGAGCATTTGAAGATCAGAGCACAGATAACCTGAGTAGAGAGTTGCAGGACCTCCTCCATTAATTCAGGCTTTGTCATGTGTTGGTAGCGTCATAGCCTAAAACTTGGTTGTAGACAATTAGCTATGTTTTCTACCCAGCCAGGATTCACCCTTCCCAACTGGCTGACTAGTATATTTTTACCACTATGACACAACAGAAAAACTTCCAGCTTCTATATTCTGAGCATCATTTCTCCCTTGCCTGGAATAATTTTCCTTTAATATCATCCTATGGGAAATGTGTCTAGTTTACTGCTTCATTTTTTTTCTATCTTATATGGGATTATAATGATCTTCACTTTTGTTGACAATTTGGATAATGACAGGAAAATGTCATTATTGCTGAGGTATCCTTGTTAAAGCAGTTTCCTAGGGAAAAGCATCAAATTTCCATAATAAAGTCATTGTCCAAATTTTAAAAATGTATTTTTAAAAGTGTTTTTTCTTCCATATAGAAGCATCAGGGCCCTTTATTGAATTAATTATAATGGTAGAGCCCTTGATAGAGCTCCTGTGGTTGACTAGATCATAGAGGGTTCTCTCTAAATTTTACTTACTGCCTCCAATTTTCAGAGTTTGAGTTTGGTATTTATTGTTAGACCAGACTATCATCCAGTGACTTCATTCCATCAACAAAAATAAAATTCATAAAAATTGCAATAGCTTTTCATCTACCTTCCAGTCCATAACAAAAATAGGATTTTAGTAGGTTTCAAGATAGTTTCCCCAAAATGCTAGTTTTAAAATAATCAATTAAAAGAAAAAGGCATTGCCCATTCTTTGTATGCAGTAAGCAATGTTTGATTTATAATTTAAATATCTCAGCAATTCTTGGTTCATAATATGACTTCATTGTCTCAATGAAAATAATGTCTGCCATAGTTACAGATATAACAAAGGCATATGCTATTGATTCTTTTAGCAAGTTACTCTTTCTTAACCGTTTGAGTCTTGATTTATACTTGAAAATAATGTCTGCCATAGTTACAGATATAACAAAGGCATATGCTATTGATTCTTTTAGCAAGTTACTCTTTCTTAACTGTCTGAGTCTTGATTTATATACAAAGGGTCTTCGTATATAAAATGACATGCTCCTAAAAATGGACTTCTCTTCTGTCTTCAGAAGCAGAACCACGTCTCTATAGATTTTGTGGGAATGTATGTTGTTTGTTCCTGAACCTCTGGACCCTGTTCTCCCAGTTCCAGGTCCAACCACCCTTCTGACTCTTTTAGATATTGTTATTCATATGACACTGACTTCCCAATCTTTATCTCAATTCCACTTTTCTTGAATTGCAGTTATTTTTTTTTATGAATAGAAATCCCTGCCTAAGCAATCAAGTTCAAGGTAAAATGAAACTCATAATCCACCCCCCTCAATGTATTTCTCTGTAGAAGACTTATAAGAACTCACATAGCCATCAGAATCTTCCTTAATTCCTTTCTTCCCTTCTCTCGCCATAGCTAATAAAAAAAAAAATTCAGTGTCCTTCTCTCGGTCATGTGTGGACAGGCCATCTCTTCATTGTGCAGTTGTAGTAACTTCTTCACTCATTCCCTGCCTCTGTGCTAATATCACTGATTTTTCTCAAACCCAGCTCTCCTCCTATGGTGGCTTTGAATTCTCTAGTGCCTTCCCTTTGCCTGATGGGTGAAATTTCAACTTCTCAGCCTGTCCTATGGGCACCTTGCAGTGTGGCTCCAACCTGCCTTTTTCCAGCCCCTTGCTTAGTAACTTCTATTCCCTCTTCACCCCAACTTCCAAAACCACATCAGTATTTAAAAGAAATCCACACATTGTCACAGCCGATCCCATTCCATGCTCCCATCTTTGAGCATCTCTTCACCATTCAGGGGTCAGCTTTAGATGTAATTTTTGCCCTGATGCCTTCCTGTAATCCATTTTTTTTTTATATTCCCATGGCATGGCATAAACTTAAATATATTTCCTTTTACATTTTTATTAACATTTTACAGGAAGCTTTAGAGCCTATTGCTTTTCAAAAAGCATAAGCTTTTGAGTCAGATAAACCCTGGGCTCAAAGCCTGATTTTGCCATGAACTAACTATGAAACCAAGTTATTTGACTTCTCTGAATCTAATTTTCCTCATCCAGAAAGTGGGGCTTCTAATAGTATCTTTCTTCAAGGGTTGTCATAGTTACTGGAGATAAACTAAATAAAGCACTTGGCACATTGAATTAAGCACTTTGCCCAGCACGTTTGTCGTGATGTGGTCATTTTTGTCTTTCCTTCAACATCAAGAGTTCCAATAACTGGTCCTCAATAGAAGCCCAAGATATGCTCAGAAAGGAGATAGCAAGTTGGTGAACTCCCATGTGAATGCTGGGTAGTCCCAAAGATTAAAGTAAAAACTTTCCTGAGACATGATGCTGTTTGGGGTATTAGAATACTGAAAGGACAGGATATTTTAAAATTGGTTAAGAGTGGAATTTAATAATCCCTAAATATATCCTCTCCTGAAATATGGGAAATTCAGGTTGTATTATTTATGGTCAATCATTCTCTTTTTTATTCAGCAGAGCATGAGAAATATTTGGTCAGAGAGATGGGGCCAATGCCATCCTTTCGCTGTGAGCATTGCTCTTCAGCATTAATTTGATTATCACTGATATTAACTGCTGTTCACATTGCCATGTTTAGCATGCCATAAATTGTCAAATTGTACAACTCCGTACGTTTGGGGGAAGGTAATTATTAAAGGATGTCATTCTGTTATTTCCAACTCATTTGCTTGATTTTGCCATGTACCACAAACTATTATATAACCCTCTGTCAGTAAAAACTCTGTAACCTTCAGATTATAAATCAGATTATCAACATAAAAAACATTCTGATTTGCTTAATGCATTTATAGATTTGCTTAATGCATTTATAGATCTTGCCAAGAATCGTGGGTGATAAGAAAGACTCAGAGCTGGGTGTGGTGGTACACACCTGTAAGCCCAACTACCTGAGAGGCTGAGGCAGGAAGATTGTAATTTCAAGGCTAGCCTCAGCAACTTAGTAAAACCCTATCTCAAATAAATTTTTTTTTAAAAAAGAAGAAGAATGAAAAAAAAAAGTCTCAAGATGTAGCTCAGTGAGAGTGCTTGTTTAACATGTACAAGGCCATAGATTCAATCCCTAGTACTGGGGAGGGGGGCGGGAACCCTTTTGAACTAAGAAAAAAATCCACCAAATATACCAAGAAAATTATTGAAAACAAGATACAGTTCATTTCCTTATATGCTCTTTAGGTTGATAAGTGTGGTAATTTTCTGGGAGACATTGGAATGTTCATTGCATTAGCATAACATACAGTTTGGGTGTTCTACTTGGGCACCAGTGACTTGGTAAGGTATGTGGAAAGTGACATCCTAAAGCAGCTGCCAGTTCCAGTTCTGTAGTCCCCCTCTGAAGATGAACCTCCTGGTTTGGCAGTGCCGTTGTTAGGCCAAGCATGTTTGTCCCAACCCTCTGAATTCATGATGAACAGAATTGAAACACTGATCCAGATACGTATTTGGTTGGAATATGTGATGGGAGATAAGTCCAGATTAATCGAGACTGCTCCTACTTTTCTTTGTGTGAAAGGTAAAGGTCATTTTCCGGTCAATAGTGGTGTCCAAGGACATGGATTCTGGAGCCAGCCTATGTGAGTTTAAATCTGACCTTATCACTTTCTAGTTGCATGAATGCAACTTCATTTGTTTGTTGGGGCTCAGTTTCCTCATCAGTAGAATGGAATAATTAAGTACCTACCACAAAATGATGTAGTGAAGATTGTGATTATGTGTTTGTGAAACTACACAGCAGGTCCTGGAGCAGAGTGAGAAAGGTGAGTTTCCGTGCCCTTTCAGGATGAGTCAGCCACAGCTTCACTTAACCCCAGAACAACAGGGGACTGTCCTCAGCCCTTGCCTTTAGAGATTGCCAGTTGTGTTTTTCAGTTACCCACCAAAGATCACCACCTGGTTTTCTTTTTCTATAACATGTCTGTAACAGTTCATTCTTCCATTGCCCCCAACCTGCTCTAAAGGTTCTCCTTTCCCATATAATCATTCTTAAAGTCTTCCTGCTTTAGCATTCTGGCCTGCCTGCTATTCTTCAGACGCCTGAAGCGCATCTCTGCAGGGTCCTTGCATTTGATCTTGACTTTGCATAGCCACACGTAGCTTGGAGGCTCCCCCATTTGGATTTCTACTCCAGTATTCTCTCTTCAGAGGCCTTTCCTGACTTACTTCTCTATTATACACTCCACCGCCTACACTTTTGAAAATTTCTTTATAGCATTTATCATTATCTGACAGCATATAGTATGTTGTTCACTTACAGACTATTTTTAGCAGAAAATAAGCAGAACAACACTAGTATTTCCTTAGCTATTTTAATTAGTCATTGTTACTGGGAAAAACTGGTGTGTGGGTCCAGTTTTTTTTTTTTTTCCTGTTTTCCAAGATAGCCAAAAATCCAGATTTAATATGAAACCTAAATATTGGCAACTAGTTCCCCTTTTTTTTGTTGTTGTTGTTGTTGTTGTTTTTTAGAGAATTTTTTAATATTTATTTTGTAGCTTTTGGTGGACACAACATCTTTGTTCGTATGTGGTGCTGAGGATCGAACCCGGGCCGCATGCACGCCAGGCGAGCACGCTACCCCTTGAGCCACATCCCCAGCCCCACTAGTTCACTTTTTAATGAACATTGTCTAAGCTGGATTTGACGCACGGTCCACCAGCTGTTATCTTTTCTTCTTGAAAGCAGACTTTTTCACTTTTCTCTGTTTAACGAAAATAGAAAGTATTCTATAGACTAAGGAAAGTTGATTAGGGCTAAGTGTGTGTGTGTGTGCACGCGCGCGCTAAAATATATGTGTGAATATATGCACACACTTCTGAGCTAAGAATCTTAGCCTTTTGGGATAGTGGTGGTGGTTGTTGTTGATCTCTTGTATAGTCTGGATTTTAATCCTTTGTTAATTTTTATATGTAATAAATACGACCTATCAATTTTGTCTACTGTAGGCACATCTGACAGTACATTCCTTTGACTTAAAAAAAAATGTTTACGAAATCTTCCTCCTCCCAAGCTATTGAGGATATTTCCACCAGTTATTTCTGTTATCTCCAGTTATCATAGGTTGAGCATCCCTAATACAAAAATTCAAATACTGAACTTCCTGAACATTGGTGTTCAAAAATTTTTAAGTTTCAGAGCATTTCAGATTTCGACATTTCAGAGTGTAGATGCTCAACTGGTAAAGTCTATGTAAATATTACAAAATCTGAAAAAATAAAAATGAAAATACTTCTGGTCCCAAGCATTTCAATAAAGGGGTACTCAGCCTGTACTTCTAATCTAACAGCTGTGGCATTTAGGGGTTGACCTTTATATGGTAGTGAGATATGGATCCGACATAGTCTCCCTGTGATGAACTGGGTTTTACAGTACCATCTCCTTAATAAACCATCTAATTTCACACTAATTTGTGTTGTTAACCTCTCTTATGTCACAATTTGCCACATATGTAAGGATCTGCTTTGGGACCTTGGTTTCATTTCTAAAACAGCAGATAGACTTGGGCATCCTAGGTAGAAGTCTCCAGAAAGCACAGATACCAGAAATCCTTAGACACCTGCTTGAAAGCGGAAAGGACCTTTAAATACAGTCTTCTTCGTGTTCTCATCTTCACGTGAAGAATCTGAATTAATTACCCCAGGCTGCCTTTCCTTGCCAGGGTTAGAGCAGGTAGGTTTTCAACCTCACATTCTATTCCTACCTGTCATGGTGGGTGGGTTTCTAGTTAACTTTTTTTCTTTTTTTGAACCTTGTTTATGAGTAACTCTTCTGTTATTCAGGCTATTTGTTTGTTTGTGTTTTTTTTTTTAACTATTGGCTGTGGATGTTTTATATTTTTCTCTCCTTCCTTCCAATAAGTAAGGTGGTTTTCTAGGAAACTGGAAATCAAGTCAGGCGAGAGAGAAATGGTGACGAGAGTATCCTCTTAATGCTCCATATTTTAATGTGTCCCCTCAAATCAGTCTTTCCTATATGCAGTGCCAGGGTGTTTTCTCTGTGAGAACTTCACACTTGGACCATCTGTCTCTCCCCTGCCTCATATCTGTTTGAGTGGACAGAAAAAAAAATTACGTGAAACAGAAAGAATGAATGACTTTTGGGGTGTTTTGTGAAACAATTCAACACTTGGTACTTATTTCTGCATTTTCTTCCTAAGTGGGGACCAAGCCTTACTTGCTCTAATACATATTATCTTGTTTGGCTTAGATGCCATTTAGGTTTATAAATGTGTTGATTCATGAAGAACTTTAATGAAAACAGCATCCTGAAGCAGAAAGTCAGAGATGAGAAGGAAGGGGCCTTGGTGGTGTTCCATTGCTATTTGGGTGAGGAGAGAAGGCAGTCAGCCAGCCAGTCTGGTCTGGATGGTGTGTTCTGAGGTCACCGGCCTCTCAGCAGTGCACGACAAAGGATGCTTTCTTCCACAATTCCAGAGTAAAGTGTGACCAAAGCAACCTCACCCAGGGCAGTCTCTGCTTGTGTCTAGGAACCCTGAGCTGAGCTGACCTTATCCTCCACCTCATTCCTGCCTGAGAGCTTGGAGGTCCTGACCACCATCAACAAGGAGTGAGGCCCTTGGAAATGTAGCACAAGGATGGAGTTTTCCAGATCCTTATCTTCAAAACCGTGCAACTGTGTGAATGTGTAGCCAGGCCTTTGGGGAGAGCGACTGTGAGATGGGAAGATAATCTGCTTAGCCTTTCCCCAGGCTGAGGAACTTTGGCTGAGGACATGCTCTTTAGTCTCCTCTGTGCTGGGACCTGCTTCTGAAATGGTAGCTGTCATTTAGAAGCAATTTGAAGTCCTTCGATGAAATAATAATGCATGGCATTTATGAGTAGAAAAAAAATTTTTTTTTAACTAAGAGGTTCTGAGACCATCTGGGCCTTGTAATGTGTTAATCTTCATCTTCTCACTCAGTCTCCTACCTCTTTTTAAAATTTCCACGGTAAAAATGGGCAAATTGACTCAACACATCTATCAAACAACCTTCCTGTTTAGTCAGTGGGTTGGCTAAGTATATCTAAGAGTCAAGTAGCTTCTAGAGTTGATGCGGGGTTTTCATGCTTCTGTAATGAGGAACATACATCAAATGTTGTTTAAAAAATGATTAATAAGAATAAGCTGTTTTTCTTTGGTCCACATTTCATAAAATCTGTCTCAAAACTGATAACAGAATTTTCCTCCCCACCAAAGCCTCACAGAATTCTAGAGGACGGCTATTTTCATTTGTAAAGAGTATTTCTTTGTCCTTTTGTAAAATGGGAAACTGTTCCTGGTTATGGATTGAAGAGGTTTTCAAACACTCGTCCGTCTGATGTGAAGGCACGTTCTCTTTCACTAAGCAATGTGCCCTTCTGTCACAGAGGTTAGAGATGAGAAATTATTGAAATCACATGAATGGGCCTTCCTGTGCTGTGTCGATGGCACAGGCCGAGTGTCTCTGGCTTCTGTTGGACACATTGACACTCAGTGTGTTTCCACAAGCACTTTGAGAACAAATCAATACCTTAGACAGTAATACATTTTAGAAAGAGACTTCTCACATAAAGCAATGCAGGTTACATCTTAAGAATTTGATTGGCTTAAAATAATCAAATAATTTGTGCCAGGGCACCCTGCTCTCTGACAAGAGACAAGTCATTGCCACCTGAGTGCTAAGCTTGGCTCTTGTAAGGAGAAAACACTGTGTTTGAGGATACACGCCCCTGCCCCAGTACTTTTTAAATCTATACCTGCCTTTTTCCATTTTTGGCTCTTGAGAGGACCACTTCCATAATTACACCTTTAAATGTACATAGAACACAAAAAGCAGAATTCTATAAAGGTCCTGTATCAGGTAAACCGAGCTGATACAGTTCTACTCGTATTTTTATTGGATGCAAATGTCTTTTCAAGAAAATCTTCCTATTTGTGGGCTTTTCCATATTACACTTCATCCTAACAATGAAGACAATAAGTTTTTTATTTTCTTTAAGATGCATCTCAGGATGTAAGAAGTGTCATCAACAGATCATTAACGATAGACACCTAAAGAATTTGAGATTGTGGGTTATTTGATGTGGGAAAAGAAATGAGAAATTAGAGAAGTTAAAGACATTGCCAAATTGATATTCTTAGTGAAGTGTGTGTGTGTGTGTGTGTATGTGTGTATGTGTATAGTTATGTAGAACACATATTTGTGTCCTTAACTCTAATAATATATATGTACTCTCTCTCACACACACAAGCATTTAAATTACAGGGATTAGAGCTATCAGTTGAGCTACTACTGATTTAATTTTCCAACTGGTAATGCAAGTGAAGAATTCAAAGTGGGAGTTTTTGTTATATTTTTAATGGCAAAGGAAGAATTAGATATGCTAATTAGCCAGAGAGTGGCCTTTACGTTTGTTTAAGGAAAAGGAATTAAAGTGCCAATAAATAGTGGACAGCAATGTATATTTGGAGGAAAAGCACGGTAATCATTTATAATGCAAGCATCTATGTTGGCCTGGGAAGTTTGGAGAGCAATAAATGATTGAAAGACAAAGCTATAGCAAGTATAAATAAGTCATGATGGGAGAAAGAGTTTGGAAACTGAATCATCATAAGGAAACACATTGCCTGTCCACACGTGTCTCATATCCAAAGCTCGTGTTCAAACTTTATTGTCCTACAATCAGTATTTGGAAAGCCATTGAACCAGGGGAAAGTAACTTTTAATTCCTCAGAAAAATCAGCATTTTCTTTTTTTAAAATGTAGATGACTTCAGCGTTCCTTCTATCCTAGAGGCCATGGTGATTCTTGCCAAGGTAATAAAGCACTTGCTTTATGATTCTTTGGAAGTGTTTCTGAAAGGAAAATCAAGATTGTTTTATTCACTGTTAAAATGGCCTTTCTAGGTGTTTTAAATTCATCGAGGATACCATCAGCAGCATCATCGTTACTGTTAACATAATTATCATCACCACTAGATGGTGCATGGGGAATTGGGGGCCCTGAATGTTATAGAATTCATTCTCCTGTCTGCTATCACTAATTGGCTGTTAGGGGAATTTAGAAATATATCAGAGGGTGGAGGAAGGGGGATGGTAACATTTGGTGGACTCTTCTTGATTAAAATTATCCTGAAGAGAGGGTAGTGGAGATAGGCATAGCATAAGAGGAGGTCTTCCACATTCACATCTTTAAATATACATGGAATGTTAAAGTCGATTTTATAAATATCCACTTTTGGAAGCAAATATTCCTTAAATCAGAATCTGAAAAGGCCTCTGGTGTTCTGATGGAGCTGGGTTCTTCAAAATCCCTTATTAAACATGACAATCTGCCTTAACCTGGGTCCCCAGCAGGTCTGCATGTGCAAAGTTGCCTGAATTGAAGCCCTGGCTAGAGTCCTGGCCTGTCCCTACGGTGCAGCTGACCCAGAAACATCAGAAACAAAATCAAGCTTCTTGATTTGACAGGTGTCATCTTCTAGGACCATCACTTCCTGATTTCTTCTTTCTTCCAGTGATTTTGATAGACTTCAGGAAGTCTCTGCTGTCAGAAAATGTGCTGGCTTTTAGCCTCATGTATGATACCTCGTGTCTGACTTCCTCTAGGTTGAAAACCTAAGTGGAAGGAATTATGACTGGTTGTATTAAAGTAGTAATTGGGCAAAAACAGCTCATACATCTGTTTCTGAGAAATTCACTTTGATTATTATGTCCCTCCCTATTTCTCCTTCTGCTTTATGTTTTTTAAAATGTGCTATAATAGTTCATGTAAGGATTTGCCATTTCTCCTTTGTCTTTCTAATCCTAATGCCTAACAAAGGGCCTGGTACACAGAACATATTGAAAGTGAAACAGTCAAGGAAATGAAAGCAAGAGTGAACATGATCTTTTGAACATGATCTTTTACAAGACCTTTTACAAGAATAATTTGAAGACTGAAATAATTGATTGATATCCATATACATAATAGGTAATAGTGTTGATGTAAAAATATCAGGATAGAGCAAAGGCACAGAGTGTTAATGAGTGAAACTGATAGTATCAGGAAATATCTAGCATGGTGAAGAGAACTTGGTGCCTTGGGATGCTGTGTCAGTCTTCTGATTAGACAAAATTGGGATATGAACTGCTTTTTCTGTGAGGTTGAGTGAGTAGAAGAACAGTGGTGAATTTTTGAGAAGACAAAGTTCTTTTTAAGTATCTAATTGCAATGGGCTAGCAAAGGCCTATTCTCTCTTTTAAAGTATTTTTTTATTGTAGTTGGACACAATACCTTTATTTTATTTATTTTTACATGGTGCTGAGGATTGAACCCAGGGCCTCGAATGTGCTAGGCGAGCACTCTACCACTGTGCCACAACCCCAGCCCCAAAGGGGCCTGTTCTTTTGACTTGAGAATATTAGGTGTATCCTAAGGTCTTTAACCTCACAAAGACGTTTCTATTTTGAAAAGACTGAGACTTATCTAAACACCCACAGCAAAAAATGCATTTACTTTTGGGCTCTTATTAGCCAAAACATGTAACAAACACATCGAATCCAAATGACACACCTAGAGAATAAAATGGGCCCCATGAAAACATGTTGAGATCTAATTGTGGCAAAATGTGTAATATATGGTTTAATCAGGTGACTACCTGGGGGTCAGTGAAGTGGAACAATTTGGTGGACACATATAACTCAGAAATGTCCAGCTTCATTTTAATTAGTAACATTAATTCAGACATGGAAGTCTCATATCTGTGGCTTTCTAATGGATTAAAAGTGGGTATATGCTCTTCAGGTTTTAACATCCAGCCCAACAACTGCATAGACTCCAAAGCTATATACACTTGATAAATTTGTGTTGGTTTGTTGAAAAGGGGACAGGGAAGGACATATGGGTTATAAAGAAGCCTTGCTCCCTCTTATGTGGAAAAGAGAGGGCTTGCTTGTAGGGGAGCTGCGTGTGAGAGTCATGGGGATCCATTATCCATATCTGCTGAAGGGCTGTCAGATATGGAGTAAATTTAGAGACCTACTTGTCCCTTTAACTATTCATCACTGTTGATTGGCTCCGGTGGCAGGCAGCAGTATTTTTAGAGAAGCGAATGATATGGAATTTCTTCATGTACAGAACATTAGCTGATCCCATTACTCAAAGCTACTCAAAAAGTCATAGCTGACACTTGACGGAGCTGCAGAGGAAAAACAATAGACCGAAGAAACAAAATACTGAAATATGTGATGGAAATACAGGTAGATTCAACTTACTCATCACCACTATTAATCCAGTTTGATACTGTTCCGGTTTGCCCGTGGTAATAAAAATATAATTTTCATAGGAATCGATTTCATGCATGTCTCTTTGCCCTATCGTAGAGTGAAAAATTGGCTGATTTTTCACATCTTGTACCACCTTCCTTTGAAATATATCTGACATTTGTGCTTTGACAATTGGTATATGAAGACGAAGCATGAAGTACTTTTTTTCTCTGTAGCAGCTAGCAAGGTCCTATCTCAGTTTTCAAATGATAAATGCAGGAAAACAGCAAATAATTTTTAAATGGCCATAATCCTGTTGAGTGGTATTAGTAATTTCTATGACCAAATCCTTCTTACTTAATACTATAAATGAATGTATTTGAATTGCTATTTTATTTTTAGTGGTAGATGGACACAATACCTTTGTATTTATTTTTATGCAGTGCTGAGGATTGAACCCAGAGCCTCACCCATGTGAGGCAAGCGCTGTACCACTGAACTACAACCCCAGCCCTTGAATTGCTTTTTTATAGGAATTTTAGACTACAGAAATGAACAGAGCATCCTTTAGAAGATCAAAAGATCACTTTTGGTAAATGGCGAGGTCTTATTTCAAGTAGATCCTCTCTAGCACTCTTGGCTTTGACTTTGTGTTTGAAATCTAGTGATCATTCAGATATGGGGAGTGTGAGACTAACCAAAAACTCACAGAAATCCAGAGTCCTAGCTCTGTGGCTGGGTAAGATGACCACTTTGGCTGAATAAATGTCTTTTCTTGGCCAATACATGTGACTGCTTGCTATAACCCACAGTTGTTTTCCAGGCTGTGGAGCAAGAGTGATTGGTGAGTCTGGGGCAGTAGGTTGGATGTCCAGTGTGGTCCCTTTGCTTTTTAAAATCAGTGAGGGAAGAGATCCTGTGCTCCTCCTTACCATCAGGATCAGTCCAAAGAACCTTTTAAGAAAACATCAGTGAGGGGACGTGTATCTTTGAAAAATTCTTCAGTTAGTTGTTTCTCAGTGGGAGAAGTACAGTCAGCATCATAACAGAATAAGTTATTCACGTAACCAACACACTTACAGCACTTACTGTATGGCAGATGTTACTCTGAATTCTTTACAGATATTAACTCCTTATATCTACATGGTAGTCATGCAGTGTAAATTCTGTCATTTTAAAGATAAAAACACATAGTTGAATCACTTGCCCAGGTTCACACGGCTACTAATGCCCGTACTGGATTTGGAGGCATCTGGCTTTAGCACGCATGCTCAAGCCACCACTCAAGCCACCATGCTGCTTCTGAGTGACACAAAGCAACAATTTGTAAATCACACTGACAAGCAGTGGTAAAATGTCCCTCTCACCTAAAATTTTCAGCCCTCTCCATTGTATCTCTCTAGTCCCATAATCTTTAATTGAGGTCTTTGAGAGGTTTTGTTGAATACCAAGTGCGTTGGACTTTAGAAGAACTGGCTTTGAACTGTGACATTTATTAGCTGTGTGACTTTGGAAGAGTTACCTTTCTGAGTCATTTTCTTTTAAATGGGCATAACTGCATAAAGCCTATTGAAATCACCAAAGTCAAAATGCTCTAGAAACTGAAAAGTGCTGTGGAAATTGGTGAGGTGTCAGAGAGACCAGTGGTTCTCCAGTGACAAGAATGCCCCCCCCAGGGCCTGTCCACCGCCCGCCCCCCCAACCTTGTGGCTTTCCTGCCTTCTCTGCAGCCAACCAGAGACCACTCCTACAGACCTGGGCCTAACTAGGAGTTAAGCATACATGTGGCCTCTTACACCATTTGTTTTCCTACTTAGTATTCGTGATGAAAACAAAATCCACTTACATGACGATATCATGACATGAACATGATCCTTGTTCACATTCAAAGGGAGCAATGGAGTTTGTATTCCAGGTGATAAATAACACATTTCCCCAAGTATTTTTAAAGTGTATGACTCTCCAGAGAGGGTACCTTTGCATGACTCTGCCACTGACCCTGAGCCACGTGATACTGAACTTCTAAAGTGTCAGGCTTAGGTTGAATGGTATTCATCTGAGCTTCTGGTTCTGATCTTGTAAAAGCTAACTCATGCATGCACAACATGATAGACCATGTCACGCCTCACAGCCTTTTTCTGTGCTCTTCTTTTATACATTTTTTATAAGGCAGAATGTATTCAAAGCCTTCTGCCTCCAAAGGCATTTTACTCTAATGGTTGTGTAGAAGTGTTGATCCTCTACTTCTGTGTTTTTGGAAAACAAAAGGGTAATCAGAAGCAATTTAATTTGCTCTACAAATAGTAATTAAAAGCTATTTTTTAAGTTTTGCAAAAGTATAAGCATGTCTATGAATTAAATAAGGCCCTTTATCAAGCCTGATTTGCACAGCAAAGGTGATAGATAGGTTGTAGTAGTGCCAAGGCTGAGGGCTCCTTACTCATCATGTGATAAATTAAGTTCATTTAAATGTGTTTACTCTTAATCCCTGTTCTTTATAGTACTAATCCAAAATCCAGCATACTATTTTTAAGATATTGGCCTGCACCAGATTCTTATTTTTATTTTAAGTGGCATGCCTCTAAACCATATTCTTATCTTTTGTTTCCAAAATTTTGAGTAAAAATACTCAGATATGTCACTTTTGTTTTTTAAAAAATTAGTAAGTAGTTCTTAATGTCCCCAGTTGGCAGAGGAAAAAAAAATCTGAGGAACAGCAGCCTCAGATTTATGCATAAGATTATAGCTAGTTAACAGAAAAAAGCTAAAGTTAGTAACCTTCAGTTTCTTGGCCGTGGATTTTTCCCTACCTATTCAACAGCCTCTCGTTTGGATGTCCAAGAGAAATGTTAAACCAGATAAATGTCTTCGCTCATTCCGCACAAGGATGAGAGAATCAAAAGCCTGTAATGTTATTTTACAGCTCGGGAGTCGCTTTTCATGTCCTTGAATCATTTGAGCAGGAGACAAGGAGGTGGGCAAACCCTAGTTCTATTTTGGTCCTGACCAATGACTGGCCATATGACCTTTCACAAGTCACTTAACTCCTCTGTCATTCTCTATGAAATGAGGATGGAGGAGCCCTGCTCCCCTGCCTGTCTCAGACAGTGACTTCATCAGGAAAGGTGAGTGGAGATGCTCAGACAGATTGGCCTGCTTAAGGCACTTTCCCAGGCCACCATCTGATTGGCCAGATGCATGCATGCGGCTGAAACTAGATGAGGACTAATGATCGTCCAACAAGAAGTTGCACCAGAAAAGCAGTGTCACCTGACCTTTGTCTCTTTCAGTCTCCCTCAAGATGTGATGGTCCAGATGTGTGATTTTTTTTTCACCCCTTAAACATTTGGTTTCTTGAATAAATTTGAACAGACTAATTGAAGAGTTTGCTGAAATAGAGCAATGAATTAAGTCGGTGACATTCAGTACATATGCTTTCTGAAAGTCAGATTTGACTTACTTATAATCCTTTTTCTTAAGGAATAGTAGATGTCAACCAGCCACCTCAGAAGAAGCTGGGGAATTTCTTACAATTCAGGATAGCAGACCTAATTTCTGATTAAAAACGTGAGTAGCACTCTTTCCATGGACGACCTTTTCATGGTGTTTTTAAATAAATATTTTAAAGAGAAAAAATTGTATTACAGTAGCATAGCCCACCCACTAATAAGTTATTCCATCAATTCCAGGACAAATGTCTTGTTCAAAGTGTCATTTTTGTACTACAAATCTTTAGTTCCTTTTTATTAACAAAGGTGCTTTTTAAATTTTACATTTAAAAATCTTTTATAAATTATTTTTAAGATCCAAAATTTCCCCCCAAATGGATAAAGAATACATGAAAGAAGAAATGGAGCACAAACATATACACAAAAAACTCACCCTACAATGACCACAGGGGATTAGAAGACTATAAGAGTTGAGAGATGGATATTTCTAGGTTCAAATCTTTACTTCCACTACTTACTTGGCCATTAAGAGTTCTCCTCTTCCTCTTTGTTTACTAAGGTGTTATTTGTATATACTAGGATTCTCCATTTTATTTGTGCAGTTTGGTGAATTTTGATAATTATATATAATTATGCATCCTCCACCATAAGCCGTGCTTTGTGTATTCACTTTCCAGCAGTTAATTTTCCTCTCTTTAAGGCAGGTCCAGTGCTACTTCTGCAGATACTAGAAGAGGTTCATTTGTGCCATAAAATGTTCTTTGAGCACCTCTTGTGTGTCAGACATGTTTGACAGGTGCAGGGGATACTTATCCATCTTTAAGGAGTTTGTGCACCAGGAAGTACAGGTGTTTGCTAACAAAGGGGTGCATATTTAGCTACTAATATACGCATTGGCAAAGAAAAGGATACCCTACTTATTAGTACCAAGGAGCAAATATTCTTTGGACAGTTGTAAGATTGCCCACATTTTTAAGGCTTCTTCCCCCAAGAAGCAAAATAAAAAGCTCTGCTGATTTTTGCTCCATGTTCCAACAGGTTTTCATTTCAGCTGTTTTCTGTCATTGGTGGGCAGCAAAAAATTTACCAAGAGAATATCAGACTTCCATCATATTATTTAGAGACATGCCCGACCACATCATCTTTGAAATTGAAATTCTGGCAGAAACCAGACATCTCCAAAGACTCACCTGGAAGTCCCAGTTTCCGCTCTGGGAGCCCTATTGCTCTTCAAAAATTTTTCAGATCAGAAAGGCGACATATGGCTGGGAAACTCTGCAAGAGCCTTTGCTCTCACCTCGCTGTATCTGGGGGGGCTCTTGATTTGTTCTCTACCTTGCCTGTCCCTCCGCATCCTTTATAACCCTTCCGTGCTGTGGCTGGTTGGGGCCCTTGATTTCCTAGATTACTACTTGGAACCAGAAAAGGGCCATAGTAAGACCTATAGAAGCACTAGAGGCAGCGCCGAGGCTCTTACAAACACTTCCTGGGTGCTCCTGCCTGGAGCTTGCAGTCCTTGAAGGGCAGAATTACTGCAGGTGCAGCTTGAGCAGCGCTCAGATTGGCCTCTCAAATCAACAGCTTTTCAGTGCGTCCATTTGCAGAGGCTCCGAGAGCTTGCAGGTAGGTGTGCTGCCTGCAAATGAGCTCAGTGTCTATAGTTTCTGTTACTTAGGCCCCAGGCATGTTTCTGCCGGGGACAGAAACCACTAACTTGGACTTGCATCTGGCCTGAGAAGTTTATAGGTCTATATGATTGGACTTTTCAACTATGTGCTGTTTTGCAAATTTAGAAATAATAAAATTCCCGCCAATTTCCAGGCAGAGAAAACCAATTTCTTCCTTGATGGGTCCAATTACATGGTTGATATAAAATTTTAAGACCGATCTTAGTGTTTTCTGAGGCTAGCCACTCTCTGTGGGCTTGTGAATAAAGAGCACATATAAGATGTTAGAGTATTTGTAGGTTTGGACTATTTGCATGAAAGGAATTAGGGACATTCTTCTAATGTGGAACAATTAAGCAGCATTTTCTAATTTGTGGTACTCTTCTGGCCTCCTTCCCTCTTGTCTGCTGTCCCTGCCCCGCCTTCTGTCTTGGTTTTTCTCTTCTTATCTCAACAGATATTTGTGGTCCTGACACATGTTGGGCACCATATTACACTCAGGATAAAATGATGGACAGAAACAGAAGGGGTCCATGCTCTTTGGGAGCTTATGGTCCAATAGAGGTGCAATTTTGTGATTATAATCACAAAAATACACACGAATTATAAATTCTCATTCATGCAATGGAGAAAACTTGCCTTTTGAGGCTAAAGTCTTTCCTTGCTGTCTTTTGAGTTTTCATTTGTGGTAAATGGTTTTGCCACATGTCTCCTTAATGAAGGTTGCCTCAGCTGCACTTCTTGCAGACACTATCTTTAGGGAGGTCTTACTCTGAATATACAGAGCCCTGCATGCTGAGAGAAAAGCTCTGGTGATCAGGGAGAGTGGAGACGGTAAAAATGCCTTTAATGGAGGAAACTTACTCAGGGACAGGCTCAGTACAGACTGATGAGCGCACTTTATCTTGTCTACATTTGCCAGATAACTGGGTAACTAGAATAATGGCAAAACATGAGTCCATCTTAAGGGATCTGGAATAGTCCAGATCCAGGTAAGTTACTCTAATTAAGGCATCCCTGGCAACTGCCTTGATTTCTGTCCTGCCTCCTGTTGTATTTTCAAGAAGCCACTGAATGAAACATTGTTAAAATGCAGAGCACTATTCAGCATTTGGAGCTGTGTTCTTTGAAAATGGATCTCTGCTGCAAGGCCTTGACTGTATCCCTGGATCCTTTGTGAATGTGACATCCTGTCATTCCCAATACCGTGCAGAGACCTTGCTTTTCAGCCTAACTCTCAGTTCCCCTTTCTTTTCCAAGAAATGTGACAACCATTAGAAAGGTCTAAACCTCTTACAATCAGTTTAGTAACCAAGGACATCTGCTTTACGTAGACGGAGAGAAATAAAGAAGGTTTCCATGATGTTCAGAAATCATCCAAGTCAGAAAATATAATGGTAAAGCCAGTGGACTGTTTCACTGGTTTCCAACCAACTGTACCCTTCAAGCAGTGACTACAGAAAGCCACTGTTTCCTTAATCCAAAATGTGTTTCCAGAAAGTTGTCCTTATATGACTAGTGTTCCAAGACAATTCCTAAATTGATAAATTATAGGCAGGATTTGAGCCCTCTTTTCTTTTCCTTCACTGGGGTGATGGCCAGCATCTCTTTGAGTGGGTTGTTCTTCCTGCTGAGGAGGGTGTAAGCCACCTGAAAAATTAAAGTCTAAAATAATTATTTAGTTAAGAACATAAGACAAGGATTCTGAAATATATTTCCAAAGTGGAGCCTCTGATAGGTTTAGTCCACATGGGTGCTGGCACTAGACAAAGAAAAGATGTCTCCTGTGGTTTATTTAAGGGTGTTTATCAAAGGCAGGGATAAGGTTTCAAGAGTGGAGTCTTGCTTTGTGATATCTTGCAGTCAGCAGGTTGATTGGCATCTTGGCAGGTCACATTCATCTCGGGTGCTGTGTGGGACATGTCAGAGCAGGATAGAAACTCACACTGTCCCTGGGCAATTGACAGAGAAAGTGTCCACTGGTCATTCCCAGACACAAGCTGTTTCTATCCACTAGGCTTCAATGCGTGGTGACCCACATGCAACCCATGGAATCCTCGTGACAGTTCCTCTTAGATTTAGTCTTTAAAACTAAAGGAAATGGCTCTTTAAAACAAAGTCATGTCTCATGGCACATCTTTAGAGTCTCATTTAAATATATCAAGTATTTATTGACTAAAAATGTTTAATCTCCAGGAAACTTGAAATTCTAGGCAAAACCAAAATTATTTTAGAGTTTATAAATTTCTGCTGTTAAGGTTAATAGCTGATCTATAGGAGTATGTCAGGACACCAGGTCCCAGGAGAGGTGGGGACAAGGGACCATGGGAAGCTTCCTGAAGGAGTAGGGAGAGCATGTGTTCTAAGATGTGATGTTGTTACATCAGGAATCAGGTTTTTATAGTTCTGAATATCAGTTGTGTCTTAGTCTGATTTCTGCTGATAGAATACTACCTACTGGGTGATTTATCAAGGGGGAAGTTCTAGAGGCTGGAAAGTCCAAGACTGTGATGCTGGCATCTGATGAGGGCCATTGTGCTGCTACAACTTGGTAGAGTGGTGAAGCATATGCATGGGAGATGGGAAAACAGGGCCTTTTAATGACAAGGCCACGCACTCCTGCAGCAATGGCATTAACCCTATCATGAGGGTATATCTAGGACCCGATTCAGCCCTTAGGATCCACCTCTTGATACTCTTGCATTGGGAATTAAGTTTCACCCTGAGTTTTAGAAGGAGCATTTAAACCATAGTAGTCTCTCAAGTGTCAGGAAAAAAAGAAGAAAAATAAGGACAGATAAACGTGGTCCCTGGAGTTTCCCAGTCTTTCCCCCATCTCCTAGCTCCCCAATTGGCAGATCCAAGCAGTTATACCTGTGAGGGGAGGGGTATTTTCAACAACCAGAAAGATTCATGGTCTCTGAAGGGTCCCTTGTTTACAAGGACATTCTAAAAGGTACGTGACATAGGCACCTTCTGTGGCCACAGACCGCAGCCTTCATGAATCATGCTTTCTAGCTTCAAACCTTTTCTGATTATCCCTTTGCAGTGATCATTTTTGACACTGTTCCATTCCTTTCCTTTAGCCACTATAAAATCCATCCTGCATCAGACACGAAAAAGGAGTTAAGAGTAATGGGCCCAAGGAAACGGCTGCCTCTGCTCTGATGCCGTGCACAGCGTTGTGCGGAGAGCCCAAGCCTGACAGGTCGTGATGGGTGGTGAAGATCTAGTGTTTGGTGATAATACTTTGTCACATCCATAAGTCCCTGTATGGAGCACTGTGTTGGGGCAGTTCCTTAAGAGTATGGTCCGGTCCTTTGCAGGAAGGAAGCAGCCTCTGCTGTTGCACAGCACAGAGCCGTTGCTCTCCAGTGCCCAGCACAGTGAGATCTCCACCTGCTGGCTAAGTCTCAAGACAAGGAGAGTCTTACAAAGCTAATAAGTGCAGAAGCAGCAAGACCCGCGTCTTTCCCGCTATCTTCTCACTCACTCTCAGTACCAGAAGAGTAGACGGTTGTTTGCATACATGCCCTTAATATCGTTCTGCTTATTGCTCTTGATGACTTTCCTGTGAAATGAGATTACTTTCAACTGTTCTTATGTCCGTTCAAGTAGAGGATAGTATCACTTGGCTTCTTTATACCTAACAAAGATGGAAATGGGGGTGGGATAAAGGTTGCTCCATTCAAAATAACTTGTCATACAAATAGGCATGTAATCCATTTCACATTTTTCATATCTACCAGAAACCGATTTAGCACTTAAAAATGTGACATTGGACAGCAGTCTTTGAAAGTTTCCAAAAATTAGTGACCAGATGTGTCAGGCGAATAGGAAGCTTAACAGAGCATTGGTAATTCATTTATTCATTCATTTGTCCCACTTGTATCTATTGAGTGCCGGCTGTATACATAAGTTCTGGGTATACAGGGGTACATGCAACACTCATGATCCGTGGTCTTATGGAACTTATAGTCTATAATATGAAACTTCAAAAGATGCTTGAAAATGGAAAATCCCTTTTGATACGTGTTCATAAATTCTTCTAATTACTTTCAATAGCTTGTGGATAACATATTTCACTGTAATTCTCATTATTTTTAAGAGCAGGATTGTTTCTTACTAGTCAAGATGAGGGAGAGAAACACTCACTGAAATTCTTTCTTAGAGCAACACGTAGATCTGAAATAGGCAGAATTTTCCCCTTATGGTGTGACAGTGTTTTACTAGTTACTTCAATCTACATGACTTCCTTTCTAATGGGAACCACTTAACTGGACCATTAAGTATGATGGTTTCAGGTTCAACAGGCTCTCTTTTGAAATTGACCTGATCAGTGGTAGAAATAGCCAAGAACTTAAGATAAATACAGTGTGAGGACCTCTGGGCTCCAGCCGAGAGCCTATCATTACACGGCAGGTGCCACACAAACCCTGCTCTGGGCACTCTCACACCCAAGCTCAGGGAGGGAAAGAATGGGCATCTCTCTTGGTGGCTGTAAAATTAATTTCCTTGGACATAAATCTAAGCTTGTGTGAGCCAGGAGTCAGGATTATTCAATGACCTTTGTTAGTTGTAACGTGGCCATCAGGGAGAAGGCCCTGAGTAGGATACATCGATAAAGAGATCAAGTAGGAGATGGATAATTGTGGCAAAAAAAAAAAAAATGAAGATTTTACAAAAGCAACCCAGTGGCTTGGAGAGAATAACTCCACCTTCACAACTAAATTTTGAAAATACTCCTCCCATGAGGGACCATGCCCCTCCCTTGGCTCCCTTTTAAGATGAACCGATGATCTATTACCTAATAACTTGCTTTCTTCATTTTAAGTTCCCCCCAAATGGCCCAGTGGTCTAGAGTCAATGCTGTTAAAGTCGTGATGGTCACATTAGTCACACTGCTGTCACCTCTCAGTTTGGCTCCCCAGCTCTTTACTTTGTCACTACAGCCTTAAATCCCTGCTGCCCCCATTAAAGTGTCTGCTTGTCTCCTAAAGCTCATTTATACGGTTTGTTTTTGATGTCTTCCTTGGCAACTTAATTTATACGTCTGCCATTTTTCAAACAGAGTAATACTCTGCGCTTCTCTAAATTTCCTGTTTTTTAAAATCTCAGCCTTTGGGTTCGTGTGGCTTGAACCAATGTAAACCATTCATCTTATTCCTCTGTCAACACACTTCTAATTTTCAGTATATTTCCTCAAATTTTCTCTCCATCACTCAGGGGAAAAGATCTTTCTGTTCCTTTGACATAAAATATTAAATTCTGAAACTATGGTGGCTTGAGCTACTCTACACCTCCTTTGAGTACCCATCCAAATCGTTCTGTCTGGAGAACAGTGACCAGCTAAGGACCACTCAATTATAATGACTAGTATCAGAAGAGAGCAGCATCTGTACCTCTCCTTGGTGTCTAATTGTTTAATCTATTTTTTTTAATCTTCCATCATCTCTTGCAGCTTTTTCTTTAATAACCAAGGAATCGTGAATCCTGATGGAATTGTATGCCACCTCTATATCTGTTAAGCATTTCATTTTCCCTCACATATGTGTATTCTTATGCTTTTAGATGTCCCAGATGGACTAGTATGCCTACATACTACAAAGAAGACTGTAATACTGAACAAACTAGGAGTAAGGGAGGAGCTCCACAATCTCCAGAAAATTTCAAGACAGCATTATACATCCATGTACACATACATATGTGTGTGTTTATTTACAACTTTCTCAAAATAGAAATTTCACCTTTTCAACACTCTTCTAAAAAGGCAGACATTGTCAACGTGTGTTTTAAAAATGCCTTTCTCTTGGTTAACTCTAGTTGTGGCCAATTAGTGTTATTCACAGAGCTGTGTCCAGAGCGATGCTATTGATATCCAAATGTGTTAGAGAATAGAATAAAGCAGTTATATCTGTGGGTGACGAGTGGACTCTTCAGGAATTGGTTAATTTCATAATGCGCACGTTTAGTAGCTTCATTTCCTACTGCCCTGCAATAATCTGAGCACTTACGTCATGTTTTATTACGTGTCGTGGGGAACATGCTTGTTTTTCAGTCATTCATATTTTCAGGCAGTCATTCCTCCAGGCATTAGCTTTATGCCCATTTTATTACAGCTCAGAATTTTCCTAATGCTAAACAACTAGAGACAAAATATCTCACAAGTTTGCTGAGGAGGGAGGAGCTGGTATCTACCATGTTGGCACAGGCTGCCCCTCCTCATGCCCAGGGTAGAAGTTTCATTTATTTAACCTAATGTCCCAAACCACCTCATTCTTCTTTTAAAACATTTACCACTCTCCCCTTCATGTTAGAAGTATCGTGAGAAGAAGTGTGTGTGTGTGTGTGTAATACACATTTGTATTAACGACCCTCTGTTCTGAAGTATAAATGTTTTTCATATTTCTAACCAGATCAGATATTTTTGAGAGCATAGTCTGTTTATTTTTTGTTTCCCGTAACACCTCTGGCATAATCTCTTAAAAAATATATATGCTAAAGCAGTAGTTGTTGGATGGATGAATATTACCGAAACCTAACCCATTATTCACTAACTGTCAACCTTCTTTTTCTACTCTGCCTTTTCACTCTCAGTTTATACACAGCTTGATGCTGGAACTTTTTACTACAGTTTATGCACAACCAGATGTAGAGAAAGGTGATCCATCCAGTGTTAGAATTATGAGGAGCCCCCAGAAGTGGATTTCAGTGCATTTGCTTATTAACCAAGCAATACTCATTAGAGCATCCAAGATGAATTCAGCTGTTGTTGCTTAGAGGTTGTAGTTTTTTATCCAAAATATACTGTGGAATTACTTGCGTCAAATTCTGCAGACCCACTGAAGACACTTCAAAATAAGACAGCTGCAAAGTTGAATATTTGGCCTCTTCAAAACACTTAGCAGGATAGTAATTGAGTTGGGGATGGGATGGGATGCCCTTACAAGCCTAACAACATGGAGGCGGTTTCAGAGATCACTGTGCCCTGAAACATATGTCACAAGGAAGCTAGTTCTCTTGTGCTTAGTTTCATGGAAACTAAAATGCAAGAGGACCCCAGGGTTCCTTAAGGTCATTGTGTTTTGAGTAACAAGAGAAAAGATGTCATGGTTTTTTTGTAGGACTTTGCTGCCCACTTTTAAGCTCTGGGGTTTATCATTCTTATTGAGAAAAGGTTCAGGTTAGCTGTTGTGGTTGCCCTGAACTTAATTTACCTGTTGTGAAAGCTGGCTTTGACCCCAGTCACTTTTCTTCATTCAGGGGGTCCAAAGATACTAAACAGTAACCACCACAGAATCTCTCATGATTTATTCATCAAAGGCTACCTTCTCTACAAAAGTCTATATGCTGTATTATTATGGATCCAGGAAGCTGGCTGATGTATCTTCAGCTATGTTGTGGTAGCAGCCTCTGGAGGGTACGATCACGAATAAGCTGTAAGGAATTACCAGTTATACATGGGCTATACTTTGCAGCTAGTAATAAGTTGTCCTTGGTGATTTTTTTTTTTGAAGGGAAAGAGAGCATTCTATGGTGAACGAGAGATCATTAAAGGGTTGGCCACAGACCTAGTTCTGCAGCTGCTTAGACACAAAAGCCAGCACTCATGAACGATAGCTCTTAACGAAAGACTTGGGTTTCTGCTAATTCATAGAGAAAACTCATAGTAGATTTTGAGTAATGTTTTGAATGGAAATTGAGTTTTAAATCTTGTATTTGTGGGTAAAACTCTAGTATCAAAAAGTGGAGGACTCGAGTCTTCGAACCTTTTAGCAGAAGGTTCACTTTGTATCTGTGTACATGCCCAGCCTGGCTCTCCTCAGGTTACCCAGTTGTCATCCAGGTCACTTTATTTCTTCCTCTGCTTTGTTTTTAAGTATTTCACTTCCAGTTAAATGTCCACCATTGTGTAATCAAGATGAGAACAAGGAAGAGAAAATAAACATGGCTTGATGTTATTTCTCGCTAAACCTCTAATATTTGAATGAACTTCTGGGTAGCTATTAAGTATTTAATTCTCCATTTATACCAGTTTTTACAAGTTGTTACTGTTACACTTTTAGGATGGAAAATCCTAAAGAGGGTAGAATATCAAGGTGTATTAATCAGTTTCTCTTCACTGTGACCAAGATAACTGGCACAAATAACTAAGAGGAGAAAAGAATTATTTGGGCTCATGACTTCAGTCCATGATTAGTGGGCTCCATTGCTCTTGGCCTAAGACGAGGTAGAACATTGTGGGAAAAGGGTGTAGTGGAGGAAAAGTGCTCATAATGGGTGGAAAGCAGCAAGAGAAAGGGCCAGGGAGAGAGAGAGTCCCCAAGGGCACACCCCCCAGTGACCAACTTCCTCCATGTTCCACATGCCTGCAGATTCCACCTCCTCCCAGTAGTCGATTCAAATTATTAATCCACCAAATGGATTAATCCACTGATGAGGTTACAGTCCTCAAACCTCAGTCACTTCCCACAAGCCCCACTTCTAAACATTGCCACACTGGGGACCAACTTTGTGGGGACATTTCAAATCTAAACCATAACACAGGGGAAGGAAATACAGACATACTTCTATCACAAAGAAAGAAAACCAGCCTAAGATGTAGCCACGGAAGGAAAGTATGCCACCTTCACAATTCCACGTTTGCAACACGTGAGCCAGGAAGCTAGAGCCCTAGAAATCATACTCCAGGGACTGTCGAGGGACTGTGTGTGAAACAATGACAGGGCCCAATGAAATTGTCTTTGTGTTATAAATTTTCAATTGTAGAAAGTTACAGCTCATTCAAGACCTAATATCCATAATGCAGTCTGACAGCAGCAAAATCACTCCACTGGCAAAAGACTTAAATGAAAAGCAATGCTAAATGCCTTCCTAGGAGAAAAAAATGACACAGTGTTATCTAATCATACGTCCAAAGGGTGTCATAGGGAACAGAAGAACAGGGCCACCAAATGGACCCCTAGGCTTTTGTTAACCATGCATCCAAAATATCAGCCATTTGTGCGATGCAATTTGCTCTGTTTGGGCACCAGCAAAAGTATCTCAGCCTCCATATAGGGTAAATAAAGTTTGGGAATAATCTAGGAGGCAGTGCTGATGGTTATCTGTGTCCAAAGATACAGCAATATGTAAGGGGATGGCAGAAAAGTCAGGTCAACTGTCTCGAAAACCCATTAATAGTGCTGCTGTTCTTGATTAGATTGTCAAGATCTTAAAGAAGGCAGTTGGGCTTCAGCTGTGCTCTGCTCTAGGATTCCAGCAATCTTCCCATTAAAGTGCGAAAGCAGGAAATGTACAAGAAGAAGAAAGAAGAACACATCTGATTTCTCCTAAACAGATCTCTGAGGGAAAAAAGGAGCCATCAAGTAGAAGGGTCCTAAAATAGCAGAATTTTAGAGCCTTAAATTGACACAGGTCAAGAACCTAGATTTCTTCTTAAAATTCTTTAAACAATTAGAATCTTGAAAGTTAGAACTGTGAAGCAACTCACCGTCCATTGTAATCTGATCCCACCCCCATGGAAATATTGGGTTTTCTGATCCAAGGGATTATGTTTTGGGGCAGAGAATAACAACAAAAATATAAGTTGGTTTTTTTTTTTTAATGTTGTTTGTGGGATTGGGGGTTTTGTTTATTGTTTTTTACATTTCACAGTTTAAAGGCCTCTGCAATGGTACTGCAATTAATGGTGGTAGTAACAGTAATGATAGTTGTAAAGGAGTTTTGGGTGTTCAAAATGTGGAATATGCTAACGTAGGAACAAAAGCATAAACATAACACTTAGAAGACAAAGGGAAATAACGTTCATGAGCCCTAATCTGGCACATTTATATCATTTAATTCAACACTCACTACAATCCAGTGAGTTTTATTAACACCGCTTTGCAGATGAAATCTGAGTCTCCAAATGATCCAGCAGCTTCCTGCTTGGGACCACTCCCAGCCTGTGCCCTTGTAGCCTTTGCCCGACTTCCTGGCCTGCGCTCTGCCAGGCTTTCATCCCTGGAGTAAAAAATGATTCCTTAGAACTGAACCTGCAGAGGTCTTTGAAATCTTCACGGAATGCTCTCTCCTCCGCAGCAGGTGTTAAGCAAAGGTGGACGGACTCAGTACTCTGTGAATGATTTTTGTTGTGTTTCTGTTGCCTTTCTTCTGTCACAGAGAGTTCTTTGTATTTTGGGTTAGAACTTTATGTACCTTTCAGTGACTGTAAATGATGAGCCTAGAGACACTTGCATGCATTATACTAGGTTTATCATGAACTCTCCTTTAAAGAGCAGTGAGGACCACTCTTGCCTGCCCCCATCCCTTCTGTGCCTGAGCATTCTGGTCTGCCAGTGAAGAGTCGACCCGCTGCAGAGAGAGGGGTTACCCTCTGGCTTTCCTGTGAGTCTCCAGTTGCTGTGTAGAGTGCTGAGTCTGAATCCTGCCTTCTTTGTAGTAAAACCATATGGTGGGTGTGTTGCGAGGCCCTCTGAAGGCATGAGTGACGGAGAGCAGACCGTCATGGTTGCCTCAAATAGTTCATGCCATTGAGGGTTTTGGATATCTTCAGGAATGCTTTAAATATAGCTAGGTCTTGCCTAATGGAAGCTCTGGAGCTTTGGAATGGTTGACTGTTACATTCTCCCAAGCCATCTGTTTTTTTTTTTTTCTTTCAGTATTTAAATTCTTTTGGGTAAGTATGTCTTCCATGCTAGGGTATTTCCATGAAGGCAGGGACCCAGTACCTGTCCTCATTACCATCACAGGTACCTGGGGCAGTGTGCCTGTGACTGTATGGACCTTTAACAAGGGCCTGCTGAGGGGCTGTGAATGAATGAATTGGTTGGGTGGAGCATGAAGGAGGCAGTGGGAGAATAGCAAGAATGCAGAGAACTGCCAGGCACAGTGGCACACGCCTGTAATTCTAGCAACTTGGGAGGATCAAGGCCAGCCTCAACAATTTAATGAAACAGTCTCAGAATAAAGAGGACTGGGGATGTGGCTCAGTAGTAAAGCACCTCTGGGATCATCAATCCCAGTACGAGAGAGAGAGAGAGAGAGAGAGAGAGAGAGAGAGGGAGAGAGAGGGAGAGAGAGAGAGAGAGGGAGGGAGGGAGGGAGGGAGGGAGGGAGGGAGGGAGGGAGGGAGGGAAGCTGCCCTAGACCCTCCTGGTTGGAGGAGGCAGGAAGCCTGATAGATTTGAGAGGGACGTGTTTC
The DNA here is from genome assembly GCF_021218885.2 of Marmota monax. Taxonomy (NCBI): domain Eukaryota; kingdom Metazoa; phylum Chordata; class Mammalia; order Rodentia; family Sciuridae; genus Marmota; species Marmota monax. The sequence continues at coordinate 4,549,781 of NW_026692356.1, read as the reverse complement.
TATACTTTAAACTGAAATAGTTTCTTTTGGAATAATTGAACTGGCTTGAGGGAACATCACCCAGTCACAGTGGCTAGCTTCAACATTGTTTGAAGTCTTAGGTCCTTCTGTTGTCCTCAAATGCCAGTTTCTGCAGCTTCAGATCCTTAAAGGTCAGCCTTGTAGATGGGTGTTTTTATATTGACTGCTGCTTCAAGAGCCTGAGGGACCCCACTAGGGACAAGGTGACTCTTTTGGTCTCGATTTGCTACATTTTTCCTCCTGAGAAATCACTGACATTGTACCAGCATAAGGTGGTGTGACACTAGTTTATGTCCTCTCCATTTCGTTTAAGTTCTCTGACAACTTAAAATACTACCTAAGGTTTCTCCAGCACTGCCATTGATGTCTCAGAACTTGTTTCAAGATAACTTATATTCAACCTCTGTGTTAACCTGCACACCTCTGTTTAGCAATTCCTCCCCTCCCTGACACGTCTTTTTTTTCATATGTGGCATGAAATAGTGGAGGTCAGAGGCACAGACCAAGTGCAGGTCTTGTGCATTATGTTTCTTTTATTTCACCAAAAAAAAAAAAAAAGTGAACTCTCATTAGGAAAAATGCATTTTTTTCTTATTTGATTCAGTTTTAGTTCAAAGCTTAAGTAAACAGATTATCTACAAATGAATTTCATCAGCACTTACGAAATCTGCTGTAAGATGGACTGTTGCCTTTCTAAGAAATATTCTAAACAGCCATAGTTGTTTGTGCTTCTTGCTCAAGAGACAATAGCAACCTGAGGTCGGAGAGTGAGAGGTTCTCTTAGCTGCTCTCTGTCTGGTACTGCATCTTCCCTTTACACATTCATCGTTACTTCTCCCCTGAATGCCAATCAGATGGCATAGGCTGCCTTAGCTGAAGAACTGTTCTAAAAGTCCTAATAGTAAGAGATATGGTAGCATTTACCAAAGTCAGGTCTAAACTCTGCAAGTATGAGCATGGCTTGGGGAAAGAGGTACATAGTCTGGTCTCTCTCTAGACTTACAGATTCAGACTCCGAGGCTGGAGCCTGGGATTTTGCACTTCTGCCATGCTCCCAGGAAACTCTAGGCTCTTTGAGAATAGCTAACGTTGGTCCAGCAAGTATTTATTAATACTCTGTAATTTACTGGGCACTTTTCTAGAGATAGAGAGATGCGCAAAAACAGGTGTGGAACCCGAAGGTGCTGCTTTACACTTGATTAACACTGTAACTCAGTCTTGAATTGGAAGGTTCAGAGAGATCCCTGAAAACCTGGAGCTGACATTTTCAATCAATTAGCCAATTAACAAATATTTACTCAGTTCCTAGGAGAAAGGCACTGTGCAGAGCATTTGAGATGATAGAGAATATAACATGGTTCTTGGGCTCCGAGGATCTTATATTCTAGTTAGGAAAACAGCAGATGAAAAATTAAATGATAGTAGAGGAGTCAGGCAATTCAGCATAACAACCAAAAGGAATCTTTAGTCCAATGCATGATTAATTGCTAAGTGAATGATACTGTATGTATCAATGTTTTGGATATTCTCCTTTTTCTACTGTACTTATCCTGTCCGGAATTTTCTACATCCTGACTTCTATGCTACATCTAGTATTTGATTTTATAATATTAAATATCACTCTTGAGATGTTATAATATCCTTCTGTAGGTTATTCAGAATTTTTGAACAGAGGCCACCTCTGCTTTAGAGAATATGTTATTCTGCTTGACTTAGTGTTATTCATCCATATAGCCAAGATTAATTAGGTAGAGATGTTACCAGGTAACACGGGCATTTTTTTTTCTACAAATACTACCTAATTTGAACACATGAATGTATATATGTGTCCATATGACTTATATGAATGAGTATGTGCCTGTGTACCTGTGTATTTATACACATGCACATGTTAGAAAAATAGGGAATCTGATGACACTATCACATTTCTAATAAATTCAGGGAAAAAATGTTGTTAGTATGGTAAAAAATAAATAAATAAGAAAAATATAGTGAGAAAGAAGATATGCTTTGAATGTATAATATGATCTCAGAATAGAGTAATTCCCCTAAATGATATAAGAACATTTTGACCATTGGTGATACTAGAGCTTGCTGTAGGTTGGCTTTCCAGAGGCGACGAGAATATACTCTTTCAGGAATTTTAAAGACATCATAGATTAAAATGAGTTAGAAGTGTTCTGTTTAAAATTCTTAGTAGCTCTTCTGAGATCGCTTCCCTGCTCTAAGTACTCTCAATGGAAGACTCATTCTTTGGGAGTTGGATGCTTGTCCCCAGAGAGTGGAGGCAGAGATGGGGTGCTTTAGAACATGGGTGTTCAAGCCAGAGGGTCCCGTGTTCATTCCTGGTTCTCTCCCTATGTAGGGTGGCCCTGAGACTTGTATTTCCTAGACTCAGTTTCCCTGTCTGTAAAATGACCTGAATAATACTTACCTAACAGGAATATAGGAAATATTAAATAGGTTAATAGGTGTTAAGCACTTGCCCAGAGGCCTAGCATTCAGTAAGCATTAAATAAATATTGGCTCTCATTTCATCATAATTTGTAAGACACATTAGATTCTAGAAAGTAACCTCCTGGCCTTTTTCAATAGTAATTTCTCTCTGTATCTCAAAAAGTGTGTAAACTTTTTTAAAAAAAATAGAATTATTCATAGTCTTTCAGTTATTCAGAATCTTAAGATTTTGAACCAAACTTCAAATGCCTTTCCTTGTAATATATTCCCACAGAAGGGTATAAATTTACAGATGCATTATTTAGTAATTCATAATGCGTATGCCCACCAATATATGCTCAATTTAAGATGGTAAAAACAATTTGAACAATTTGTCAATTACACCCTGAAAAGATGAGGGTAGGGGAAACCGACTTAGATGATAGACAAATCTTAATTGGGGAATACTTTAAATCGAATTAATTACTTAAACGCAAATTTAAAAACCCAAATGTTCTTTCTTGTACATTAAAGTAATAATAATTTGAATAAAATTAGCCAACTGTGGAACTATACTAAAAAAGAAGATCATAATTCCCTTTAAAGGGGCCTTGAAATTTTTTTTTTAATTTTTAGTTGTAGGTGGACACAATACCTTTATTTATTTATTTTTATGTGGTGCTGAGGATCCAACCCAGTGCCTTGTACATGTGCAAGTGCTCTGCCACTGAGCCACAACCCCAGCCTGGCCTCAAAATATCGATTATAGAGATCTTACTTCCTAGCAGCTATTTCTTAGAACGGTCTACACATTAAATATGAGATGGTTTCCAAAAAAACTAAGACACACGAATGGAATTACCTTGGTCATCAGTCTTGGGCTCGAGTCCCAGAGGGGACCTGACCCTGGGGGATGGCCTTTCCTGGTCATTGTTGTTGTGGCTGTCAGCCATCCAGGCCTAACTTTCAGCTGAAGCACAGAAACTTCTACAGATAACATCTCCATGATGGTCCTTTGTCTCCCTTTAGAATCTCCCCCTGACTCCCCATACACACACACACACACACACACACACATTATGTTTATATACCAAGAGCTTATAATGTGCAAGATCTTGAGTGCTGAGTGCTCTGGTGGTAACCAAAATGAACCTAACCTTCAAAGAATTTATAATCAAACAGAAAGGATTAGCCTAAAGACATGCTGCCAAATTTCTGTCATAAAAAATATTTGAGCAGGTGTCGTGAGCTGCTCTTGTTTAATGTATTTCAAACCTTATTTTCCTTAAGGAAGCCAAGATACTAAAATGAATGGCCTGTGTTCAATGGGAGACCTTCTCCCGAGTGTGTTAAACAGAGCAGTGTTCTCCCTCCTCAACAATTTATAATGATTTAAGGTGGAACCTTGGGTGCTGTGACTGAAAAAGGCCATAAATTATCAAGTCTAAGAGGGAAAGTTAGTACTTGCCATTTAACTTGAGCCTGAAACATATTGAAGGCATTAAGTGCAATGGTATGTGACTGAACTGATGGGCGCTAATATGTAATTACTGTTTTTTACAGTATGGTTATAGTGATTATATTCTATTTATTCGATTTTCCTTTGGAAAGTACAATATAATGTAATTATAATTAATAACTGCAAAGATAGGCTCAATTACTTAAGTCATGAAAATGAATTACCATCATCATATTGAGAATTTTTCAACCACCCTGTATGTAAGAGAATGACTGTAGAAATTGTAATGCTTCTAGAATATTACTTGTAAGGAAACTGAAATGAATAAGCCAAGGAGTTGGTGCCAACATGAGTAGTTTTAAATAATGAAAAACAAATACCAGAATCTTGTCGCTTGCTACTGTCTTTAAATCCTGTCATATATTTTAAGAATCATTCACATTTTAGCTACAAATTAAAATTTGTGAGTTACAAAGTTACATTTCAAGAGTCTGTCTTTGCAAAAGGCAGTTTAAAACTGTATTAAAAAATGAGAAATCTGTTCAAATTAGTATTATTTTTGAACACATGATCTGCTTTTTAAGGAATGTTTTAAAATGATTAGAAAACCTTTCATTAATATTAATAGTATTGTGTGTTAAATGGGGCCGTATTCATGTTTTCTTATAAATATTTCAGCTATTTGGGGGATGATTTCATGCAAATTGTATGATTTTCGTGTGGAAGTGAAACCTACATGGGAAGCAGTTATTATCCCCCTGTGCAATTAATATGCACATTTCCCATTGTTGGTCTAGTAACTCCTATAGATAAAGCCAATGAAACCTATAACCCTTTCCTATTTTCTGCCCCATTCTAAATTTGCTTTGTCCTAATTCTAAATTCTGGTTCTGCAGATAGCTGGATTTTGCCCCTCTGTTCCCTGCACCCTAAAGTAGGATTCACCGTTCAATTTTGTTTTATTCACCAAGTACCCCCGAGCCCCATCTACCTGTTCCTCAGCAAACCTCCACCCCCATGCACCTCTAGTTGATTCACTTCTTGTTGTCTCCGCCACTAACAGTCTAGACTAACTACCTTTAGTTTCTCATCTGTGTTATTTTCTGGGAGGTTAAAGTCAGAAACATTCTCTTGGGATGTCACCTAAGTTAAAAAAAACTGGGCATTTCTAGTTTTTGAGGGGTATTAAGCCGAGTCATAGCTTCTGGAAAACTGCCTCACTGCTAAATCAGTTCATCAGAAATACATAACATTAGCTAAACTTGCCTTCAAAGAAATCTAGTAGGCACATTTTTATTCTCCCCTAGTTATAAGCACCCAAAAGTTTGGCAGTTCTTTGTTTGTGTCAGGTGCTGGGAATTAAAGAGGCACTTTACTACTGAACTACATCCCAGCCCTTTTGTTTTTTTGAGACAGAGTCGGGTTAAGTTGCTTAGGGCCTCACTAAGTGGCTGAGGCTGGCCTCAAACTTGTGGTTCTTCTGCCTCAGCCTCCCCAGCTGTTGGGAATACAGGTGTGTGCTACCACACCTGGCTCAAAAGTACAGGAATTTTTGTAGATGTCATCTTTTGATGTTGAAGTGGCCCATTTCAGTGATCTGATATGCTTCTCTCTGAAGTACTGTGGGCATAGACTAATCTCCAGCCTGTGCAGCGTTGGGCTTCCTTTTGCCTCTTTTTGTTGATTGTATTGGTTTGGGTGAGATTCACTGTATTTCAGCATGTATTTTTGATCATGAAAAATTTTTCTGTTGTATTAAAAAATGTTCAAAATACTCAGTTCCACCTGTTTTGTCACCTATAAATTTAGATCTTTGAGACTTCATATTCTCATGTTGTTAAAATTTTAATTTTCTGAAATAATGCCCATCACTTATTCACATTAAAAACGGAGCTGTTAACTTTATGGAGTTTTCATTCATTCACAGGCTGATTCTATGCATGTTCATCCAGTACAAACTAAACACTCACCATGTGCCAGGTACTGTGCAAGCTCTGGGGCTGAAAGTCTGCACACATGACCCCTTTGGCAGTAACCTTGGTCTAAGTCGTGAGTGGACCTAGGGTGCTTGGCATGGTGCTTCCTAACCTAGGCTAGAGCTGAGGGATGGAGTAGAAGAGTTCCCACAGGAGTGTTTCAAAGTTAACTAGGATTTGGCCAAATGAATGGATCCAGAGGGGCAGTCTACACTGGAGAACAATGGAAAGGTGAGTTTGGCACATTCAGGGATCAGTGGGTAGACCACTATGTCTGGAGCAGGGACTTCAGAATTCACCACCAGCTAGCTCCCAAAAGGCCTTGATCATTCTGAAGAGTGTGATTAAAGGAGCTGGAGAAAGAGGCAGATTTACATTCTTAAAAGATTCCTCTGGGAGCCAAGTGGAAGATGAACTAGTGTGATCTGGACTGGACAACCCTGAGGAGGTTCCTCAGGCCCTTTGCACTGACTTTGAAAAGCAGAGTAATTCATCATTGATGTGCCTTGGTAAATGAAGTTGAGGATTCAAGGAACTGTTAGACCTGGTGCCTGCTCTCAAGACATTTAAAGTCTATTTGGGAAGAAAGAAAAGAACATTCGCGTGTAGTACAGAGTGTTTTAATAGCTTGCAGAGTATTTACATATACAATACCTCTTTTGATTCTGTCATAGAATAACTGATATTTTATAAATGAAAGATTCTGTCACTCTGTACTAGAGATATCATTCCAAACAAGGTCTTTGGACTTCTAGGCCTAAGATCTTGCTAACACCACAAGCGATAGACACAATACTGTCCTGCTTGTTAAATAATAACAGCAAAACTAGGTAACAGGGTAAGGTAAAAGTAGGTAAGGTCGTATAAAGTGTGATTTATTCATTGGATGGTTCTCATAGACAAGAACTGTAAGGTGAGTTTGGCAAGAATTGAGTACTCTCCATGTTTTGGATGATAATTTGTTTTTTAATGGCGTAGGAAGCTACTTCCAGGGTGAGGGAATGAATGGGACCTGTGCAGGGCCGACAATCGGGTTTAAGATGTTGTGCCCTGGGGTTCTTGGAGGGGAAGTAGGGAAAGAACTGGAGTTATAGTGGGAGCCCATGGTGAAGAATTTTACAATTAAGATCAAGAGCATACGGGGCGTCCTAAAAAGAGGTAACCACAGGACATGAGAAATATAGTTAAGGGGGGAAAAAAACTGAACCCTTCAGTGGCCTGGAATGGATGTGCAGGTGGGATGTGAGGTCAGAGCTGAGGTGTGCCCTCCCTTCTGTGCCCCTTGTTCTTCCTTTTTTCCTCTTGTCCTTTATGTGCCCCTAGTTGCCACTCTTTCATGCCTCATCCCTTCCATATTGGAGAGGGTCAAGATGTTTTCCCTTAGCCCACCAATTGCTATCTTGTTTATGTCACCTCTCCATGATCTTTACGTGCAATTCAATGAAATATGTTGTATTCTTTAATCACCATGATGCCAGCATGTTCATGTTGAAAATTGACAAACCTTTGAAACGCTAGTCTTGTCGAAAAACACACTTGCTTCTCTTCAGGACCTAAGGACTCTACCGTGGTAGCTAAGAAATCCCTCTGCTTTTCAGTTCACGTTATGTGTTGGTTGGGCTTACTTAGCCCTCAACCAGAGAGTTCTTGCCATTTTGGACTTCTGTCTGTATCAGCCTTTAGGACGTCTGCATTTCAAATGACTTTTCACTTGAGATGAATTTGTTGGACTTTTCCATATGTTCATGCCATCTTGTCTCTTCTTATTTCTAAACTCTTGCCTACTTCCCATCCTTGACTCGAGATCCCCATGTAGTTTTGCATGCCCTGCAATATTTTTATGCTGTTCATTCCATTTCAGAATCCCTATCAGAGGTCCCAGTCTCAGTCCAGGCTTCCCATTAAACTTTTCAGGGCTCCCCCAAACATTGACAGTAGGCAGTCTCGAGGCATATTTTTGCATGTATTGTCATCTTTTTATGAAAATGCATTTCTCTTCAAAGCTATACCTGACTTTTTTGAAAAGAAATTTCAGAGTGGTGAATGTCTTTACCTTATTCCTCAAAAAAAAAAAAAGGAAAACTACTCAATAAAATGCACACACACACTTGCAGGAGAGAGCTCTTTAAATAATACAATATATCCGTAGCACTGCCATATGTCAATGGCATCACTCTGCAGACAGAGAAAGCTACTCGGGGCATTTCTGCAGTTAAAGATTTGCTGCGTGTTAAATTTTTCTTTTCATTTTCAGGTTCACTCTCTGGGCTTCTGGTTGGTACATTTAATATGGACATTATCTAGTGAAAATGCCACATTTCATAATGTTGGAACAAAGTTTCACAGTAATTGCCTCTGAAAGACATTTGCAGCTCTGCATTTACAACTCGATAGCTGACTAATTTGTGGCAAGGGCAGAAAAGCAGTGAGTAAGAGAAGAAAAAATTCTCTCTCGTACCCATAATGACTTACATAGTTGGGCAGTTAGGCAAAATATACAAATTGTAGTTTGATGTATTAATAGATTTAGCCATGAGATATAAAGCCACATGGACTGTCACTCGATTGGGTCAAAGCACAGTGCTACATATGAAATGCTCCCTGTTTGCATCTGTATAATGGACAGTACATAGTTTCTAGTAGAATTAAAGTGCTTATTTATCTTTGCTGTCCCAGACGCCTGCATTGGCTTGATCCAGAGAAAGCAGATTACAAAATGTTTAATGAAGGAAAGAAATTTCAGGTACAGATTCACAGAAACATGGACCGTATTTATTTACTTTTAAAAAAGTACCCCCAGTGAAGCCCTGATTGAGAAGTGGGGAATTGAAAAATCCACTAAGCACCAATACTCTCCTGTTTATTTCTGTGTTGTAGGCAGGCAGCTTAATAGAATTTGAATATAACTAAATCCAGCCACTTAGCGTAGCTGTCTGCCTCCCTATAATGCAATAGCCAAAGGTAATCTGCTTGTTATGCACTTTCCTTTATGATCCCAGCAAGTCCCACATTCTGGAAGCAAATGTTGTATTTACCATAATCCATGAAAGGAAAAAGCCTGGGCTAAAAATACAAAACTGACAAATGTAAAACACTGCTGCTTGCTCAAGTTTTGTAATTGCTCCATAAATGAGACTCAGGCATCTGTGTGGCAGAGATACTTTTATGTATCATTGAAAGAGCTGGCTGAGCTTCAGATGGGCTTGCAGGGGCACCAGGATTCATGAGCATCTCTCAAAGATATTTTCTGCTGACCAAGCAAATAATAACCGGTTGTATGTAGGACTCCCACATTTGAAAACATGATTGCCTGGTGAGTGATTATGTTTAATATGAGAATCGAGCTGGCACAGAACCAATTGGGGGAGGTGGAGAGATTGAAGGGGTACAACTAACTGCTCTGGGAAATCTATATTCTCAAGTCAGCTACTGAAGGAGGGTGGGGGTGCAGAAGGCAGGGAGAACGGAAGTGAGCTGTGGGGTGACTGCAGAGAGAAGATCATAAACGGTGAACTCCCTTCGACCTGAATGTGAAACAACCACGAGTAAACCAAATGGGCTTTAGAAAATCAGCCGGCCCTCTCTAGTAGATGACAAGCTACTTGATTAATTTTTCTTCTTTTCACCATCGTGATCAACATAGTTAAGCTTGCTTTAGCATTTGGGTTGCTTGAGACCATGTTAAGCTATGTAGCTTCCTTTTAAAGTATGGATTTTATAAACTGCATGTTTACTTGGTATGAGAAACAATTATTATTTATTTATACATTTTCCCACTTGCCAGATATTACTTTAAAATGAAAGAGCATTTTGACACTACCTATACTCTTTCCAAATGCTATTAAACCTGTGAATTTCCTCATTTAATCTTCACAACACCCCAGAGAGAGAGACCTCACTGCTCATTCCAGACCTGAGGGATCTGAGACGCTAAGTAATTTGCCCAGGATTAGAGAGTAAGAAAGCTGCAGAGCTTGGATTTGAACTTGGGTCTGGATAACATCAAAACTTTTCCCTCATTTCTGTTCATGGCACTTTATAGATACCTGTTGTAGTATTTTATAGAGACTCATTTTCATGAATGAATGACTAAATGAATTATTTGAATAGGAGTATTTTATATACATTTATATGAAATTTTCCAAAAGGACCCAAAGTATAATTAATCAAGCTTCTTACTAGCATTGTTTTAGAGACCCAACCATATCTTTACACCTATGCTGAAAAAATAAAATGGAGAGAATAATAAGCATAGCTATGTTTCAGGTCTGAATAATCACAACTCTCATAATCAAAAAGGGAGGAAACGTTTTTGTTGCCATCTAACAAACTTCCTTTCCCCTTATCCTGTGTGCAGCCTGTGTGTCTTCTGATTCATTTCTTGGCTGGTCAAATGGTGTTGCAGAGCAGATTGGAGAGGAGTGTTGCTGGATCACTAAACCACATGCCATGATTCCCTCACGGCCGTGTGCTCACGAGCTCTATCTGAATTGTTGCTATCCACATTCCTGAATAATGAAATCTTTCTTATCATCTGCAAAGCCCTTTCAGGGATCTTTCCCTCCGAGGCCAGAGACGACTTGCCTCCTCATGTCATTAGATAACTCATCTTCCGCTTACAACCTGCAGCCACGTCCCTAAGCATGCCCATCCACCGTGGTGTAGCGCTATCTTTCCCTGGGCTCCCTGAGACCCTCAGGTGGAAAACAAGGCAGTACAGCAGCCAGCCTGAGGAACCACCCCCCCCCGCCATGGCACATAGTGACAGATGATATCAGAGCCACGTGCTAGGTGAAAGAAGAGGACGGAGCTGAGGGGCACCTTGGCTGTCCAAACTGATACTCAATTTGCAGGGTGCCTTGATAAAAATCCTCAGAAATCATTAGATAGCACCAGTGCTTCAGGTAGGGGAGATGCCCATGTCCTGTTGATCTATCTGGTCTCTCCCCCTCTCTGTGTGTGCCAGGTGCTCTACTTAGGTACCAAGACACGCGGGATGATGACCACAGGAGCGAGAAGGACATGACAAATTCAAGAGAAACTATTACTTGGGATTTCTGGGTTTTTATCTCATGAAGGATGGTGCTTTGGGGACAGGAATCACAGCTTTTCATTTGCCCTGGCCGTGAACTTGCAGGGAAACTCTGTGACGAGGCCAGCGGTAGTGGTGTGAACAGAGAACTAGTGGCTGGACACGGCAAAAAGGGTGGATTATGGTTAGTTTCTAAATGTTGTGAGAACTCTTGTAATTAAGATTGTGGATTCAGAGGTAGGAGTAATTAAAAACCATCGCTGCTTCCTTCCTTTTTTGTTTCTCTTACTATGATGAGCCCCAAGAGCTTCTGTAGTCATTAAAAAATAAAATGCTTGTGCAAAGCTTGTCCCCATAAGCCTTTTTGAGTGTGACTTCTATGAATATCAACCAGGAGGCCTTTGTTCACTGGGGCAAGCCTGTTAAAATGAGTGGGCTGTGTCTCATAATCACACGGCGGTATACCTGAGGCACGTGAGCGTCCCTTGTTTTGAATGTAGAATATAAGTTATATAAACATACAATCACTGTTTGCCAATTTTGTTAGGAAGATGTTCTAATTATTATCTCCATGGCATAGAGAAGATTGTACGACTACGTCACTTGAAAAGCCATTCTTGTGAACACCTGTCCTCAGGGGTGTAAAACTGCCAAGCAGAGCCTTGTCTGGGCTCCTGTAGCAGGAGCTCTGGTGTGGTGGCAGCAAAGAGGCATCTCTGTCCTAGAACGAGCCACAGGGCAGAGTGAGGATGGCCTGAAAGTGTCAAGGAAATAGTAGACAGATGTTAAGAGAGGTTTTGCATAGGAAGCACCAGAGCACCATCAGAGCTACCAAAAGAAGTACTTGCACTTGTTTATTTGCATAAGTTGAATAGCTATACAAGTGCCACCTATAGGATGAGGACTTAGGCAAATCCAGGAGCCCCTTACTCATTAAACTATGTGTACATTGAGTTCTCTTATATTAAAATTGATGAGAATAAGCTGGGCACAGTTGCACATGCCTGTAATCCTGTTGGCTCTGGAGGCTGAGGCAGGAGGATTATAAGTTTGAGACCAGCCTCAGCAATTTAGTAAAGCCCTAAGCAACTTAGGGAGACCCTATCTTAAACAATAAAAAGGGCTGGGGTGTAGTTCAGTGGTAGAATGCCCCTGGACTCAATCCCCAGTACCAAAAAAAAAAAAAAAAAAAGGTATTCCACTCATACTGAAATTGAGATTTTTAGCAACAAGAACCCTAAACTGTGTTGCATTATTACATTGTTCATTGTTGAGATTTTGCCAGAGGTGGCCCTTGCTTTCGTTTACACAGTATAGAATTGAGGAATTGCTTCTGCTGACTGGTCTAAAATATTAGGCCAAGTGTAAATATTAGAAGTGAATTTTGCCTAATATGCTGCTTTCTCCTATCTTTAACCAATAGAAATGCAGGGCTGTAAATAATTGAAGTAGACACCCATCCAGCTTTAGAGACGTATATGAATTTTAATAGAAGTCAAGGGCAGTTTGATACTCTGCTGGCAAAGCAATCCACCCTTTTATATCTTGGGTCAGAATAACATTCTGTCCTTGCTCCTTCTTAAGATGCTGGATTTCCTAAAATGACCATCTTTATTTAAATTAAGGACCCATTTAGAGTGGCTTTAATAATGTATGGTTTCATACATAAGTGGCTTCATAATTTATTTTACCATTATTCTTCTCTGTCGGTTGTGAATGTTTTTGTTAATTAAAGAAACAAACAACAAAGAGCAGGGTCTTCCTCCAGCCAGCCAAGCTAGTCGCCCTTGTTATGAATTTTTGTCTTACAAACAAATGAATGCACCTAAAACTAGGCTGTCAGTAATGGCCAGTTAATGAATTAAAAATGGCCTCAGTCAACCTCTTTGCTCTGGTTTCACAGGGGAACTGCCTCCCCGCTGGAACCATTTATCATGTGTTAACCCATTTAGAAGAGTCACCTTCTCCTGACTGAGGGAGGACCAGTCCCTGCCATCCACACCTAAATTACTGATATGCATATGAAGCAGATCCCCTGCCTTCACCAGCTGATGGAATTTTATTTCCCCACCCGGCTCAATCCACAGCTCTTTAGGTTTATTTCATTCTAGGTGAAATTCCTGAAAATCACTGTAAACACAGTGCACATGACCCTGAGCTACTTGGCCAGAGGTGGCAGGGCTTCCAGAAGCAATGTCTGAAATAAACCCTGAGGCTTTGCACTTTCCGAGCATGGCCTTAGGACACATCTGGTGTTCCTATTATTTCTAAATCTGCCCAAGCTCTGCTCTAGCCTACTTTCTTTGGCTCCGGGTGTTCCCAGCGTGTGAAGGTGGACCACTGCCAGGTTGTCCGTGGAGATCTCCATTCTTTGGGTTGCTAATGAAACCTGTGGTGGAAGCCTCCAAAACAAGCTGATCTCAAAAGTGCGCGTGTGTCATTATGGGCACATAATTAGGAAGTTACCTCATCCTCTGGCATTCTCCCTGACTCGAATTTCCTCCATCCACAGGTATTCATTCATTCAGGGATACGCCGGTCAGCTGATTTCCGAAAAATCCTAACGCTTTTCTGCTGTTAAATGTATTCCTGATACTATGGATTCAGTAAAGCTCACACAGTTAAAATTTCCCAGGGGGAAATGTGGTTTCCAAAATTGATACCATATGACCTTGGGAGGGGGATTAAAATTGCTTTTGTAGCCATTTGGATTGTTGTTTTTAATATTTCCGTGTCATCCTGTTCTTGATGAGCGTTCAGGTTTCAGCAAGGGTAAATGTTTCTGTTTGATTGTTGTGTAAGTCCTTCAAAGTAGTTTTGTCTTCCCTCAATCAGTCCTATGGGGAGAAAAAAGATGGTGATTTTTCAAGGAAAACATGAGGCTAAAGGCAGGAACTCGGGGATCGCACTCTTCTGTGCTTTGTGATCTTTATTGTTTGGCACGGTTCCTGATACTGTCACTCCAGCATGGCAAGTGTGATCGTTGTTAGATGATTGGATACCCAGCATCCAGAATCCCAGAGGAACTTAATGTCTTACTATATTTCTTTCCCACCTTGTTTCAGAAAGGCTTCTTTAGTAGCATTTTAATAATGCCACGGAGTCCTCTTCATTCTGTTTAATTACCTTTATAAAACTTAGACTTTAAGTTGGCATGTTTTCTAAAAACAACATTTCCAAAGTGAAAGTGTTGCTTTACCAACAGTGGACAGACAGAACTGGCCTCCTGCTTTTGGGTCGGCAGAATGCACACTGCCTCTTGCATAGTCAGACCTCTGCGTTCAACAGCAAAAAGAAAGCAAAAACCGGCTGTTTGTTTTCAGCTTTCACTTTTGACCTCACTCTTGAAGCTCTGCCACACTTAAATTATAATCTCCTATTTATTTCCCACGTGTATAACTCCCTTCTCTTCGAGGAGTCTATTTAGCAAATATTGTCAATTCAGGAAAATTATGATTGCAATTTTAGTTGCCCCAGTTTAGAGCTGTCATTTTAACTCTGAAGAACTATAGCAATATGCTTTGTGTCATTATTAGAAATAAGAGTAATCCTTTCCGTAATTTAAAAATACCAACCCTAATAACTGCAAGTGACTTTTCAGTTTCGAAATTGGACTCCCAACACCTTTTGTGACTGATGCGAGATCATGAAAAGTTTTAACAGGAGCAAAAGTAAACAAAGGGTAGTGTTAGTGAATAGAAAGTTCCAGAAAGGAGGAGAGCAGTTGTCGTCAATTGGAGTTATTTGTAAGAGAGGCATGCCTTTCATAACCTTTGTTTCCATGATCGCAGATGCTTCCTCACCCAGCTTGTAGTAGTAACAGCATTAGGCTTTCATTTACATCTGAAAGTTTTCAACCTTAAATCCCACCATCCAACTGGAGTTATTGAATCTAAAGTTTTTGTCTATTCCTGGATATTCCCTAGATACAGATTGCCGCTTTGACCCTATTAAAGAATCACGTGGCTGGTGCCCTGTATCTTGAGAGTGCTTGACTTCTTTTTCCTTCCATGTCTTTTGTATGAGTGGGATGGCAGGAAAAGACACTCAGGAGTTAAGTGATGATATCGGAGGCCTTTGTTATCGTTTTTGTCAATAGAGTTTGGTCCGTTTGTTTTAGATTGTTTCATTTTGCTCTGAAACAAGACTGTATTCCTTGAAGTTGAGTGAGGTGGATAGGATCCTGAGCTCTGCAGTCTCCTATCAGCTCAGACCTCCTGCAGACATACCAGTCCTGTACACCAGGGGACCCTGGGCCACACATAGCCTCAAACCACAGTTTAGAACCTCATGGCTTGGCCACAAGAGAATCAAAAGATTATCATAACCTTAAATGAAAAGGACTAAGGCAGCTTCTTCGGGACCAAACCTTAACAAATATCCCTGGGTCTTCGCATCTCCTGATGAACCAAGTTGAGTACGAATGCACAGAGATTAGGGCGCCTCGGAAACTAAAAATGAGAACATTCAGTTTAAACAATCCATCCTTGTCCTCCACCTCCTCCCCGAATCTCTGTTACTGCTGGATCTTATAAACATGGGGGAAGCACCCACTCAGGGAGTGGGAGGCAGCCCCAGCACAATCTGCAAGAGCCACATGGAGTTACTTGGGGAGCTTTCAAAGAGAAAAAGAAACAATTAGTGGGCAGCAAGAATTTGCTGTTTCTTCAAAGGTTACACTGACAATTCCTGTCCAGCACCCTGGCCTAGTTAAACCCTAGACCTTGGGTTGGACTGCCATAGTTTTCCTTCTGAACAGTGGAGTTGGGTGAAAGGAGCCAGGGTGGCAGAGGCAAAGGGCTTGAGCAGCCTGACATCTCTAGCATGGAGCTGCAGCAAAGATAATTGCCTCCTCCCAGGAAAACATGCTCATGTAGTCACTTCCAAACGTCAGATGGAAAAGACCATTTATAGTACCTTTTTCAAGATCTCAAATGTGAGGTTGTACAAGCTACTAAACAATGAAAAATTAAGGACAGTGACAATGTGTTGTCATTGTGTCCTGAACCCAGTGCCTGGCACACAGTAGGTTCTCAGTTAAACAGTTGTTAAATAAATAAAGGAAAAAGGCAATGGACTGGACTAAATAATAGTGGAGGTTATATCAAGGTCAAGGTAGCAGTAACTGTTCAGGAGAAGCTTATATATATATATATATATATCTGTCTTTTATCCTTATGGAAAGACTTTGATTTACAGAATTATCACTCTTCTAACTTAACTGTTCTTAACTTTATCACCCTTTTAACTTTATCTGAGGATGCTAAAAAGATGTTCTTGAGTAGAACATAAAAAATCTGCCCTAATTCCTCCTCATTGGGATCATCTGTTTTTCCTTCAGTTTCTTGTTGTAGAATCTTCTGTGAAGTGTGCCATCACTCCCAGTTCTGTGACTTCACAGTTGTCACTCTCCCTGACCCACTGAAATTTCAGTGGTAGATGTTTGGCTCTAGACTAGTCCAGGGTGGTTCTGGATACTGGCAATCCAATTAGATTTATCCAGCAATGTAGAGTGGAGTAGAAGGTGTGGGTTACATCAGTCCAAGTACCACAAGGACCTTCTCAGAATGTCACAGTTTGGCATGGTCAGACTTAGTAGAGGCCTTACCTTCCAGAAACTAAAACAGGTTCCCTGAGCTAGGCATGGTGGCACACCTATAATCTCAGTTGCTTGGGAGGCTGAGTAGGAGGATTTTAAATTCACTCAAGCCTAGGCAATTTGAAGGCCAGTGCCTTATGCATTAGGTACCTGGGCCTCTTCAGTCTGGGCAATTTAGTAAGATCTTGTCTCAAAGTAAAATTTTAAAAAGGGCCAAGGATGTAGCTCAGTGACAGAGCATTCAGCTAGCATGAGTAGGACCCATGGGTAAGGCCCTAGGTTCAATCCCCAGCACTGCGGAAAAGGGAAAAACAAAAGAGAACTTGGGCCACAATATAAGAAAAATTTCTGCTTATGTCTGGGTAAAGAAAGGCATTTCTGGATGTCAGCCACAACGTCATTCAGAGCCACGAGTGCCTAATTTTCCCAAGAAACGAGCAATTAATTTTTTTTTTTCTTGTTCAGGTTGACCCACCAAATCTAAGCTATTCTAGAGGGGTCTCTCCTCTCTCTTAAATATAGATAGGTGTATACTTAATTTTTAATATTCTCTTCCAGGGTTTTTTTTTGACAGGTTATACATATGCTAATAGAAAATAGGCTTATTATTTGAAGCACAGAGCTGCTTGTCACCGAAGCTTCATTAACACCGTTATCACCGCCTGACATTTATCTTATAATTTTCTAGAGCTGACTGTTGTGTCTCCATGGAAACCCAAATTGCAATTGAAACAAGTATGATAATAAAGGCATCCACCAAGATTGACAGCAAGCAAAGCCTGGTTACATTTGTTTATAGTTCCTTCAGTAGCTACAGCTAGAGACAGAATATGCACTTTAGGTGTTCTGAATTAACTCCCTCCTGTCACTGGCTGCACCTGACTCTGCTTAGATGGCAAGTTTACCATAACATCCTTGGTTCTGAGGTTAGTAAAGAGGACACTAATTTTTGCTGGAATCATCTCAAGGCATTATGAATATTGAATGTAAAATTAACTGTGATTTTTATTTGGATCCAAATGGAAATTCTTTCTGGATGATTTTTGACACTGTGAAATGTTCATCAGTCCTTGAACTGGCAGTTTGTGGTACCTGAATGGATTTCTTTGTGGGGTGGGGGGAGCAACCACAGAGTTATACTATTTTTCCCTTGATATCGAGGAACCTGTGCTCTTTCAAGTTCATGACTTCACATCGATTTGGTTGGTGCCTCCAAGCAAAGAGTCATGAAACTGGAGTGGGTCCAGAGTGAATTAATCTGAAATTAATTTGATTCTGAAAGACTCCATCTGGCTGTGTTTGGGAAAGGCAGTTAGACAGATATATAAACACATGATCATCTGTATTCATTGTGCCAGATGTAGTGTCAAAAAATGAAGAAATGGCTTCAAAAAAATCAGCTATGGGGAATTTTGATATAATGATATTCAGCCTCTTAGAATAACAGCCATTATAATTTAGCACATAATCCTATTTTTATTCTTATTTGTTTAGAGGGTTAGATCAGATGATGTACATTTTAAGAAATAAGCAAATTAAATGTCAAAGCTTATTTTAATTGGTGATTTAAGATGCTAAATGGAATTTCTGACATGCGGGGAAAAGGAGAACGAGAGAGGGCCTGTATATTTCCAAATCACGATGTGCTATTTGATATTGATATCATCTTATAATTTAAGGATTTAAAAACTAGCAAAGTAGATGCCATTTGGACTTCCCCTTTTGACATGTTTTATAGCATGACAAACTACCATCATATTGGTGTTATTGGGGAACACTCTTGATAAGCTGCCGTGCATACAACTCTGGAATTTTTCTTTTAGTAATTGTCCAAATTTGGCAGTGTTCTTTTCTGTCACTTTTGCAAATTTCTTTAAGCAGACTGTCAGGCGAATGTTTTGGACTACTATCTTGGAACTTAGTGCAATCCCTATAGAGCATCTGATTGCTTTTCCTTATGTCTAGATAGAAAAAAAATCTGGAAAATTCACATTCAGTCCCATTAATGTTATCACAATCATCAATTCTGGACCTTTATTTCCAATTTTTGAACCTCAAATATAATTTGTTGTGATGTTTTGGAGAGCAAGAATTAAATTTGACTTCTGAATAAGTTAGACATTATTGACTTTGGAAAAACCAACTCCCAACTCTTGCCTCCCATGTCTGCTTCCCCTCTCCCTCATTTCTCCCAGCCAGAACAACCATCGAAATAACAACAGGTAGCTAAAAATAGAGCAGAATACCAGGGAAAAATTAGCCCAAACAAAGCCAAAGAGTCTCAGAAGCAAAATCCGTTTCTGCATTTACTGACAACAAACTAGAAGGTGCACAGATTCTGACATTGGATCCACCGTGGTGTTAGAAAGTGGCATCCCGGCTCATCCCTAAGGGGGCAGTCAGTCTGATTAGCTAGGTTTGCAGTGCGGTTGAAAGCTTATCCTCTAGGTTCCAATTCTCTTCGTTGTCTGATTTTGAAGAAATTCTTCTGACAATAAATTATATATTTCTTGGCTTCCTTGAGCAGAATTCATCGAGCATGATGTTGCCCTTCAGATGATGGAAGATTGTCACTATACAAATTAATGATTTTGCTGTGCTGCTGTCCGAGATGACTGCTGGGGCATATATCTGTGAGTGGCTTTTACCTGCAAGGCCCCCAGATTCCTGTCTGTGGCCTGTTAGGACAGGGCCCAGCTGTAGCAAAGGCTCCCTCTTGTTTGCTACTTTAATCTCCTGTGGGATTTGAAATGCAGATGACCAAGGCTGTGAAAACCAGCATAAAACAGTCTTTGAGGACCAGTGGAGGCCCTCTCCAAAAGGGCTTAAAGGGCATAAAGAGGACTTTGTGATGGAAAGGGGACTTTGTGACGTGCATTTTTGGTTATTATGAGATCATTTTTTTTTTCTTCTTAACTCTGTTGCTGGCATTTCACAAACGTGAGTTTGAAGGCATTATCAGGAAAACAAAAAACAAAAAACTACACCTGAACCTGATAAATCAATGTTGATAGAAATTTGTATCTTTCTTCACGAATGGATTCTGTTTTCTCATCTAAACTACCATCATTAATATGACGTAATTAGTTCCCATTGACTGTCAACTTTTGATTTTCCAGATCACTGGAAGGGAAACGGTAGCATGAGTAGTTTTCAGTGCATTTCTGCTAAACCTCGTGTTGCTGGCTGCCCCCTTATGCCGGTATCCCATTTCATTTGTATTCCTTGATTGCACGTCATTTTTGACCGAAAAGGGTAGGCAGAAAGCAGGTTGGGGAGAGACCTGCCTGAGATTAAATGGTGCCATTGATAGATGATAAAATGAATAATGAATGGGCAGATAATCAATATTTAACAGAAAAGTAGATAGAGTTCTGAATGCCAGCAGGCACATAGGTCAGCAAAGTCATGGTCCTGTAGTCCAAAGTGGGAAAGCCCACTGAACAGGTTCTGCAGTCATTCAGGCACAAGATGGTAGTCAGAATTAGGACAGTGACTGTGAGGGGACAAGAGGAGCCGACAGGCATGAAGAGAAAACTGGGCATGACTCAGTAACTCATTGGTAATAGTTGCATCGACTCAGATTTAATGGGACAGTGCTAGATGCGGTGACATGGTCCTGTATAATAGTGGGGGCAAAACACATAATGTGAGGTTTGATCTACTGCATTTTAGACTTCTTGCCCTATTACAGATATTCAGTCAGAAAGTACTGAGTTCAAGGCCCTGGGCCTGCCTTCCTGACCACATTGTTTAAACTTGCAACCTTGTACTCAACACTCTCTAATTTCCCTCTATGTCTTATTTTTCTCCATTGAAATAATCTCTTGAATAAGTTTTACTTATTTTGCTTATCTTCTGTCTCTCTTTAGAATACAGACTCCGTAAGAGCTACTTTATTCCCGATTTACCAATCACTCTCTCCCCAGCACCTTGAACAATGCCCAACTGAGGGAGTCACTCCGTGAATATTTATTGAATGAATGATTGAATAAGACGTCCCTGTCATCAAGAATTTCACAGTTTTACCATATACCTGACTGGGGTTCAGCTAATTATTGTTCGTGTGGGTTCAGCGGTCAGAGAGGGGACGGGTTCAGAGCAAGCAGTCAGTCTGGATTATGCACATGTTCTCTGGGAGGCCCTGCTTCTGCACTCAGATTGTTGGGAGGGGGCATTTGAACCAGTAAAACTATCAGGGAATTAGAACGGAAACCTCACTGGAGGAAAAGAAGACAGGACAAGGTTATTTTTAGGTGTGCTGAATTTGAGGTGCTGCTGGAGGGTTCTGTCACAGTAGAGCTGAATGGCCAAGATCAGGAAAGTTGTTTTCACAGTGGTATGGTCAACTGCAGGAATATTGGTGAACTGGGAGCCTCTGCCCAGGAGGTCACATGGTAGGCGAGAGAGTGAAGAGTAGAGATGGACGAGACTGTACCACAGGCTCCCAGGATGTGGTATCTCAAGCACAGGTTGAAGGACTGGGCAAGGCCACAGGTACACGTGGCCACCACCCCTGCCAGGGGTCTGTGTTGGGCTTCCTCTCTTGGTGGCTCACCAGGTCTTGTGTGTCTAGGTGGCAGCTGATCCTGGGCCACTTTCTCTAAATTCCCAACCCCACAGAGCCACCGTTTTTTTCTTTTTTCCATTACGTTGTCAACAAAGTTAAATGATATAGCTTATTATCCTTTGGCTTTGATTTTTAAATTTTTTTTTTCCAAATTCCATTTAAACATTGACCACAAGAATGCAGTGTGGTTTAGATTGCTGACTGCCCTGTCCCCTCAACAGCATTAGTCACTTGTTTGGGGCTTACTGCAGACCTTGTATATTGCTCTATCACAGGCCATATCACGTTGGATGTGGGTTTTATATTGAATATACATTTTGACTCTTCATTGGCTGTGAGCAGCTGAAGGGCATTAATCACATAATTATTTCTCAGACCACTCCTTCAAATCCACCACGTGTTTGACATAAAGCAAGTCTTTATAACTGCGTGAGAATGAGGAAGGAAAGAAGAAAGACTTTGTGTGAGGATGACTTCCGGGTTTGTTTGAAATTCTGCAAGGGGGAATCACCTGCTTTAGCCAATCAGTTTCCTGATTAAGTGGAGAGTGTTGTGAATCTGCCTTGACGGCAGTTTCTTGTGTAAGTCAGTCCAGGCAAAGTATTTTCAAGGGGCAAAAGCAGGACTGTGTTCCTTGAGAAGCACAGCTGCTAAAACCTGGTCTTCAGGGGGTTGGGCATGGTGCCCCACCGTTTACCCCCTTGAGGTGCTTCCCATAATTCCATCACTTGCTGCTAGACTATGAATGGGGTGGGGGTACGTTTTTGTTGGGGAAAAAAACAAATCAGTGTTTGGGAAGCGTGAGCCGTGTTGAATTTCCCGGGACATTTGTCTTCATTTTGTAATGATTCGCTTTTCAGTTAATTGATGACCAAACTAATCTCCACTCAATCATCCGAAAGAGCCATTTCCGATCACTTCCTCACAGCACGCAGGCAGGTTCTGCAATATTTAGGTTGGGACAAGTAAATGGGATCAGGTGGGCACCTTATATCTGCCCCAGGAGCAGTTTGCTCATCTGTAAAGTGGGGGCTGTGATCGCCTCAGCCACGGGGGGCAGGTGTCTTCGCCATGGTGTGTGCCCTAAATCCCTGTGAGAATGTGAAGGCCTCTATAAATCTTCTTTGGGATGATTATTTCCCAGTTGCCATTTCTAAATGTTCATCTGAAGCACCTCCTCCTCCTGTGCAAATGCCCCCTGCTGGACCCTGAGGTCCACAGAACTATTTCAGATAAATCACGGAAGGAAATGAGTTTCCCGGGTGGGGCTCTTTATAACGGATGCCCCTCTGCCTTCCCAGCCAGGCATGCTCAGCCATCAGGTACCCCCTGCATGCCTCCAAATTTACTTCTTTGTGGGGGTTTTCCAGTATTCTGCTTTTTACTAGCAGTCAAATTGAGATAAGGTAATCAGGTTTCCCTTTTACTTGGTGGGACCTTTTCCATAGGAGCAGTTCCCTGTGAGTCATGGTTGCAATTTACCCTGGTAAATACATGTATAGCTTTTAGACCTCCAACCAAACACAGTCCAACCTTAACTCCAGTAATCTAGCCAAATGCCTGTCTCAAACATGCCCTTTCTTAGTCGTGTATGAAAGAAAATGATGTCTGGTACATTCTTGCAGATTTTTTTTTTCTTTCACATTTTATCCAAGTCCAGGTCTGAGCACATTATGTGTATGTGTACTTTAAGGAACCTTGAACCTTTCCTTGAGAGGAGCACAGACTCATTTACTTACAAATTGAACATTGGAGGAGAGTTTTGCCTCTTTCAGGTACTTAGGGTATTATTTGCTCCAGTTAATCTTCCATGAGGATTCCCTAGCTGATGCATGGCCGTCTCACCTCAGACCTTTGGGGCCTCATTCCCTAATTGGTGTGGCTGTGACTCAAAAGATTTTGCTACACAAGATAAATGGCAGCAATACCTCCCAGGTAAATACAGGAGCATCATTATTTTCACATTTTATTGCTGTTATAACTGATATCCAGGGAGTTTTGAGTTTATAAAAAAAAAAAAAAAAAAATCGGCCACCCATGATCCCACTGCAGTTAGGATACAGCTGTTTCTGACCAGTAGCAAACTGCTCTGTTGAGAGGCATCGGGGAAGATGGAAGTTTCCTTCACATAGCTGTCAAGTGGTGCATTTAAAAAGGACTTGCAGTTCTCAGAGTTTGGGGTTAAAGGGCAGCTGATTCCTCTTTCTAAACAGAGAGGCTGGGCTAAGTTTGGAAGGACAGTGAGCCTCTCCAGGGTGGCGCGGTTCAGAATTTCTCTCATGTTTTCCTGAGGATCAGGTAGGAAAAGCTGCTGCCTGCCCCCCAGGTGCCATGTAGCCAGTCTATGGGGAAAAGCACGCTCTTCCTAAATAACCAGCACCACCAAGATGGACAAGGTAGAAGACTGTTAATATTGATGAATTCCGGGCTCATCCTGTTGCCCGCCAGAGGCAAGCAGGCCCACTGCCAGGTCCTTTCTTTTGCTTTTGCCTTATACAGCTCCGTCTTGGATAGTTTCCTGTGATAACCAAACAAAGCCTGTTCTTTGTGTGCTATTACTTAAGTACAAGTGATATTAAAAAATGACTCCTGAGCCCTTTGAAAGATTGCTTGTCAGCTGACTGAAATGACAGGACTGCGGCTAGGATATTAGCAAGAGCCCTGGCACAGATTGAGAAAGATGGTTCTCTGGCAACACCCACGGCTGCCGACCTCTCACAGCTCTGTCTGATCCTGTGGGTTGCTCTCCACAGCGTAGATGACACCTTGTCAACTCTCTGACTTGCATGGAGCTGTCTGTGAACGCGGGGAACATATTGGACACAGAAGGGGAATCACACCAAGGTTTCAGGCAGCTGGTCTTATTACCTAAATTATCTCTTCCATAAGTCAATCTCTGTGTCCAAACCACAACTACAGAATCATAGGAATTAAGAACCAGATGGAAGTTCTTCTGTCTCTTCATTTTACAAGTGAGGAAACTGAGGAACCAGAGTAGTTACCTGATTTCCTGTGATACCACAGTTTAATGGATGCTGAGCTGTGACAAGAACCCAGGCCCACCAGCCCACTATCTACTGACCTGTACTGGAGTACAGATCATTCCTACTTCTGCATTCCTACTTACTGCATTCCTACTTCTGCAAAACAGTTCCCCACGAAAAATGTTGAGGTTAATCTCAACTTTACTCAATGTTTAAAAGAGAAAAACATGGGGGAGAAGTATATTTGCATCTAGAGCTATTTAAATAAAATTAACTAAAAATTGAGTTTCTTACTTGAGTTAGCCACATGTCAAGTACCTAGTAGCCACATACAGCGAGTGGCTACCATATTGTTTTGTGAAGATATGGATCATTTCCATCATGGCACTGAGTTGGAGAGTGCTGATACAGGACATTCTAAGGAACAAAAAATGTTAGCGTAATAAGACTATTGATAACTGCCAGAGAGATTACTATCTTTAAAGAATTTTTCCAAGACAACCCACCTTTTGTATAATTTTTAGTTTAGAATATATGCTGAAGGAGGCATTTTATGTCATTTTTTCAGCATTAACATAATCATTTATGGCCAGTTGGCACTTCTCAGCCATTTTGCAAGTTTGTTGCTCTTGCCCTTGTATAGATAAAGGAAATACAACACAGAAAGTTATCCAAGGACAAGATGAAAGATGAGAAATCTCAATTTTCTTGTTACCATTCTCCAAAAGGAAACCTACAAATCACTAGGCCTTATAAAAAGTTATTGTCCTGGAATGCATAATAATAATGTGTTGAATCAATTATTATTTTTTAATTTCACTTCTTGAGAGGGACCTCAGAAGATTTGCATATCCTCTATTGATCTAGTTCTTTTTACTAGAAAATAGAGTAGGGAAGTAGGTCAGTGCACTGCTAAAAGCAAAAGTAAGCTCATTTTCCCCAACATCATCATATTTTCATCTTGGCTCTGAGACCGATACCAACAATACCCACTGGCTTTGTGCTCTCTGACACGTCGTCCAGTTCCGTGTGGCATCTGTCCTAGTGGAGCCTTATAGCTGGCTCCTTGCCGAGAACAGAAGCAGAATTGGCACTCGGGATCATGTTGCAATTTACAGGCAAGGTGCCAGCAGAGGTGTAGGTGTCTGTGTCCAGGGCCCATGAGTGGTCACCAAGTCCCTAGGAAACATCCCGCTAGAGAATCCCAGTTCCTGGAATAGTAGGGAATGGTGACTGGCTTTTAAATCTTTCTCCACCCATGTTCTGCAGTCACTTTTTGTTAAGGGTGTGACATTGGAAAAGGCACAGTATCTCTGTGACTCCCAGTTCCTTCATCCCTAAAATGAAGATGATTCCAACTGGAACTGTTGTGATCATTGTATGTCAAGTACATGGCAAAGAGTAGGCTATTGATAAGTATTAAGTTGAATTTCAATCTACATTTATTTTCTTTCTTTTTTTTTTTTTTTTTTGGTATCAGGATTGAACCCAGGGGCACTTAACTACTGAGCCACATCCCAGCACTTTTTTATATTTTATTTAGAGACAGGGTCTCCCTGAGTTACTAAGTGCCTCCCTAAGTTGCTGAGGCTGGTTTTGAACTCACAATCCTGCTGCCTCAGCCTCTCGCGTCGCTCAGTCTGCATTTCTGCACCATAAAAAGCACTGGGCTGGATGATAAGGATGGCTAAGGAGTGATGAGAAGTGAGTTAGTATTAATTTTCTAAGCCAATTAGATTCTTGTAGGTAGAGGTCTGACTGGGGATCTTTTTGAGATTTAGGGTATCTGTTCCCAAAATTACTTGTCCATGAAGAATCACCTCTTTGTGGGCTCTGGCAAATACTCCCAAAGGTTTTGCTATGAAACACATAATTTCTATCTTGCTTAGAAGTTTCTGTACCATACCCCCATGAGGACAAAAGAAGTCAGTGAGTCTCCACTAGAAATGAGCATCAGCCAGGAAACCTGAGTCCCTGGGAGGAGGAGCATAGGTAGATTAGAGCAGAATTAACCAGACTGTTGAAATACAGGCAGAATTCAGGGTAGGGGATTCAGTAACAGTGGGATATGACTACCAATTCCAAGTGACAGCTTCTGATAGGGAGGGTGTGGTGGTGGTTTTAATTTATCTGGACAACAATCATGGCTGGATTTACTTACGGCACTGCCCTGCCTTGAGCACTTGGTGTAAATCTTTGGAATAGTTATTTGCCAAAAGGCAAACAGGAAAGAACATAGATTTGGATGGGAGATGCTCATGAGTTTGACTGTGTGGGAGTAGAGAGGAAGGGGACCCGTGGAGATGAGAGACATCTTTATGTGCTGATTGGATAAACCAGAGTTTTAAAGTAACATAAAGGACCCTTAAATTTGGCACCTTCTACCATCTTTCACAGAGGGAGAACAAAGGCACATATGCCCATTTTAGACTGCCTCTTGTTCTGCAGCAATTCCAGGGACCTGGTAGGACTCGCTCTTGGTTTATTCTTCCCATGGATTTGCCACGAGCTGTTTACTCTCAACACAAGCCAGGCAGAATAGAATATTTTGCCACATGGTGGATTAGAAATATTTTGCTCTTTGGGACCCAGTGGACATAGGTTTGAATTCTAGCTCTACAATTTATAAGCTAGTCAACTTTGGAGAGGAACTTACTTCTTGGTTATTGGCAACTGAAAAATATACTTTCTCTGAGAGTTGCTAGAAAAATTAAAATCATCAAGTACCTCGCACCGTGTTTGGTATATAAAAATAACATATTATTCTTACTTTCAATATGTATTGTGTTTGGATCTATATTGTGAAAATTTAGGATTGAAAAGTCACTCGTTTCAAATGCTTCCACAAAGAAGGAATTCACAGTAGAAATAGCTGACATTTATAAAGCACTTATTCTGTGCTGTGTTCTGTGACTCTGTGAGATGAAATCTGTTCTTCCCGTTTTGTAGATGAAGGGTCTGAGGCCCAGAGTAGCACAATTAGGAAGTGGTAGTCCCAGCAATCGGAGGCCGTGCCCTTAGCCACTGCAGTATACTGCCTCAGGAAGATAAAAAATCTCCAGGCAGCCCTCTGACAGAGATGATAAAATACACACTTACCTACATAAACATCAGAGTTTGTGCAAGACTTGAGCCCTCATCTCAGCTTTCCTTCCTTTAAGGGTCTTGGATAAAGTTATGTATTTTGAGAAAATGTAAAAGGCCACATATTTGGAGAAGCATCGAGGAATGTTTGCTTTAGAAATCAAAGTTTAGATATCGGACAAGAAAACTGCCACCTGACTCCTTCGTTATATTAATTGTGGTCTGTACAGATAAGTTGCAATAGTCCCATTTTTGAACTTCCGGTTTCTGTTAGCTGAGACCTGTGGCATTGCCTTCCTCTTTGCATTCTAGCTGGTTGTCAACAGCAATAACCACGAGTTCTTCCTGTCCCAGAAATAAGCCTTGCCACACTCCTCGCTTTCAGCATGCTGTGAACACTCCATTCTGTGCTGCCCGCGGCTCTGCCACCTCTACCCCTCTGCAGTCATGGCTCCACAGGGTTAAAGTGTTTGTTGAATTCTCAAAGAGTGATTGGAAAAGAAGTATAGGTGCATAAGAACAAGATAAACGACCTAGCTCCAATATAAACAAGCATTACATTACACCTAAATTGTTGAAAGAAGATTTTGTACTCAATATTTTATTCAGCAGAACATTTTTTATAACAATAAAGTTGATTAGAGGAAGCTCTGAAAAATGCTTCAAGTTAGACAGTCTGATTGTTTATCTCCAGGATAAAAAATAAATAAATAAAATGGTAAAATAGAAGGCTAAGAAGTAGAAATTGAAGTCAAGACCTAGTGAAGAGTATTTTGACATCATTTTTCTCTCTCTGTTAAATCTAATTGAGGATTTCTCCTTTCCATAAGGTTTGGGTCTTTTAACTGTTAGTGTTGCTTTTCTTCTCCTTCTGTTTTATAAGGGCTCAAGACTAACCTAAATCCGCAGCAGATTTAAAGTACTCTTTTTTTTTCTTATTATAACAAAATAAGAAACTCTGCTTAAGATCTTTCAGTACCTTCTTACTCTTTCCCTGAGGGTACAGTGAACTCACACCTGCCATTTGCAGTTTAGTTGGAGTCTACGTGTCCCCTTCCTGATCTTTCAGCTTCTGGGCTGGGGGTAGTCATGGACCAGGCTCTGTAGATATGGTGTCTGCTGGGTTTGCACCTGTTCTTGTATGTTGTATTTTCATAGGCTGAGAACCTAGACCAAGAGCACAGCTCTGCTCTGAGTGCTGCTGAGAGTCAGTCTTCTCACTTGGCAGAGTAGCTGGCATAGGAGCCATGTCAGGGGGTAGGCGGGACAGAAAAGAAAAGGGTATGCGATTTTGCTTTGTTATTTACTCTAGCTCAAATTGGTGTGGGGGGTCCAAGTCAAAAAGGAACATCTTTATTGTATTGCATGGTGATGGCCAGAATTGCAGGTTTGAAAGGATCCAGTCTCTTCCAAATGGGGGTTTGGGAAGCAACATGAGGAAGACTGATATGTGAAAGCTTATGGTTTTGTTCTTTGTATCAGCCCCAAATATTTACTGAAGCTTGGAGAAGAAAAGACAGACTTCCTTTTTTTTTTTTTTTTTTACTCCCTGCTCTCCCAAACGTGTGATTGTTTAGAACTTAAGTGCAACATCTGGAAGTCAGATATACAGAGAGCAATTTATGGAGTGTGAAAGATTTGAAATATTCAGTGTCCTTTAGTGGGAACTCAACTTTCTGGGGCTGCATTTTTTCCCCCAGCACAAAGCCGGCAATTCTGAGATCTCTTTGCCTGTCTGAATTAAACCCTTTGTGCCTGGGTCCCATAAACAATGTGCTTTTTAAAGGGGCAGCCCCCTCCCAGCTCTGGCCCTTTTCTCCGGTGTGGGCAGCCAATCAGCTGCGCAGAGCTGCTTTGCTGGAGCGCTTTCCATTCCTAGCAGCAACAACGTACTAATTTGATGCACACATGGATGCCTCGCGCACTCTGCAAATTCATCACTAGCATCTTGCATTAGTCATCTGACGGACTGCCAAGTGTTTCATTTTCTATCCATGTGACTTTATTATTACCACCTCTCTCCTCTCTTCCAAAAAACCTCCAAAAGAGGGCGGGGAGTGGGGGAGAGGAAGAGAAATCCAGCAGAAATCCAGCCCTGCCTTTCTCTCCCAGCCAGTGCTGAGCAGATAACACTGCCGGTGCATTGATGGCAGCCTTGCAGATTGAGACCTGCAGTTAACTTGCAGCTGCCTCCCAAACCCGGGTTCCGAGATGTCCACGCCCTGGGTGACAGGCAGCGGGGCGCTGCCCTGTGCTCCGGCGGCGATGCTGAACAGCAGCACGCAGTGAAAGCCCCGTGCCGCTGCCGAGGAGCAACCTAATGGTGCCTCTGCTTTGTTTTAGTTCATCAAATTGCTACGACTCATTAGGCACTTTCCTCGTGCTCCTCTCCCTCCTCCTTCCGCCTCCCCAACCCCCACCCCTACTATTTTTTTTCTTCCTGTCCCTCACCCTGCAGCCCTAACTCTGGCTCCCGGTTCCGTTTTTGACAGTAACGGCACAGCCAACAAGATGAACGGAGCTTTGGATCACTCAGACCAACCAGACCCAGATGCCATTAAGATGTTTGTCGGACAGATCCCCCGGTCGTGGTCGGAAAAGGAGCTGAAAGAACTTTTTGAGCCTTATGGAGCCGTCTACCAGATCAACGTCCTCCGGGACCGGAGTCAGAACCCTCCCCAGAGTAAAGGTACAGACAGCTCGGGGCTCCCGGGGCAGGGGTCTCCCAGGTGCCCAGATGGGCGTCGCGGGTGTCGCGGGCATCTTGGGCGGGCCACGGCTACCCAGAGCCCTCGCCTGCAGGAGGGAGGGCAGCAGGGAGGGAGGGCGGGCTGGGAGCAGCTGGTGCTGGCAGCCCTTGTGCTCCGGCTGCTCCTCCCGGCTCCTCCCCCCACTCCCGCCCGCCCGCTGGGACAGGTGGGATGCGGGAGGGAGGGCCTGAAAGCTGCTTGCGCCTCTGTCCGGGCACCTGATTGCTCCCTTGAGGTCACTTTCGAGGCAGCACGGGCTCTTCTTGGGCGGGGTGGCAGCTTCTCTGAGGAATAGTGTTTCTCAGCCTTGTATTTCAGGAGCTAACTCTTTCTGTGCTACCTTTCCTTGGTTTCTTGTGTAATTACAATTGTATTTCACTTTGCCACAGCCCGGGGGGACCTTGAAATGCCTTGTCAACTGTTAGAGCAATGCCCTGGTGCAGAGAAGAAAGGGTTCACTTTTAGGAGAGACATCCATGCTTTGGGGCTTAGGTGGAAATCATTAAGTGTGCTTTTTGGAACCAGGGAGTAGCGCCCTAGTGGCTTAAGATAGTTAGCACACCTTCCACAAAGCTTGAGGTTTACGCCCTTATCAGTGGTAGGATTAAAGTGTACAATCTGGTGGTTGTTGCTGCCTCCATTTTAAGATAATGGTGATGGGATGGAGGTTGCAGATATTAAAATAGAGGCCAGAAGCCACTGTAGCAGGTGGATGCTTCTGTGTATTCAGGTCCTACTTTGTAAGCTCTGCGCAGAGCTGAATTTAAAACATCTCTCTGCTGCCACTTGGTCTCTGTTGCTGTTTAACCTTCTTCCTTAGTAATTTTGTTCTTTCTCTGTTGTTGATCTCCCAACCTCTCCACTTAGGGCTTCTCTGTCCTGTAGATCTCGCAGTTTGTTCTCTATGCCTCCGTACTTCTGTCCAGCTGTTGTTTTATTTTTCTGTTGCATCTCGGAAGAGAAATCTCATTACTTGGTCTGTATATACTTTACCTGGGCACATGAATATTGGTATATACTTTTCTGTGAGCTCTTTCCTTATTGGCAACGTGAAATTATCAGAGTAAGTAATCTTTAAGACTAACATCCTTTGAGAAATATTGGGACATCTCTTGTTCTTGATAGTTCCCTAGGTCTAATGGGGTTTTGGGGAGCTTTGTAAGGTATTTAAAAGTCCCTACTTATTTTATAAAGGTGAGCAGACTTGCCTTCAGATTATGTTCATAAGATGATAGTTTTCTATTTCAAAACATATAATCCCAAGTTGTTTTTAAAAGACCATGGTAGGGCTGGGGATATAACTCAGTGGTAGAGTACTGGCCTAGTATGTTTGAGACCCTGGGATCAAATTCCCAATACCAAACCCCCACCATCACCCCCTGGGGGCAGAGGGGGGGGGACATGGAATTTTGTCACCACAAACTTCCAAGTTCATTGACCTGTAATTTGAAAAGCAGAAAATCAGATATCTGAAAATCAATAGAAATAAAAACCTCATAAATTAGAACAACACTGAACACTTTTAGTAAATATATTCTGAAGCTATTTACGTACATGTTTCCCAAATGGAGAAAACAGTTTGTTTTAATACTTTCATAGTATCCTACTGAGGAGAGAGGGTGTAATGTACAGGATAGAGCCAGGGAGTCCCCAAATAAGGGCCCTCCCGTCACCTAGAATAGCACCCAAAGAAAACTAGGCCAGAACAGCAGCCACAGCTCGTCCTTGACTAGGAAAACGTGACTCTGAATTTTGGGTTATCAGCAATTTTCAAAATGACCTCAGACAAAATAAGCAGCTCGTTTATTGTTAACGCTGCCTGGTTAGTTGCTTTTTAGCCTTCAGGTACACAAGTCTCACCTTGGCCCAGACAACCTTGTTTTCTAGTCAGGTAAATACTTGTGTGTGGTCTAGTCATTCTGCCATTTTGCCTGGCGTTCTTCTAAGCAACACTTTTACTCAGCCTGTGTTTAGACTGTACGTTTGGTTAACTTCCACTCACTATGTCTTCTAGCTGATTTCATGAAAATGGTTTGTATTAGCCCAAGGTCTTGTAGAGGAAGAAACCTGATGAGAGAACTAACTTTTTTGAGCATGTGCTATGTTTGTATCAGGCCCTCTGTCAGGAGCTTCTCATGTATGCTGTCATATAGGTTTTATTGAAATCCTGAGCATGAGTGATCTTCCTCACGTTTTATAGCCAAGGAGCATGAGGCTCAAAAGCGTTTAGAATTGTAGACCAGTTTCCTCATCTCATGAGATGGAGTGGAGATTTGAACATAGTCCATCAGTCTTCACGGACGATCCCATTTTTCCTAGCAGTGGGGTCCATTTTAGGGCTTGGGTCAGAGGCCTCCTTACCCCAGATGAACTGAAGGAATTTCGCCTTTTCGGAGTGGGGTTGATTTCATTTCTTTGTGTTGAGTTTTTGTACTCATGGGTTCCAACCCAGGGTATCCTGGGATAGGAGCTACAGATGAAATCATTCAAATCTTACCTTTTGGAAATACAGGTCAATTCCCATTACTGTGAACTCCAAGTCTCACATCAAATATTGCTTGAAATACGTGGGCTGTCAGCCAGAGCTTGAAAGGGTTTTTGTTATACAGACATCTCTGTTGTAAAGGTATTTGTTGCGATGGGATTTGGAAAGTATAATGACATTCCTCTCAGAGGATTACAGCCCTTAGCCGCTTATGTAGAGACAGCCACCACTTCCTTTACATGGATACCTATGTGTGCCATATATTATTTTGCCTGTTCATATGTAAAGTAGGATGCTAAATTTGCATTGATTTTGACTCTGTCAGCATGGTACAATTATCATGTTTTCACAGGGCTGATGTCAGAGCTTCAGAAACCAGAATTACTGGAGGCTCTGTCTAAATGTGGTTTAAATTATCTAAGTAAGACTTTTTGGCGTGGCCTTGATTTATTGTCTTACTGACCTTGATGGTTCTAAGGAAAGAGACAAAGTTAGGTTATTACCTAATCCAGGTGAGTTAGAGCTTTTGCATTTGATATTCTGTTTAATCTGTAGGCGCAAAGACTTGGTCCTATTTTCATCCCTTAATAGAAAGAGTCTAAGCTATTTCTTCTCCCAGTAGATGTCTGTATTGACCCAGCAGGCCCAGCAACCCTGGGGAACTAGGCTAAGTAAACTGTTCCACCTGTTAGGACTTAAGGGGTTCTCGGTGGTTCTCAGCTGAGTCTATGGATGAATAAGAACATGACTTTTGAAATCTGACAAGGCTAAGGTCAGGTTAAGTCAGGTTTTTGGCTCTGCCACTTCCTAGGTGTCAGCCTTGGGCACTTTCCTTAATCAAATCTGAAAATGGGAACTGTCTTCATGGAGTTTCTGGGGTGATGAAAATATGTGCTTTGCACAGAGCTGGAATTGGTAGGAGTCTGTTGTGACAGATGTTATTGTGATACTTGTTATCCTCATCATCACCGTTTCCAAGAACTTACAATCCAGTAAGAACAATAAGCTAAGTTCACAGGCAGTCGCAATATAAAAGACATGAGAACAGAGTGAGAAACAAAGAGATGGGCATACTGCAATAGTGGAAGTTCAGAGAAAGAACAGATAACTTTCAGCTTACAGGAGAGAGGGATGATGGCATCTTTGAAAATGATAATAGGATTTCAATGAGTAAAGACGATATTGAACATTGCAAGTAGATGGACTGACCTGTCTCGGGCAGCAGGTGAGAGGAGCAGGGTGTATTATGGGGACTGTGAATTCTGCCAGGGTTCAGAGGAAATGTGAAATACATGAAATGAAATGGAAGAAGAGAAAATAATGAAGCCTATAATTTATAGGTCTGAGCCAATTCTTAGAAGACCTTAATTCTTAGGATAAAAAATTGAAATTTCTTTATTAGACAGTTGAGGATCTAGAAAGCATACTTTAGCAAAAAACAGACTTCAGGGTGCACCATGTTGACTTGTGTTGAGAGAAGAATGCAGTCTGTCAGGGGACTGCAGAGAGAGGGACTGCATGAAATAGACAGGGACTTGATGGCTAAAGTTGGGGCAGTGGTAATGAGGTCTTGGCTTAAATGGAAGAAATAAGGAAGCAGTCAGCAATGGTAGTAACAAAAAAGAGAAATACTACGTTCAGTTTTGCTTTTGCTGAGTCTGAGGTGCCACAGAATTGTCGAGAAGGATGCAGGCCAAAAAAAAAAAGCCATCGGATTTGGTAATGGGAAGGACTTTTGAGAGCATTTCAGAAGAACAGTGGAGGTTAAGGAGGGGAAAAGGAATTGAACCGTGGAGATGGGGGCTGTGAGTGTAAACTACCTTTTCTTGGTCTGGTCATGAAAGAAGAAAACTCAGATAGAGGTGCTGCTGCTTTTTGTGCAAATATAAAAAGATGGTAAAAGAAGACCAGAAAGAGGATCTTCGAAGAGAGCAAAGGAAGGAAGAGTACAGGTAAGAGAGTAGAAAGTTGCTTAATTTGAGACAGTAGGGCAGTTAAAAGGAAGCAACCACACAGAAAATTTCAGTATAATGAAGGGAAATAGGTGACAGTGCATACAGATGGGTTCAGTCTTCATGGTCAGTATAAACATTTAAGAAATCCGGGTGGAGTTCTAGACTTAAGAAGAATGGGAAAGGCTTAAAATGACTGCTTTGGAAAATTCTGTAGGGGAAAGAACAGCAGAACTATTGAAGAGCAGAAAAGGCCAGGCCCACTTAAATTCAGTTGATTCAATGGGTCCTGGTGATTGTGGTTCTGGATGACCCATCTGTGAGCTGATAACGGAGTCCTAGGGAGCCAGGAGCTGCAGGTGGGTAAGGCAGCTAAGGTAGAAGATCAGGAAGGAAAACAAATAGGTATTCTTTCCAAGGTCCACAGCAGGGAAACCAGTAAAGACAAAGCTTGCTCCCATGTTGGGAGAAGGAAGAGTTGAAGGCTTGGGGATTGAGTCATGATGGAAGAAGTGGTCCATACAGAGACATGCTCAAAGGAGACCAGACTTGGACCTGTAAATGGTAGATAAATGACCAGCCTTGGATCATCACTCTCTTAATATTTTAGTAAATCAGAATTATAATCCAGGGTCATGAGCTTCTAGAGAGGGGTGCATATTCTATAATAAAGGCTGCGCACATTTTCTGGACTTAAATGGTCAGCTATTTTTATTTCTGATTTTACAGGACCAAAATCTAAAGTGACTAGATTTAAATCATGTAACCTTTGAGACTGTGATACAGGAACAACACTTCAGCCCTAGTCTAATGCCTTGTTGATCACTTTTTACTGTGTCTCTTTTAGTAACTTCTCAACCAGGAGAAAAGCAGAAAAGGGAAGTCGCTTGTGTTGACCATCCCTACATACCACAGACCCAAAGAACAAAACTTCCTTTTTTCTTGAAATGTGTCGAGAGGTCAGGGCATAACCGCTGTGCAGCTGTAGCCCTGCAGTGTTTAGAGCCCAGAGCTTTCTGGGTGGAACAAAAATTAAATTCATGTCTCCTTTGGGAAGGGTTATTACCTTTAAGTTTCAAAAGAGCAGCTCTGGTGACGCTTATGACACTAATAACGCTTTCATTTTCTTGTTGGTCAAACTGCAGTTCGGGTGACCCATGGGACTGGCCCCATTAGAATATGATGGCGAGTCATTTCTTTCCATCTCACAGGCTTGACTTCAGTCTTCAAGAATTCATTAATAAAACCTAACTTGGTCCTAATCTCTCCCTAGTTTAGTACAATGGAAAAATTTCTTGAGAATGAGCCCTGGCTGGAGAAGGAACAGGGAGAGAGGAGAGGGGAAGGAGAGAAGCCTGTGACGCCTAACCTCATTGATTTCAGAGTTTGGCAGAGAGACTGAAGTCATGTCTCAGTCTAGAAGGTTCCTCTGTGCTGTAATAGGATGAGGATAGGCCTTGGAGTCAGGAGACTTGTGACTGATACTAAGACTGCAAGCTAGTTAGAGAAGGAGACACAACTTCTTTCCCCTACAACAAATAATACCTCCTGCTCAGAGCTGCTTTACATATTCAGTAAGAGAACAAATGTGCATGCCGCCAGTACGTCTAAAGAGAGTTGGTAATCTTATAAGCTTTATTCTTCTTAAAAATGTTAAAGGTTTGTAAAGAACACCCCTGGCCTTTATATATGGGAAATGCAGTGGGAGTTGAGAGGTTCATTTCCACGCTTCATGCCTCCTCTTTCTTCCTGAAACCCTCTGTCAGAAACTTCACTTCAATAAAAAAAAAAAAAAAGTGGGCTTGAAGTCCGTTGACTTAAGTAGTGTCATATCAAAACCAGTAATGGAGAAAGAATTTAAAATGCAGGAAGGTGAACCCATGCTACATTTTACTGCCTGCGAATAAAGTAGGGGATAGGATTTCTGTCCTACATTTCAGCCAGGGTTGCTGCCCTAGATTTTCTGGAACAACCCCAGTTTGGATTGTGCTGCCTCAGTGGCCCACAGGCAGGATGCTTTCTTTCTCGGTTCATTTTATGCTAACAAATCTGTGTTACTTGTTGTGACATCCTTTTGTTGGTCAACCAAGGACCCGCAGGACATACATAAAATGTAGTCGGAATTTTTATGTTTATGCAAGCAGAGACCCTCTTCTCCTCATAAAAGATGGATTCGCTAGTTACATCATATGGTCATGTTAGGAGACTTAACAGCTCTTTTCTTGAAATGGAGTTTTTAATCATTTTGACTTGCACGGATGTCACCCATTGAACAATTGGGATACAGGAAGGAAAAATGTTAAAATAACTGCCTTGAAGTTGTAGCAAGAAGGGATCCCTTTCGATTCCCTGTATTCTGGCCACGGGTGACTGGGCTGTGTCTGTCCAGCATAGTGATGAATTGCTGTTACTTCTTTCAAAGGGCAGCTTCTACCCTGGCAGATAATATTTATCATGGGTACATTTTGATCTCTATATCTCTGGAGAAGAAAGGAAAGGAGGGGAGACGGGACAGAGAGAGAGAGAGCCAAAATCAAAGCCAGTATCAAAGAAGGCAAGAAATTACTCAAGGCTGCTTCTGACCATTTTGTTTTCTTCTCCTCCTCCATCTGGAACACTAAGACTTCAGCTGGTCCCCAGTCATCCAGTCCCTGGTAGATTTGCGTTTCTGGAATTAAAGTTTTAGAAGGACAAAAAAAAAAAAAAAACAGGATTTGGGCAGAAGGAAAGTAGACTTCTTTGAATGGACCCAAGGCTTGAGGAGAGAACCTCTGGCTTGGTGGCCTTCTGTCCATTTGAGTACCTGTAAGACATTCCAGGTGGATGGGAAGGTGAAGTCCAGCTGACCTCAGGGTTGGCATCCAGCGTGTGGATACTTCGCCAGCCTGGAGACCTCATTTGCCTTTGCTCTTGTGCCCGAGAGTTTTCTCCACATTAAAGATGCTGTTCCATCACGCACACCATTGTGCCACTGAGAGTGACCATCCTGCTGAGTGTGTTGAAGCCAGTCCTTCCTAGCTAGAGAGAGAGGTGCCCTGACGGGGTGACACTGTTGGAAATTCTGAAACACCTCTGCGTGGCCTGAGTTCCATCTGTCTTCCCCTACTCACTTTTTTTTCGCTCCACAGACCCCAGATGATTCAGCATTCACGTTGAAAGATCGACTTTCTTCCTTCTTCAGTCTTTGCTTCTAATAAAAGTCTAAAGTAAACCCCAGTCGGGCTGGGGCATACCAAAGTGGCAGAGCGCTTGCGTAGCACGGGTGAAGGCCTGGATTCTCTTCCCAGCACTGCAAAAATCAATAAATTAATGAATTAGCCGTGGCTATTTTAGAAGTTCAGAATGCTAGCATTAAGAAATAATTTCATGGGCCTAGGGCTGGGGCTCAGTGGTAGAGCGCTCGCCTAGCATGCATGAGGCACTGGGTTCAATTCTCGGCAGCACATAAAAATAAAATAATAATAAAATAAAGATATTGTGCCCACCTATAACTAAAAAAATAAATATTAAAAAAAGAAATAATTTCATCACATGTCTTTTGAAGAAGTCTGTTATCTTTATCATTCCAACCAAAGTGGAATATAAAATGCTATTAGTATAATAGCTAGCTTCTTTGGGTGGACCCAAATCTACTAATGTAGGATACTTTTGTATCTTACATTAGTAGATTTCTTCTTTTTAAAAATTGTTTAATTGTAGCTGGATGCATTACCTTTATTTTATTTATTTATATGTGGTGCTGAGGATTGAACCCAGGGCCTCACACATGCTAGGCAAGTGCTGTATCACAGACCCACAACCCCAGCCACATTAGTAGATTATTAAGTCTAAATTTTCATCCTTCAAAATATGGCTCCAGATGCTAACAAAATTTAGGCCCGAGGTCTCAAGCTTTTCGTTCTTTATCCTAATTTTATTGATCCTCAGACCAGATATTCTCATGCCTTATCCTCTAATGTTCCCTGGCTTGAGTCTTTTACAGGGACAATTCTCCCTCTAGTTAGCAGCCAGGGTGTGCCACTGTGAATAAACAATCTGGTCCTCTCAAAACCTTTGGAAACTAAGAGGAGATGAAAAGATAATTGGGAAAATGAGAAAAAAAACCAAGCTTTTAAATAATAGCTTTTAAAATAAATTTAGGTTTTCCGGATGATGGGATGTTGGCTTTCAGGACAACTGATCAACAGAATTGAAAATGTTCTGACCCATATACTGTGAAATTCAGTAGAAAGTCGTTATGCAGCAGGTATCTTGGTAACATGTTAGGTAGATCAGTAGAATAAGAGCTAGAGTAAAATGGCTTGTTAAAGAATCAGGGTCTTCCAGTGTCTGAGGATATTTTTCAGATCAACCTCGAAGAGCTCATGCTATGGAGAAAGGAACACAAAAGAAAAGTACGTACGTGGATGATGGCTTATGGACATATTGGATTTCTCAAGACCTTTTTTCCCCTGAGTGGTGTAGACAGATATACTGGTCACAAAGAAGCATATTTTGCTATAAATAGAAAAGGGAGCTAGTCAGATGAACGGGGGCAGATTGTAATGGTAAATCTAATGGTTGAGGGTGGACAGGGATGGCAATTGAAACACCACAGGAACTGGTATTTAGAATCAATACTTTTTCACTCTCTATGTAAATGACTGAGAGACACGTTCCTAATCCAGCATCCACATTCTGGCATTAATTCAAATTGGAGAAACCCATAAAATATACTTCAGACAACGATCAATTCCAAGGATAAAGGAGTATAATTTCTCTATTCCCATTAGAGGATCATAAATTGGAATTGGAGAAAAGAATGAAAGGATTGAGAGAGAATATTTACTCATTATATTCATTAACTGACCAAGAATCCTATCTTTAGAAAATATTTGGGGGGGGGGTAAATATTTTGAGGTACACTCGGGCCTTAGGTTTATGGAGCACAAATTGTGCAGCCTCAGCTGCACAGGGGTCGAGGTCTGTCTCTTGACAGCAGCCTTGGGCCTCTCTACCACTGTTCCCAGGCTCTCGCCAGCAGAGTCCAGAGATGGCTGTGGTTTTGATGCCTTCCATTTCCCTTTTAGTTCGAGGTGAAAGGATAAAATGCTTCCCTGACTATTGTCATTTAATGGAAATCACATCATAGACATGTAGAGAGAGAGAGAGGAAAACCTTAGGGAGAGAAAGGAGCACAGGAAACCAGGTTTCTGACAAGCTAATGGTCAGACTGCTCCCCACACGCTCAACACGATGATACCAGACTCCAAGTGCTAGGGGACAGGTAATTCACTACTTTTCACAAAGAGCTTTTTAGCTCCTATCTAGGCCACTTTGCCCAAAATTCAGAAGCGTTATTGAAGATATATCAAGGAGATGGAAGAGTTCCAAAGGAGAGCAGCATGAGTCACAGAGGTCTAGGAAGGTGAAGCCATGTGGAAAGGTCAGGAGGTTAACTTAAAAGGCCTGACAGCATTGAGTCATGAGAATGAAAAGGGAAAAGGCTGCGGCAGGACATGAAAAGGAGGGATTGTGCTCGCAGAAAGAGAAGAGAACATGATTGAAGTTTTGAAGATGCTAAAGTGCAAGAGTGAAGCTATATATAGATAAGCTCTTCCAATTAATGCTAAACCCTGGGATTCTGCTGCTTATACTTTAAATGTTGGAGCTGCAGGTAAAGGGTAGAGTTTGAGCCAAACTTTTGCACAGAGGAAGTCATGAACTTGGAGCACGTGAGGAAAGTTAAGGAGATGGTGGGTGCAGCCAACTTGGCAGTCCCCAGGAGCAGACTCTGGCCAGCTCTCTTCTGGGGCTTAATGCACAGGTCCTTTTCTGGCAGTGCCTTGGAGGTTAGGGTAGCCTTGAAATCCCTGGGTCCCATTTAATGTTGAATTTAATATAGGCTGGACAAATGGAAGATGCATTCCAGAAAGCGAACAAGGTGTTTACCAAGTGTGAGCCACGTGACATCAAACATTTGTTGGTACCTACTGTGTGCAATGTATTGTACTTAGTGCTGCAAATATAAAGAAGAACAGGCCATGTTCTGTACTCTGAAAGGGGAGAGAGAATTTGAGATATTTATAGACGGGACTTCCTTCATGTTCTTTGGACACGTAGGGCCAACTTTGAGCTAACAGTGTCCGTAACAGTGTACATGTATCTGCACATGTGTTTTTTCTTCTGGAGAGTGTACTCAGCAGAGCTGGAGAACCTGTGCTGTTCATGTAGCACAGATAGAATGAGAGGTTAGGGGAGCCAAGGTCATGTCAGAGTACAAGCCTAACGCTTTGCTTTTCTTTCTTTTTTCTTTTCTTTTCTTTTTTCTTTTTTCTTTTTTTTTTTTTTTTTTTGGTACTGGGCATTGACTCCTGGGTCACTCAGCCATTGAGCCATGTCCCCAGCCCTTTTTTATATTTTATTTTGAGACGGAGTCTCACTAAGTTGCTGAGGCTAGCTCTGAACTTGTGATCCTCCTGCCCTCAGCCTCCTGAGTTACTGGAACTACAGGCATGTGCCAGCCACTGCCCCTGTCATACCTTTCCGTAGCAGGCTCCTATCTCCTCTTTCCTCTTTCTCTTCATTTTTAGTTTTCTTTGTACTTTCCCCTCCCACAGAGGCAGTTTAGGGTAGACACTGGCTAAATGTCTTACTAATGAGCCTTTCTGGGGGTTTTCCAATAAAATACATGGATATGAAGTTGGCAGCCCTCCTGTTAACATAACTAAGACATGGGCAACACATCGAGCTAGCCCTCAAAACCCTTTTTCCATGTAACCTGTTTGGTGTAGGGTCCTGAGGATGAACTGCCAGCCCCTGCCCGTGGGCGTACAATCATTACGCTAGAGTGATCAGTGGCCTCAACTGTCATGGGAGGCAAATGTGTGGGGGTGTGTGTGTGTGTTTAAAACTCATGTGTTTCAGATTCTGTGATAACCTGAAGTTGGTTTATTTCTCTGAATGCCTCCCCCTTTTTCCCCCAAATAAAAATGATATTACCTGCATGGTAGACTTCTGAGGAATAAATTATTTATAGAATGTTGAATGTAAATTGCCCAGTGCAGTAGTAGAAGAAAATAATGATGAAGAAATAGCAACAGCAGTAATGGTGTCTCATTTTGTAAGCTCTGTGTACTTTGAAAGGTTTATTATCCTAAATTTTTGTGCCGCAAAACCTTATAATGCTTCTTTTTCAACAAAGTTGCTAGAAAATATCACACACAATTTAAATAAGCATCACAGTGAGAAAGGAGAGGTTGTG
Source organism: Marmota monax (assembly GCF_021218885.2). NCBI lineage: Eukaryota > Metazoa > Chordata > Mammalia > Rodentia > Sciuridae > Marmota > Marmota monax. The sequence goes on along the minus strand of NW_026692356.1, from coordinate 4,508,190 downwards.
GTAGAACCAGGTGGGGGAGGGGAAGCAAAGATAAGCCGCAGTCCCTGGGGAAAGAGTATAAAACTTGGCAAAACAAAATTTCATAATTCAGAGTCAGAAACTGTAGAGGGCCTCCAGTATATTCCAAACCTAAGTAATTGAAATTGTGTTCCTGGATTTGAAGATGATAGATTCCTTCAAAATAATTATAAGTCCAATTATCTTGCTTTGGCCCAGCTCTCTATGGACCTCCTGCAGAAACCGTGGGATTGTTGGACTGGTGCTGGACTGAACCCAAATAGTGTGTTATACCTTGTGTTTGGAGTCCCCCCCCCCCCAGGTATTATGTGTCATTGACATACAGACTTTACTGTTATGATTTATTCAAAGTTAACATTGCGCCAAAACTACAATCAACAAGATGTTACATTCGAGTTATTTTTCAAGGTGGATGGCAACTCCTTCCCTTCTTCACTATTACACCGCCTCTGATGGCTGGCGACACCCAATTTTGAAGATGATGGGTTGGCATTATAGAGTAGTCCTGTGTGGCAAAGAGGAGAGGAAGTTTGCTGACTTTGAAGGCAGGAGCCCTTAGTTATTTACCTGCCCACTACACCCTGCCCAGAATTGTCACTAGTTTCAGAAGCCTGTATACAATAGCTCATTTCAGAGGAAGTATTAAGATAATTTTTAGAATAGTCACAGCCTCGAACAGGAAGTAAACATGTTCCCAACTTTCATACGCATCTACCTCTTACGTATCACTGAGGCATCCCTTATGTTCTGTTTAGTAAGGAAGTATTGTAAGAGTGGATACTAATTCTGAATAGGTTTTCTTGCCATATTAATGTAGTTATTGCAACATAATAAAAGAAATATAGTTTGTTCTTTTTACTTTCTGTGATCTTCAAAGATTCTCTTTCAAATTGGATTAGCTTAAGTTGGGTGTTTTTTGTTTGTGTTTGTATATGTGATTTAAAAAAAAAAAAGAATATGAAGTTATTAAAAAGAGACTGTGAGCCAAAATGTTTGCATGAGTTAAGAAAAATCAATGAGAAAACTGCTTAATTTGTGTACTCCCCTGCTGTGCTAGAAATAACACTTTCCCTTTGCACTGCCATTAGAGAGAAAATGGAGCAGCCTGGTTTCATTGTCTAGATGGAATCAAATACCTCAGTGGGGTAAAACAGGAAATCGGGCCTTAGCTTTTTAATCCTTTATAAGATATTCATGATCCATCCAGGTAGTTACATTTTGTAATTCGGGACCATTTTGCAGTTTCTCTTCGGGATTCAACAATAACTTGCTCACTGGGGGCGAGAAGGCCAGTTAACCAGGAAAGGCTGAGGAGGGCCTTTCTCTGCCTGTTCTGCCCGAAGTGTTTTCCCTATTATAATGAGAGTGTTGCGGGCAGTTGCAGTCTCCATCTGTCCATCCCTAAGTGAAGTCAGCCTGTCCCAGCAGTGGCCTTAGAAGACAGCCACCATGTGGCTCAGTAAGCCCCACCTAGATTTGAAGCTGGTGGCTTCTGAATAGGATCTACGAGAGAATGTCTGAAAAGCACTTGGAGGTGTTTTGTAAGGGGTTAGACGAATCCGTAAACGTAAAATAAGATTCCAAGCATCAGCCATCCTACCTGCCACATTGCCTCCGCCTGGTTTTTATGCAGTTGAGTCAGCAACCTGGTTAGACAGGAAAAGTAAACGCAGTTTCCAAGCCCAGCCTCTCTCCTCTCTCTGCCAGCCGAGCTGCTGCATGTGATGCTCTTTGTGAAGTGGACATCTGTCTAATGGGAACTGGATTGTGACCACCAGTTCATTTTACACAGACCACCATACAGCTGCCAGATGGTGACAGGTCTTAGCTATTTTGCGAGTCCAGTCCGAGTTGTGCTCAACTCTAGAGGTGGGAAACATGGGATCCTTCTACCAAGCCCATGTCCCTGCCACAGAAATCCATCTAAGGACCTCGGCTTTGCTCTAATCTCTATGAAGGAAGGAAAGAGACTTAAGGAAAGGTAATGAATAAATTAAAGACTTTTTTTTTTAATCGCATCTTTTAGGCTTTCCTCTCCACCTAATTGCACTCTAATCTGTATTTAGGAGCACAGTTTTTAAGTGGGACATGTCAGGCTTTCATGCCACAGATTAAGTTCCAAGGCAAATAAATTTGTGACAGCTTAAGAGGCGAAAAGAAGAGTCTTTGTCAAATGGCTGAGTTTGATTGTTTAACCTAGACTAATCAGTAGTTGGAGGGCCTGCCATGTGTCTTGGGGATGACTGGGAAGCCGAGGAGATAAGAGAGGGCCCTTCGCTCTGTGGCTTTTCCCTTCTTCTGCATGAGCTGAAGAACTGCGGGAATGCATGTGGCACTGTTGGTTGGGCTGCCCTAGCAACACAGAATGCTGTGTTGACACATATTCCGTCACGTGTTTGCAATGAAAAGGCTGCATTTTTAAAACACTTCAAAGTCAGGAAACCGTTAAACCATTATCACATCCTCCCTGGCCCTCCATCCACTTCCCCCCTACCCTCAGGAAAATTGCCCCCATTTCATAGAAAAGGAACTTGAGACAAAGATGAAGTGGTGTATTTGAGCAAAGCTTATAATCCCAAGGAAAATTGCTGATCTAGTCTCCAAATTTAACACATCCTTCAGGACAATTTTTAAGACTTCCACTTCTTTTCCCTAAACCATGTGTATTCCATATGACCTTATATCTAAGTCCTTATATTGTCTTTGGAGTTCAAAAGACAATTTAGACTCCCATTTTCCTCTCCTGGCATTCATTCAAATAAAAATAGGCACATAATACTGTACTGTAAAAAAAAAAAAATCAAAGCTCCAGGCACACTTTGAAAATCTTTCAGAATTTATATCATTCATTTTCTTAAGTATCTTTCATGCGGCCAGCTTAAACTTGCTTGTTAGAAGACGGTGTTTTTTTGTATTGCTGAAGTTCTGTGCCTAGGTCTGTGCCTACCTCAGTGCCTTGTGCAGAGAAGGCATTCAAAATTAGCCGCAGATTGAGTGAAGTCAGCACTGCCTTTCTGTGATCCGGCACCAACGTGTTTACTCCCGAGAAGCAAAGAGATGAAGGTATTTTAAGAGCCTATGTGCTGGACCATGTGCAGTGTCCTGAGGATACAAAGTCAAAAAATGTGGCCCAGGTCCACAGGGCCCTCAAAGTCTTTAGGAAGTAGGGTCCGATACACAAGGCTGTAAGGAAAGGGACTCGAACATTCTTCCTCTTGTTTTCTTTTTCTTCTTCTGAAAGCTCTATGACCCAATAAAGGTTAAGAACGGTTACACAGTTTCAGTGTACAAACAGGGAAGGAGCATTAGTTCATCAACTTATACAGGGTCTGGTTCAGAGTGTATCACGTGCCCAGATACATGCTTAACATCAAGCCTTCAAGCGGTAACGTGTATTAGGTGCTGGGAAAGGTTGCCACCACCCTTAGCTCCCCCCAACAGTTCCAACAAAACCTTTCACTCTGTCCTCAGGCCCCTGTTGTGTGTCTCACTCCCAAATGTGTGGGGCTGAGGTGTTTCTTTTCCTTTTTTTATAGGAGGGGGTGTTACTGGGGATTGAACCCAGGGGTAGTCTAACACTGAGCTCTATTCTCAGCCTTTCTGTTTTATTTTGAGACAAGGTCTCTAAATTGCCTGGGCTGGCCTTGAATTTGAGATCCTCCTGCCTAGTCTCTGAGTTGCTGGGATAACAGGTGCCTGCCCTCACTGGTCTGAAGTGTTTCTGATGTGAGCTTCTATTTCTTAGCCTATTTCAGTCCTCAGACATTTGTGGTGAGGAGGAACAACAACAACAACAACAACAAAAAAATGGTCAAGGGAGTGAGAGAGTTTAAATAATTTGTAAAACTCCATGCCCATGTTATATTTGGGTGTGTCCTTTTCCTGGCTGGGGTTCATCTCCATGCCATGTTCAGTGGCCTACCAGATAAGATGCCAGCTTCCAATGTAACCATGATGGCGTCGGCTGGTGCTGGAGATGACAGGTGTAGTGGTGGTGGCTGAGAGCAGGGCCTTGGAGATGCACCATGGCCTCTCGACCCTGCTCCACTGCCTTTTCTTTCTGACCTGGAACAAGTGGCTCAATTTCTCTGCGCCTCAGGTTCCTCATCTGTAAAAATGACTAGCGTGGTTACACAGGTTAAATTAGGTCATATACAGAGAGATCTGTGTCTGGCCCCAAGGGAACTGTAATTATGTCCCATCTACACCCGATGCAAAAACCCAAGTCTCCTGGCTACACCTCTGTATAAAGCCCTCATGCAAGATGGGTTGTTCTTTCAGTAAAAGTACCATCACTCCTTAGAAGCAGGGATGGTACTAATAATAGCAACAGCCCTTGCATGAAGTGCTTGCCAGGTTCTGTACGGTGGGCTCAGTATCCATTGTTATATATCCTCACAATAATCCTATGAAATAAATATCATGCCCATTTTATGAAGAAGAAAACCAAAACCTACAAGATTGATTCATCTAAGTAAGTGGCAGATGTGGAATTTGAGTATAAGTGTTCGTCTCTGAGACCTTACTCCTCCCCATTGGGTGGTTCTGGTTCTGGTGTGCCTGCAGAGTACAGTGGAACATGGCTCTGGCCCAGTGGTTGTTATTACTGAAATTATATTTCACTTCAGGGTGCATACTCTTGATTATGAATTTGTTGTCTTTGATACCTGTTTTCCTGCCATTTAGTGCCAGTAACGCCTGCTGAGCTGTTGTGAATTGTGGTCAAATGCTTCTTGGACTTCTTGGGCCCTTACCTGAGTCCTGCCATTTCTGCTCCCTAGAATCAGTCCTTCCCAGTCCTGATTGTTTATATCCTGGTTTCTCAAAATCCAGTGCAAATGCCATTTCACTCTTCCTCCTGGATTCTCCATCAGAGCGCGTCCCACTTGGTTGAAATTCCCAGACTGTTTTGTGCCCCTCACTATATACACACAATGTCTGTGTCAGGTTGTGGTCTGTGCACTTTGTTTGAGGTTTGAGCTTCTTGAAGTTGGGCTATTTAAAGTCCATCGCTGTACCTTATAGACCATCGAAGAACTTGATCCAAAACCTTAAAACAGCAATGAACATGTGTAGATTGAGTGAAGGCAAACCACGGAAGGGAAAGGGGTATATTTTTTCCACCAGCTCCTCTGCCCGTCTTTCCTGCATTGTGGGGCATGGTGAACTAGAGCAGCCCCCTGTTGCATTCCTGGTTTTGAGTCAGCTGGTGGGCACTCTATGGAGCATGAAAAGATATTGTTTCCAGTGAAGCAGCGGAAGTAAGAGAATCGTTTTAGGGTGTCACTGTAGTGTGAAAAGCTTTGACATTTAAAGTAAAAGAAGGAAGGAGAAAAATAGTTCCCTCCATAGTTGGAATCTCTTCCCAATGCCAGCTCCAAGCCCTCTCAGCAGCATGCTCACCTGAAACCCCGCCAGACTTACAGATGTTTCCTTTGGCTCTGACGTGAAGAACCACACTGCAGTTCTCAGGAACATTTCTATTCTGGCAGGGACGGAGGTAAAGGGTGGGGGCAGCACACAGAGAAATGACTTCATAGGTCTTGCCCGTTTCTAGTTTCTCCGATCCTGTGGAGCACATGGCCTTTCTCCTCTGAGTTTTCATGCATCACATTATTCTCCCGGTGCCAACACATACAACCTTTTTATGAGGCTATGAAAACTCCACTTAACTGAGTGCATATTTGGAACTCTGCAAGACCATGATATATTTTGCCTCTGGCTGTGATGGTGGATGTTCCCTGGAGGTCATGTGTAGGTGAATGGAACCCTTCCAGATCTGAGGGATTTTTTTTTCCTCCTTTTGAGGACTCAGAGTATAACATAGTGGGAAATTTATTTTTAGGGACTAGAGAATAAATAGACTCAAGGGGAATGAGAAAGAAGTATAAAGCTGAAATAAGCACAGAGATTCCAAAGGTTAATATCTCTTGCCTCTTCTCATCCCAGGGTTTAAACTGCCCTTTGTAATTAGATATTTTGCTAGCATCTGGCTTGTCCAAATCTGGACTTAACGACTCTTCATTTGACCCTGTGCCTGTTAATAATACCAGCTTCCTCCTATCAACTAATCTCACAGTCCTAGAGTCGTCCCTGACAGGCCTTCACAGCAGATCTTGTGATTTGGCATCTTCTGTGTTTTTACAGCCATTCTGTCCTTTCCTACCACCACTGTACAACTTTTCTAGAGCACTGCAGTAGGATTTCAAATGGTCTTTTTGTATTGAGGCATAATTGATAAGCAGTAAGTTTCACGTACTTAAAGTGTGAAATTTGGCAGGTTTTAATATACATGTACACCTGTGAAGCCATCGTCACAAAGTATAACTGTCATCACCCCTGGAAGCTTTCTCAAGCTCTTTTGGAATCCTCTCCCTGGAACACACTGATCTGCTTTCTATCACCATGTGCTAATTTCTGTTTTGTAGAATTTCATATAACTCTAATCATTCAGCATGTGCTGGTTTGGTTTGATGTATTTCACTCAGCATCATGATTTCAGTCAGTATCAGTAGTTCATTTAGATCAGGAGTTCATTCGTTTTTAGTGCTGAGTAACATTCCATTGAATGGATATACCACAGTTTTTTGGTTTGATTGGTTCTCCTTTTGTTAACAGTTTGTGATCATACTTTTTAACAAGTGGCTGTGAGCATTCATATGCAAGATATTAAGAGTTAAATATCTAGGAGTGGCATGACTGTCATATAGGAGGTTCATATTTAACTTTTTAAGAAATGGCCACACTGTTTTCTAAAGTCATTTTGCTCTTTTACATTCCCACCAGCATTGTCTGAGAGTTTCAGTTCCTTGCCAATGCTTGATATAATCAGTATTTCTAATATTAGCCATCCAGTGTGTGTGTAGTAGCATATGCCAACATGGTTTTAATTTTCCACTTGCCTAATGAATATTAAGCATCTTTTCATGCATTTGACACCTGCATAACTTCCTCGTGGAAATGACAGTTCAGTTTTTTGCTCATATTTTAATTGGGTGGTTTCTGTATTGTTAAATTGTGAGAGTTCGGTGTAGGCTCTATATTCAAGTCCTTTATCAGATGCATATTTTTACAAATGTTTGCAAGTGCCTGTGTCTTATCTTTTCATTCTCTTAATGTCTTTTAAAAAGCAGAAGTTTAAAATTTTCATGACTCCTTTATTGTTTTCCTGATTGTGCTTTGGGTTTCATATCAAAGAAACCTAACCCAAGCTGGTAAAGGTTATCCTCTAGGTTTTCTTCTAGATGTTTCATGGTTTTAGGATTTACCTTTAGATCTGTGATTAATTTTAAGCTAATTTTTATAGACTGTGTGAATTGTTTGTATGTCCCTTGGTCTCCTCTCCCCTGAATCATTATTCTACTGATTGCCTTTTTACCTTTATCATAAAGATTCATTGTCCATATGTGCCAGTTTATTTCTAGATGTCTCATCTGTTCCATTTACTCTATTTGTTTGCCTTTGCATCAGTACTACATTGTACTGGTCACCAAAGCTGTGTAACAAGTCTAAATCAGAAACTGGTGGCCCTCCAACTTCATTTTTTCCCCTAACATTGTTTGGCTCTTTTGGTTCTTTGCACCTTCATATGAATTTTATAATTAGGCAGTTTTTTGACAAAAACACTGCAATTTTGTTTGGAAATGCATTGAATCTGTACCTCAATGAAGAGAATTGACATCTTAGCCATACTAAGTCTTCCAACTTTTGAAATGGTATATTTTTCAATTTATTTGGGACTTCTTTAACTTCCTTCACATGTATTTAGTAGTTTTCAGTGTAAAGGCCTTTATACATCCCTTGTCCATCTTAGCACCAAGTATTTCTTACTTTCTAGTGCTATTCTGAATTTTTTATTAGCTATTTCCAGTTGTTTTGACTGTACATAGAAATATAATTGATTTTTATATATTCATCAAATATCCAGAAACCTTGCTAAACTCACTTTATTAATTTGAGTGGCTTTTTAGTATTCCATTAGATGTTCTTTGTAGATGGTCACGTGGTGTGCAATTGAGGACGGTTTTACTTTTCCAATTAATTTGTGTGTGTATGTGTGTTTCTTCCTTCTTGCGCTGGCTAAAATTTCCAGCACAAAGTCGAATGGAAGTGGTAAGAGTACTCATCTTTGTCCTGTTCTTGATGTTAGGGGAAAATCATACTTTCATTGTTAAGTGTGATGTAAGCTGTAGGTTTTTCATAAATGCCCTTTATGGGGACATGCCTTTCTGTTCCTATTTTGCTGAAAGTTATTATCAGGAAGGCATGTTGGATTTTTTTTTTTCCAACTGCTTTTTCTGCGTCTGTTGAGTTGAACATAGATTTTCTTTTTTAGTTGGTGAATATGGTGAATCTCACTGATTAATTTTTCTCTGGTAATCATCCTGGCATTGCTTCAATACTCCTACTTCATCGTGGTGATTTTATTGGTTTCTGTTGGCTCCGATTTTGTTGAGAATGTCTGCATCTGTGTTCAGGAAGACTATTGTTCTATAGTTTTCTTGTGATTTCCTTGGCTGGTTTTATTATGTAATCCTGGCCTCAGAAAGTGAGGTGGGAAATATTCTGTCCTCTTAGTTTCCGGGAAAAATGCATTTAAAGCTATATTATTATTTCCTTCCTTGTTTAGAGGAATTCATCACGTAAGTCACCTGGGTTCATGGTTTCTTTGAAATGAGGTTTTTAAAAAACTACAAATTCAATTTCTTTAGGAAGCGTAGAACTATTCAGGTTATCTATTTCTCCTTGAGTAAATTTCTCTTTCGAAGAATATGTCCCCAAGATTAAGTTGTCAGCTTGTTAAATTAATTGGCATAAAACTGTATAATATTATTTTATCCTTTTTCTCTAAAATATATAGTGATGTCATGTCTTTCATTCCTAATATTGATAATTTGTGCTTTTTTTCCCTTGTCTGATTTAAAGTTTCTCAAGTTTTTTTGTCTACTCAAAGAACTAATGTTTGGTTTTGTTGATTTTATTTTTTTTGCTTTCTAGTTCATTGGTTTTCACTTTTATTTTTGTTACTTTTATTTTTCTTGTTTAGTTTGCTCTTAGTTTTATTGATTAGAAATTATCCTCTTTAATTAAGGAATTTAATGCTCTGTTTTCCCCTTCATACTGCTTTACCTACATCCCATAAATTCCGATGTGGTTTCATTCTCATTCGGTTGAAAATACTTTATGATTTTTCTTTTGATTTCTTTTATTCCCCCAGGGCTGTGGATTGAACCCAAGGCCTTGCATGTGTGAGACAAGTGCTCTATCACTGAGCTGCATCCTCAACCTGTTTTTATTTATTTTGAGACAGGATCTTGCCCAGGCTGCCTTCAAATTTGCGGTCTTCCTGCCTTGGCCTTCCAGGGAGCTGGGATTATAGGTGTACACCTCCATGCCTGGCATCTTTTGATCTTTTTAATCCGTGGATTATTTAAAGTTTATTTTCCAAATACATGAGAAATTTTCAGAGATTATTGATTTCTAACAAAATTTCACAGTCGTCAAGGAACATACATTATATGGCTTAAGAATTTTTAAATGAATTGCAATTTGTTTGCCCGGTAACATGACCTATATTGGTAAAGTATCCATGTATGTCTGAGAAGAGTATGAATCCTACTGTTCTTAGATTGAGTTTTCTATAAAAGTCAATTTGGTTGATAGTGTTGTGCAAATCATCTGAATCTTTACTGATTTTCTATATAGTTCTGTTAGTGATGAAGTAAAGCTGTTGGGATGTCCAATTATCATTATAGGTTTGTCTGGTTTTACTTACAGTTCAGTTTTTGCTTTATGTATTTTGAAATTCTGTTATTTGGTGCATGAATGTTTAGAATTTTTACGTCCTCTTGGTGAATTGACTTTTATTAGTCTGAATGACCTTTGCTTTGAAATCTGCTTCAACTAATACAGCCACCCATCTTTCTCTTGATTAATGTCAAGTGTTAAACCTTACATTCTTTCATTTTTAACCTATTTGTATCTTTATATTTCAATTGTATTTCTTATAAATAGCATATACTTGAATTTCATGTTTTAAAAAACCTAGGACAAGCACGACCTTGTAATTGGAGTTTTTAAATAATTAACATTTAATGTATGGTTGCTAAAATTGGGTTTAGATGTATTCCACAGTTTTCTTTATTTTTTTTCCACCTAATCTTCTCTTTTCCTTTTTTTTTCCTGACTCTTTTTTGATTATTTTTCATTTCCATTTTATCTTCTTTTTTTGGTTTATTCACTATAACTGTTTTGTTGTTTTAGGGCTTGCTTTTAGTTTACTTCACTTTTTGTGATACCAGGGATAGCAGGCACCCGGGCACTCATCCACTGAGCTACGTCTTCAGCCCTTTTCATTTTTTTATTTGGAGACAGGATGTTGCCAAGTTGTTTAGAGCTCCTTATGTTGCTGAGCTGGCTGTGAACTTGTGACTCTCCTTCCTCAGCCTCCCCAGTTGCTGGAATCACAGGTGTGCACCACCACACCCAGTTCAGAGATTTCTTTCAAGTGATAGTATACATCTTCACATATAGGATGAGAATATGACAATCATGTACTTCCACTGATCCCTTCCCAGTTTCCATTGTTACTGTCATAAATTTTACTTTTACGTGTTCTAAACCCCACAGTACCCTGTTATATCTTTTGTTTAGAAAAATACCTGATGTAGTTATGTGGTTACTATTTCTTGTGTTCTTCATCCCTTTGTATAGACAGTTATTCCCTTCTCTTGTCATTTTTCCTTCTGCCTAAGTGATTTCCTTGAACATTTTATGTATAATGGGTCATCTGCTGGTAAATTCTTTCACCTTTTGTAGGTCTCAAAACATTTATTTTGCCTTATTTTTGAAATGTGTCAAGGTTGATGGTGGTGGTTTTCAGTATTTCAGAGATGTTGCTGACCTGTCTTCTCACACTATGTCTGATGTCATCCTTCTGTTTCTCCTTACGAGTATACCTCAGTCTGCTTTTAAACATTTTCCCTTCATTACTAAGTTTGAGTGATTTATGATTATAATATGTCTGGGGTTGATTTTTTTTCATTTTTCTTGTGCTTGGACTTCGCTGAGCATTTTAGAGCTTTGTGTTTATTATTTGCATCAAATTTGGAAAATGTTCAGTACTTTTGAGAGATATTTTGCATCCTGTTCTCTCTCCTCTGAGTCTCCAGTTACTCATATATTTGGCCCCTGGAAGTTGCCCTACAGATCACTACTGTGCTTTTTTTTTTTTTCTTTGAGTTCTCATTTGTCTGTTTCATTTTGAAACACAGATCATTAATCTTTTCTTCTGCAATATTTAATCTGCCTTTAATCCCATCCATTGTCTTTTTCATCTCAAACAATATAGTTTTTAATCTCTAAATGTATGAGTCTCCCCACAATCTTTTTTTTTTTTTTTTTTTTTTGGTATCCTGGAGGTTGAACCCAGAGCTTCATGCATGCTTTGCAAGCATTCTACCACTGAGCTACATGACCAGCCCATTTTCATTTTATTCTGAGACAAGGTTTCCCTAGACTACCCAGGTTGTCCTTGAACTTGCAATCCTCTCTCAGTCTCCTGAGTAGCTGGAATTTCAGGCATGCACCATCAGCCCTGGCTAAGTACCTACACCCAGCTCTTCTGGGAATTCTAAATTTCCCACTCTCAGCTCCCCCTTTCTCAACTCTGGGAGTCTAATAGGTTCTGCCCAGCTTCCACACCCCTGTGCTGCATCTTGGAAACTCTTTCAGGGAGGTCACCTGTTTTCAGGCTGAGGGATTATCCTCCTAGGCCTGAAGAAGAAGGCTGATCTTGACTATCTTTCTTCTTTTGGTTCTCTTTTCACAGTGCCTTCCTATTTAGCCATAGGAATCACAGTGCATAGGAATCACGGAGGTACATGAACTTTCAGTGGCACCACATTACCTGACAAACACACCTTCAATTCCTGGGCCACATTTTCCAGATCTCCCTTGAAACTCTCGAGTTTCCTCTAGCTCCTTTTGCAGCCTTCATTTCCATTTCTGTAGACCTAGTAGCTGGAATTCCTACACTCCCTCTTTCTGTTGACAGCTCACCTTTCTTTAGGACTTACCATTTTTTCAGCCTCTCCAATTTGAAAATGATCTCATTACGTTTTGGTTCTGGAATGTCCCCAAAGGTTCCTGTGTTCTGAGGTGGGGCTTTGGGGAAGCAATTAGATCATGAGGTCTCTGACCTCATCCTTGGATCAATTCATTGATGACTGAATGGACCTCTGGGACGTGGGACCTAGTTGGAGGATGTGGGGCACTGGGGGTGTGCCCTGAAAGGGCACCACCACTTTGTCTCCACCACTTTGACTCACTCTTGGCTGCCACAGGCTGAATAGCTTTTCTCTGCCACGCCCTTCTACCTTAGGCCCAGAGCAATGGAGCTGGCCCATCAGGGACTGAAACCTCTAGAATCATGGGACAAAATCAATAGCTCCTTTTTTTTTTTTTTTTTTTTTTTAAGTTGTTTGGGTCAGGTGTTTTGCCCAAAGCAATAGAAAGTTGACTAACACATTTTTTTTTATTTCTGGGAGTTTGGACAAACTCCCAGAAAAGTTTATATGCACCTCTTTATTTAGCCTCTCACTTGTTACCATGCATTAAGTGATTTATGCACAAGTCTTATTTTCTGTATCTATAAATCCATTGAGGGCTGGCATTGTAGCTCAGTGGTAGAGCACTTGCCTTGCAAGTGTGAGGCACTGGGTTCAATCCTAGCACCACATAAAAACAAATAAGGCATTGAGTCCATATACAACTAAAAAAAAAAAATCCATTGAGGAAAGGATTCGTGTTTCATTTGCATGCTGTTAGAAACATATAATGTGTATATAGTAGGTGACCCATAGATGACCATTTAACGTACTTATTGAAAGTCTTGGGAATTAATATTGAATAGGTATTGGTGAAACTCTAGCCTAATGATGATGAATATCTTAGGCTAAAAGTACCTGGGGAGATTCAGTTGTCTATAGGATGTTTTAGTCCTACTCATAATGTAGCTGACTATCTCTCCTGTGTGTCTCAGGTTACAAACAAGAATTTCCCTTTTCTCTTTGAAAGAGTAAACTGTAAAAGCAAAGGTATTTATTTTTCTGTATTTGTATTCCTATAATACCCCCCCCCCACACACACACACACCTCATACCTGGTTCAAGAAATGACTGTTTAATTACAGAGTAACTCTCAATAGGAGGTATTTTCAAAACAGTTATTCTTAAAAAAAACATAGTAGCCTACATCATGGAAGTGGCTAGGAGAGCCTTTGTCTTCCAAAATCTCTCTGAAATACTGAAAGCATCAAGAGAAAGAGAAAGCACAAAGCTAAATTCTAACTTCTAGTTTTCTCTTTTTAAAAAAATCTATTGAAATGATTCCACTTGTAAGAGTAGCCCTTCTGTAACTGTAAATACCTGAGATAATCAACCTATAAGGAGAAGTGCTTGTTTGTTTGTTTGTTTGTTTGTTGGTACCAGGGATTAAACTCAGGGGCACTCGACCACTGAGCCACATCCCCAGCTCTTTTTTGTATTTTATTTAGATACAGGGTCTCATTGAGTTGCTTAGGGCCTCACTAAGTTGCTGAGGCATGTGCCACCATACTTGGCCAAAAATGCTTATTTTAGTTCACAGTATTGGAGGTTTCAGTCCATGAGTGGTTTCCCTGTTGCTTTTGGACCAATGGCAAGGCAGCACATAAATCAGGACAGGAGCATATGGCAGAGGAAGCCCATTTTCCTCATGGCCAGGTGCATAAGAAAGAGGAAGAAGAAGGGTCTGGGATCCCAGTATTCCTTCAAGGATATTCCTCCAATGACCAGTTTCCTCCCATTCAGCCTCTGTTCCGCTACCTCCCATGGGCTAGAGACTCATCCTTTAACACATGGGCTTTGGGGACACATTTCCAATGCAGACCATCGTGGTAGAGTAGTCAAGTTCAGATAGAAGGAAAGTACAGGGGTGATCACCAGGGGCCAGGGGAGGAGGGAATGGGGAATTCTGCTCTAGTGGGCTGGGAGGTCAAATATGGGAGATGTTCTGGAGATGGATGTTGGTGATGGTTGTGCAACAGTGTCAGCATACTTAATGCCACTGAACTACACCCTAAGAATGCTTTAAGTGGTACGTTTTGTTATATGTATTTTACCAGAATAAAAAAGAAAAAAAATCCATTGAAGTCTGGCCTCGTTTATAGAAAATTGTAGGCAAATCTGGGTTTAGATTTCAGTTCCCCAAGATTGGACAAGCCACTTACCCTCTCTGAATCTGTTTCCTCATCTATATAAATGAGGCCCACTGTATTGAAACATGCCTCATCAGGTGCCTGTAACATGGGCCCTCATGAGGGTTCATTGACTTCTTTGCAGCTTCATAGAGAATGTTCTGCTACTTAGAATTTCTGTGTTGGTATTGAGCTTGGAGAGTGAAGGGGCAGGGGTGGCTTCTTGAGAAGGGGTAGTATTCAGTTTATTTAAACCCGTAGAAGCCAAGGCCTGTGTCCTCAAGTTTATAATCAGCTGCATCACACCATAGAACCCCAAGTCTAGTCTTGGGAGGTCCCCAGGCAGGAGATTCTCTGAAGTGTCACCTGTTATTGCAGTGGGTCAGAGACCACTGAACCAGGACATGCCCTGGGAGGCAGCTGCCACCATGGTGGTCTCCAATAAGTGACCTATCAGGGGGAACAAAATGAGGACACTACCTTGAAATCGGGAGTCACCAAGTTCCTAGGAGAAACCAGAGCCTGGCGTTGACCCTCTGCCTGCCCTTGCGTTTCATGTAAGTGTGGGCTCCTAGGTCACGTGCTTCCTAATTTTCTTATTGCCTAAGGTTAGACTCTCCACATTTTCAGATTTCACTCCTTGGGTAAGGGAGAAAAATCACTGTTAACAGTTGTTCCTTTGGTATTTAGATTTCTGAAGGAAGTCTCAATGTGGAGGAGGGAGTGTCGCATGCAAATGCTGTTTCTCTGGTTTATGTTCTTCCCCCTCCCTGCCCCACAAGCTTCGTCCCTGTCCCTGTGTCACTTCTACTTCTTAGCAACTTGACAGCCTGGGGAACTTTCCTGGGTTACTGCTGTTCGCCCAGAAGAGCCAATTAGTAGTGAGGGATTGTCACTGCTCATGTCTGGTGTCCGGTGCCTTCGCCAATGTTCTTTTCAGTTTTAAGGAGCCGGCTGTCCCACCTGTACAGTGGTGCAGCCTCTCAGGCTGGCATTGTGTCAAACTACTCCCCACTAAGTGGTGTTTAGTCACAGTCGAGGTGGGGCCCTTCCAGTAGGGTCCCCAAATACTGCAGCAAGAGGCTCTGAGGAAGCACCACCTCCTAAGCAAGCATCCTGCTTCCTTGAGCTGGGAGGTTAGAGAAAAGGATGCAGCTACTTGGAAGTGCCAGCCCTCAGCTCCCTTCATCTAGTCGTATTACAGAGCACCAGCTGTTTTCAGTTCCCAGAAAGCCATTTCTGGCTTGCCGAGTAGCCTTGTGGCAAAAATGTGCCACCGTGCGACTGGCCATGGGACGGAGACTGCAGCGTCAGCTGCTAATACTCATATTCTAGTTTGCACAAGAGCTGGGCCTCCGTGGAAGTTGGCCATTACTTTTTCCTCCTCCATAACAACTGCCCCGTGACAGACTGTCACAACAGAAACAAACGAGCCTCGTTATTTTGGAAAGGAGTCATGGATGTCGAGATCAGATCCAGAAAGTATTAACCCCCTATGTGACCAGGAGGCCTGGCCCACGTTCTCAAGACCCTTCCACGGGGTTGACACAAAATTCAGACCCGAGGCTTGAGGCCCAGTGGTTTTTCCACCCTGTCTGTATATTAGAATCACCTGGGAAGACTGAAGAACAGGAACTCCGTCTCCTGAGCCCACCCTCAGGAATTCTGATTTAACTTCTCAGGCAGGATCTAGAGATTTTCTGGTGGTTCTGTTGCGAAGCTGGAGTTCAGAAAGACCAAGATACGCAAGGCGAGAAGGCTCGGATAAATCGTTTGGTGTGCCGTGATTACGTTCTCCACTCCTTTTGGTGATGTCTAAAAACTTTTAACCCTCCTCACATAAAAATATGTCATTAGTGGCTGTTTTGTTTTTTTTCTTAACGTTGTCACCTCAGGTCATTTTTTAAGTGAGAATCAGCCACCACTGTTCACAGCCCTGAAAGCAGATATCCTCAAATCTTCAGCCCCTCCCTGGGCTTCCAGTGAGCTCTCTGAGGATCCTGATAGTTGTTCCCTTGGAAGGCCGGGTTGAGGGCAGTTCTTGGGAACCCTGAGGAGCTGGGTCACAGTAATTGCTTCCTAGTTGGAAAACCCTCAAGGGCTTTTTCAGAGGGGCAAGTGCCAACTTAAGGCTGTAGGGTGAGGACCGGTTTTGACAGATAAGGTGGTTTGTTTCCGATTCAGGTCTTACAGCTGAGTAGCTGAGTGTCTGTAGGAGATCACAGGTTTATGTGAGTGTGAAGTTACACAGTGACATGATAAGTGCAGTAATTATATTTAAATGAGTACAGAGGAAATTTTCACCACAAACTACATTAACCAAAGAAGGTTCTCTACAATGGGATGTAATTGAATAACAGTGAGATCCCTGTTCCTGCTATTGCCCTCCCAGCTCTGCCTGGGCTGGTGCCATCTTCAGCTGAGCTTCCCTGTTGGTCCCTGGGGATTCACATTCAAAGGCAGGAAGGGGATCACACCCACCTAAGGGTGGTTTTTAGCAAACGAGAAAACACTTCTTGAAGGGTTCAGAATTGCTTTTGCTATAAGGAAGAATTAATGCAGGTTTAGCAAGAAGAATGTGACTATTATTTTGTTTGTATGCCAGGGATTGAACCTTGGGGTGCTTGACCACTGAGCCCCATCCCCAGCCCTTTTTATATTTTATTTACAGACAGGGTCTCACTAAGTCACTTGGGCCCTCGATAAGGTGCTAAGGCTGGCTTTGAACTCACGATCTTCCTGTCTCATCCTCCCAAGCTACTGGGATTACAAGTATGCACCACCACGCCCAGCGAATGTGATCTTTTAAGACACGATATGATCTGGTGGGTGTTTGCAATATTTGGTGGAGTAGTTTTTCAAGTAATTTTAAAATGTGTGTGCCTATTCCGTACTTCACATTATAGATTTACGAAGTATCAGTTTATAGTACAATTCTGGGGAAAAGGCTGAGGAGGTCCAAACCTTCATTCTATCTATGAATGTGAAAACAGATTTTCATATGGGCAATCGTGGTCACACAGGTAGGAATTTGGTGGAACAGTATAGACTCATGATCTTACAACTCCCACTTTGATGCTCTTTTAATTTTTTTTCCATAGTGCTGTTTTGTTCACTTAACTAAATTTATAAAATCTTTATTTCTAAAAGCTTTTTCATTTAGAAATGAAAAAAAATTGAAAATTTTGAAATAGAAAATACTGGCCTTTTCCCAGCAACCCAACTATGCCTATACCTGTGTATTTGTCTAGCCCCTTAGAAACAGTCAGATGCCCTTAGACATTCATGGTCCAAATATTGATCACTGACGGATAGGAAGAAAAGAAAAGCAAGCTACATTAGGGGAAAATTGCCTATGTTCTTTAAAGAAACCCTTGCTGACCCCACCTTTGTAGTTGTTAGCAAAGGTACATGTAAATTTTAACAGAATTTCACTTTGATAGCAGTTTCTGAATCTGAAAGAAAGTGACATTAGTTGCAGGCACTCATGTTATTTACCTTGGAGAAGTTCAACTCCATTTTTACTTCTGTCTGTTTCACAGAAACCAGCAATCCCTCGTGCGTTATAGAGCCATCTGGTTATAAAGATACTGATGGTTCTTTGTTGGCCAAGTCATAATCTCAGCAAGCAATGGAAGTGAGCTTTGACCTCAGTGACCTCTGCTCTGAATTAATAATTTTCAACAGGGTCGCCTTTAGGTATCCTGTACCACGAGGCCCATCGCAGCGTGATGGGGGCGGTAATGCTTTCCCCTGCATCCTCAGGAAGAAGCTTCCGAAGTGCCCTTTTGAAAACTGTAGAAATCTATATTTATTGTCAGTGCTCCGCTATGAACTTAAACTCACCTCCTGTCACACCTCTAGGTGTGACAATATTTCTCATTCTGTAACAACAGAGTAATGTCACACTTGGCACTTTTACTGTCCTTTTCCTAGAATGTCCCCAAAGTGCTTTCCGAGAGTGTTAACTGCTATTTGGCTCATTTTTCTGTGCCAGAGAGAACAGAAACACAGCGGACACCAGGGAGAGATTTAGTGTGCAGTAGGTCATTCCAAAGGCAGCGAGTAAAATTCGGTATTCCCTGATTGCTGCTTTTGCGGTTTTGCTACATGAGGTCAGGAGGTCCTGGAGCCATGCTCGGGTGCCATTTCTTCTTTATCTCTCACTCTTCCTTAAGGATCAGACATAACCCTGCCACACCCCTCCAGGCCAATCACAGTGCTGATGTAGAGTAGTGTCACTGAAGGAAATGGGTCAAAAGAGAAATTGTGCTTAAGGTCTGGGCTGGCATCTGATTGGAATTTGGACAGAAATTAATTTGCCATCACCTGGGTGTACTGAACCAGCCCTGTTGGTGGACTTATGTGCTTGCTGGAAGAGGAGGGAGAAAAGGATCACTAACCCGGTGGCAATCTCCAGCCCGGTGGCATTTCATATGAACTGGCACTGGTATGCTAGATATCGTTTATCTTCTGACTCTTCGTTCCACATTGCTTCCCACTTGAGGCCGAGAACGTTTCAGCTGTGCCAACGAGTGGGTGGAAAAATAGCCTTATTATTAACCTAAGTTGAAAACATAATGGCTTTTTGAATGTCTTCATTCACAGATGTGGTCCCACAAAATATTAATACTCTTTCTTGAACATCGCAGAACAGACTCTCTATTTAAACCTCCTTTGTCCACATCCCCCATGAAAGAACACCTCATGGGAAAAATTAGCCCCTTGAGAATTGCTTTTATCCTTGGTATTTGCATATAATTTGAATTCATAATTGGCCTCTTTTTATTGGTTAGCAGCTGTATTATCATACAAATTCATGCATATGTAATTTAGAGTCATTTAGACCTATCTTCCCACAGTCACCCTGGGAAGCTCAGGAGCATCGGCAACCTCTCTTTAGAGGAAGAAAAGAAAGACATGGAGAAACTAGCTGAGAGCTGCTTAGCATCTGCTGGGGTAGATTCAGATTTTTAAACCAGGGAATCTGGATGCCCTGTTTGATAAGAACTTATGTTTGAATAGAATTCATTTATAAATAGGGCATTTTCACATCATTCTTTCCTTAAGTCCCTGGGTTGGCACAGAGAGAGGGCAGGGTGGGGATTAGCCTCTTCCTTTTACACAGAAAATGAGTCTGCAGTCAGAGAGGTTCAGTGACTTACCCAAGCTGGAGACTTGGGACTGAGGCCTTTGTAGCTCTCTGGCCTGCGCTGTTTCCTCCACATCTGGGGGACTGTGCCATCCAGGACCCTTCCATTGTAATGTACAGCACTCACCTGTGTAAAACAGGTTTTGTAAGTCGGCATCCATTTTCATCTCAGGTTTCAGTTCCCATAAAATAAACAGATTCTAGGGTAACCAGTGGCCCCTTATCAGATGTCACAGGGGAAAAGAAAACAATCTTTTTTTTTTTTCTTTTTTGCTATTCTGAGAATACAATGTAGCATCCAGGTTGCTGAAGACTGCCAATGAAAGCAGTAGCAGCATTTATTGGCCAGCTCTCAATGAGCCACTTTTCTTTTAAACAATACACAGTGGAAGGAACACAGACTGTCCTTTGGGCTGCTTTGCTTGATACACTAAAGAGAATCTCACTTCTGTTTGGCTTGCACAGTGGCAGTGAGGACAAGGCCCAACTCTCTATTTCCTAACGGGTGTTTGATTCCTAGATGTATGTAGACAAAATCTGTCCCATTTCCTGCTTGCTGCTTAGCTTATTGGTGACTATTGATTGCTGAGCTTAATTCGCTTCCTTAAGAAATAAGACTCTTCTGTATGTTTTTGATGCTGGCAATTTTATTAAGCTATTTCTTTGTTTTGTTTTTTTTATTACTCTTCTAAAAGCCTGTTTTCATGGCAGCTTCCAGACAGTTGCAGAGTACTGTCTTTTTCAATATGAAGTTGGATTAAAACTTATAGGAACTGTCACCTGGTAACCAGAACCCCATATAACTATGTCAACATTCACCAGTGATTTATTGCCTTAAATTGGAGTCAGCTGATTTGTATCGCCGTCGTTTTTAACTCTGCAGGGTTAATCTGGAACCTGCTGGTACACATGAAATAGTTGTTTTATCTGCTCTTCTAAGACTGATGAAATGTTTAAAAGATGGCTGTATAATCAGTCCATTATCTCCTGGTGTTTCTGCTTATTCTGTTCCATGTGGCAGTGTACCATCTCAAAAATAATTATTCCACTGTAGTTAATGTGAGAGTCACAGGTAGTGGCTGGTAAAAGCTGTATTCATCAAGCCCTTTGTTGAATCAGATGGTTCTGTTTTGTCATCTTCTTCAAGGGAAACGTGGGCTAGAATGGTCAGGCCTCCTGAAATCTAGGGCAAGACCTAAGAGAAAGAGTGCCTATCGTCAGTGTCATCTTCTACCTTTGATCATTCATTTTTAGATAAACTTGATTGGACTAGGCTTTCATTCACTCATTTAGGCACAGGTAAGCCCCTTGGAAATAAGACATCGACGCTTAGAGTTTTGTTTTGTTCTGAAAGCAATCAAAAGATATCCACAGTTCTAGAATGTGGATTTTTTTAAAAAAATCTAGACCCAGATCCGTTTTTAACATTCTACCTCCCTGGCAAGCTTTTGAAGGAAACCTGAAAGGAAGCATCATGTGGTCTGCTTAAAACCTAGCATTTTCTACAAAGCTCATATGAAGGAAATGCATCATAGGGATTTTTCCCCATAATTTATAGTCACTAGGGATAATTATTCCTGTATACAAAGATGTCAGCAGTAATTGGTAGACAATTATAGATGTTTCGAGGAAGATCTTGAACTTTTATATGAAGTTCTACTTATTAGATTACACAGCCTGTGTCTTTGAACAGAAAGTAGAACAAGAGTCTCTCAGTTAATAAAGGAAAGGTACAATGAATTGTGTCATGGGGCAATTCTTTCCTCTTGGATTAAGGACAGCTTACCTGTAAAGCAACCAGGGGTTCCTGTGGGCAGGGGTTTATAGAATCCACAGGAGAAGAATGCCCTATTTGTATGGGTGCACAGTCGTAGGACTATTTTCTTACAGATGAGAGGTCATCAAGTAAAAAATTGTTTTATTAGATCTCAAGAATATGACGTCTGGCCAACCTCTCTACCTGGAGACTCGTTGGAAGCCCTGGTTGAGAAGGGAACATGCAGTGCTTCCGCTTGTTTCTCTGAGGTTTTCTTCCTTTGTCTGATTCAGTTGCCAGGCATCTCTTGGCCCCTTTTCCTTACCCTCTTGAATATATAGCTATCACTTCCAAACAGACTCTTAGCCCTCCAGCCAAGCACTTCTTCTGTCATTACTTGAGTATGAGCTACGCTTGCTCTTGCTGCCTGTCCAGAAGTGCCAGACAGAAATAGACGTGGAGCTAGCATGCAGAAAAGGCCCATGTACCACGTCCTGTCTGGGTTTGTGTTTGATGCATCTAGCCTAGGAGGGGGTGGAGAGAGACTGCTCTTTCTGCCTCCTGCCTTGAGCATGTCTCTTGAAAAATATGGTTAACTACATGGAGTCTGTTTTTAGTAATAGTTGAGTAGGCCTTCTAGACCATTTAGCTTGTTAGAAGTAAAAAGATATCAATATTTCAAAAGCTGACAAATGAGGAGTTAGCCTCAATGGCTAGAAATGTAGACTACAAAATTTTTTATTGTCTTCACAAGTCTTTCATTGCTTCTCTTAAACAGCAGAACTGAGGGAAGTCTGATCACAGAACAAGGGGTGTTAAGAAGACTAATGAGATAAAAACCAATCAGAGCCGTTAAGCTTCACATAACCTGGAAGTGTCCTAGTTGGATGGCCTGAATTTCTCACCTGGGAACTTTCCAGAGCAGCCAGTACCCCGATATGCCTCGATATTGATGTCACAAAACTGGGTCATAAGAGTATGCTCCAGAGAATATATTTTAGAGCAGATCTTCTAGGGACAGATTTTTAAGAGGCCTCCTGGATTTCTAGTTGTGGTTGAGAATACCCCAACTTTTAATGTGGTGTTAAACTTCATCCAAATTTTCCAGATACCACTGGAAGGGTAAGAGATCAGGTCAGGAGAGTGTGCCACCTGTGGGACCACTAGCGATGTTTCACACAGTGTTCGAGAACCAGCTAGCCTATTGATTTCCATCCTGCCTACAAGTGTTCTGAGTCACATTCACATTTATATGTAGGAGTGTTTTTTATATTCAACCCCTGCTTTACCTCAATTCCAAATACTAATTTTTCTTTGTTATAGGGTATCATAATGGTATAAGAATACCATAATGGTATAAGGCTAAGAACATCTTCTCAGAGCAAAGATACTTTGTATTCTTTACATTGTTTAAATTTACATGAAAACCCATCCAAGGGGGATAAAGAAGAGAGAGAGAAATATATTAAATTCCCATAGTACCAGTGCTCCTGATTTTCATAGCATGCCCCATATCTGTCATATGTGGGCAGGGACATACTTCCATGAATACTTTGGAGGGATTTAAAGCAATTTCAGAGCTACCTAGGCAGCAAAGGGACTTGAAAACACTGCTTACTAGCTCTCGCCTTACTCAGGGCAATCAGGAGAAATGGTACCAGAGACCCCCTGTCCTTTGCCTAGTAGGCCCAGACTGCCTGAGACATCTCTAGGTCAGACTTCTGTACCCCTGGCCAGGCCCACCTGATCCCAGAGTCATCTGAGACCACGAGCAGGTCAGGGAAGCAGTAGAGAAAGGGATAAGTCTGAACTGATAGATCAGCACTTTGAAAAGTAGTAATAAATGGGAGAAATAAATGGGAGAAAACAGAAATTAACTTTGAGCTTTTTTTTTTAAATGGGTTAAATCTTCCCACTCAAGTTTTTTCCTGTGAGCAAATGAAATTTAAGAATTGCTCATTAACAAGGATGAAATGTTTGGTAGATGTGCCTGTAGAAGTCTGTTTCCCTCTCAACCCCGTGAATTTTACCAAGTGGTTTGTTCAAAAAAGAGGGTGTTCTCACCAAGAACCTAGAAACACGTGTTTAAGGGTACTGCTCGTTTTGGCTACCTAACTTCTCTGCAACCATTTACCAACTTCTAATATTCTGAAACCAAATTGGATCCTTCTGGTTTGTCTTTAACTAACCATTTTGGAGTAGTCTCCAGAAAATGTGCTGAAAGTGTGAGACAGAGACGGCACCCACATGCTAAGTTGCTATTATGTCAGCTACATTTTTGTTGTGTGTGCTTTTTCCAACCACCAGGTATTCTATTAATCAGGATAGGCTAAACTATAACAAGTAGACCCCAGGGTAGAAGGCCATGTCCTGCTCACGTCAAGAATCCTTTATGGATATTCTTGGTTGGTGGGCAGCTTTCCTCCACATGATATTGCAGGGATCCAGGCTTCTTCATCCTTTGGCTGTGCCATCTCCACCTACCCAGAAAAAAAGGAAGGAAAGTGTGAAAGACTGTCACATTTGCTCTATTAAGACCCTGGCCCTGGAGCAGCCACTGTTACTTCCACTTGCATTCTCTTAGAAGGTACATGGTCACACAACTAGTAATTGTGGTTTCAGCACATGCTCTGGCACTTGTGGAAGAAGGGAGTGGATTTTGGTGGACAGCTGATTGTCTGGGCCCCAGCTGTCCTTGGTTATACCATTTCTCTGACTCCCTAGAGACTTAGAACCCAGGGGATGCTGTCCTACAGACTTCCAGGCCTTTCTCCTTGAAAGCCTGAGACAACTGCATTGTCTTGGATACAAGAATTTGTTTTTATAAAAACATTCCCAATGACTATTATTTTCATGGAAGATTGAGAACTATGGTTTTAGGAGGTAGCTAGATTTTGGAAAAG
The DNA here is from genome assembly GCF_021218885.2 of Marmota monax. Lineage (NCBI taxonomy): Eukaryota > Metazoa > Chordata > Mammalia > Rodentia > Sciuridae > Marmota > Marmota monax. The sequence continues at coordinate 4,484,125 of NW_026692356.1, read as the reverse complement.
GAATTGTATGTACATTTGTCATAGCCATCTTCTGTCAATCCTGTGCTGTATGGAATCATGGCAGACTGAGTGGTTGAAGCTGAATGCTGGCACCCTTGCTGATCTGTGATCAGGCTTGGAGTGTGGCTGCAGGCCTCCGGCGGGAACGATACCAATGTGTCTGCTCCTACCTGAATTTTTCCTTGACTAGCTCTTCCATTTTAGGCAACCACTAGGCAACCACTCATTTTGACATATGATGATTTTGTGGTATATATCACCCAATACTTGTGTGTGTGTATATGTATATATCACCTTACCTTATTGTATAAGATTGACTTGTAATATGAAGTCTTAGAATATTTTTCTCAGATTGTAATGAAGTCTTTAAAAACCCCATTATGGAACTTAAAAGCATAAATCTACTGAATGAACAGTGATTGAATTTTTTTTTAGCAGTGATCAAAAATTACTTATCGCACAAAAATGAAGGGTGAAAACTTGTTCACTCAGGCTTCTGAACATGCCAGAAGAACGGGCACCGTGTTTAGGTATTTGTTTCACGGGCTTCTCAAAGCACACCTGGATCCTAGATGGCCCACCCACTGCTACTCAGCAGTCACATCGCCATGTCCCTTTTGACAAATTTGCATGTGCGCGAGGAATTTATGACACTTATACTACCATAGCCCAAGACCATTATATTGATGAAACTAAGTCTTCCTGTCACTAGCATCAAAAGTCTTCCAGGACCTATTGGAAAGATATTTGGAATATTCACTATTTTTGGATTGCTTGAGCTATTGATCTTCTTGTTACAGAATGTAATTTAGAACTAACTGGGGGCCCTTAGTAGAGGGAGAAAATCTCTTTTAACTACAAAGAAGTGTTATCATTTGTTATCTGCACAATTAGGAAGCAACAGAGTACACCAGAGGCTTTGTGGTATAAGTGATCTTTGCTGCCTGGAGCTTTTAGTTCTTCACAGAGCATTTCAAAACCTGCCTTTCTTCCCTCCCCATCTTCATAATTGTGTGTATGTTTGTTTGAAATCCAAACAAGCAGTGGCCCTGAAGTCCAGAAGGGCTAACAGACCTAGACATCCATCTTCATCCAGTCATCTAAGGAAGAAATGGCAGCCTGCAGGATATTTCTTTTCTCTTTTTTCTAAAGGTTTAATAGAAGAATAAGTGTCATTGCCGATGATGGAGAAAAATGAAAGTTTGTAGATCAAATACTACTCGGGTGTGTGTGCAGCGTGGAAGGCTGATGGATGGCGAGTTCTTCCTGGAATGAAACCCAGTGGCTGCTAATCAGCGTGTGGCATGTAGAGTTTTCTGAAATCCTGAAGTCAAAGACATTTTTCACTTTTCCCTCCGAGATATTCTAGGGAGAGATTTTATGGCAGAGCAGATGAGCCTCCTTCTACCTGCTAATGAATGAGTGGTTAACTCTGCAGTTAACTTTTGGGCTCATTAAGTACAAGGACCATGCATTTTATTTTTCTTGTATCCATAATGTTATACTTATTTGATTTCCTGAAAAATGGAAAGCCATGCTTACCCTCTATCTAGTGTGAGATTTAGAACAATGAAGAAGTAGGGCAGTCTTTGGCAAAAATAAGTCTACCCGCCTGGGTTTAGGCCCAGGCTCTGTCAGTCTCCAGAGAGTTGGACCTGTCAAGATGTCACCCCTTTTACTGGGAGTGAGGACTGAAGCAGGGTGGTCACTGCTGCCATCTCTGTGCTCTGAAGTCCAACATTTGAAGCTGATCGTGGTGAGATGAGGACCAGCTCTGTTGCACAATCACAATGCGACTGGGCTTGGTCACTTCCCCCGCCACCTCGTTTTGGGAGTCAGGTTTCCTCCTTCATGATGCTCTCTCCTTCCCCAGCACCCATGTTCTCACTGTGTAAACTCCTGTCCACGCAGAGGTGCCTTCACCCTGCAGTGTCAGTCACTGGGAATGTAGATCACCATGGTGTCTCTTCTGAGGAATTTGTATTTTACTACAAATCCAAGCTTTGAATTAAAAGTATGAATCTCAAAGGAGGGAGAGAGATTGGGAGAGGAACATACCAATGTGTCTGCTCCTACCTGAACTCATCCTTGACTAACTCTTCCATTTAGGTGAGTGACTAGGAGAGCATAGGTAGGCTTTTCTTGGCATGGTGCCAGCTTCTATGGGTTGCCCCAGAATCACTGTTAACATTATACCCCCACTTTCAAAAGTGTCCTCATAGGGATGATGAGTTATTTGATCGCCCTACATGGAGAGGAAGCTTTCCTGGTGCCCCTAAAATTACACAATGGAAGGAAGAAAAGAGAGCATACCTTTATTGGGTATTTTCTGTGTGCCAGAGGCTGAGATTAGCACTGTGTATGCATGATGTTATTAAACCACACCTATCTTAGGTGAGAAATTGGCACACAGTATCCAAGTCACTTCAAAGAATGGACCACCAAGGGTTGTGTGGACTCTTTTTACCACTAGTAGGCTCATGGAACACCAAGTCTGGAAGAAAACTATAGGTTGAGCAGATGGGCAAAGGCCCAGGGAGAGTCAGTCACTAAGTCTTAGCTAGGATCCTCAGTGCCTGCTTGCACCCAGGGAGGGGACCCAGAAAGCCTATGACACATGGCCACTGCCCTCCAGAGCTGCAGTGATCATTAGGTAGCATGAAAGTAAAGCAACCATGGAACCACAGTGAGAGACGGCCCTCCATCAGGCAGTGAGTGATGGTCTCCTGTGTCTTATCATTTGTGTGATGGGAGCTCTCCAAATGAAATCCAGCTGCTGGGAATGCCGAACACACCTGGTGGTCCCTGCCCAGGTCTTCCCTCCCCCTGGCACATTGCAGCTTTTTCTCTGGCTCCTAGGAATTCAGGACACCACAGTGTCGTGCTGAGCCCAGTGTTGTTACTTATTTTTCTTCCTCTGTTGCCAAATTAAAAGGAAGTGACAAATCTGTGGTTCGGGTTGTTTTATACTACTGAAACCTGAGTGTGCTCAGTAGGTAGCAACAGGTTTTATTTCAAATAAACCATTTGGGGGAAGATTTGCCTCTTGGGGACATACCACGCAGTGTGCGATTGGGGGAAATTTTGTTGTACCCTGAATAGGCAAGTCAATCAAAATGATTCCATTAAAATTGATTGACTGTTTAGAGGTCATGTAAATGGATGTGCAAAGTATTCAGGCCATTCGAATGGCTGAACTTAGCTAGTTGTAAGTAATTACTTCAGAAAGCAAGACAACAAAATCAATTCCCAACCCTATTAAAAGGCTCATGGTCCTGGCTTAGAGAAGAGGCTCCCTTGCCCTCCCTGCCATCCGGGTCCCACCGTTGGGGGAGCTCAGCATATGGCAGGGCTGTCCTGACTGCCATTCTCTTTCTCAGTTTCATTTGTCATAAAATCGAGATAATGCTGCAGCCTGTTCCTTGTTGCCTCAAAGGGAACCTGCATAGGTTCTGTTTGGGCTCAAGGCTTTATAGAGAGGCATGGTCAATTTAAGGTGGACAATAAACCTCTAACACTGATTAACCACTTTTATGTGTATGCCAGGAGCTGTTAAACATTTTCATAAATTTTCTTTCAAATGTAATAAACTCATGATACAGCTGCTAATACTATCCCCATGTTATAAATAAGAACCAGTAGCTTTAAGAGGTCCAGGCATTTGTGAAACCACCCGGTCACTCTGAGGCCCAGTAAGGGATGACTGACAATATTGGACTCACCACAAAGATTATGAGTGAAGTTGGGGGAGAACCATCCAGTATCACTGTGGAAACTGTCATGAGAACTCGCAGGCAAATTTATACTTTGCTCCAAAGTGAATTTCTTATGTGACTTCCATGATTCCAGGCAATATGTAAAAGTGGCTCAGTTATTTTTGGAGTGGGGCGGAGGCAGTTATAATGACTGTCATAAATATTAGCTCTCCAGGGTCACATGTCATAAGAAGAAGTCTAAAGTAAGTACAAATCTTTACTTTGGCCTGACATTATGGTTTCTATAGCCAAGGGGTTTGCCTCTCCCCTTCACTTTGTAAAGATGGGAATGAGGAAGTAGAGCTAACAACTTCCTCATTCCAGTTCCAGAAAAAGTAACCTTTATCCCATTCAGGGTTGCAGATATCCCCTGTGAGAGTCCAGATGTACCTATCATCAATCAATAAACTTGGAATACCTCTGATACTGATGCATGCTGAGGTCCAAGGCTGAGCTGTAAATTACCCAGGCTGACGATAGAGGGCCTGTGTTCTTAATCAAGGGATAAAAGTTGACACATGCTCTAAGCAGTACAGTGAAGTTGGCACGTAAGAGCTTGGCCTCGCCAGGAAGCATCTAATAGCCCATTGTGCTGAAATTGAGAATCATAGGAAAATAGTTACAATGTTCACCTGCTCTCATTGCCATCAGACTCCTAATTATAATACCATTCTACCCTCAAGAGAATCTATACTATGAAATAACCTTATATTAGAAACTTCCTTTTAATGAGGTCCCTCAGTGTTTCAGAAACTAAATCTCTTTTAATTGGATTCAAGACAGAGCTACCTTCTATCCTGCAATGCCCTGCTTGATGTGTGTGAAGGAACCCCTGCTCACTCACTCTATGCAGAAGGATCCCACGGTACCCCATCTTTGCCTCACCAGGAAGACACCAGTGAGTTGGCCCAGTCACACTGACCTTGGGAGAGCTTCCTCCATTGACCATCTAGCTGGTCTGTTCTGTCCACCCTCAGGTTACTACTCCTTTTCTAACCTTCAGAGAAAAATGTGGTCCTCCTCACACTCCGCTAGAACTAGTGTTGGAAAGATAGAAAATGTAACCAAATCCTGTTTGCTTATTAGCTTTCATTTCAAAGGTCAAAGAGCATTTTTCTGTAACAAAGGAGACTGTTTTTCTTTCCTCAGGCCGTCCCCTTTGGCACCTTGACAAGCAGGCACCTCACCCATGAATTGAATTATTCCCAATCTTGAGGGAAAGAGGGGACAGTTCAGGAAGCAGTAGTGATCATCCCATGGGGGGGGGGGAGGATGCTACTGAAATTCTTCAGACAATTTTGACTGTTAGACCCTTGAAAATGGTCTAAAGTAAGTGGTTTATTTCAGAGAACCCAGGAAACGGAAAAAGCAGATTCCTGCAATTTTGCCCTTGATGTCTTTTCTCCATCTGTGTCACGCTTTAGTTACAGTTTACATAATAATGGGACAGGAGGTGTTGTAGTGCACCCATCAGTCCTCAGTCTCTTTCCCAAAAGCCTTGACCATTCAATAGATTTAATGTAAGTCAAAACAAAAACAGCAAGGGGAGGGGGGGGGTGCGGAAATGCCACCATTTTTCTGGCAGAGGATGTAGAGATCATGCCTGGCTTCACAGGGGCAGGGGAGGAGCAGAGGATGGTTCCTTCCAGGGACATCCCCAGGGCAGTAGTCTGGACCTTGTGGTCTGTTGGCAGGCGTGTGGTCATATAGCACATCAGGTGGCAAGTCTCAGGAAGATTCATGGGGTGGCCACTGAGCCAGATGAGGTCAGTCTTCTGCCCTGCCTGAAAGTTGACTCAGATGTGCCATCTAGGAGTGTCCTGCTTTGGAGTGAGTCAGGACTGTTGGAGGATTGCAGGGTCACTGCCCCCTGCTCTGTTGGTGACTTTCCCAGGGGACTTTCTTGGGATGACATTCAGTGATCCAAATGGTGGCATCCTCGTAATTCAAGCACCGAAAGCAGAACAATAGCATCATTTCTCTGTTTTTGAGGTGGTAACCAGATAGTGACACTTTTTACACCCTAGTGTCGATTATATCTAAAACTCTATAAAGCCAAGCTAATGGGATGGTTTCGTTAAGTGGATTCCTATAGGATAAGGCATTTGTACTGGGCAGTTGCCATTCTAACTATGAAAGTTGCACTTTTAGAAAGGGGGGAAAAAAAAAACAGGGCTTTTGTCTTAGATGACTATTGGAGAGACTTTTAAAAACAAGAGGCCTAGGTTATGAGAAGACACTTGGGTGGTATGAAAGAGTCTGGTGCAGTTCCGGGGGTCTTTCAAAGTGAGGCACAGCCTATCAGGTGGCCCGAGGGTTGGTCTCCCTGTGGGGCCATCGATTTGAGGGATTCTGATCTGCCAGTAGTTATCAGAGTGGTTTTGCCTTTGCTCTTAACCTCTTATGTGACTGACAGTCTATAAAATGGGAGGGGGTAGAGGCTCAGGCTAGTGAATTTAAATTCTGTTATTCTACAGAAAGGACACAGAAGCCATGAGAATGCAATGCTACCTTAACATCCTCTCATTTTCTTACTTTTTGGTGGTTGAGAGGAATAAAGGCATGGGGTGTGCAAAAGAGATGATCTCTTCTTCCCACAGGTTGTTCCTTACTTAGCTGAGTGTCACCTTGGTCACAGTGCTCCCTGCTTCTCATCCCGTCTCTCAGCTTGTGTGATCACAGTCATTGTAGTTCACCATCCAGATACAGAAGAGCCACAGGAATGACATTTTAAGCAGGAATACATAAATGTGTGTTCAGTGGCAAGAGGGCTAAAATTTAAAAGCAGCTTATGAAAGTAGAGTAGCATCATGTTTGAAGTCATATCTTGGAGCCTGCAAAAGCAAGCCATGTGTTGAAGGCAAGATAGAAGAAATAAGCATCCAGGGCCCAGGAGCACAAGGCCATGAGTTAATAAGAGTGCATCTGAGGTGGTTCTAACTGGCAGCTCCAGATATTGGCAATGGACTTTCGACGGAGGAGAGGGCTCCATCTGTGACTCTCAGGGTACCCACGGCTTCCCAAAGCCTCTTTTTATTGTCTAAGAATTACGTTTTATCCTTGTCTTTCACCTCAAGACACTGAAGGTATGGTTGCCTTCTAGACTACTGAACTATGACCCTCTCCTTTTCTTAAGGTCAGTGCTGAGTTTTCTTTAAAAAAAAAAAAAAATTAATCCAGGGGATTTTTAAGAATATTTATTTTAATTATAGGTGGACACAATATCTTTATTTTTATGTGGTGCTGAGGATCGAACCCAGTGCCTCACGCATGCTAGGCGAGTGCTCTACCTCTGAGCCACGATTCCAGTCTCTAGGAGATTTTTGATGGAGTTTTTGAACCTCTAACTTAGTGGAAACTGGAAGTTCAGGGTCTTGGTAAGGGGCAGAGTCAGTGATTAACAGTTGAACTTGTCGTGTGAGAGAGAGTCACTTGAACACAAAATGTAGCACTCGGATCAACAATCTTTGGACTCCAATAAATGTTAAATTCTCCACATCATGTGGCTAGGATTGAGGGAGAAAACAGATCACAAGGAAATTCAAGCATGAGGAGTACGTCCTCTCTTGACTTGAACTGGCTTTCCGGCCCCTCACTTGAAGAGAGGCCAGGATCCCAATTGCAATTCAACTTGTGTAAAACAGGCACCTGATTTGCTTGCAAATGTGAATACAAAAGGGAGTTTCATTCACAGAAAGGAAAAAACCATAGCAAGTTCACTAATTTAGTCTTTCAGGGCCTTAGTTCCTTGATCTATCAGCCCCTTAGAATTCAGAGGCAGCCTGCAAAGGAATTTTCGATTTACAACATTATGACTTTGTTGATGTCTTGAATTCAGATATCTCTCTCCTTTTCTTTTGGTTCTGGGGATTGAACCCAGCATCTCATGCAAGCTAGGCAAGTGCTCAGCCCCTGAGCCATATCCCCAGCCCTCAGATATGCCTCAAATTTTGTTTGTCCACCAGGACTATTACTTTACTTTTTTTTTTTTTTTTTAAAGTTCAGAGTACAGACATCAAATGGTCATTGCACTTATTTGCCTAGATTCAGAAAGCAAAGTGGATTATGTATCTTTTAAGATGCTGAGTGACCTTAAAGACATGGTGAGCCCCTCTGAGCCCATTTGGAGGACACAGCTGCTCCTGTGCACAGTGCCATATGCCCCAAACCACCTTATTTACCACATTAGCCACAGAATTGTACAAAATCATTTTTTACCTTCTCTCCTCAGTCCTCAAGTTGTATGGTATTGTATTTCAGAATATACTTTGTAATTTTCCACATGAAAAATATTGTTGAAGAATACTATCCAAAAAGAACTAACATTTGGAATTTGAACATTCTAAATAGGCCCATTTTGTCATGTAAGAGAACATTCTATGCACGAATATTTACCCTCAGGCCAGAGGTGGCTAGCACCCACTGTGCCTGGGGTTGGCTCCTGCCCTTGAGAGTATACATCTTTAGCTCGTGACCTGGGGTTTCTGCTCTGCAAATGACGAGTGATTTTTTTTTTTTTTTTTTATAATTGGAAACCAAATCAGTAACCTCTTGTCTTTATACTCGGGTTTTAAAAACAGACATGTGTTTATTAAACATTGCCTTATTGTCCAAACTCTAAAGTCAAAGGCTTAAGGGAAACTGCCTTTTAAAAAATGGTTTCTTTAGAGCATCAAATCTTGCTTCTCATCCTGCCCAGTTTGGTAAAGTTTAGAAAGCTTGGTGCAAGTTTCTTTAACCAGTATGGTGTTCATTTTCTTAAGGGCAGAATTTACTTTACCATCTTCTCTATAGTATCTTTCTCTAGCACTGTGTCTACACTGCCCTCCACACTTAAGAATGTAAATAAATTGTTATTAATCAGAGTAAGCCACGATGTGAACTCGTTATCTCTACATAAGCAATACTTTCCCCCACCCTGTTAGTATTATTACCAAGAGTTTCCAAGTAAAGATTTTCAAGAGAAACAGCTGTGGCTTGAAAAGATTTGTAATAATCCAGATGGTTTCTTTGAGGATAAATCTACTTGATCGCTTAAAATTAAAGTCTTTCAGTAAAGTTGAGTGTTTTCTTTATGATTTTAAATACTGTGTGTGTGGGGGGGGTGCACATGTGCGTGTGTGTGTGTGTGTGTGTGTGTGTATAGATCTTGTTTGGGGTTTTGTGGGTGTGTGAGTGTGTGTGTGTGTGTGTGTTTGTGTGTGTGTCTAGATCTTATTTTAGACTTTATCTTTGGAAACAGCAAAAACCTCTAACAATGTCTCAAATTATCCAGCAATTAAGCTGGGAGAATACCTGAGGGGACTCTTTATGACAGCAGGAACAATTAGTGAAGAGACACAGTCAAACACCTACTACCCTATCTGGAGTATGTAGCACTCGGCCGCTCTAAAAATTGACACTCAGCTTCTGCGCATGATGGTATGCTGATATCTCACAATTATAATGCTGATTACAGATGGCTGTGCCATCTGAGTGTGAGCAACTGTACTGCTAAACTACCCATTTCTGGGAATCTGGGTGGTGAAAGGCTCTGAGTCCTGCTGGCGAGACTTCGAGGAGGTAGACAGAGGAGATAAAATTGGAAATAGGTAGCTTTTCTGGGCTCCCTGCTTTCCCCAGTGCCCAGTGTATCCTCACTGTTTCTTGACCACCCAGAGATGCTCCCTGTGAGCCGTCTTCACAGACTGCTTACCCCAGGATCTTTCTTCCATACTCTTTACTTTCCCTTCCTAGGGGCCCTGCTCAAGTTTCAAAGTTCAACAGCAGAATAAATTCACAGCAAGATATTAATGGCCAGTAAGGCTTAATATATTACCCCTTTAAGGTACACCGGATCCTCAGAATCTTTTGGTGACCAACAAAGGGAGATATCAGTAGTGGAAATGTTAGGCTGTATACTGGCCCCAGACTGGTTCTGAAATCATCTCTCAAGTTTTACCACTGTATCTATTTCACCTGTGAATTAAAAAAAAAAAAAAAAAAATCTTGGTGAGCTATAAATGGGAGGGGTTGGTAATGGACAACAGGAGGGACAATTTTTTTTTTCTTTTCATTCCAACTTCCAAAGCATTTACAAACACAGTGAATTGTTGAAATTGTTGCGACAGGAATGCCATCAAGTAACTTGGGTGTGGAATGTCACGTTTGTCTTATTCTAACTTGGCTGCTGCCACTAGAAACTCCTGAATGAGTGGATGAGGGAGAAACAAATTGCAAAATGTGAGTGCTTATTAGACATTGTCAAAGGAGCAAACCAGACAAATGGGAGGCCGCAGAAATGACCAGTGTTAAGCAGAACTAGGAGGGACCCTGGGGGTTGAGGGAGAATGGCCATTCTCAGCACTCTGTGGACAGCAGGGAACGGGAGATCCGGGAATGGGCACCGAGGCTGGCAGGACTGGCCCCTCGGATACATGTTGGAACCACTGAAGAGCGCCTGGGTTTTGTAGAAGTTTAGCTACCCACCTGACGCTGATGTTTCAAGCAGAACCTGGAGGAGGAGGGAGGCCTCTGCCCTGAATGAGATGGCTGAGCCATCTGGCATTGCAGCTGACCTGGAAACGAATCCAGTACATTTCAGACCTGAGTTACAGCTGGCGGGGGGAAACCTAGGAGACAGGTGGTTCCCTTAACAGCTGTACTTCCAGTTAGGGCCAGCAAGAAAGAAAATTTCATGCTCATTGATTGAGCCTGCCTGGGTTTTCTGGGATCTCTCTTAGCTCCCTGACCTTTTTCCATCATAATTACCATGTCGGGCAAATAATGATACTTCTTCCTGCCTTACTGAGATAGTCTGTGCAGGTCAATGAATCTACGATTTTAAGTGAATATATTAAGTGATATATCAATTAAAAAAAAGACTATGGCCGTTAGCTGGGAGAACACTCATAGAAACAACAGTCTTTCAAATACATTTTCATTTTCAAAATGTACCCAGGTCCCATTGCAGGAGAAGTACTGACTGCTGCATGGAAGGTGACTCTCTAAATTTGGAGGTCTCTATTTATTCTGCAAATTTTAAGATAACTTAGCCAAACACTGTTTTAATTAAATGAGTCATTATGTGCACCCAATGAAGTTATATGCCATTTTTAAGCCCAGTAAAGGTAAAAACAATTTTTTTTAATGCTGAATGAAACACTGTGGCTATATATGCACACAATTTGTAATTTGGGGGTATATGGAAGATCTTAGGCAGACATGGCTTTTATTTACTGACTTGGAAGTAATAAAAGTAACACACTGTTTCCTAACTCATTCAGGAGCCAGATTATGAAACCAAAAGAAGACTCTTGGGGTGATATTTCCAGTCTTGACATCTGTCCCAGGACCCCCACATCTGTACAGGTTGTTCACCACCCAGGAGCACCCAAATGAGGCAGGGAGTGGGACAGAAATGCAGCCTCTGCTCTGCCCGCCAAGCTGCAGAAAGGGGCAATGCACACCTGGAGGTGGGACCCCATTTTCAGATCCACACAGTTTCCAAGCTGCTTGCCAAGCCTAACACCTGTGGTGCTGAGCTGCAGGTTGGTGGCAAGTGAGCCAGCAGTGACATCACCCAAGTCCTCCAGGACATCCTCCTGTGGTGTTAGAGTAAGACTGGAGCTTATCTTGGTGTAATCTTAAAAAAATCTGTTTTAAACGGGTATATACTCAGAGCTATGCATAGTTTGAAGAGGATTCCTAGTAATCAGCCCCAGACTTCACTATAGCAGGTACACAGGCAGGACAGGCCTTCGGTGAAATTGGAAAGAGCTGGAGATTTGGGGTATCTTCCTATGTTCTCCTCTGTACATTAGTCACCTTGTTCCTTTCTCCTCCTCAGTCGTTTTCCCCAAACTGCTCACACACCAGCTTTAGACTAGTACTTCTGGAAGGAAGGAAGGAAGGAAGGAAGGGAGGGAGGGAGGGAGGGAGACGGAGGCGGGGAGGGAGGAAGGAAGGAAGGAAGGAAGGAAGGCAGGCCGGCCACCCTTCTATTCACTGGAAGAAACTTGTTCTTGGAGTAGCCAAATTAATAGTAAAATGTAAATGACTAAGAATGATTGAATGTCTCCCTCCCAAAGGGTGGCATTTGAATACTGGTGTAGCATCTGAACCCAAGGTTCCAGGGACTCTGAGGCAGGGGGAAGTGGCTGAGATTTGGTCTGGGTGTGAAGGTAGGCATGCTTCCTCCATTCCCCCAGCCCACTGTGTTGCTGGGCGGCCCACGTACCAGGACACACGAGTCCCTCTGCATGCAGCTTCTCTTTTCCTGTTGCTTTAGTCCTCTCGTTGTGCTGTTGTGCTTAGTTCCTCCTTTTCAGTCCCCTATCACCACCCCCACCTTTTTAAAGGCCAATCTGAACTTCTCATTCTTGCCTCTGAGCATTTCTTTTTTATCTCCCAAACTTACTCTTCCTTAGTTTTCTTTTCAGCCAAGCAAACTGCTCCACCTCTGAATCTTTTTAAATTATCTCACCCCAGGAAGCTACCTGCTTGAAGTATCAGATTCTGCCTCTTTTTTTGAAGCTGTATTAAGTGAAGTTGAAATTCAGAACTTCTCTGTTGCTTCCTTGCCTGAAAGCTGACTCTGTAATCCTAGGAGAAGGAAAGCAGAACTTGTTGAGAGTGTTTATTAGAAGCGTTCAAAAAGCTTTTCCTGTTTTTGTTTTGTTTTGTTTTGATACCAGAGATTGAACCCAGGGGGTGCTTAAGCACTGAGCCATTTCCCACTAAATTGCTTAGGGCCTCACTAAGTTGCTGAGGCTGGCCTTGAACTTGCAATCCTCCTGCCTCAGCCTTACAGACAGCTGGGGTTGCAGGCATGTGCCACTGCGCCCAGCTCCTGATTTTCTTTCTGTACTAAGCCCAGTACAGCATGGTCGGTATTTTTCTCTCTCCAAAAATGATTACAACAGCTGACTGGAAACTGGGACTTTCCTGTTTAAATTTATTCTTTGCATTGAAGCAATTCCTGTCGTTTCTCTGGGGCTTGCATTACACCAAAGAAGTTAAGATAGCTAGTTAAGTTTATCAGTTTAGTAAAATATGGACCATCACACAGTAGGGGCACATGAACCCTGGTTAAAGAAGTCAAAATAGCTGACGCACAAACCATATAAAAATGGTCAGTCTGCCCGTGATTCTTTTAAGGAGACTTCCTAATTGTCTGTTATCCCCATCAGTCATTCAAATGATACATTTGAAGGGTTTCTCATCTTTGGATGCCTGGCATTTTTTTAAATGCCAAGAAACCAGGGATGCACTCAAGGTTTTGCATATTGAAGCTTGGTAGTCTGGCTGAATCCAGTGTAGGACAGCAGGTTCGGAATGTCTTTTCCAGATGAGGAGGGGGAGCTTCCTAAGTGTCTTTAAGAATGCAGTGTATGGGGTTGGGGATTTAGCTCAGTGGCAGAGCCCTTGCCTAGCACGCACCAGGCCCTGGGTTGGGTCCTCAGCACTGGGGGGGGGGGGGGGGGAGAATGCAGTGTGGATGGCATTGTACTTGATTTTCCCCTACTCCATTGAATGAGTTTTATTTTGAGAAATCAAAGTGCCAGCATGTGATTCTAAATCTTCGATGGCTTGCTCTGCCCTGCCAGTTCCCGGCCCCAAAACTGTTTTGTTCCATTTTGTTCTCAGTCTTCTTTTTGTCATTCCCCTAAATAGAAGCCACATCAGGGCCTTAGTTCATTTGAGTTCATTTGTCTCTGCCCGTTGCCCTGCTGTGGGTTAAGCTTGTACCATCCCTCTCTGGCGCTGAACCTTAGGAGCCTTTCCTAAAGTTGAGGTGAAAAGTCCAGTCTTGGTGAGCACCTTGCTCCATCTTTTTCCTCATCCCCCATTTACCAAAGAAGGCCAGGCAACATCTTTTTCCTTCAAATTTCTCAAATGTTTGTCTACTTCCTTGTACAAAACGTGATTGTGCTGAGAAATTTTAATGCTTATTAACAGATGATCAACCAGTATCTTCATAAGTTGGAGAAGAGGACAGCCACCCCTCAGGACACCATTTTCTTTGGTGCAAGAGGTTGAGGGTCTCTGCCAATCTGCCCTTGGGGGGCTTCAGACTTGGCTTCCACCAGCACTTTGAAAGGAGGAATCTGGAGTTGTGATATCACCATATTTGGTACATAGGCCAGAGTCTGCAGACATCTGTTGGGGCACACACCCATTCATATTGTAACTTAATTTCTAAACAGCTCACAATATAGCCTTTCATTCTGTGGCCCACAAGGAGTGGGTGGGCGGAACTTTGTGTTATGTACCATGTAGAGATAAAGAATATGGCGCTACTAGTCCAGCTTTTAAGAAACTTATAATCCAGTTGTCTAAACGTTTGAGTTTAAAAAGTGTTTTAAAAGTGTGATGTTCTAGAGATACTCTTTAAGAAAATTACAGTTAATGTAAGTGGATGCAATTGTTATTGTGGTTAAAAAAAATAAAAAACTCCTTTTTAAGTAGTTGTACGCTCTAAGTCCCATTAACACCTCACCCAGCCACCACCTCCCACCCACATTCCTGAATAGCTGTATTCCAGATAGTTGGCGCACAGTTATGAATTGATCTCCAATGTGGGTAAAGCTAATAAATGTGATTTAGGATGAAAGGTACTGTGTAAGTGCTTGAGATGTTGTTATTACTGTTCTCATGTGCTTTATTATTTTTAAATTGTGCATCCTTTTAAGTAGATTATTTGTTCGCCACAGTCTCCATTATATCTAAGCAAAGCATTCACAGAAATTTCTAAAACCTTTTCATTTCTCTCTGTAGGTTGTTGTTTCGTAACATTTTATACAAGAAAAGCTGCACTTGAGGCCCAGAATGCACTGCACAATATTAAAACTTTACCTGGGGTGAGTCGGTTTACTTTTGTACCAAAATCACTTTATTGCTTGAAAATGGTCTTTTCAACTGAAGGTTCTAGTTATGGGTTCTTAGTGCCAAAAATGACTTTGGTCTTTTGAGGAGTGTAGGCTGACCCCTCTATTCCCCACGGCAGCCAAACCCACTGGCCAGCCCATAAAGGCGTGCTGGCATTAATGCTGACGGCAAGAGCTCTCACACAGCCTGTCCCCTGGTTAGAAAATCAGAGTGACCCCACTGGGTACAGCAGCTGCCAAAGGGTGTTGGGTGGGCTGAGATTTTAAAAGAAAAAAACAACCCAATACACACAAGGGTTAGCAAATGGAAAAGTAAAAGCTTTTACTCACCAGGAGCCCCTTTTCAAATTTAGTCTTTGGATTTTTCTTTTGAAAGGACAAAATGTACCCTGTACAGCCATAATATTAAGCCTCCTAATGATTTCTAAACAGTCAATGGTGGTTAACAAAGTCAATGTTTTAATGCCCAATTTGGGGCTTCGTGTTGATACAGAACAGAAAATACAAAGCTTACCATCTTTTTTTCCATTTCCTTCACAATAATATTTGATGATTAGTGCAATTCACTAGAAATGAACCAATGTTGCATACAGCAACTTCATCCAAGTACTTTATTCTTAAGGGATTCTGTGGTATTTTTGTACATTGCATGCTGGTATAAACTTCTGAATGCTGTTCAGATATTTTCCCCATTTGCCCAAATATCAGTGATGAGTTAATTGTGTAACATAATAGTATGCATTGGTTATGATGAAGAACTTGTGGGAAACCTGTGATGATGATGATGATGATGATCTTATTGAAATCTAATTTGATTAGAATAAAAGAAAGATCAAATAACCATTTTTGATCAAATAAAAGATCAAAAACCTGATTTGATAAGAAGAAAAAAAAAAAAGATCAAATTACCATTTTCAGGGTGTAGCTCCGTGTCATTTACCATTCTCAGTAAGCATGCACAACGTGTGCACATTTTAACATAGGAACATGTGTCTGTCTTATCCCCCTTTCTCCCAGAAAACATAGCATTTGTTTAATTCACCCTAGACCCTGAACATTGTATGGTATTTATAGTGGCAAGATGCTCAATAAAATATTCTCAGAATATTAGCTTGTTAATTACCCAAAGTAATAAATCTTGAACCTTGATCTTGAATCACACTACTTTCGTTTTCCCTTTTTTTGATAGCAAATCAAAGAACAGAAAAGCAAGTGTATGTAACTAGGACAGTCCCTCCCAATTTAACTACTTCTCCCTGCAACTTCCAAGTTGCTTTTTAGTAAGGCTGCTGTTATTAAAGTCTAAGTGCTTTGCTTAGTGACCTAAAGGAGGGGGGGAGTATTTCAGCTTCATTCTCCATGTAAATGGAATTTTTACAACGTAATTCTAGAAGATTGCAGTGTTAGGTCATATTATTGAATGAAGCAACCAAGGCAGATTCTGGCTGAGCCAACAGTAGAGGAAAATAATTTTTTTTCTTCCAGATTTTTATTCAGATGCAAAGACCACTTTGTGTTCCTTCTCTTAAAAATAAATGCTTCACAATAATAAGCATACCACTATATATGTGTGTTTTAAGAATTGCTTGATGGGCTGGGGCTGGGGCTCAAGCGGTAACGTACCCGCCTGGCATGTGTGGGGCGCTGGGTTTGATCCTCAGCACCACATAAAAATTTTAAAAAAGATGTTGTGTCCACTGAAAACTAAAAAAAAAATATTAAATTCTCTCTCTAAAAAAATGAGATGATAAATTGTTGTTTATCATTTAAAGTATAGTATAGTTTGCCAAATAGCACCATATTCTAACTGCAAAGCTTGGTTAATTTGCATGCATCCTCTCCACTAGAAGCACAGCCTGAGCATACCTCTTCCTGGGGAGATGCTCTCCAGGGATCCACACTGGTGTGAATAGGACATGTGGAAGCACATGGAAGTACTGATTATCTTAATCTATTTGGGATAGCTTACTCTGACCCTGTTCTTAAACAAATAGCACCTTCAGTAATTTTTTTTTTTAATATTGCACCTTTTCTTTCCCCTTAAAAATTCTGCATGTAGAATTTAGAAGTGGCAACTTTGGAGACCCATTATGAAGGATAGTATTTGGAAGCTGGAAAAGCTCATTGGTGGATTGTTTTTGGATTTCTTTTTTACCCATTTCAGTTTTATATGTCCAATTACTTGAGACAGGGTAAACAAAGACTCAAAGTCAGATCTCATTTGTAAGGCGGATAGCCCTGACAGTGTGCAACACTTGCTATTGCCATTTCAAAGTGGTAAATGGGGACAGAGGTCCACATCTGCCATTTGTGTACAGCTTGATCTGATCAGCATCACCCTTAACAGCTACAGGAAATGCATGAAAGTGGTTGCCTTTCAGTTATGTGCCTTTGGTGGACAGGAAGAAATGGGACCAGACATGAAAGATTAATGCATATTCTTGGGGAAAAAATATTACAGTGTGCCTTGCTGTTTGATTACAAGCCTTGGAATTAGTCAACATTTCCATAATTCTAAACCAATATACACCTGTTTTCCCACTGTGATGTGAAGGCACAACTTAATTTAACAGAAACCCTGCTGTGCTAAACCTCTCATTAAATACCAAGTGAGTTCGGTAATTTAAAGTTGTAGCACTACTATTTTAACTGGTTGCCTTCATATTATGAAATTAATAAGAAATTAATGATGCACTTTGCCATATGCCTTCAATTTCTTTCTGAATAAAAATAAAAGGGATAAAGAAAAATGCATCACCAGCTGACACTTTAAAGCTTTTCTGGTTGTAATCATTTTCCTGCAGATAAAATCCATTAAAAAGGCACTTGCTGCCTTTTTTTTCTAAAGTGTCCAAAACTTTCAATTTATAACAAGATCAAATAGTGTTGGGTTGTTTTTTTCCCCCTCCCTGTATGTAATTTTCTTTTGCAGTTGATGTTTTGAATCATGAGGAACTTTTATCATGCAACCAAACTTAATTAGTGTTTCAGGGTTTGCTTTTTCCTTTATGCACCATGTCCCTATCTTGAAGGGAACAAAGGACTTGGTTGGTACAGGAGGGGAAGCAAACTGATAGGATTCTCTGTTATGCAGGGGAACTTGTCTCCTCTTTGATTTTAATTTAAAGGCACCCTCTTTTTTATGTGCTTCCTGGACTTTGGAGACCCTCTTTCCTGGGGGCAGGAGAAAGGATGGTGGGATTGAGGTGCAGGATCAGAGCCTTACTGATCACTGCAAAATAAACGGGGACACATTTCTCAAACCTGCCTCTCGCTATGTAACGGAGAATGATAACGGATCTTATATCTTCAGAAAGTTCAACATAAATCCCAGAAATATAGTAGTCAAAGGAAGTAAATTTTACAGCTCACCATGGACAGTAAGGAATGAGAGACTGGGAGTCACGTCCTTGGTTTGATCAAGCTCTCTAGAAATTGTTGCTTGATGCTTAAGCGACAGATCAGATCTTAGGTACGGTGCCCATTCATTATTGGTATTTCATGAGATTAATAAACCACAAATGATTATTGAGTGCCTACTCTGTGCCATGTACTAAAGTAGATATTGGGAGGAGATGGCAGACAGCAAGCCCAATATGGCCTCCAAGTGGCCTTAGCTATAAGGATGGATAGTGGATAGGCACCTAATACAAGCTTGGTTTATGCTTTAATGCTTTTCTGCTTCTGATGAAATACTGGTTCCATGCATGACTGTCCTTGAGATCCCTACAAAGTAGCACTGTTAAAGCCTGAAGGGACTATGATAGCTCTGTGTGCTTGGGCTGGGCTGCTAGGAGCCTCTGGCTGTAGTGCAGCATTGTTAGATCGGCATTTCCCACTGCCGTGCCATTTGTGTTCTCGACAAACTTTGGTTGTTTCTGCTTTCATGGTGCCACGGGTATGTGGAGAGCCTCCTTCATTGAGCATTTCAGGTAGGCACCACTGACTGGTCGTGTCATTCAGCAGAAATGTCATTGTTTGCCATTATGGATCCCAGAGAGAAATCCTCATAAAAGCCACCTGGAAGATCCATTTTATTTTCATGGACCTAATTTAACTCTATTAGAAAAAAATAAAATAAAAAGACCTTGATTGAAGCACAGGAAAATCTACCGAGACCTTTCAGTAATCAGATTGTCAAGGCCAAAAATCCTTGGGCCAGTGTCAGCACCGTGCCTTATGTCATTCCTTTTTCAAGGTCTTAACACATATCGTCTCCAGCAATAAGGCTTTTTGATTGGAAATCCACAGCAGTATCATTAGAGCATTCACTGTATAAATTAATTTAATTAAGGATATAATAACAGAGAGGAATACAGTTTTGAAAAAGCTCTTAAATTTTAACAGCAAGGAGGAATCTGGAATCTAAATGTCTTGTAAAATATTAATTGCAAATTTCTTCCAGACATTTTCTCTGAGTATGCCTCACCCTTTTCTTTTTAGAGTCACTACCAGTTTTATTAAATGCAGTTTATATTAAGGAGTTACTGCCCTAAGAGAACATTTGTTTAGCGCACTCCATTTCAGCGGTGGCTCACTGGAAGGTATTTTATAACAACACACACACAATCTGAGCAAGGACGACACGTAGATTTGAGATATAAAAATAAATGAGCCTCATCCAGTGGGAGGAAGATGTAAATAAAGTGGCCTCCTGGGACCAGCGTGTTCACCCACCAGAAGTGAATGGGCCTTTTCCTGGCCTGCCCTGGAGATGATTTACCTGTGTGGGCAGGCACCTTCTCCCAAGCGGGCTTTAGCTCAGCTCTCTGTAGGATTGTCCCCGTGTCCTTTACTGGTGGAATCTAGGGCTTACTCTTTTCAACAGAACAGCTTGACACTTTCTCTTAATTTCCGCATTGTAATATATTTAAGGTACTCATTTTCTTTGAAATGCCTCTCCTGATATCTTTAATGCCTTTGATCTCAGAGCCATGATTATTAATATTTTTGCCACTACCACCACCATCATTATTATTTCTGTCATTATCTCTCAACCCTCATCTCCTCCAGACATGGGAAATTTTCTCGTACTATGCTCCAACTGAATCACAACCTAACTAGGACAAGTTACGATTTTTTTTATTTTTTTTTTGTTTTCCTCAGATGCCTTTCATTTAAAATTGTTAGCCGGGGGTGGGGAGGCCGGGAGATCTGTGTTCATTAAAATTGTTCACAATGGAGTTCCTCAAAGTTGTGTGTCCTGTGTAGCACAGCGAACATCCATTCATTCATTCATTCAAGAAATATTTATTGAACTTTTATTGTTTGCCAGGCACGGCTCTAGGTACCAGGGAATGCAGGAGTGCATCCATGACCTTGAAAGCTGAGTCACCAAGAAACACAGCCCATTCATACACAGTTAATGTTTACTAAAGAGTTATTTCTGCCCACAGATACTCCAAATGTTCCAAAATACAGACAATATCGATTTATGTTCTTACATGGCATGTGTAAATCAGGCAGTGGCCTGATTTGTTTCATATACACAGGTCTGTGTCTTTATAAATGTATATCCTTATGTACCTTCTCTCTCTCTCTCTCTCTCTCTCACACACACACACACACACACACACACACACACACACGTGAATATCAGTTCAGTCAAACAGATACAGGAAGATAGCACTTCAAGTTTCATTTTCTATCCGGCTCACGGCACATTCTCACTTTACTGTTGTCAACTTTACTTTAGCCTTAGTGAACTGTCTCAGTTCCTCAGCATAGTGATAGTTCTTACGTGTAGATTAGGATTGTGGCTGAGTCATATTGCAAGGGGAAGTGTCCTTGAGAAGGGCCATTGACTAGTGATGCTCCTTGCTGGCCATCTGAACAAAAGAGTCAGGGTCACTGCCCTGAAAGCCTCTGGAGTCTGGGGAGCAACATTCCGTATGAGACATTGTGTCTACAAGATAGTTTCTGTGAACGCTTCCTAGGTAGCAGCCCAACATATAAAAAGTGTTTGCTATGCAACATATAAATAGGACATCCATTTGTGTACTCTTTGGATTTACACTTATAGAGTTCAACCTGGGCTGAAATATTTGGCCTCATGGGACTGCATGGAGAAGAACCATTAACTTGCTGTCTGTATTGCTTCCATGTAATAATTGTCCCACAGAAATAAAAACTGAACAAGGGCTGGGGCTGTAACTTAGTGGTAGAGCATGTGCATAGATAGCATGCTTAAGATCCTGGGTTCACCCTCAGTGTCTGTCTGTCTCTCTCTCTCTCTCTCTCTCTCTCTCTCTCTCTCTCTCTCTTACACACACACACACACACACACACACACACACACACACGCTGAACCAAAAAGTACGTTCTTTTTCTTTAGAATGACTTTTCTATGATGTAGAGTGCCGTGGTTTAACTGCGCAGGAGTCGCCTCAGTGCGGAATCCCCTTCCCACCCCAGCAGCCACACCAGGATGAAGGAGTAGGGTCAAGGTGGGGAACCAGCCCCAATTGGGATTCAGCCATGAACCACACGATTGTGCCCAGCTCATCAGTTTAGGACGGAAACAGTTGGAGGATGGAGAGGAACCCTGAGACCAGTGTTTCCCATCTGGGAAGGTATATTTTCATACCTCACAAAAGACCATGGGAAGTTGTTTATTTCACCCATCATGAGTTTTACATGCCACCTGAATAGTGGGTGGGTTTGCATTGGGCTGACCATCTACCAACCCAGTAACTTTAACTGGCAATTATTTTGTATGTCTTTGATTAACTGAAATGAAGAACTGGGTGCTTTTAAAACATGACTCATTCAATGCAAAAACATCTATGGGAGAAGATTGATGAGAATTCCTGAGTGGTAAAAGGTTGAAAAATGCCAGGAGAGGGTCAAATCAGGAACCCATCGCCCTGATTTTTAAAAATTGCTCACAATGGAGTTCTTCAAAGTTGCGTGTTCTGTGGAAGGTGTTATTGTTTTATTTTGCAAACAGCATCATCTCAATGACATGCCTAATTAATAGGACTGTTGTAAGCACTTACAAAAGAAAGTCTAGGTTCCCTGGCACTGGTTCCTGATCAGATTGGCAAAATTGCTCGTCATTGTTTGAAGGATGTTGGCAACATGTCGTTATTATCGTGTGAGGGTATGGTAGGGGGACACGATGGCAAAATGAAGTAATAGATTCCAGAGATAATCATTTCCCTATGATAGTACAAGAGTAAATTGGAACTGTTAAGTTCACTTCTGTAGACCCCAGTTCCCAAAAGACTCAGAAGATTTCAAAAGAAGATCGGAGGGGGGAAACATTCATGAATTGGATTAAAGGTCTAGATGGAATTACAAGGAAAGAGGTTATGATGGTGAAATGAGAAAGGAGGAAGTTTGAAATAAAATTGGGCAATCATCCAAATTCTGTCGTTAGAATCTAGGGTCTCTAAGAATTCATCAGTTGACTAGAACTTGAGTCCTTTGCACGGGAGAGGAGCACAGCTTAGTAGACTGTATCCACCTGACATGGGCTGGCCAGTTCAGGGCCTCAAGCTTTAGGCCACACAAAAATTATGACCTGGGTGAGCATGGAGAGAATTCTCGTGGGAATCCCAAGGTTCTTCCCAACCCAACAAGAAGCAGAGAATGACTGAACCTGGGGAGGCTGAGGCCAGGGCAAAAGGATCCTTAAAACTGCACTGTATGGCCAGATGTAGTTCATTCAAGGGACCGACGCTGGTTACCTAGGAGGAGGCAGGTGGGAACAAAGCTTCTGTGTTTCTTTTCTTGTTTTAGCCATAGACTGTCATAGCACCCAGGTGCTCGAGAAGTCTCATACGCTATTAAAGTTGTTTTGATAATAAAAACGTATTTCAGGACCATATCATTATAGCTCTCAGTACCCACAAGTCACTGAGATGAAAAGATGAACAGTAAACCTTGCACGTGGGAGCCTGCAGAACGGGACACGGTGACAGATGTTCCTTATACTCTTGGTCGTTCCTGGCCGTCATTGCTTCCCTCTTCCACCAGCACTTTAAAACACTTGAAATTCCTTCCAGTCCTCTGCAAGACACAGTGGTCAGACCAGGACTCTTAGAAGAAAAATCCTTTTCAATCTTGTGGAATGTTCTTTGACTTCCTTGCCTTGTGGTCATGTCTTGGTTAATGGTGGTGGTGGTGGTGGTGGGGGGGGGGGGGTGTGGAATCGACCTGTATGACCTGACTTGCTTCAGTTATTGGTTAGGATTTGAGAGTAACGTTTTAGACAAGTCTGGGTCATTCCAGACTCACTCACTCATTTGGAGATTCTCTAGGCCTCTGCTTCCCTTGCCCTCTGGTCAAAACCTACCAAGGAGCTCAGCACTCAGTTTTCTCACCAGGGAACAGAGGAAGGAAAGGGAAGGGGATGAACTCCATCCAGCAAGTCAGCCCAATTCCTTGGTTTGATGTGAAGGGGTGTTTGGCCTATTGAGGTTTCAGGATTACTGGTGGATTTCCTTTATCTCTTTGATTCCAGCCCCCCATTAGCATGGATCAGTGAGTCATCTGTGTTTGTAAATAGTTTTATGAGGTTTTTTTTTTAATCTGTTATCCCTTCTAAAAATATTTCAGGTGATGCACTGATAATGCTCATCTTGTTATACTGAGGACACCTGAGGTGCCAGAGATTCAGTTCACTTCTCTGACCTTCCCTAGAAAAGCAGTGATAGAACTAGAAAGAGAGGCCTGGTTACTCCTCCAGTAGCTTGGGTTTAGGCCATTGTCCACCACACTTTAGGGAATGAGAAACATGGCTTGAGCCAACATAATAACAAAGATCTTAAAAGTAGTTCCTATCTTCAGATTTCCCACATGGAGACTCCATAACTTTAATTTTCACCAAGGCACATGTTGTATAGTCCCCCATTTTAAAGCTAAAACTCAAAGAAAGTGAGTAACTCATTTGGGGTGACCCAGCTGGCCACTGAGTTTATAGGCAGTCAGACTCGAACCAATGTCTCTGGACTCTGAAGCCAGGGGACTTTGCACCCTGCTTGCCAGTCCTGGCTCTGGATGGCATTAAGGGGTCTCACAAGGACCACATTTGTCCCTTTGGGAGTTGTTCCAAAATAAATCAGAAGCCTCAGTCCTTCCCAGTACGGCAGCTCAAGATGCAGTATCCTGAGCTGATAGTGAGTTTGGGCTAGCTGGGATGTGCCAGTCTCAGCTGTGTGGGATGGAGCCTGGGATCAAAAGTCAGCCAGACACCCTCCCACCTACCTCACCACCACCACAAGCTCATCCCACTACAGCAGACATTTGGCACACGGGGACTAAGCTTGGTCCTGGACATCAAGCCGTCCTCTCTCGTGCAGGTCCAGGTCTTGTGTGGTGGGTGAAGCAAAGTGTTTACTTGACACTGGGGTACAACATTACTAAGGAAGAGCTCTCCGGGAGGAAGTTGCAGCTCAAAGACTGTCATGACTGTAAGAGAAACTGCTTTGCAAAAATCATTATAAATGCAACACCTTTCTTTGGAGGAGTGTAGCTTTACCAGCACCCTCTCATTGACATTCATGTTATTAGGGTGCTTTTCTTTATTTGCATCCACAGGCTTTGAGGGCCAGCCCACAATCTGCATTCTAATGCCTCTCTCCATCCAGCTGGCCTCCCTCCCCTCCCTCATCTCTCTGCTTCCAGAAGGGCAAGGTAGGCACCTGCAGATCATCTCAAAAGAGGGAGCAGAATCCCTGTTACCTACAACCCCAAGCATGAAGCAGCAGGGAAAAGAGCAGGCTGTGGCCATGGCCCGAAGTTGGGAAACAACTAGAAATTTCACCCACCCGCAATCAGCATGCCCTGCTGCTCTTAAAAATGCCTGGAAGCCTTCAGAAAGCAAATAGTTCTACTCTGTTATTTTATTGATGAGGAAACTCCAGTCTTAGCAGAGAAGTCCACATAATCATCTCAGCTTCTGAGATGAGTGAGCAACTGGACTCTGCTGTAATGAGGCACTAGGAAGTGGAACCACCCAGCAGACACCACACAGTGGTGTGATGAGATGGAGCACAGCACTTCTGGGCCAGGGCTACAGTCCTGGGCTCAGTGACGTCAAAGGCATGGAGACTCTGTCAGCAGAGGTGCCTCTCACTGAGGGCCTAGAAGCTTGGACATTCCTGCCCTCCTCTTCCCATCCTGCCATCTACTCTGTTTAGTCCTTCCAGAATATTCTCCCTCTTCATCAAGAGGCAGGTTAGCATGAGAAGCAGAAGCACTAACTAGGATATTAAGTGCTGTGGTTAGTTCTGTCTGGCCGTCACTTCCTGGTCTCTGTTTTCACATGGACTCAAATGAGTGTCATGTTTGGAGGCAGAGGCTTAGGAGACCTCCACCACTTTGCTAGTTGTCAGAGGAGGCACTAATGTTGGTATGGTGGGCTTTGGAGCCTGGAGTTAGACCAAGAAGTGCTCAGCAATCACTAGGCTCACCTTCCACCACACTATCGCACATCAGGGACAGGAAGGACTGAGTGAGCGTGAAGAAAGTAGAGGTGAGTTTCCTGGAAACTCACCTCTACTTCTGAGGCTTAACTCGGTGATTGTAGGTCATAGCACTTGTGTGTGTGTGTATTTTTTCTTTTTCTTTTTTTTTTTTGGTACCAGGAATTGAACCCAGGGACACTATAGCTTTACCACTGAGCCACATCCCCAGCCCATTTACATATTTTATTTAGAGACAGGGTGTTGCTGAGTTGGTTAGGGCCTCACTAAATTGCTGAAGCTAGCTTTCAACTTGCAATCCTCCTGCCTCGGTCTCCAGAGCCAAGCATATATTTTGAACTACGAAATCCAACACTTCATATTTACCCAAACACATATTATTGTTTCTTTAAAAGACCCTGTATTTACACCAGAAACTGTGTCAGATATCTTGTATTAAGTAGCATATGGGATATAATATAGAGTAAAAGTACTGTCAGCAAGTCATAGGGATCAGAAAGTAGAAAGTTAATTGCTACCATAGCACATGTTTTACATGCTGGGTATAAAGTCAACAGTAGTTATAGAACTTCAGGATAAGGATATTTCTAGAAAATGTTGCTTCTGTAAATGTTTTGTCTGTGATTGCTGTTTTCAATGACTTTCAGAAATTAAATAATTTGACCAAATAACAATAAATGTTCGATTGATGAAAGTAGCCATTAACATTTATTGAGTGCTAACTATGTCCTGGGAACTATGCCAAGAGCTTTATAGATACCGATCTTATGTAAATAATAAGACAATACTTTGTTTTTTGACTCTGGTTGCCTTTTCAACTAGAAGTCTGTTGCTTAAGTTCAAGACAGTTAAAGGGGCAATACCCATTAGAGAAAACTTTTCTAATGACAAATCAGTGAATATCTTTTGTGACTAATGATCAACCTACTCCAACTAGATTTAAGTACAGTAAGCCCCTTCTTGGGGGTGAGGGGTTGCCTAGTGAATGTCTGAAATCACAGATAGTTCCAAACCCTATATATTGCTGTTTCTTCTTACACTTACATACAGTACAGTGTTGATATGGTAGACAAAGGAATGATTGGCGTCCAGGCAGAACTGAGCAAGACTTCATCATGCTATTCAGAATGGCATGCAATTTAAAACTTACTCCTTAATTTCTGGAAATTTACATTTAATATTTTCAGACTAGGGTAATTGAAACCCTTGACTATGGGTAATTGAAACCATGGAAACCTCTGATAATGGGGCCTGCTATATGAAGTAAAAGGCAACTTCCAGTCCATGGAGACTAACCTCAGCCTGTCTTTCTGTCCTTTGCTCGTATCTGACTTAGTTTACAAATATTCGTAGATCCTGTCATTTAAGTAGGCGCAGAAGCTTTAGCCTAGATTTTGATTAGTTCCATCTTTTCTGCGGTTCACAGAGGCACTAACTAGAATGACAACTCTTAAAAAAATATTCTCACAAGTACCACAGATACTTGTTAGTTGTTAGAGAATCTCAGTTACCCCTCAGTCACCGCCGTCTAGATATAAAGCCTCTATAAGTCATTAACAAAATCTAAATATCAGTAAGGACAATTAAAAATAAGAGTCAAAAGCCAGGGAAATCCTAAAGCTCATTGCAGTCGATTTTTGTTTGTTTGGATTTGTCATATGGGCTAATAGAGGAAGAAAGGGCCCAGGGAGGAAAGCAGGCCAGAGCCAGTGACACACTACAGGCACAGACGCATGTGTTATTCAGCCTTCTCACTTCACAGATGAGGAAACCGGAGCCCAGAGAGCTCAGCTATAGCTTATGTGAAAAATGTCACACTGCCAGTTAGCAGTGGAGGCAGGACAGCAAATCATGTCACTCTCTACAATTTATCCACAAGATCATGCCAAATGCATTATTTTAAAACATCAGAAATGCAGGGCCCAGATTACCAGTCGGTCTGTGATGTTACCCCCCAGGATTGAGGCTGTTGAACTTGATGCCTCCTTTTCTCATTTCCATTCTCTAAGAAGGACCCAGAGAGTTATAATAATATTCTTCCCAGCCATTTACCTAAAAGGAGGTAGATGCATTTATAAAGAATTGATGAAGAGCATGGAAAGTAAATGGTCCTTAATTCTTAAGTCTATTTGCATTTACAACTCAGGCAGTAATGTGCAACTGAGGCTGCACAATAAAACCGCTTGCAGAGCTTTAAAAAGTACCATAGGCGAAGTAAAGAAGGATCTCTAGGATGGGAACCTGGCATCGGTATTTTTAAAGCACTACAAATAAGTCCAGGGTTGAAGCTGGTTTGAGAAGCACTGTTGGAGGAATGAGCCGTCATTAACCCCAAGGGCTGGGTGTTGATAACTTGTTTCCCAGGTCCACCCTTCATGGGGACATACTCTTATCTCCTGACCGTCTTCCCACAAGTACAGCATAGTTCTGCTAACTCGGTGTGCTTTGTGAATTGGCAACATTGCAGTCATCTGAGAACACATTCAAAATGCCCAGACCTGCATTTAAATTGGATCCCCTGGGCTGGGGTTGTGGCTCAGCAGTAGAGGGCTCACTTAGCATGTGCGAGGCCTCACTTAGCACATACGAGGCCCTAGGTTCGATTCTCAACACCACACAAAAAGAAATAAATGACATGGAGGTATTGTGTCCAACTACAGCAAAATATAATATATATATATATATATATATATATATATATATAAAAAAACTGGATCCCCAATCCTTCCAAATGTACACAGGTAACTGAGGTGACAGATGTGAGTGTGAGAGCTTGATTTTGATAGTCATTTCACAGTGTATCTTAGCTACGTATCAAAATATCACTCTGTGCATTGTAAAAAGTAAAATTATTTAAAAATTAAACCTGGGTGATACATACAGTAACATTTGAGAAGCGTTGTTCAGTGGGGCTAGGCCTTACCAATGCTGTTTTCCTGGGTCTCACGGTATACAGAAGACAGCCCTGAATGTAAGGAAATATGCACCTCTTGTACCCACGGAATTGGTGTGTACTAAAGAAGAGCAAGATCTGCTGTGGCTTTGAGGCTTCACCTTCCTGACTTTTCAGATGTTCTGAAAGTGGTGTGGGCTAACCTTACCATCCAGGACAGAAGGTAAAGCAGTGAGTAGGAATAGGAGAACATCCTGTCTTCTACCATCTTCAAATGGGTGATTACCTCTCGCCTCCCATCTGTACTCTAAAACCTGAATGGGACTCAAATGGAATTAGGACATCCCGACTATTAGGGAATAAGTGGAATTGGTACTATTTTTAGCACAGTTTTTCTGGCCAGAATAAGCTAATTCTAATGCATGAGGAGCAATTTTCTGCCATAAAGAGTTAATCAGTAATACTCAGCAGCCCTTTTCCGCTTTGTAGAAACCATAGGAGTGTGGGTTCCCTGCCGCTTCATCATTCATGGATTTGAAATTCCTTACCGGGAAAGCAAAGCATTTATTATCCTGTTTTTCTTGATACCCACAGCTTGAGAGACTTTTGCTGACAAAGAAAATTTAGCTACCATATGAATGCTAGAGTAGAATGCTCCACGACATAAGAAGTATTAGATATACACACATCACTCTGCAATTTGGAAGGCTTGGAGAGAGGGTCATCTGCCCTAAGCACTTGTGACATATCCCTTTGAGCTTGTTCTAGATTCCCATCCTTACTACTTGTGAATCTGGAGACGCTGTTCACATTTTGAGTTATTCTTCATCACTTAAAGTACAGCCAACTTCCTTGGTAGCAATATGTAAGCACCAAAATCATTTATTGCTGCATAAAACTGAAGCTGACCATGGCCAGCATGTGCCTAAATTTAGCAGCACTAATTATGAGACCAGCATCAATGAGTGAGCAGCAGTTAGCTGACCAATAAGTAGCAGGGATCCAAGGACAGAGGATCCACGTGGAAAAGGAGGCAGTGGAGCAGGAGAAGCAAGAGCATATGCCCCAAGAAGAAATCAGACGCAAGGTCCCACACCAACTCTGCGGTGCATTAGACCTGCACAGAAAAGAGCATCTAGGAGGAGTGCGTACAGTGGGAGATGAACACCAGGCTTCTCTTAGAACTTAAAATACAAATAAGCATGGTCTGTTTATTTTGCTCATGGAAGCCAAACTACCGACTCTAGAGGAAGAAATCCTGCCAGCTGAGTTTGTGTGTTTGATATAGTTCACCCTTACAATCTTCTACCCACTTTTGCATTTTGGTATCTGTGTAGAGCTGAGTTAATAGATTTGAAGCTTAAAAAAAAATAGACTGGGGGCTGGGGTTGTGGCTCAGTGGTGGAGCGCTTGCCTAGCATGTGTGAGGCACTGGGTTCAATCCTCAGCACCACATAAAAATAAATAAAGGCATTGTGTCCATCTACAACTTAAAAAAATTTTTTTAAAACTTGATGCATTTTTGGAGATTCATAAACCTTATTTTCTGGTCAGCGTCTGTGCCCTGGTCAGAGGAGCTGAATCTCCTTCACCCTTAGTCTTGGGGAAGAAGGTTAGAAGTAGGTTGTTCGTCCAGCGTCAGGATCACACATCACAATCAGCAGGTCAGCTCACTAGTGAAGATAAGTCTGGACTCTGGAGCTGCTTGACTAACTACAAAATCTCCTTGTTGTCTGAAAAGGAAGGAAGGAGCAAAACTAAAGATGCTTTGGTCCTTGTGCCAGTCTTTGGTAGCGCATCTGAGATGTGCTTTGACGATGACCATGTAGAAGTGGACTGTCCTGGTTTTAAGAACACACTCGTGTTATATTTTTATGTAATTGGCTTCAGAGGAGATAGGCACGCAGGCTCCTGGATGCAAGAACATGCCGGGTACATGTCAGTGCTCTGATGAGAGGCAGATCTGTCAACGGCAACTGTGCCAAGCGCCTGGTTCCCAAAAATAGCATCCCACGATCTTACATAACCACAGCAGCATTTGTCACGTAGATGCTGTAGTTTGTATGCTCCGGGTATGTTCTCAGGCATCCAGTGTTGACTTTCTTCCCTAAATGTGATTGTGCACTTCAACTTTTACTGCTATGTGGATACGAAACATTTCCAGTGAAAAAGCTTTGCTGAGAAAGATCAGATGCACTTTAGACTTTCATAAAACTCTATAAGAACAAAGGAATGAGTACACCAGCTGGTCGGACCCAACTTGGCTTTATGAAAGGGAAGGTTGGCTCTGAACGTGGAAGGAGCTGTCCTGGAGCAAAGTGAGGGTAACAGCAGCACAGAAAGACCACCCCAGCACCTTCATTGCACAGAGAAATGAGACGTCGTTCACGACACTTTCTCCCCAAATACGGGAATTACAGTGTGTATAGGGATGGCAATCAGAGAGTGTGATGAAGTATTGCCCTGTAAGCATCTGTATCCTGACAGTTCTGTTTTCATCCCTTTCTTCTCAAACTACATCACCTCCTTAGGTCCCTGTCATTCATTCGCATGACTTCTACAGCCTCCCTAGGCTACTGACTGGCATCTCTCCTGACATCAGACTTTTCTGCTAAGCCCCAGTCCTAGATATCTAACATCTGTTATGGAACCGCTCCATCCAGATGGTCCACCAGAAATTCTAATACTGAAGTCATTCTTTTCCTGCCACCAACCAGGGCCTGTCTCAGTGAAGTTAACCAACCAAGACAAAAGCTAGACGGCAGCCTCACCTTCTCCTCTTCCTACATGTCCCCGTAATGTCCCCCATTTCTGGTCAATGAGATAATCCTATGTCCTACTGTAGTTCCCTCTCTCACCAGTTTGGACCACAGGGACCGTAACTATGTGAAAGCCCAAAGAACTGGATCTGCGGGTTTTTGAGATTGGTCCTGTGGTAGCTCTGCTCCTAGAATGGGCACAGATAGGGCGGAATAGAGTGGGGCGCTGGGGTAGTGCCCTCAGCACACTCGGGGGAGGGTGTGAAGAGCATTGTGTCTTGTGGCAGGAGCAAAATGCCACTGCTGAGTTCAGAGGGGAAGAGTCCACACCAGGCCCCTTTTTCCCTTCGTTTCTAGGACATTCTTGACCACACATTCTACTCCATCCATATGACACCACACTCTCGCTGTCCCACAGTTCTGGGTGGAGAAGTAAATATCCCTTCATCGTGGTTCCCTGTTCCATGGGTCTGCATTTATCCTGTAAGCTGCTGTACCTTATTGCCTTCTGCTGTTGACACCTCAGTCTCTTCCATGCCAAGCTCCAGATTCCCCGGAGCCTTCTCAGAGGCCAGCTTAACACCCTGGGCCACAGATGGTGTTCAACAAGTGTCCGCTCAGTGTCCTCTCAACATCTTTTATTCAGGTTCCCCTCCTCCCATGTGTGTGTGTGTGTATGTATGTGTGCACACCCATGTGGATGTATATAAAACTCCAGAGTTCTTCACAGACTGGTGGGGCAGTGGTCTCTCTGGCCCCCACCACTCTTCAGCTGTACAAAGTAGAAGCACAAGGCAAGCCATGAGTCTGTGCAGTTCACCAGGGACTTCTTGCTCTGATCACAGTCCTTAAGTGAATGAAGAAAAGTTGTGACCATAGAGTACTTTACAGGTTGCTGTGCACTTTCATTTATGTTATCCAATGTTGTTCCTGCATTCATGCAGAAAGTTTTCTGACACGACCTTTGCTTCAAATGTGAGTTTGCCTGGGCTGGGGGTATAGCTCAGTTAGAGTTCAGTAGAGTGCTTGCCTTGCATGCACAAGGCCCTGGGTTCAACCCCCAGCACCAAAAAAAAAAAAAAAGGGGTCAAGTAATTTACTAAAAGTATTTGCAGTTGGAAAAACCAAGACGCAAACCCAGACGTTATGATTATGTGGCATTCTTCTACTACAAGACTAAGAGCCCAAGCCTCCCAAGTTCCTGTTGAGTGCTACATGTCCAGAGCTGTAAGAAATCATTAAAACAGAAGAGATCTAGAACAAATGCTGTCCATAAATGATTTTTAGTTTGTTCTTTATCACTCCCACATTTTTTGCCTCATGTATTTCTTATCTAAGTTTGCCTTTGCCACTTAAATTTTGGCTCTATGCTATGTATTTGGAGACCAAAGCCCTGAATTTGACATGTAGAAGACTGAGCTTCAGGGAAAGGGTATTTATAGAACAACCAAACCGTCATAATTTCCCTAAGCTCTGCCAATGAGTAATTTCCAAAGTTGGTAAACGATCTCACACATTCAAGTAGAAGGTGGAAATCAAATTGAGACAGTGAAATGAAGCTCAATCTCATAAAGAATTAGCAGTACTGGAGGAGAGATCTTCATTTGGCAAAATATCAACCAAAGTTAGTGTGACTTATAGAAGATGAGATGAATAAATATAGCTGCTAAAAACAATATCAGATGTCTTGCTCAGATGTTTAATGGATTTGCATTTTAAACATGGGTTCTATGAAATAGCCCTTAAGGCATTTTTCTAAACTTGTCCTCTATTTTTAGTAGGGATTTTTTTTTTTTTTTTTTGGACCAGCCACATTCGTGAGACAGAAAGAAAGGGACTGACTTAATCATTTCTGCTTACACATGATCTTAAAAAGAAAATTACCTTGGTTATTCACTTTCATTCACTTAGTACAAATCCCAAAGGCCATGGAGGTAGTTAAATAAATAAATGGAAAAAGAATGCTGAATAAGGTATTGTATTTATTTGTCTGCTGAAAATAAAGTTGTCACCGCTAAACCAATCAAATCATACATTTTTTTATGAGAGGTTGCAACTTGCAGAGAGGTGGAAATGTTAAACACTAATTAATGAGTGTGGCTGGTAAAACAGCTCAAACAACTCAGGACTCCAGCTAAGCTATGGAGGGATCATTAGAATATGAAATTCAGTGATGCTTCTCTGTTGATTTGATGAAACGCCTGTATCCTGTCAGATAAAGTACAGTGGGCTTAAAATTTCCAAGTTATTTTTGAACCAGAGATTTTAAAGATTTGCTTGTTAGAGGGGTATTTTTGTGATGGCTTTTGATTCCCTCAAAGTTGAAAGGAAACTAGAGATTCCTGGATAAGGCGTCGATAATATTAACAGAGCGTTGCAGCTGTTGAAGGGGATGCAGGACGCCTTGTGTCACACACGAGATACTTGATCCTGTGGTTGCCTTAGAATGTAGTAAGTTACGGAGTCTGTGTTTAATTTACTTATGAAAACTAGTAAATATTACAGATTAATTAATGGAAAGTGCTCTGAATCTTAAGAAATAGGCTTCAAAATTTTAACTTTTGGGGACTTTTAATGAATCATCTGGAAAGAAAATAATGCCGTTCCGTTGCTATGTAGTGTTTGAATTTCAGTCATACGAAATTTGTCCTATTAATCTACACAGATGATGGTTTCACATGAAGTTCAGGCATCTTTAAATAACAAATACACCACAGTTACATTGCCAAAGGAAAGTAGAGAGTTTTTTTCAGGAGAAGGGTCCTTCTTGCCTTTTTTGTGGGTTAGTGCATAGCAGAAGTGCCAGGAATGGGGAGTTATCTAATTTGACTAGAAGAGAAGAGAAACGTGGTACAATAATGAGAAAACTGGAAAGATGGCTTTGGGCCCACGTGTGGTGTCCCTTGAAATACAGGCCAAAGAGTTGGAATTTAATTTTAGAACATAATTAAAAGTTTCTGAGCAAGGGAGAGAAATTTCTTTACCCGAGTTGTTGACGAATTCACAAGGCAATGGTATAGAGGGACTAGCCAGTGTGGTAGTAGCTGTTAAAATACAATAACGTATGAGAAGAAGAAAGTGCAGAGAGATCTAAAGTGAGAATGTTAAGGAGAAGAAAATGAAGCAAACTGAGAGCCAAGTCAGAGGGTTATATGAGAGATCGGGAAGAACAGAGGGGCTTATCATACCCCAGGTACAATGCTCCAAGAGCAGCAGTCTCAAGCCAGAATCCCAAGTTTTATTGGGGGGGGGGGCGGTGACCAAAATGTACATGAGCTAGGCAGGTTTCACTGTCCAAAAGGTATTTCCTCCAGGGCTGAGGCCAGGTCATAGCTTGAACAGATTGAGAAAAGATCATTCTGGGAAGCAATACAAGAGTACAGCCCTGGAGAGAAGGTTGAGGAGCTCCAGATGCAGAAGTGAGTCCCCAGTTTGGTGGCCAACGCTCATAGCTTCGTGCTTGAGGAGCACAGGCACCTGGGCTCAGGCAAACAAAAAGGACATCCTCTCACAGAGTCACACTGTCACACTGTCATGTGAGGCTTTGTTTGTCCCAGTTCACTGGATACAGAGGAGTGGGTAATGGTGAGCTCCCTAAAAACAGCTGGGGTCGGGGATGGAGCCAAAGGCTGTGGAGGACATCATTATGGCCGAGGCTAATATAAAAAAATATTTTTAAACCAGGCTCATTTCTCTTACAACATGAGATTATGCTATGAGTTCATGACACATAGAATTTAGTGTCAGAGATAGAAATGGATCCCCAGGTCACTGGACCACTCTTTACTGGCCAGGGCAGACATTACTGTTTCACTGTGTAGTTTGCATAGCTCAATTAGGCAGAATGTCTAATTTAGCATCTGGGTAACATCTGGAAGAACGAGTATTAGAGCATCCATCGTTAATTTGGGAAGACAGTTCCACATTGAAAAGGAAATCGTGGTTAGAAAGGATATCGGTATATTTCCCACTTAGTGATAAAGGCAAATTATTACCTTCCTCTTAATTTTGGCTCATGAATCAGTGGTGATAGTGATCTTCCAGCTGTCACACAAAATTGTTGGGGTCTTTTGCTCTAATTGTAGTTGTCATGGTATAACCTCAGCAACACCACAGTCCTTTGAGACTTTTCTTGTATTCTTTCGGCTTATCTCCACTTTTAAAATTGTTTTATATCCTCCGGGTTTTTTGTTGGTTTGTTTGAGTTTTTGTCTTTAAAACATACAGACCCAAACAAGGGGGCTCTAGATAAACCTAGGCATGATCTTAATTGGTTTTGCTGCGCTTTGACTCAAGAGCTCCATTGTGTGGACCCGTTATGTACTATATCCCAAAGATGGGGTGATAGGGAGAACTGAAATGCTATCAAAGAAATTTTGCTAAACACAGTAGTAGCAATATCTTCTCCTGAAATAATGATTAATTGGGCACTAGCTCTGTTAAGAGGTTAAAAAGTGGCATAGATTTGCCTTCATAGTTAATAGACTATAACACTTCCAAGAAAAAATTAAGCTAGGAAAGGATTGCCATTCTTCTTCAACAGCACTGCTTCAGAAAAGCCGTATACGCATACTTTGTTCATTGTCGTTATTTTTCATTCATGGTCCGTGCCTGCCATTTTAAGCCTGTTCATTTTTCTCCTAATTTTAAGAATAAATAAAGCAAATGGAAGCTTGTGTTATTATTTAGAATGAAAACACAGAACCTAATCATAGCTAATGAGTATAATAAATGCTAGTCTGTACCTCCCCTTGTTTGGTATGTGTTTTATACACAGAAGGTAACATAGGCTGAATAATTCGGATGCCAAGTTACAGATGGGGTTGTGGAATGTTATTTGACAGCCGATTAGAGTAATCTGTCAGAAATGATGACTTAATCACCATAACAGACTCCAAATTCCCTCATAGAATTCTACCCAGAGTAATCTAATTTTCCTGCAATATTTTATTTTATTTTTGCCAGGACTAAACAGTTACATTGCTTGTTTTTCCCCCTTTTAGTATACTGCATTATTTTAACAGAAATGTAAATAGGTAGTGTCATTATAGCTAAAAAGGCTGACTTGGAGCCTGATAAGCCAAAAGCAGATATAGAATTTTAGGTTATGTTTTTCTCTGTCACTGGGTTATTGCTATATGAGAAGAAAAGCTGGGAGTTGGGCAGTACTAGCTATATGCTTCTCCTGGGAACAGAAAGGCCATTCATCAGTGTGTTCTTTTAGTTTCCAAATGGGACCTTTTCTGGTTTCCCCTCAGGGATATTCCTATACCATATAAAATGATAGTGATAACACCTTTATTGAGCATTTACTACACAGTCAATATTTTAAGCACTTTGCATGTATCGATGACTATTAGGAAGAAATCGTAATATGTTTTCACTGTTTTTTCTCCAGTTACTCTCGACCATGGGAAGAAAAAGATAACTTATGTATCTTGTTATCCCACTGAAATCTCATTTTTTCTTCTTAGTTTAGATTGCTTTTATAAAAATATATGCCAGCAAAAATAAGTTGAAAAATTTCTAGGTACCTGCTATGGTAACTCCATGATGATACACAAAAGAACAATTTGGAAAAGCACTGTGGCCTGGGGGTAGATGAATCCTGGGTACTCTGCTTGGACTATGGAATCTGCAACTTCAGAGGGTAATAATCTCCTCCAAAATTTCCAAAGTGGTTTTCAAATAAACTGACTTATAAGCCGGGCAGTGAATATAGCCAAATCCCAGAGCCTCCTAACATGAAAAATGGCTGACCCAACAATAAGTGGTCTATGCATTGATGCATTTGATAGATTTCAGTGTGGTTTGGTTTGGTTTGGTTTTTGCACTATTGGTTTGTAAATAAACCACAAAATTTAGGATTAGTTGCTGTCAGAGAATCAAAACCATTATTTTCCTCTTACAGAATAATAGATAGCCAATCTCACTTATTAATTTACCTTTCATTGGCAAAAGCATAGAATATTTTAGATACCTTATTCCACAAAAGGAACCGCAGCATCTAATTCTGTTTCTTGAGTCTTATTTAGAAGGGCCTGAGGGGATTATATATTTGAACTAACATTGAACCTCTGGATTAGAGTGTATGTATAGTTCCTTCATAATCAAATGACATATTGGCTGGGACTGTTCTTTCCTGGCATGACACAATGCTGTGATTTTTTCCTTTCACTCATTGGAGGCTTATAAGCTTTATTTCCTACCCTTTTCATGAAGAAAATCCAGATAGTAATTTTTATTCTGGAGTAATTTAAAATTTTTGTATGTATGCGTGAATAAAATACACATATACAAATATACTACAAAGTCTGAGTTTTCATTGGGAAGAAGCCTATAGGTTGAGGCAGTCTTCATGTTTAGCATGGAGAAAGAAAACTGTGATAATCTTGTAGTTTTTAGAAACTCCTCACTCTCTTGCAGTAAATGGTGTGGCTGTGTGCAGAGGTGGCATGGAGAAGCACCTTTGAAACGGGTGCCAGGCCTAGGTCTACATTCCTACATTCTGCTTACTTGCTATGTGACTTGGCCAAATTACCCAGCCCCTCTCTCCCCTGGTTCCTTATAAGTACCAATCTCATAGGGACATTCTGAGAATTAAACTGGCTCACATACATAAAGCACTGAGAGCAAATGCCTGAAAAACTGAGAGTGAAGAGATGATTTCTTCAATTGCCACAAAAATTGTATACATTCCCCATTTCATGTATGAGTTACACCCGTGGACAGCAAATCTGGCAGCCCTGGAGACAAAAGCTGGTTTTAACCCATCTGAGAAATTGTTTTTGTCTTCTAGATTCTTGCAGAGGTATCATTTCTGCTAAAGGTATCCTAGCTAATTTGCTGCACTGTCTGAAACAAAAACGAGTTCAGAGCCAGACCCAGTGGTACACACAACTGTAATCCCAGAGGCTCAAGAGGCTGAGGCAGGAGGGTCGCAAGTTCAAAGCCAGCCTCAGCAACTTAGCAAGGCCCTAAGCAGTTCAGTGAGACCCTGTCTCTAAATGAAAATACAGAAAAGGCCTGAGGAGGTGGGTCGTTGGTAAAGTGACCCTGGGTTCAATCCCCAGTATCAAAATATAAAGTAAAATAAATTCAGAGATTTTTATTCAGTACTGATAAAGTAACACTCCTACCACCTTGGTTTCTTCGCCATCTCCATATACAGAGCTCTGGGTGGTCTGACTGCAATAAAAGAAACTTTGACCGTACACATAATCCTTCCCTTTGGGGGATGACCTGCCTCCAGTTGGAAACTTTTGAAACTAACTTTTACCATTCATAAATTTTTTGAAGAGAATTTCAGAAAGTGTAGGTGCTTTGGGTATTTCATCGTTACTGTACAATCCAAGTATCGCGCATGAATCATTTTTCATGTTGTCGTGGAGTAAAAGAAAAATACTAGTTCTTCTTTACTGTCTGGAATCCTTTAATTTTTCTCATTTGGCACATAGCTCTTCTGAAATTTCACTTCTTTCCCTCCCATCTCCCTCTACTTTTAAATATTTTATGGGCAGTAGGCTTATAATATGTGCCAGCACGACTGTTCTCTCAAGGGGTCGGGATAGGTTTAGTAATGAGATGCATAACGGTGACTCTGTAAAACCCATTTCAGGTTTGAAATGGCATGTTTTATTGAATCTCGTGTGAAAGGTGGTTAGCTCATCAATTGGTGATGGCTGGGGTTAAGCAAGTTTCAACATGAGTTCTCCTGTGGGTGAGAAACCAGCCGCACCACCCTCCCCTCAGCCACAGCCTTCCCCCTGGACACCACTTACAGAGAGCTCAGAATCTTCCCTTTGGCCATCGCTGGACTGAGACAGAGGAACTGGGAGAGATCACATAGACCCATCTGCGATGGAGACTCCAGACTGTTTGGTCAGTGGAGGCTGGAGCTCTGTGCCAGGTCTCATCCCTGTGACTGGCAAAGCGCTGGGACCCTAGTGGTAACACCTAGAGTCGGGCACAGCTCTGTGCATAGTTACCCCCTAGACCTTGAGAACGGCCTTGCTCCAAGGTTGTATTCTCATTCTCATTGTCATGAGCCACAGCTGGGCTCTTCCATAGCAAATCTAAGGTCAGTCAGCCTCAAGTCCAGTCAGAGGCCAACCATTCTGAAGACCACCAGTGGACAGCTCAGTTCTGGAAGAGAGGAGGGAGAACCACACAGCCTAAATGGAGAGGGGAACCTGGAGTATCATGCAGACAGGCTGTGTGCTACATGGCCAGGAAGCAGGCATGGCACAGCCACAGTGCCTGGGACACAGGCAAGCACTTCATGTTGTTGCTGGTGCATGATTTTGGCTTAGGGGTGGAAAGAAAGGTGAGATGCCGGGCTGTCCCCAAGAAGCCCCACCTCACCAAAAGCCTGCACATCCCCTGAAGAAGTTGTTCCTTAACGAGCCACAGCAAGGGGGCTTTGCTCTGGGTGGTCCTGCCTCCACTGGGCATGTGAGGCCAGTAGTTGATCCATAGACCCAGCAGAGGCTCAAGAGCTGGTCTCTAAGGAACATGCTTATCTCCAGTCCCTGGGAGAGAGGAAGCTATTAAAATTAAGTTTCTCTTTGGGGCTTTTGTTTTTGTTTTTGGTCCTGTTGGGAATCAAACCCAGGGTCCCGTGCATGCCAGGCACAAGCACTTCAAGATTATGTTTCATTTGTCTTGAAATAAATAGGGCTAAGTAGAGACCAAGCCATTTATCAGCACCTTAATGTATACTTTAGGCAAAATATTATTCTGCAATAAAGTGAAAAGGAGACTTTGTGTGCACTCAAAGGAATCTTCAGAGAATAGTTTAGAAACCTTTCTTTCTAGAAATGTGAACTCGAAATATGTTAGGTGAGGTGAACTCCCATGGATGGACGGGACCTATTTCCAAAACTTTGGCTCCTGCCATTTCCCTGGTGCAAGCGCACTGTAGACAGAGAACCTGGTACCTGCAAACCATAGCTCTCCTGTTGCCTTTTAAGTTTGTACAAGTGCAGCTAAGTTAGACACAAGGAATGGAGTCATTGCTCGTGTCTCATCATGACTCAGGAAACTACCCTGTGAATGTCAGAGGCTGGTGCTTGCAGGATTTCTAGTCTCGGGAAACAGTGTACAGATCATGACTGTACAGACCCCTGCATTTTCTTTTTTCAGACACAACTAATTCTGCCTCGCCTTAGGTAACCGATGTCTCCTAGGAGTCTCCTTGCAAAAGTTTTTGAAGAGCACGTGTTCACTTGCCACAGACAGGAGAAGGAGGGCATCCCGAGGTACTAGCCTCAACCCTGCTGCTGAGGTTCTCTCACAACTGGTAGTTTGGAATAGAGTCTGCCAAATTCTCTGGGCCTTCTCTGCTCTGCTGCTATTGCCTGGGACCTCCAGATAACAGCATGTAGATCCATCCCCAGCCCCATCTGCTCTGCAGCAGATAAGGCCTGGTTCCCTAGTGGTGTTGGAGCAATGTTGAGAAACAGCAGTTCTGACCCCCTCCCCATCTTTAGTTCTTGAGAAAGGTGCTGAGGGTGTGACCTCTGCTGCCATCCTGCTGCCTAGGGCAGTTTTAACTCAAGACTGAGTAGACCTGCATTGTTTTCTTCTTTGAAATTCTTCAAATCCATAAATACATGCCTAACGCATTAGTCTCACTGCATTTTATTTTTTCGTGAATGTTGTTGGCTAAGAATTCCCGTTGCTTCTCCCATTGGATAGAATGTCATATCATCATTCTTTAGTAACACTATGACCTATTTTCTCTGAATCTGGGACTTTGGATGTGTGTTCTGATCTCTGAAATGTCCTTCACACATCTCCTGGCCAACATGAGGATTCCCTCAAGAAGGAGCTCAAGCCTTGTTCATCTGAGGAATTTGTCCTCCCTGGGTCTGCGACGGGCATCTCTCCTCTGAGCTCCCAAGCTACACACCTTAGTGCAGCCCACGGTTCTCTGAGAAGCAGCT
This sequence comes from Marmota monax, assembly GCF_021218885.2. Lineage (NCBI taxonomy): Eukaryota > Metazoa > Chordata > Mammalia > Rodentia > Sciuridae > Marmota > Marmota monax. The sequence goes on along the minus strand of NW_026692356.1, from coordinate 4,443,473 downwards.
GAAGCATCTGTGGCTACACCCAACTCTCCATCATGAGAACTTTCTCCCTGAGCTCCCAGAATCCACTTGGTGTTTGAGGACAGAAACAATCCAGTTGGAGGAGTGGCCCTGGAGTCACACTGGGTCAGACCTTTGAAACCCCACCTGCTATAGGGAAAAAAAAAATTGGTCATATAGCATGAAACTTTAAAAGGCCCACTCTTTTTCAGGGATTTCCCTGCTCCACTCAAGAAATCTCCCAAAGTTCTCGGGACATTGCAGGTTTTGAGGAAGTGAAACATCGTGGAATAGCTTCTCCACGCCATTTTTGTCCTCGGTGACATTTACAGCCTGTGTGTGATCAGAAATTTGTAACTCAAATGAACTGTTGGTGATAATGAGCCATTAATACAGTCCTGATTGAACACCTTTCTCGAAGGTCACCACGCTTTACATACATTATCTAATTTGTCTCCAGAACATACCTGCAGGAGGGTAGCCAGCCGCTCAGAATTCACCATGTTCCGACAACCCAGACTTCAGTGGAGCAGATTTCCCTGCTCTGGGCCCAGTGAAGACCAAAACTATGTTCAAGTTTGTAGGGCAGCAAGTGCTTTGTTAGAACCACTGTTGATTCCCTGTGCCTGCTAGATAGGTCAGAAACAGCAGCTGCAAAAACAGAGGGAAGTCTTTCCATAAATACTAGCCACAGGGCTACAGACACCAAGTGTTAAGGGAGCTTAGAGGAAAGGAAGGGGACTGTCCCCCATGGAATGCCACAGCCACCTTCCAGGTTTCCATCTACCCCTTCAGTGAGTGAAGGCCCATATGCCCAAGGCCCATGTTGGATATTTCATAGAGGAGCAGCGGGGTCTAGAGGCATCACCACTGCATTAAGACAGGGAGATAAATCTTCTGATCCCAACTCTGTCGCTAACCATCTGTGTGTCCTGAGCAAAGTCACAAATTCCCTTCAGACTTAATGAATGGAGAGCACCAGGCCATAGGATTTCCAGGGCCCTCCTTCAGCTCTAGCATAGAATGATGCTGCCCTCCTGGCTCCAGGCCCCTGCTGGTCCTCCACGCACTTCACAGGCAAAGCTGTAGGCTCGGAACACCTGTCTGTGCTCCTGATCTTGCCACCAGTTTTCTTGGTGTGTATATATTAAGTGCCATGATGGACTGAAAGCTCCCTGAGGGCAAGAGCCATGTCTATTTTATGTTTGTGTCCCACAGGTAACACAGTATACTTGTCCTCTCTGCTCTAGCTGGTGAGTCTCATCCGACTCTCTTCAGTATAATAACCCATGTCAGTCTTTCCCATCTTAAAAGGGAACTAATCTTCTCAAACTAGTAATCTTTACTTACCATATTGTAGGTCCCCATCACTGTTGTTCTCCCAGTTCTCCTCCACCCCTACAACCTGTAGTTCTAGTCCCACCGCTTCACAGACATTGCTTTGATAAACTCCCTAAAGGACTTTTTAGGGCCAATGACACTTCAGTGTTTGCCTCATAGCCTCTTGCAGCACCTGCTTGGTGGCCTCACCCTTGTTCCAGAAACTCCCCTGTCCGGCTCCCATGAGGCCAGTTGCTCCTGCTTCTCCTGCCCCTCGTACTGCCCTTTGCTCTATTGTCCTGAGACACCTATTTCCTCATGTTCTTTGCAGTTCTGTCCCTGGCTCTTTTTTCACTCTAAGGTCCCTCCCTGATAGATCTGCTAATGTCTGTGGCTTCCACGGCTGCCTCCCACAGGGAGCCCTTGAGCCCCACATGGCCAGTTTCTCTCTGCATCACCTCCCATGATATTTAGCACATCCAGACCTGAGCTCACCAGCCTCCTCCAAAACCGGTCTCTCTCGTTTTCCCTGCTTGGCAGTGATCCCCTAATCCATTTGGTGGCCCAGGTCCATAGTTCTCCTTCTCCCTCATCCCCATGACCAGCCAGCTACCACTGAAGTTTCACTCTTCATCAGTGTCACCTGAACTGTTTGCAGTGCCTCTGAACTCTCCTCCCTGCATCCTTTCTGGGCTCGAATCCACCCTCCATACTGGAGCCGAAAATGACTTTTCTACACTACAAATTTTGATCCTTTGGCTTTGCTTCTTCAGTTGACGGAAATGTCAACTCCTGAGTCACAAGGCTAAGACCCAGATGCTGACCGCCTTCTCAGCCCTTTCTCGTCGCCTTCCTCACTCACGTGATAAGCTCCTGACGAGATGGAACTGAGCTCTTTTTTAACCTGTGAATCTTTGAATGGGGTATCCCATCCTGTCAAGGAGATAACAGGTATTACCTGTCTCTGATGCAAGTCCAAGGACAGGAAATGGATTCCACTCTTGCTGGAAATCTTTGCCTTTTTTGCCAGGCAGAAGTAAGTGCCTGAACCCCTCTGTGGACTCCCTGAAATTTTGTCTTGCTTCTCCACCAGCATTGCCACAGTGCTCAGCTGGCTGCATGTAGCCACGTCACCCCCACCACACAGTGAACACCCCAAGGGGAGGAACGTCCTCCCTTGGCCTTGTCCCCAGGCCTTCACCTAGAGCCTGATTATTTCTCCCGAGTTTGCTGAATGGGTGGACGCGTGCATACTGGCAGAAGAGCTTACTCAAAGACTGTCGTCTTTCCTGAACATTTCATTTTGTCATTTTCTCCATTACTATAGGATAGATTGGGGTCATTTTACTCAGCCAAAATCAGGGGTTTCCACAGTTTACTTCTGTCTGCTTTGTAAGGTATGTATCCCGTGTTTTTTCTGAAAAGACTGGCCTACTCAGGACCCCTAAACATTCTATTCTCATTGTTGTCTCTGCTCCATAAATTGAGTCTATGAATGGATGAAATGGGGATAGTAGTGGACCCTGCATCTCAAGGCCTGTGTTCTGTGCATAAGGCCATTCTGTCTGTTACAGGAAGTGAGGCAGCTTGGAATTATTTAGCTTCTTACCCCTGCACAGCCCTCCCTCTTCCTTCTTGTATTCTGAAGACCCTGGCAGACGTCAGATGCGCACAGACCACCTGATAATAATTTCCCATCATATAAGTGCCAGAGCCGAGTACCATTCCCCCTTTCATTTAAATTAGATAAAACCCTGAGCTGTGGCTTGCGAGTGATGGAAGTCCACTGGGGAAATTAAAGGTTCAGAGAGAACGGGCCCCATTATAATAAAAAGCATTTGCACTGCCAGTGATTCCATCTACCCTGTGGCTTCTGTGTTCCTTGGGGTGGGATGAAATATGAAGCAAAAGGACCTCTGAAAGTAGTTTGAGGAATTTATTTTAATTGGAAATGGTGGTAGCATTCTGCACTTGGCGTGAACTATGGATCATGCACAGTGGTGGGATCAGTTTTGTATAAAGAGCCATGGAGCATCCAGGCCACGATGCAGGAGCTCAGCCCTGTCCTGGCAAGTTCTTTCTACCCCTGCGTGTGTACTGATTGTGATCAGAGGCCAGTGGTCCCTCTCACCCACCTGTGTTACTTCCTTCCCTCTTCCCTCCCTCACTCCCTCCCTCCCTCGCTCCCTCCCTCCCTCCAGTCTCTCCATGACTCTGCACGGCTAGTCTATGCTAGCATTTAATCAGCATATAATGGCATCTAAATCAATCAACTGCTCAACCTATAAATTACTCAGAACTATGAGACCTGGGAAGAATTCATGAAGCAGATGTACAGAATGGCCAGGGTAGGAGCAAAGATAAATCTGCACTTAAACTCCTAATAGTACAATCACAGTAGCCGATTTCTGTTGGCATATCCTATGTACATATTCTCATTCGATCTCAGCCTTTTTATACAAGTGTTCTCTCCATCTCACAGATGAGGAGACTGAAGCTCAGAGTAGTTAAGACGTTGGCCCAAGGTCATGTAGCTGTTAACAAGTGGCAGAACCAGAAGTTTCTACCACATAGAGGCAGAAGCTGTATTGAGTGGTTTTGAACTCAAGTTCTGACTCAAAAGCCTAAGCTTTTAAGTGTGGTGTTACAGTGCCCCCTGACTGAAAATGGTTACATTCTTGAACTGAAAACTCGGATTTGTTTTTTAACATAGGTAATTCTGTCTGGGAGAAGTCCTATCATTAATTCCGAACCCTGGTAATGATAGCAGGATATCAATAATGAAGTTGAGGGCTGGGATTGTGGCTCAGCAGTAGAGTGCTCACCTAGCATGGGCGGGACCCGGGTTCGATCCTCAGCACCACATTTAAAAAAAATAAATAAATAAAGACATTGTGTTGTGTCCATCTACACCTAAAAAATGAATATTTTAAAAAAAGAATAATAACATTGAATCGTATCAGATGTTGTAGACTGCTTTTACAGTTGTTCAATCTGTCTTTACTTTCTCACTTTTGTATTTTTAGATGCATCATCCCATTCAGATGAAACCTGCAGATAGTGAAAAGTCAAACGGTAGGTGGTAACCAACTGTCTCCTTTAATAATATCTGCTTCTTTAAGTTAAAAAGTCAGATGGGGAAGGGAGGAGCCAATCCCAGCAGCTTTATTCCTCAGGAAGGTGGAGCTCATTGCTCCAGGAGACTTCCACGGTGGTCAGCACATCTGGAGGAATGCACACTCCAGTTCCTAATCTTATTTATCTCTGTTGTAAAGACTTCTGCAAGATTGCTATAAGGGGTCCCTCTGCTTGGGGGCATGCCCTTTGTGATGGTTTTTGTGGCATTTGGCACTTACTCAGTATCTTTCCCGATGCAACATAGGGAGCCCAATGGGTGGCAGATGGCATGAGTGGGGAAGGAATTGCCCATTAAAAATTAAGCAACTTTTTAATTTTTTTGTCTTTTCTGTTTGTTCCTCTTTAACTATCTTATTGCAGTCTTCTCTAAATTATACCAATACATTTGCAGCAGAATTCTGTCTGCTGATTAAATAAAGGTACACTTGCTGTAAAAAAAAAAAAAAAATATATATATATATATATATGCGCATTTGATGAGAGATCCATGAATAATTGGGATTTGCCTCTCCAAGACCCTAGAGGGTTGATAGCCCACATTTCTGTCTTAAGTTTTTGCTTGCATTTCTACAAACCTTCTGTCCCTGTTTTGTTCTTTTAATTTACTGAAATGTATGTTAAAAGAATCATCTACCTTCTTAGACCACAGAGCTCCTGTGTTCCACAAGACTGACATAATCAGCACCGTTTCCTTCCACCAGCCAGTTTTGTACCTCATTAATTAGTAATCAGGGCAGAAGCCACGCACTTAGAGATCTACATATCTGCAAATGTAAATTATGATTGGGCTCTAAATCTCTCCACAAGGTATTTCTTTGCTAATTGTAGCACATCCATTTTCTGGCTTCTTCACAGAATAGAATGTTTTGAAGGAGCTTCCAGCCCTTGGTTTGTTGCATCTTCCCCCTCTTGGGGAGTGGACTCAAGTGCCTCCACCCACTGTCTTCTGAGCCCTGTGCTTTGAGTAGTGTGCATTCCCTTTTTTTCCCTGCACTGCTTTGGCCATGGCCATGGCCCTTAGTGCCAGAGGTCTGAGCCCTGATGTTGCTTTGCTTGGAGATCATGATCAAGTCGCTCCATTTCCGCATTCAGCAGTCATCCCTTGACCACTTCCTGTGTGCTGGGCGTGTTGCTAGGGGCTGGGGGTGCAGCAGTGAATTTGAAGAAGGGACGACTTCAAGAGACTATGTCCCTGACCTTATGGAACATGCATTTGGCTTACTGGTTCACGTACATGAAACTTTGAATCTTCTCATTCATACATTGAGAATGGTGGTAACGAGCTCACGTAGGTTGGATTCCACCCCCTCCTTCCAGAGACTTAGGTGAAATATTTGTAATATTCCTGGTGATAGATCCCTTCCATAAAATGCTGTTTATTGTTATCACCTGGAGATATCCCCTGGCTTTATATGGCTCTTGGCTGAACATGGTACCTACATAGAAGGCCGTTTCCTGTGTGGATTCCTGGGAGCTCCTTTGCCCCAAGGGACCTGCCTGCAGCTTGCTGTCTTTACTGGTAAATGGGAGAGATGAATCTTGAGTTTGTGGGATGAATCCCATCAGAGCTGGTCTTCTCAGAACTTCTGGCCCCCAAGAGATGGTCCCTGTCCTTTGGCCCCATAATTTTCTAAACTATGTCAGGACAAGGGCCATGGAATGAAAGTCTCTGAGAAAGGGTCTGCCTTACTTCTGAGCCTGGGGTTGTATTCATGACAACATGAAGCAACTTCTTCTGTACTTTCTGCTGTGCCTGTGCGTAGCCTGGCTGAGGACTCCCGTCCACTCCAAGCTGCCTGGAGTTCTGAGTGTTTTGTTGCTCTAGCTGTGAAGGGGATACTCTGGACACAGGGAATAACATTTGCTTTGGGTCTAGAACCACAGCAACAGAATAAATCCAGCATGTTATAAGTGCCTCCAGTCTTTTGTGATCTCAAAAGCCAAGGAGCACTAGGCACCATTACTGCTAGGTTAGGAAAGTACCTGAAAGTGTCCCTTGATGGAAAGCAGCATTAGGGTAGCAGGCAAGAACTGTTTCCAGAAGTCTGAGTTCGACTCCTGGCTCTGTGATTGTTAGCCATGTCCTTGGGCAAGTCACTTGACCTCACTTGGCCTCAACGACTTCACCAGAGTGAAGTATGAACTCTTGGGTCATGCCTGCCTTACAAGGTTGTTTGAGAGTTCCCCAAGTTGACATCTACAAAAATCTTAGCATAATACCTGGCACATGGTGAATATCCAGGGTGCTGCATTACACTAAATTAACAGCATAATTCCACTAGCCAAGGGAGATGTTTTGGTGTGTTCTAAGTGATAGGTGCTGACATGTCTGGACTTAGGCCATTCATCCCACATGATGACCTATATATAACAAGAACCCCCCAAACCTTGCAGTGGGACCAGTTCTCCCTTTGCTTTGTAGGATGATCTCCATTTTCTGAATTTTTAGTTAGAAAAGCCAAAAGGTATAAATGAACTGAAAGCTACATTTCAAGGGTTCCGCCTTACAGAGGCTCAAATGGAACCACACCTTGAACACACATGAACAGGTTTCATGATTCTCTTTGGCTCTGATTTAGGAATCAGAAGAAATGTATAATTTTCTAAAGCAAGTGATAAAAGCTGCAGCCCTTTCTGATTCCACAAGGCATTTTTGACAGGTAAGCATAGTTTGAAAAGCTCAAAGAGCACAAAGATTTCTTTGGCTCGGATGCTCTAAATAGCTCCTGTAGCTGTGAAAGAAGTATAACGAGCTCTAATTGCACTTTTATTGAGTTTGCTGACATTTATGCACAGCACAAAGGACTCATCACAGTTAGACAGTTACTGTCTTCATTATCTGTGTTCAGATTTCTGAAACTTTGTTATTTGCTGAGCAAGAAAGGGCTGCTAATCACAGATCAATTAGTGATGGACAAATGAATTCCAGAAAGCAATCACCCTTTGAAGCCCATATCCATCTAGAGAGTCTGATAAAGGGAACCTCTGTGGTGTGAGCCCAGAAATGTTAGGTTGATCTTGGATCAGCCCTATACTGCCAGATTGTACTGAATGGACTTCCTAAGTCTCCAGGGCTTCTCATAGCCTGCTCTCTCAGTTGGCTCTGATTTAAGCTGCAGCCTCTAGCACATTCTTACAAACTCACCACATTTTGCTTTCCACCCTTATGCTTCTACTGTGCCAGGTGTCCAAAAGAAAAGCAAAAATCCAATTCTAAATAAGGTGTTGGGACCGTTAAGAAGAGCACATTGAAATATCCAATTATCAGTAGACTCCGCCTTTTTTGCTGTTTCTTCATTTTTGTTTTATTTTAATTGAAGAAAACTGAGTGATGGGTGTGGATTTGAGGAGGGCGTGGATTTAGCACAAATATAATTAGTGTTTCTGTGAGTCCCTATACAGCTATATATATATCATCCAGCTTTGCTGTACAGTAGATTGTACCAGCTGTGCAAGACTTTAATGCAGTTGCTAAAGCCAATCTCAACAGTGAGGGATGAAGGAGCATGGAGGTTGCCTCAGGTCCCATGCCTGGGTCTCTGACTGGAGCCAGTGTTGACTTGGGCCGTGCTTCTTTGAGAACAGGATTGTTACCACTCAGCAGACAGAGCATCTAAATCCACCCTGCTTTAACCTTCCAACCTCACGACTTGTCAAGAGTCCTTGAGGCCTAGGATCGAGAAATACTATTTAAGACCACTGTCTCTTTTTCTCAAGGCCTCCCAAACCTCCAGTATCCGTGCATCCAGTTCAATGCCAGCCTGAGTCCAGATAACTAAATATTGCAGGGGAAGGGTAAAGACCCGAAAGCCTCCATTAAAAACAGGATCACAGGGGGCTTCCGTCCAGTCACTTTCTGATTTTACTGGAAGATGAAGAAATAATTTTGAAATTCAAAGTGGAGAGACTCACAGATTTGGAGGCAGTAATTAAATGCCATATGTTAGCACTAACACATTGAAAAGTTGTTAATTAATTCAGGCAGCCCCGAATCCAGGTGTGACTTTGACAGATTGTGCACCAGGGTGTTAGCACAGACTTACAATTAGTGATTTTTTTTAAAAAATGAAGTTTCTATTCCCCTAACTTTAAAAAGTCACCCTTATACTTAAAATGTTAACCCTTTCTCACTGTGCCATGGGGAAGGACTTCCAGGTGACCACTGGTGTGGAACCCTTCCTGTTCTGCCATTGTTAGGGGTGATGGAGCCCCCAATACCTAGAGATATGTCCCTGTGCTCCTTCAGTGGCTGTCCTAGAGGAAGTAACTGTTCCCCTAGGGGCAGGGAATTTACCTTTTCATTGTTTGGGTTTTTTTTTTTTCCCTTTTAATTCCCCTAAAATACCTGGCAGAGTATTACAAATACAGTAGGTTTGGTTAAGTAATCCATATCCTAATAGATTAAAAGAAATAATTGAGACACTTATTGCCCATGAATATTTAGGAAAAACTCACCAGCAAAATCATCAAAAAAACGATGAAAAATTTAAGTGAATTCAAGATATTTATGCTTATTTAAAATGTTTAAATGTTTACAAAGCTGTTAGGGATCTTTAGAATGGGAATCCTGGGAATAAATTTTATGAATACATTTTTCCTGGAAAACTGGAAAAATTCTGTGGAGAGAAAAGCAGAATATAATTGGTCATAGCCATTTTTCTATTAAAGCAAACGTGGCCCAACTGTGAAAAGCCCAGAGCAACTTGGGCAACTAGAAGATTGTGAATGTCCAGCTTCTTTTATGTACGCTCATGAGCCCACCTGTGCAGAGAAGGAATTTAGCCTTTAGATTAGCATATACATGGGATGACATGGGTTTCCTTTTTTTCTCCCTAATCCGAGGCCTCACACATGCTAGGCAAGTGTTCTATCACTGAGCCACAAATTCGCCCAGTACTTGTTTTTTAAAATGAGACTTGTCTTCCTCCTCACTGCCTGGCTGAGGTTATCCTTAGTGATGGCTGGGAAGTTAGGAATCCCTCATAAGTGCTTTCCATATTCTTAATATTCATCTTAGGAAAAAATCATTTTTAGCTTAGGAGCCGCATGTTTAATTTACTATAACATCACCCTGGAGCTCAAACCTGTGAATTGTTTTAGTTAAACACCGCAATTATAAGTTTACCAGTCAAACCAGGGACCAAATGAGAATTTTTCATTTGCTTTTATTTAAAAGAACTAAAATCAGATTCTTCAAGGTAAGAAGAAATACATCAGGACTTTTTTTTGTTTCTTTGTCTGTTTTAATTCTCATGAAGACACAGGGCATAGTTTCATGGGGATGAGAGTCCAGAGGTGAGAGGGAAGAAGTAGTAAGAACTGCAAACTAGAAGTCTTTCCCTCCCTCCTCTGCCCCAATTCGGCCAGTTCTACCCATCTCCTCAAGCACGTCCTACATGGCACAGTCCTCATGTGTGGAGTCCAGGCATCATAGCATGCTGACCTTGGATCCTACAAAGTCTCCTTCATAAAGAAAGCTCCTGTGGGGCATATGGTGTTTCTAAAGCTTAGCTTGCCCTCGACTACTTGGCTTTTGCCAGTTCACAGTAGACCATTGGTACTTCACTTACTCTAAAGGTAGAAAAAAGTATTTCACTGGAAAAAAAAATTTATCTAAATAAGGGGAGTCAGGTTCTAAACAGCCTCTCTCCCAAGAATCAGAACCCATCACCTCCTTAGCTCATGTCTCCTCTGCATCTCCAACAGGAGCAATGAACTTTGACTGTCTGGTTGCTTCCTATCCCTTCAGCACCTACTCTACAGATGAAGCTGGAGCCAGTGCATATTGTACTCAAGTCAGGCTGCTTTCCTCCATCCACCTCAAAGACAGTCTCGGTACCTTATTCTCCCAGCCCCTGCTAGTCTATCCAGACCCTGCCTGTGCTTCTCGGGGTCCAGTTTGAATGGACCTTCAAAGAGCCCTAACATTTCTCAGTTATCTTAGGAGCTATCACAGGTATGGAGAGACTGGGTGGAAGGGATTCTGCATACCATTCTGGTGTCGCCATCATCCCCAGCCCAAATGCTTCTGTCAATCCAAGCATATAGCTGGGCTGCCATGTTCATTGCTCATGTTTGAGATGCAAAGGAGACATGAGCTACAGAGAAGGCATTCTCTACAGTGCTTAGGAAAAAAGAATAGAATATATTCATTTTATGAATGACAGGACTGAGGTCCTAGAAGTCAGGTAGTCCCCAAGGTCTCCAAGGTTGCACATCAAGTTTAATGGCAGCACTGGAACTAGAACCTTCATCTCCCAGTCACAGCCGCTGCTGCTCTCTTTAAGTCTCATCTGCTCCCTCTGAACTTAGAAGAAACACAGGAGAGGGAAGAGGGCACTGGGCCAGGCGTAGGAAACTGGGTTATGGTCCAGAATAGACTGACCCTAGGCAAGACCTTTCCCCCTGCCAAGGCCTCAGGGATCTGTCTTAGAGACAGACAAGACAAAATGTCTCTTGTGACAAAGAACATGTAGCTGTTTCATTTAGGGTCTAGGTTCACCAGAGTTATACTAGTTACATGGGACTTTTATCAACATTTCCTTGATAACACTAGCCCCCTTGGGGCCTTTGTGGTCACACGTACCTTTAGCTGAGTACTGGACAGCACAGTTGTGGGACTCCTGGGTCACTGCTGAGCGTTCAGCCAGAGAGAGCAGCTTCAGCGTGGTCCACCAAGTCACACCACTGTCCCATGAACAGACCTCCCAAGGGACCACACCGCGTATTTTAACTTGGGTTCCAGAAGCAACCGGCCCCCATAAGTCTAGAGTAAATATTTATTGGTTAAGTGAAAATGAGATACTGTCCAGGTAAGAACTGTAAAAAACAGAAATAAAAGCCAATTGAATAGCAGTGACATAATTATGACTCGGGTTCAGAACAAAGGTTTGTGCACAGCACCTTGGGACAGCACCCTTCCCCTAGGCCAGGGTTCTCCGTGGTCTGAGGGTGCCTGGCTAGCCTTTTTTCATTCTTCTTTTTTTTTTAATTGAAATGAAGCAATGGAAAATAAGCAGGACTTCTCCCCATAGGCTTCTATGATGCCCTAAAAAAAGGTCTGTCTCCTAAAAAAGCCTCCACGCATTGTCCTGAAATGAGTTATAACCCTGCCTTTCAGGCTAAATGTAGGTCACATGTCCTGAGGACAAGCGTGGAGATTTTCAGGAAAATTTCCCAGATCATCTGAAGTAAAACTTGCCTCATCTTTCCCCCGTCACATTCCCATTTGCACATCTTGTCATGATCCCCAAATGCATCTCTCTGTCCCTCAAGAACCCTTCTTTCAAGTGGCTGGAATAGTGGCAGTCCTTTCTCCCTCTTCTTTCATCAAGGTTTCCCATCATGGACCATCAAGGTGATTCTCGGGTAGCAGTTGCCTGTTCTTTTCTCTCCTTGCTAGAATGGCTTCTGGGACCCAGGTGTGGAACCTAGTTAGCACTCCACAGTCCCTGCCATGGTCGGGGGCGGGGGGGGGGGATGTTTTCTTCCCTTAGAGTCTTTGTTGATGAAGTTCCATGTATTGATTCACAGCATTTGCTCCTGCTGTTTTCCCTCTCCTGACCTTTATCTTTCCCTGTCATTAGAGTTTAAAAAAAAAAATCTATAAAAACCCCAAACTAAAATCTGCATCCAAAAACGTCTCTGTGAAATGCGTGGCGTTTAGCAGTTACATCGTAATCCTAGCCAACACCTGGTGTTTGTGAAAGGGACCTCCCAGGGTTCTGAGCCCTAAGAAGATATCTGTATTAGCAAGAGCAGGCTTGCAGAGAGGTGAAGCATTTGAGAGGGCAAGGTGAAGGGACAGTCCGGATGAGGTGCAGGGTGGAGGAAGAAGACAAGCTGGGGTTTTGACTTAGCCTTAGGACTGTGATCCATCTCGCCTGGCAGGGTCCTGGTTTGCTGTAGTAGTGAAGCATTGATTACAAGAAAAAAAGATGAAATGGGCTTTTCTCATTCATTATTTTCATCTCCTAGCCGTGGAAGACAGAAAACTGTTCATAGGAATGGTTTCGAAGAAATGTAATGAGAACGATATCAGAGTGATGTTTTCTCCATTTGGCCAGATCGAAGAATGCCGGATTCTCCGGGGACCCGACGGGCTGAGTCGAGGTGAGTGTGCCTTGTATGAAGCCTCTTTCCTTAAGTGCTAATTGGAGCTCTGTGTCACAGTCAAGATAGATGTAGGCACGGCGTACAGCAGGAGGTCACCCTGTAATACGTCCCATGTGATGAAGTTATCCAGCCTGAACTTTTTCACAGTAGCTGAAGTGATCACCTTTTACTTCCCAGGTAGAGAAGGTCTGAGTGCCAGCATATTAGCTCAGGTCATCACTGTCACAGGGGAAGCTGACGGGCTGCCCCGTTACTGCACATCCCTTTTCAACCTCAAATTGAAGTAGATTTTGAGGGGTGAGGAGATGTGGAGGGTGAGAACGGCTTTGTGTGTTTCTGCCTTAGTCTTCTGGCTGGCTGCCTGTGCCTGAAGGAAACCGTAAGGGGATGTTCCTCTTAACAGCCATCCAAGCCAAGAAGCAGTGTCACTGCTCATGTGCAGGGCAGGACAGATACGGGCTTTGTGTAATTGGGTCTGTCCAAGGTTCAAAGAGTGAAGTCCCTGCAGTCCCCAGCCCAAGACAGAAAAATGCCTGTTCTGAAGAAGATTGTGGGCTCTCCTTTGCTACCATGATGGAAGTAAAAGCTGTGGCTGGGAGCCAGGATGAAGACCAGTGTTTTTGCAGCAACTCTAGGAAATAGCTGGAATTGGCCATTCTCTTCCCACGTCTGCCTCCTCCTTGACAAGACCACACAAACCTCCTTCCCTCAACCACGCACGAAGGTTGACATGCGTGTTAACAGTTGTCTGACTGCAGCTTTCAGACCAATCTGACGTGGAAACCTATGTGCAAAACATTTTTCAGGGTTTTTGTTTTGTTTTGTTTTTGTTTTTTTTAAGAAATCCCCATTTTTGAAACATGGGGAGGTTTTCCTTCTCTTCTCAGCACAGTTCCCAGTGCAGTTTCCATCGGGCACATTAGGAACTGTGTTCACTTTCAAGTTCTGCTTCTGGGCCATCAGTAGCACCCAAGCCACATGCAGAAAGAAAAAGTTGGGCCGTAAGTATAAGGTGCCAATGTTCCCCCATCTCACTAGTTTTACCTAATTCTAGCACCATGCGAGGAAGAACATTTGGGTTTTTGGGTTTTTGTTTTGTTTTGTTTTTTGACATAATGCTTCATGATGTCAGCTGCTAGAATTGAGAATTGAAGGCCCAGAGAACAAAAGTTCTACCTACATCTACCTCCAGAGCCCCAAAATGGAGGTAGTCTAGAGGAAAACTAAGAGGAGGCAGAGCAGAACCCAGATTTGGATCCCTGAATTTTCTTTGGAAGATGGCTTAAAGTGGGGGAATCAAAAAGGGCAGCAAGGAAATTGCAGTTTAGCATTCTGTGACACTTCTGAAATGCTGGTTATTTAACCCTCGCTTCAAAGAAGTGATTTTCTAAAAGCTGAACAGATATTAAATAGAATACCTAAATGGCAAATCCAGTGTCTGAGGCTCATCTGTACCTGTGGCTGCTGCCACTATCAACCAGAATCGTCCATCATTGTGATGGACACAGGCCAGGCCAACTCTTATCACACCTGGCCATCAGATTGTCCTGCTGTCGTTTTGTGCATGTAGACATCTCCATCCACACACTCAGGCAGACAATACCATGGGGCCGGGCACAGTGGCGAATGCCTGTAATCCCAGCAACTTGGGAGGCTGAGGCAGGAGAATCACAATTTCAAAGCTGGCCTCAGCAACTTAACAAGGCCCTAAGCAACTCAGCAAGACCATGTCTCTAAATAAAATATTTGAAAAGGGCTAGGGATGTTGCTTAGTGGTTAAGCACCCCTGGCTTCAATCCCCAACACACAAAATAAATAAATAAAAATAAAAAGAATACACTTTGAAGAGATAGTGTAGTGAGAGAGGAAGGGTGTAGGAAAGACATGATGACGTTTTTGTGATCCTCTTTTTGCTGCTGGTTTAATTGGAATCCCTAGTCCCTGCTGCTATTATTCTCAGTCCCATGTTAGCATAGTGGCATTTTTCATTCCCCAATGTATAAAACATGGAGAAAGGACAAAAAGGGAGGCCCTTGAAGTAATCACAGTGAGAATTATGGCAGCTTAGAGCTCACTGACCCCAAGTTCCAGTCTGACACGACACGTGACCTTAGTTGATTCCTTTTCCTAGCTCTATTCCTCAGTTTCCCAAGTGTTATTAACGATAGCAGGAAAATCTCTGCCCTGCTCCTCTTGTAGAGTGTCACTGCTCGCAGGGGTGGTGGCCTCTGTCTAAACTTCACATCCACCTGGCTTAGAGAGCTAGGAGCTGAAGTGCTAGGCTCTGCTCGGCCCGGCCCATTGCACCTGGCTCCCATGTCACTGTGTCCCTCTGTCCTGTAGGTACAGGAATTATCAGCACTGCTGCCCCATGGCATTGAGAGCTCCCGGAGCACGTATTAGCTCTTTCTGCACACAGGATTTGAAGGCAGCCACGACTTCCATGGGAAAGAGCAGGACACACATATTTAAAAGGAGAACTTAGCTAATTTGATGTGCCATTTGGTTGATTAGCCAGCACTTGACACCAGAAGCAGTTTGTTTCTGAAACAAGTTGTGGGAGCCCACTCATCAGTATTTTATGCAAATGCTGGCCCGATGTAAAGAGGAGAGTACCCCTCCCCGCTTCATTTTAACGGAAAAATAATTTCTGGTGAACTGATGAGAATTCCCTAATGGAAAAAAGAAAATACTCATTTATAACCATTTGTTCTGAAATATAAGACAGACAGTGGTACTTTTTTTCAATTAGCAGGACCCGGGGACTCCTGGTTATAGGGGCCTGCTCCTGAATCAGTGTATTTGTTAAAAAGAACAATTCTCTTCGTGCTAGTGTTTTGCTTTCATTAAAGAATTTCAGTTTTCAATCAAATATTGATAAGTGCCTCCCATTAACGGTGTCGCAGATAAAGGGCACTCAGCATTTCTTTTTCCCAATGTCTATTGCTGGCTCCGCTATTTAGAAAATAAATGAAAATTAAGCGACACAAGCTTGGCTGCTCTGAAAAGCACCTCCTGAAATCAAACCACGTTATAAACTATGCAGTAAGAAAGTTCTTAAATCAGAATATTTGGTTAGGAGGGTGAGGTGCAACCTGGTGGTTGCTCCTTTCCCTGCTTTTGTGCACTTCAACTGTAGCAATGGAAACAAAGGGAGCATTTAGCCTCACTGGCTCCCCTACGGGTTCCAATGTCATTTCTTCGGGCACATCAGTAGTCTCAGCTCCTCCCTAGTATGCATTATGCTGAGGTTTCCCAGGCTTGCCGACTCTTATCCTCACTGCATCAGCATGGAGGACCAACAGGGCCCACAGATGTACCTGTCACACCCTGCTAGACCTTAAGTTAGAGTCACTGTCTTTTTCTAAAAGAAAATAATAATAATAATTATCATCTACACCTTGGACAGAAAGATTATTTTTAAAGTCCCATTGCTGGTCACCAGCCCCAGCCCCATCCCACCTTCCAGGGCAGCAATCTCAGGAAATGGTGGAGACTTGCTTCTCGAAAACCACTGAGCACCTGCCAAGCACATGAAGCTCCTCTTCGAGGTTAGGACTCCGCCCCACTTTAGACAATCTACCCACATCCAAGTAGGCATCTCCCTTGGGGGCGGTAACCCATTCTTTCTGCCCTCTCTTCTGTTTCTTCTGTTTTGGAAAATATGGTTTGTGGTGCTTTCAAGAAGCTTCATGATACTCAGACTCCTGTGCATGGCAGCGTGACCTCTCGAGGCCTGCTGCGGGGAACCTTCACTGCAAACACCAGCAGGAAACCACAGGCCCACCCATTAAACCCAATTGAGATGTTTGCTCACAAAAGCAAAACTCTGTTTCTAAACAAGTGTATTGGTCTGACATTGTCAGCTTAGCATGTTGATTTCCTAACGTATCCAAGTTCTCACCCATAATCCTACAGTCAGAATGGGCTGTCTAGGTACATCCTACAAGGTTTTCTGTACTATAGCCGTTGAATTATCTGTAATTATCTTCACTGTGGAGACAGTGAAGAAATTTATTTCATTTTTCATTCCCATAAACTGTAGTCAAATCTTCACTACCATTTAAGGTAACTTTCTGCTTGTTTAAGAATATTCCAGCTGTGTTTATGGTGTTCCAACATTCCCCTGCCAAAACCCTTGACAAATGAATTGGCAATATTTGCGGGGATGTTGGAGAGCACAGACTGGAGTTAGCCATTAAATCCTCATCTGTTTTTGTTGTATCTGATCAAGATGTTAGGACAGGGCTTTTGACCGCCCAAACATCTACACGGAGAAGACTCGGTTTTGATTATGTTAGCCCTGTCCACACAATACCTAAACATTCAGATATGTGGAAACTTTTTATCACATACCCCCTGGAGTATTGACTGCCTTTTGCCATCTTGTTCTGAATTCAATCTTCCAACCTCATCTCAGTGATGAGATCTTGCCAGCTATTAAGTAGGTTCAGGTGCCATAATGAAGGACATCTCCACACCAGTGTTAATAAACTAACCCAACACTGGGGCTGGTGCAGTGGAGGACTAATTTTTATGTCCCACTATTATGCTGATACCATGTGTTCAATCACCCTTGCCACGGCTACAATGATACAACAAGAAAAATCGACTGCATTAATGCCTTTGTTCAACTGACAGGGAATTAATAAACAAGTTTCCATAGGTTAAAATCTCTTCCCTGCTGCATAAGTTACTTTAAATTATGTTTCTTTCAGTTGAAATGTAGCAGGCTGCCACACCTTTTTCAAAGAAGTAGCAAAAAAAGCAAGGAGCCCTGACATTGCTTGTGCTTTTAAAAGTACCTATACTTTTTTGGGGGGAGGGGGTGTGAAGCAAGAATTCATAGTTCTGTAAAATTCTCTTACAGCTGAAAGAAATGGTAGAACACCTGAGTTAAGATACCCTTTCAAATGAAATGACAAGTATAATAGATGTGTTCCAGAATCTTCTCTGTGACAGGGCTACGTGCTTTCCTTAGACCCTGTCTGTAGGAGGAAATTACTTTGTGAAACCTTTCCCCAGTCAATCATCCATTTGTTTTAGCAGCAAGAAGGCAACCTCACCGAAATAAAAGGAATTCAACTCCTTTCATTCCTATTAGTAATCTCAAGGTAAATTAACAGGTTGGCCACATTTATAGGTGAATTTTATTTTTGTTTTTGCTGCTGTGTAATTGCATATTCACACAAATTCATACCCAAACCAAAAAAAAGGAGAAAGAAAGAAAGAAAGAAAGAAATGCACCTTTGTTATTTTGAACTTGTACTTTTTACCCCCAGTCTGATTTCTCCAGCATTTTAGTTGTCAGGGAATTGATGACTGAGCTAGTACACTCAACAGTCCAAAATAGCTAAGGTCCAACTCTACAGGATCAGGGTTATGTCCTCTCAAGACTCAGAAACCTCCACCACCCAGAAGAGAGGACCAATTTTGACTTACTTCTTTCCAATGGAAAACCATCCAGTTAGCTTGTGAGGAAAAGCCAGCAGCCAGTTACAATGGTAGAAGCTCACTTGACCCCATGTTCATAAAAAGCCACAGATTGGAGGCCTAATCCTAAAGCCATCACTGTGTTTTCAGTGGTGTTGAAAGGAAAATTAAAATCTATCCCTGGGACTACCGTGAACTCCTGTTTTAGTGAAATTACAAAGGTTAACAAGCCACTCTTCCAAGAAACATTTGGTTCTGAAGTTGCCCTTCGTCCAATGTGGCATAGTGAGTGCGTTTTCAACATGTACTCCCACTTTATAAGTGACACGGTAATTTTTTCTCTTAAGTAATTGAGCAGAGCACACAAGTACAGAACTTGACAGAAGCCCCTAAGGAGACAGCTCCTCTCACTGCACCACTGCCAATAGAATAAAAAGGTTAAAGAAGTCATCAGATTTGTCAGATCAGTTTTTGGATGGGGTAAGGATTGTATAATGAGAAGCATCAGTCAAGTTTTTAATTGCAGGTTTCATAGAGAAAAGGGCAATGGTTCAAGTTTGTAGAGATTTAATTTTATTGTTCTATTGCTAATACTTTTCTTCTGAGACCTGCTAATTGCTTTATCTTTCTCACTAAGTTACTTACAAAAGTTCTGCTTGTATGAAATTGTGGAAAATGCATAAACTATGCCTTATTGATTCTTGTTGACATTTTACATGTTTTTAATGCATTTTTAACCTCCAATTGGAAACTGTCAGTTTGACCCATGTGCCTGGATAATAAGAGCAAATGAAGTGAATGTCACTATCTTTTTGACTATTAAAAGTAGAATTAGTCCAGGCTTCGAATGGTTTCAAATGTGTCTCCGTTAGATGATTTGCTTTCGCCTCCATTGTACTCTCAAGGCAAGAAGTAAAAAAAAAAAAATCTCTTAGCATTATTTCCTCTGTATAATGTCGGTGATGATCATAACATTTTTGGAGAGAGATTACTTAGAAACAGATGGTAAATTTGAGACTATAATTTTAGACCTTCAGCATCGATATGGACGCCAGGAGAGGTACTGTCATCTGTCTCACACTCTATTACCCACATCGTCTAGATGCCTTAGAGAAGGCCACTAAATTGCTTTTATTGATGACAAAGGCTGCAGTCAGCCTAGGTACAGGCAGCATGTTTAAATAGTAAGCTTCGCCAGTACTCTCCTGTCGGAGAACTAGGAGACGGCTCACATCCATGGCAAGTAGACTTCATTCCGGCTTCTTCAGGCCCTCTTAATCGGGAGGTGAATGCAAGATGAATTTCCCATATACAGAGAGTTTTTGTGTATGATTTTACAGTATGATGCAAAAAAGGAAAAAAAATGCATTGACTTATTTTCATGACTGGATGTCATTGTGCGTTGGGGGTAGTGGGCAGGCACTGCTTTCTCTTAATACTGTTTGATTAAAAGGTGCTACGACAGTATTGACTTGATAATCTCACCAGGTACACATGCAGAGCAAAAGAAGAAAACATGTTTTATGGCTCACAAATTGATTTACATAAACCAAACAATCTGCTGGTTGTTTGAATGTAGAATGTTCTATTTTGCTTATTGGCCACAGGGGCAACAATCTCGTATTGTTGATGCCAGATTTCTGCTTTCATGCATTCACTCTGAAATGACAATAGACTTCAGCCTCTCAGTGTTTAGATCTGCTTCATTTGGAAATCTTTTAAGTAGTAATAATAATAATGTTTTGAGGAAATTGAGTGGAACACTAAATTATTCTCTGATACCTAAGTTCAAACTGTGCAAGGCTAAAGAAGCTGAAAATCAATGCACTTTTAAAGTCATTAGAGATCATAAGTGAAATAAGTCTGTATTGCTTTAGCTAAGCTTTTAGTGTGCTGTGGTATTATTATAAAATCAGCCTGAATCTGCATTAATTTCACAGTCTTTTTCTCTAAGAAGCCCAAGGGTGTATGATGAATAAAATGTAAATTTCAGAAGGCAGTGTTTTTATTAGTGCAAAGGGCAATGAGCCGTGTAGTTGGAGCGGTGACCTGCATGGTGGCCAATGCCGCTTACAAGAAGCTGGAACTGGCACCATAGATTCTAGTTATTTAAGAGCACAGTAAAAATTAACATAGGAAGCTTTGCAGGTCTCAAAGTAGACATTCAGAGAAATGTGCATTGTCTTGTGTATGTTAGATTGTAGATCGAGTCTCTCAGATTTCAGAAAGTCACAACTTTGAAACACCATAAAGGTTTTCATACAAACAAATCCAATGCAAACTTTGTAATTTGACTTTATACACACTATTGAATATTCTCAGAGTAATAGTGCATTGGTTTTTGTTAATAATAAGTCATTTGTAATGGATTTGATATATTCGTTTGCATTTGAATAGCTTCAACTTATATTCTTATGTATTGATTTTTTAACTGCCTAGAAGGAATTAGATATATTTATTTGCTGATATTTTGAACTCTTGAAATTTACTAGTTTGCCCTTGGTATGAGTATTTTCTTATTTACTTCTTAAAAATTAACAACAGAATTTGAAATACAAAGCCCTGATGTATGGATGCCCTCGGTGTCAAGATCCTTAGCCAAGGAGAAAATGGAAAATAGCAACATTTTATTTTGGCAAATGCAAAGTAGGTCTTGCTAATTTCAAACCCTGTGGCTGAAAAAAGAAACAAACAAAAAAAAAGGAGTACCCAACTTCCTCCCCAAGTTGCCATTTAAAAAAAAAAAAAAAAAAAAAAACTAAATAAATCTTTCTGCTTTGGTCAGATTAGCAAGTCAGCACTGAGAATAAAAAGCAAAATAAGATAAAACCAAAGAGAGAAGTTGTTTATTTTTATGTACTACTGAGAACAGTGTCGTCTTGTGGCAGTTCTCGTAGACTGTGTTGGTTTAACAAGCGTCCAACCCTTTTGTCTTGTTGTTTTTTGTCTTTCCTGCTCCCTGTCCCCTTGTTTCCCACAGGCTGTGCGTTTGTCACATTTTCTACAAGGGCAATGGCACAGAATGCAATCAAAGCCATGCATCAGTCTCAGACCATGGAGGTACTGTATCATCTGCCCTTTCTTTGTTTTCTTTGTGCAAATGATGGGGAATGGTAAAGCAATTCTCTCCTGTGTGGATTGTTCACATGACAATCACAGATTTAAACTTTCACCATCTTGCTTTTTATCCATTCATTTTCATCCTCCTCCTACTCTCCCTTCCTCCCTCTCTCTCCCTCTCCACCCCACTTTCCTCTCTGTCTCTGCTCTCTCTCTTCCTCTTCTCTCTGCATTTTCCCCCTAATGACTTGAAATGCATTTAGTAAAAACCTTCCACTTTCTCTACTGTTATCTGTTGAGCCTTGTATGGAGCAGCCCAGGTCCTGCAATATAGTCACTGGGCACTTTAAGCAAAGTGTCCTTCTGGACCTAAAAGATCAAATGCATCCCTTCCCCAGGGTTGGCGCGGGTGAAACAGCTACAGCCCCCACCCACAGAGCTGCTTGCCCTGTACTAAGTCAAAAGGTTCTCTTTTCAATGCAGGACCAACCTACCTGTAATTTAGTCAGATAAAATTCTGGTTTTGCATGTTAAGAATGGTGGAGAAAGTTAATACTTCTCCCACTTCACAGCGTGATGCTAATTTTTGAGAGTCCCCAGAAAAAAATTAGATTGGTCTCCGTACTTAAAGATGAGCAATAGCAAAGAAACCTTTATGAAGGCTCAAATTTGATCTCTTAATGAGATGAGAGTGACTTTAAGGAAAGATAAACACTCTGGTGTGGATGCATACCTACAAATGTAGATAGATGGCTCTGTATTTTAGTCTGTGATTTGGGTCATGGCCTTTCTAAATTTTGCACAAAAGCATTCCAAGAGTGATATGCCGTTACTTATTCTGTACTGTCTGATAGAATCATTTGGGAGTGCATGTTCTGCTGTGTTCTGTACACTGTATCTTTGTGTGTGGGTGATCTCTGGAGGTGGTGGCCTTGTGGTATTATCTGAAGCTATGTTTTTTTCATTTTTTGAAAACAAAAAAAGATATTTTCAATTTTATTTAATGTGCAAAAAAAATATTAAATTGTTTGAGCTGCTTTTGTGCTCCCATTTTGTTGGGGCTTTATTTTTTTGTTAGTTTTTGTTTGTTTTTTTTGTTGTTTTTTTTTTTTTTGCAATGCTGCACCTCCCAAAGCATGCTGGGAGCTAAGTGATCATCATGCTTCTTGTTTTGTGGGCAACTTTTTTGTAGTGAATCAAAAAGCGGGTGGCAAGGGGAAAGGAGTGTGCATGGCATTGTCATTAAGTGTTTACTGTACTTTTCTGAGTTGTGATATCAGCATTGCAAAGCCTACTGTCTTTTGAATATTCATTTTGACTTTGATATTCCTAACATCCTATATAATCGATGTGTTTTCCTTTCAGTGCAATGCATTTTTAAGACACTCCCTCCCCCCTGCCTGAAGGCAAGCTCAGGTGAAAATCGGCCATGATAGGAAATGATTAGCAGGATTTGAAATCTCTAGGAATCCAATCTTGTACAACATTGCGATCACATATGTGATAATGTTTTGGTTCCCCTTTTTCTCATAGGCCGCTCCATTATTGGGGATTTCCAGCTATTTTTCAACTTGGAGATTAAAGTGAAAGTGCTGTTAGGGGTAAAAAAAAACATTACCTGAATTGATCTTTCATACATGTGTTTCATTCTTAATTATTTTTGTTTCCTGTAATTTAGGGACTTACACCCAATTTGGTCTCCCCTTAGTGAATTTTTTAACCTAAGTCCTTTCAGCTCTGTTAGAAACATTGCCATACCCTCCCTTCACTCAAGAATCCCCAAGTGATAATACAGAGAATATGGATGTGGCCTGGGTCTCCTGTGCTCCTCTAGGAGATCATAAGCCAGCACTGGACATGAACCAAAACGGAGGAACACAAGGCTTTCATACTGGAAAGATCCATTAGAGGGAATGGGGCCTATTTATTCTTAAGAAATCCTTTATCCTTTATCATTAATATATCTGTTGTTTTTAAAATTGGACATCAATGCTTAAACAAAAGGGCCCCCAGACACTTTAGTTTTTAAAAATTGACATTTAAGTAGAAGATTAGGTGCTATGCAATTACATTATAAATACACATTTATATTTGTTTGGCTTTTTAACTAATCACATTATTTTCAGGACTCTGGCATACATCTTTAACCAAGATGTATTATTTAATTTAAAATTATGTGAATATTATAAGAATAAAGTCTTTCAAACACTTTTACATTGTACCTTCTCTCTCTCCACCTCCCTGCACTCTACCCCCCTTTTCTCTTTCATGATTTAAATGAGACATTTTAAAAGCCATAATCATTGGTTCTAATCTTCTGCCTTTATATCGCTTTTTTAGTATTTTAAGCAAGAAAAAAATAAGTGTACTATTAGGAGGAGATGCTGTTATTTGTTAGGGACACATTTAATACAACAGTAACACCTTTTTTTCCATGCAAAACCTTCTCTCTCTAATTTCCATTTTCAGAGTATTTTGCCCTCTGTAAAGTGACAAAGTGCCGGGGAAGGTGGCTCAGTGGTTGAGGCCAAGTGCAAGACCCTGGGTTCCATCCCTAGCACCACAAATAAATAAAATAAAATGACCAAGTGCTGAAATATAGAGCCGATTTTAAAAATGAAGTACAGATTTTTTTTAATGGTAGAAATGTTATTTTTAAGCAATTTACTGACACTTAACTTTCTGTACCGTGACTCTGCCTACCAGAGCTGAAGACTTCTTAAGCTGGAAGTTCACTAAAACACTCATCTCACATTTCTCACCACCCCCACCAATAACAGGCACCATGGTCTCATGCATTGACAGCTACATCCCAAGGTGATGGGGGAGGGAGGGGTATAAGCTTGTTTTCTAGAAGAAACAAAAATGACCTAAAAGGAAAGAAAAGGAAAAGATTATTTAAATAGAATATCACATTTCTAAGAGGAGAGAAAGGGGTCTGTCAGCATGCTGAGTTTCAATAAAAGTTTCTGTTTAATCCCTTGAGTAGAATTACTTCTTTTTACCTCAGCAAAATTTAACAGCTCTCACAGTGACGTAGTGTGCAGACAGGCCACACCAAGACCCAGAAAGAGCCAGGGAGGTAGGAGGCCCATTTCTGCTGCGTTCTTACCAAGTGGCAGCAGTTTCAAAGGTGCTTAGGAAAGAAGCATGGTGCTTGAGGTACTAGGCCAGTTATTTCCCCCAAAGAATGTGTCTGCCTCCAAAACAAAATCATCCTAGAATAGGGTCTTTGGCCATTTCTCGCTACCCCTGCTCTCTGCCTTTTCAAGGACATTAAAACTGAAAAAGCTGCTAGAAATGTGAGGTTCATCAGGGAAAGAAGCCACCCAGAATCCTCCTCCTGCCATTCATAACATCTCTCCTTTAACTAGAATGTGCTTCTGGTTCTGCTGGTTTGCAGTAGCTCTAGAGACTTTGGATAGAGAGATGTGACATGGGAGGAAGAAGAGAGGCCTCTCTGAAAACATGTGAACAGTTATTTTGGTCAGTGCCTATATTTTCTGAATATCTCCTTCCTTCCTTCATCCACATTCCTAAAATGAAACCCACTTCTCTGTTATTGTTGTTCAAACATATGAAACTAAAAATTGGAAGGAGTTTTTAGAAAAGATGAATGAGAGACATTCTTATTCCCATGACGATGCTGCCCCCTTGTCCTTTGCTCAGGTATAAACAGGCCGACACACAGAGGCAAGGCCATCTTTCAGACAGCCAGCCATGAAGCCTAGACATAGATCAGGTCTTTTGTCTCAAAGGAGGTCCAGGAAGGCTGAAGGAAGATGCAGGAGGAGAGAAGGAGAGGCAGTATGAGGATCAGAGCAGGAAAGCAACCAGCAGATGCCCCAACGAAACCCAGGACAGGATCTGGAGTGTTCTATTGATAGTACTATTCAGAGAAGAAGAAGGAATATCAAACCATCTTTAAACCATCCCAGACCATTCCATGTGCTCTGAGTTGAGAGAGATAGATCCGGTGCTGACTGAGGGCCCCGAGAGGATGCGACCCAGCTGTAACTTCCTCTTCGCTTTCCAATGTGTCTGACCACAGGGCTGCTCTTCACCGATCGTGGTGAAGTTTGCTGATACCCAGAAGGACAAAGAGCAAAGGCGCCTCCAACAGCAGCTGGCACAGCAGATGCAGCAGCTCAACACTGCCACCTGGGGGAACCTGACAGGGCTGGGCGGACTTACCCCACAGTACCTGGCGGTAAGTGCACCCCACCCAAGAGAGAAACACACCCTGCGATCCACGAAACCCCGTTGGCTACTGAGTATGCTCAAGAATTCATTTTCCATACATTTTGAGTCTCGAGAATTATTGAAACCACCAAGTATGCAGAATATTTTCCCAAGCTAAATTGGCTAGCATAAGAACGTGACCGATTTAGTCCTTGCCTAACATGCTGGGCAAAGTCCCCTGGGCTAGACTCCTACCCAGTATGTCAAGGCATCCTAAAACCTCGTGTTCTGAAAGAAGACACAGCATGCTTGATGGCCCATGAGCTAAGGATGTTGACTAGCTGGAAGGCTGATACCTGTCAGGACCTCTTCTGAGATCTCCTGGGACTTTGAGTCTGCATTTCAAGCCTTCCCAGTGGTCCCACCTTGAGTACATCAACTGTTTCCTACTTTCTCCTTGTGAAACCAGAGAAATAAGGTCCACTGCAGACCAAACAGACCCATTTCCCTTGGCCATTCCTTAGCATCCCTTCTTTCTAAACTTTTACTTTCTAAGAGTTTCCTCTGTTACTGTTTCACTTAGTCATTGTCTCTACTGAAATACAGTGGCCAGAATTTAAGCCACTTCCCTAGTAAGAGCTAAATGGGACAAAGTAGTGACCCCTAGTGGATTTAAAACATCTTCCTGGAGCCTGAGAGTGGCATTTGCAGTAACTGTGTCCAATGTGAGCTGGGAGGCATTGGATACTGCTAAATTATATTTTTACTCCAGCTGCTACAGAATGCTTCTCTCTCCATTTTTCTACTTTGGAGCCTAAATGTTAGACTTCACATTTATTAATTTAATTTCATATAGTGAGTCTGGGCCTTTTATTCCAGCCTCAAGAGAAAGAGAACGAACACGCAAGCACATACACACGACGTGTCCTAATTCTGTCATCTTACATTTTAACTATCCCTCTCAGGATTGGATCATCCATTAGCTTTACTTTCTAGCAGTAACTGCACTGTTTTCTAAGACAGTTACCTTGAAAAGGGAGAGTGTCCTATTTGTTGTAGAGATAAGGAAAGGGAGGCTCAGAGACTAAGTAGCTTTACCTTCTTACCCATCCACCCCCAGTGCCCAGAAGGGTCTGCAGTGGAACAGCTGTTGGTTAATGGATGAGACGCATGCTCTTCCTGTCTTCATCTGGTTTGTTAGCAAAAGCATTGAAAAAAGCATTATTGTCACCTTCTGGCCATTTCTATCTTATCCTTGAAGATACCATGAAAGATTTTGTCAGACATCTTGCTAAAATCTACATATGCTCTACTTAACAATTTGTGTTTTCACAAACTCATGCTGTTGGAATGTTTACAGTCCATCAGTTTGATTGTGTGGACCAGAACTCGTATCCAAGATTGATCCATGCCTGCCTTTTCATTGTTTGTGAGAGTCAAGCTTCCTGCTCTACCATTTCTGAGAACCAAGAGGCGAGGCAAGTGCCTGCCCTCAGGATTCCCATATGTCACTGCACTCCACAGTTCACAGAAATCTCTGGTGCATGTCTCTGTGACCACATCTGCAAATTATTTGCATACCTGAAAAAGAATTAATTTTAACATCATTTATAAAAATGCATTGCTATAAACTCTCTTTTCTCTCCTGATAGGCACTAATTCTTTCTTATCCGTGTTTGCTTTAACCCTTCCCTTTGAAAGTCCTGTCCTCTGGAAGGGCTCATGGCCTTTAAGGCATCTCCTGCCTCCATTGGGAGCCCAAATACTGGCCCTGGCTCACCAAAGATTACTTATCCATGGAAATAATCCTTGGTGTGTGTGACAGTGTGTGACAGTCCAGGTATTTTCCCTTACCTCAACAGATGTTATTAATTTCTCAAAATGTCTTCAAAGCTAATTTAATTTTACACCTTTAAATTTTTTTAAAATATTTATTTTTAGGTTTTAGGTGGATACATACCTTTATATTTATGTGGTGCTGAAGATCGAACCCAGTGCCTCATGCATGCTAGGCAAGCGCTCTGCCACTGAGCCACAACCCAGGCCCTACAACTTTAATTTTTAAAAACATCTAATGTTTAAAAACACCATGCTTGGTGTTTTTACATCACTTAATACATTCTCATTTTTTAAAATTCATCCAACCATAGAATTTTTCTTATCAAATGGAAGAAATCTTTACTCTCCCATAGGAACATCAGTGTTCTATGTTGTTTCACACAGCTCCAAATATGTTCTGAAAGCTGTTTCTAATGCATCTTGGAATTTGTCCTGTTCCTCTTAAGCACATAGTTCCATAACAATATTCTAGTAGTAATTTGGTAAATCTTCATCTGTTGGTATGCAGGTACTTTGGAACATGAGAGGTAACTGTGTTCCATCCTCATAGTGTAACACCTGAACTAACCTACAGCTCAACTAAGTTGGATGGGAACTGGAACCTCATGCCTTAACCTGTAACACCCACTGATTCTATGTGACAGGAAAAAAAGGTGTTTTCAGGGGAAAACGCAGACTTTTTAACAACCATATTAATTTCTTTTTAAAAAGATTCTGATGTATAATGCATAGCTTCAATATATAGACAGGTAGCTAATTCCAAGTTTTGATAAATAATAGGTTCTCTCTGCCAGTGTAAGACCATCTTAAAATGGCTGACCATTTTCTTGGCCATGTGGATGTGGCTGTATGTGTAAGAGTGTGACAGATACACTTATGTCTATAGTTATCATGATGATCTTCATGTTGGCCTAAGAGTCAGTAACCCAAGTGCTTCTGATAAGGGATAAAGAAAGCTGAACTGTGAAGAAAAGTAGAAGAGGAGGGGATGGACCTTGATTGACAGAGATGAGTTATGGTAACTACTAGACTACAGAGAGATATAATTAGTCATGCTATGTTGGTTTCAATAGATTTAACACCTGGTTGTTAAAAAGAGTAAATTTAATTGTTTTAAGGCAGCAGTGTTAGTGAGTTTCCCCAAGTGTCTATGTTTCTTAATAGAGATTAGACATTAATATGGATTTACAGCCCCAGCTCTGGGGACCTTCAGTCCATCAATTGCAGCAGTCGCAACCGGCCACATAAATGTAAAGGAAGCAGAGTTTGCCGGCAGTTTAATGAGGAAGTTACTTTGTCCTCATCTCTGCAATGTTCTGACTTGACATTTGTGTGTTCATTTGCAGCTTCTGCAGCAGGCCACCTCTTCCAGCAACCTGGGTGCATTCAGTGGCATTCAGCAAATGGCTGGTAAGTCCTGAAGCCTGTTTTTCCTTTTGACCATGCATTGTCTGGGGCAGAGAAAAGAAGCAGGGAACAAAAACAAAGACTTATTAGCTTTAAAATTAGAATCAGTTGCTCATAAGTGGTTCTTCTACTTTTTGCATTTCCTACCTACCCTTCCATGTGTGTAACAGTTATAAGGTGAGGGGGTTGAGAATTCCTCTATAGTAAGCTATATAGTCATTGTTTGTTGTTGTTGTTGTTATTTTAATAGGATTGATTACTGGAGGATTTCCAGCAAATTTCTATATCTAGTACAGCCAAAATGATTGACATACCTCTAACATTTTAATAATAGGCAGTCAATAAAAATGTTCTGACCTCCATAATGAAAGCCAAGATTGCAGTCCTATATTTGATACAGTTTGTAGTCCCTTGATAATGACAGACAATTAACAGGGTACCTTTTTTTTTTTTACTTTAGTACCCCAGTTGACAGAATTGTGCATCAGAAGCTTTTATGTAAAAGTATAATCTTTGTTCTCAAGAAAATCAAAGTGCGACTGCATTTGAAAGGCAGCTCATTGAAGGATTCCTTTTCATAATGAGCTGTGCCAGTAGTTGCTGAGGCGCAGTGATTAGTGAAAGGTCATTCCTACTGTGTCACCGTCCATGCTGATACCCTACCTTTACACGGGACCAGAGCAGGCAGCGTGTGCAAGAAATCAGAACACAGGTGCCCATTAACCTGCTGGGAGGAACAGTTAGGAAGCTTTTTCCTTGTTTGATTCCAAAAGAGTGGGAGGGGGGATAAGTAAAAGAACAGATTTTTGGCATATAGTGAAGCACAGTTTGCTTTTATCAAGGACACCCTGAATCAATGAAATGAAACCTCAGAGTGCTGCATAAAAGCCAGATTTCTTTACCTGTCACTGTGAAAACTCATTTGTATCACTTTTTTGTTGTTGTTCAAATGCATATTCTTGTTTTTGTTTTTTTTTTTTTTTCTGGTTCTCACTTTGAATCTGAAAGGACTTTCCCTGTGCATTCTCCCCATGTGTCCTATGACCTTCAGCCCAGCCAGAATGGTGGTCTGTGGGCTAATGGTAACTCTTTGTCTGATGGTATGCATTGGCCTACAACAAAAATACTGCTGAATGATTTCTTGGGCTTCAAATGATTTCTTTTGGCATCACCTTTTTTGTCGGCTGTAATATAGCTTTTAGGTTATTGGGAAAAAAGATATCTTGAAAACATAGTTAAATTAATGCAGTATATTTACAAATAGCTTGGGAAGCTCGTCTTGGAACTAAGAATCAGATTGAATGATTAATTTATTTTTTAATTGTATGAAGAGAACTGGAGCAACATTTGTAAAATTTTCAGGAGCCTTTCTATTTAAAAGAAAAAAAAAATGGCACGCCCTAAAATAAATGCTAAGACTTGTGACGTTTTTCAGCTGATTGGAAGTTTGTTTCTCAAAAAAAATGGCACGCCCTAAAATAAATGCTAAGACTTGTGACGTTTTTCAGCTGATTGGAAGTTTGTTTCTCTTTACACCGTCCCTCCCAGATCCAAAATTAGGGGCTTTCCTTAGAGGAAGCCTCAGGCTCTCTCACTTCTGCACCTGAATTATGCAGAGAAGGTCACTTAGTCCTGAGGCTACTGCTGAGCTTGTCCTCCCAGGTGGATGGAGGGCCCTGTCATTTGTCATTAGGATGTGTGCACCTCAACCATGCCAACCACAGGTCAGGATATTAGCATCTATATGTTCCACATGCTCATCTGAAAACTAAGGGGGTCTGGGACTCACCTCAGAAGGTGCCATGTAGCAGATGGCCTTCTAATTTAAAAGCCTTCTGTAAATGCTCTGCTTTTTCCAAAATACCCATTTCTTGACTCTTCAACTTGTTAAATTCAGCATACTAAGTCTTCACAGGCTGTGAAATCAAATGCTGACCTGTCCATTTTCTATCAACCTCTTGAATATTTAAAGGTATTCAAAATTTAGGTGCCAAAAACTCTTGTATTCTTGGGTGATTTCTATAAAATCACCCCCCATTTGTATGGGTAATCACATCTCATCTTCCTAAGGATGTGAAGCATTATGGTTTAGAGAACTTTCTTTTTTCCAGTTTTGTTTTTTTTTTTAAAAATGGCCTCTCCTACTCCTGTCTTTTCCCAAAAGCAGGGCCTCACTTTTCTTTGCCATGGTCATGGTGGGTTGGGAATAGAGGTTATTTCCTAGAAGAAGCTTTGCCTGATTCCCCCAGGTGTGGGAGGGGTGCTCTCTTTCCCAAGCCCCTCCCTTCCTTCCTCATATCTGCATACGCTCCCTGTTCTTGGTGCTCCTAGCCACTCCGTGAGCTCCAAGAAGGCCTGGCCTGGTTGCTGATGGACTCAGCCTCTTACTCATCTGAGAGGTGCTCATGGCTAGTTGTGAAGGGTTGAATGAATAAATTTGTACGTGGACAGATGTAAATTTGTATTTTGTATATATTCCCAATACAGCTTAAGTTAAATGAATGAAAGAAATTTGTTTTTAGCCATATATATATATATATATATATATATATATATATATATATATAAAAACTAAGAATTTTTTAATTAAGAATTTTGGTAGCCATGTGTGTATATAAACAACAACAAAAACCATTATATAAACTAAATTCAGTATCCTCACAAATGAATTGTTGGGCATTTGGAGGTAGTTTGTATACTATAAAACATGTTCCAGAGCACATTCTATATAACAGATACAAGCAGAAGCCATGTGATAACAGTATCAAAGGAGCCTAAGAGGTCATTTATCTACAACCCCACCTGATATTAAAGTGTGTACTGATGGACTGGGGGTGTGGCTCAGTGGTAGAGTGTCTGCCTGGCATGCACAAGGCTCTGGGTTTGATCCCCAGCACCACAAAAAAAAAAAAAAAAAATTGTTTGTTGAGTGACTGATATTGTGACATAGTGAGAATGAACACATACACAATTCATATGCAATTTTTATGTATTAAAGTGGCATATTAAAAAACTCCACATATAAAACTCAAGTACTCCCGCTTAGAATACTATCACCAAAGAGAATGAAATATTTTGAAAACCAATAATATTTTGCTGTGAATAGCTCTCGACACATAATGGCCTGTCCTTCAGGAGATTGAGGTTTATAGTTAGAGTCTTAAAATCCCTCATTTATATGAGTAAAGCATTTTCTGCTTGAGGATAAAATAAAGTAAAGCCAAAAAAAGAAACAGAAAAAGAAATTTTAGACGACAAGTTACTAAGTAGTTGCATCAATAAAATCTAATGAGACATCAGCTATACTTTTTCCCAAAAAATAATCTTAACCATTTTCCTTTCAAACTAAAAATAACTTTATGTTTTATTATTTCTATAAAAGGGAATCTTTACTAAATATGGAATTTAAAAGCAGAAAATGGATTATGATCAAATCTTTTATCAGCTGAATCCTTTTATGTATACATACTGTCCTCTTTGAAGGTGATTGATTTTATTTTCCCTCTTAAAACTTCTAATAAAAACTTGGCCATTTCTCACTCATCAGTGGTATTTGTTCAGTGAATTTCTGAAATATGGGAAACCTGGGGCCTGACTTTGGACTAAGGTCTGGATTTTCCTTGAAGGAATAAGGGAAAAGTATCTTTTTGACCTTTAATTTCATTCTAACGACTATCACATCTATGAAAATTATTCTGATAGAAAAAACAAGTTTGCAGATAACCTAGATCCTTGTAATCATCATGCAGTTTATTCCCACAGTGTGCCAAGGACCAAATCAGTGCTTTGTTACCAAATTACAACTGCAAACGTGGAAGTACAAAAAGGTTAAATAAGTTATGGGAGACGACAGCACCAGTAAGTGGCACGATATAGATTCAAATAACTCATATCTCACAACTTTATGACGGAGGGGTTATCATACCCCATTTTATAGATGGTCTCTTTAACCTCGATTAATAAACTTACCCCAAATCACTAAGCTAGAAAGCATGGATCCTAATTTTCAGTCCAACCTAGCCTGATCCAAAACCTGAGCTGTCTGTGGCCTCCAAACTAATAAAACAGAGCCTTCCTCTCCCTACCCCATTATGAATCAGCCTACTATGGGAGGAATAGAGGAACTCTAGATAGAGCAGAGGGGTTGGAGGGGAAGGGAGGAGGCATGGGGTTATAAATGATGGTAGAATGTGATGATCATTATTATGCAAAGTACTTGTATAAAGACATGAATTGGTGCGAATATACTTTGTATACAACCAGAGATATGAAAAATTGTGCTCTATATGTGTAATAAGAATTGTAATGCATTCCACTGTCATATATATATATATCTCACACACACACAGAGCCTCATGTCGCAGCCAGTTCAGGTAATGGCAGCATAAATGCACGTGCTGCAGTGATTGACTACAGGAACAATTTAACAGGCCAAATAATGAGTTCCAGCCTGAGCTAGAACCCCATAACTATTAAAAAGCAAGCAATTCAGAGAAAATAACTGGAAACTGCCTCCCTTCATTCTGGAAAATATTTCCAGTTTATTAAGAGTAGGTCATTCTTTGTTGGGGGGAAAATTTTTTTTTTCTTTAGAATGAGGAATTTTTCTTAAACAAATTATAGATATTTGAAGTTATGGATAAAGAGAAATTATCTGTTGATGAAAAGGGAAAATGCTTCCTTTAAATTCTGATTTTCAGTAAAGCTGATGGTAAATCTCTTTCAGAATATCTGGTCTAGAATTTTTTTTAAATATTTATTTTTTTTAGTTTTAGATGGACACAATATCTTTTATTTTACATTTATGTGGTGCTGAGGATCAAACCCACTGCCTTGTGCATGCTAGGTGAGTGCTCTACCACTGAGCCACAACCCCATCCCTAGAATTTTTAAGTTAACAAAATTGTAGAGTACAAATATTTGCTTAAAACAACAAAATAGCTCTCCTTTTATCAATTTGAATTCTCCCAGAGAAGACTGTCTTGGAGTGTCTGTCACAAGTGGAGAAGAGGGAAGGCATTTGCACAATGTATGGGAGCCCTGAGAAGCTCCACTTGGAGCAGCTCCCAGTGTGGTGGAGCGTGCATGGTAGGCCCACAAAGACCCTGTGTTCTTCCTGAGTCTCCAGCAGTCCGCACCACAGACACTTCCTGCGAATGTGCTAATAGGCCTTATGAGAATGTTCTATAACCACCCATCTGTCACTTTTTAACAGACCTGATTGGCAAGCACTTGTAACAACTGACATCTGTTCTCGCTTATTGATATGCAGATTTATGGTAATTGCTATGAACAATAAGACACAAAATTACCTAAGGTGAACATTAAATTAAAATTTCATGCCCTTCTCCTTATAAATAATTTTTTTAAAATCTTATGTTTCAAGTAGGCATATTGCGCATCTGTTTTGTACATAATTTCTTCGTTTAGAGAAGGATTTTTTTTTCCCCAAGTAATGAATGAAAAGTGGATCCCTGTATTCCCAACTTTTTCCCCCCTTTTACCATCATCATTTGCAGCTCACTGTTAGATTCCTAAAATTTCAGATGTTTTGCATGTCTCCTCACCCCACTTATTGCCCCTGGTTTGAGGGGTGCCCATCTGAGCAGAGTGCTTCTTGAAGTTAAATGTCAGTTTTTCTTCTCAGAAAAGCTAGCTGTTTGCCAAGCCAGAATGAGCTTCCGGAAGGGTGACAGGCGCCTCTCCGTCTGGTGCCCTTTCATGGTGATTATGTAGGAGTAAGAGAAAGTGTGACTGGGGGGGGTGGAAAATGAGGAGGCGCCTGTGACAGGAGCTGAGAAAGAGGGAAAGGACGAGGAGAACTCACACGCCCTAAAGAAGAAAATAGGAACCAGAAATATGAATTCCAAAATGAGCAGGAGCAGGTCTCCCACCCCACACCCCAAGGCCTGTGGAGCCTTGACTTGACCCTGGGGAAGAATAACGCAGAAGGAGAAAAGGAGGCAGCTCACTCCTGGGAGCAGGCTCAGGGTCTGGGGTAGCCCAGGCCTGCAGGGTGACACTAGAGAAGGTGGTGTAACGACTAGGTGAGCCTGTCCTGACCCAGTGGCCCACATGGTTTCCATAACAGGGGCAGTGACTTCCTCCTAGGGAGGAAGGGATGATGAGATGCCACTTCCCAGGTGAGGGCTCCCAGGCTGTGGATGCATGTCAGTCACCACGGACATACGCTGTTGCCATTGAAGGGTTCAGAAGCACTGTGTCCAGTAGAAACGTCCCAGGCTCCTTCCACTTGTCCCAGAATCATTTCCCTGACACCAGTAGCATTTGGAAGACCAGGGGTGGTTCAGGAATGTCCTTGAGAAGGGATGAGCTAGAGAGTAGGCAGAAGGCCTCTGCCTGGCAGACACAAGAACACTGGGCAGAGGGAAAAGGCGCCTTCGTTACCCGGCAGCCTCTGTCCAGGTTGGTACTCCATTTTATAGGTGGTCTCTGTGAAGTCCTGGCTCTGCTCAAGTCCTCCTGAGTTTCAGCTGTGCCCAGAAATGCAGCTAAGCCTGGAGAAGATCGGATGTGGTGGGCTGCTTCTGTTGGGTGCATGGGTGGGTGTCTTTGTTCTGAATGGGAGAAGGGGCTGTTTCCTTTCCTCCTCCTCCCCTGTTCTCTGTGTCATCACTCCTCAGCTATCACTTCCTGAGTCTTCCTGTCACATAGTCACTGTCCCAACCCTAGGTTTGTCACTTAATGGTTTCCTGCTAGGACTTGTGTCTTTTTCAGGTTGTCTAGATTTATTTTACTTTTTATTTTTTACAGTCTATCATAAAAAACATTTTGCACATGATCTCTCTCTCTCTCTCTCTCTCTCTCTCTCTCTCTCTCTCTCTCTCTCTCTCACACACACACACACACACACACACACCCTCCTTCATAAAATTTCAGGAAGTTCATAGACCACCTGAATCCCTCTGAGGGCCCCCAGTTGTGTGGGAGAAGCAGCATGAACAGCCTCAGTATGGAGAAGAGGCCAGGGGTCCATTGGTTCACCAGGGCACTTGACACCAGTGGTCTCTGGCATCTGGGATCCTGGTAATGGATGCAAAAGGAATCACATTAAGAAATTTAAGAATTCAGTGATTTAGAGAGCAAGATGCAGTGTTTAGTCACAAAGTGGCTACTGGTTAACTCAGTTCTTAGCTACTAATGAAGATCTAATTCAGTCCCTGGATTTCAGACACCATAATTGAGTAGAGAACAGGATTGTAAGACACTGTCTCCCAGGCCTGCCGTTCCCACTCACCAGGACTCGAATTTGCTTCTGCTGGATTAACAGGCCTTCCCTGGCAGCTTTATGGGCTGAGTGCATTGGATGGTGGCAAGCCCACTCTGGGCAAGTGTGAGAAGCAGGTTACAGTTGACTTCTAGTGCCCCAGCCACATCTCCTTTTAAACCCCGCACCATTCCACCCCTTTCCTTCCTCTCCTCCCTGTCCCTCCTAAACTTTTCTGAGGTACAAAGTTTAATGAAGTAAGTGAAGACCAAGACACAAGGACAAACAGGCAAAAGAGCCCCAGATGAGGACCAAGAGGACAGAGGGACACGACAGGGAGGCCAGGTCAGTAAGGAGAGGGCAGCCACATGGAGAAGAAAGCAGAATTCTCACGTTTACCCAGGCCTGCTCCCTGGGGAACAGAATAGAGAATGGTGTTTGGACCTCCTCATGCCTCAGTTTCCTCTCTCTGTGGCCTGCACACAGCAGTAAGGCCCACACCGTGTGAGACTGTTATGAATACCAAGTGAGGGACCACGCGTATAGCACCAAGGGTGCCTGGCACCTGCTTTATCCTCATGACAATCATCCTCATTATTTGAGGTAATACTGCAGTTACCAGTCTAGCCAAGAGTCTTCCTCTTTGAACAACTACTGGGCATTGTTCTTGGACGTTTACATGTATTGACCCTCAAGAAGTGGGTTCCATTATAATCCCACTTGGCCATTGAGAACCCCAAGGCACAGAACCAATTTGCTCCAGGTGGTCTGGTTGGAGTAGTGGGCAGAGCTGGGTTGATTTAAACCCAGGGCATCTGAGATTGGAGCCTGCATGCTTCGACACCAGCACAACCACCTCTGCTGAGTGGCAGTGTCACTGTTGCCATCCAAGAATTCTGTGCATTCCAAGCCCTAGGAACAGGATGTCCCTGCCAGGCCTGCACTGAGAAAAGCAGAAATGTGGGGGTTACCACTGGGAGTGGGGTCCCATCTGGAAAGTTGGCAGGTCAGCTGCCCTGCCGCACCTCTGTGGTACTGAGCACTTTTATTTGGGAGTAGTGTTTGGGGGGGGAATCAGGAAAGCCCGATGGGTTGTCACCCAAGACCATGACAGGACGGCAGAGAAGGGGCAGGAAAGAATCCCCCACTCCCCACTGGCTGGTGTTTTCCTATACTTCTCTGGCGTCTCCATCAAATGAGATTTTGTGAGAATTTGGTTCTGAATCTGGGCCTATTTCCAGAAACTGATGAACCATAAGGAATTCTCCCAGTCATTGGCTTCTCCCTGCCCTAAACTCCAGCAGCCTCCCTGGGCACAGGCTGTCCTATTCCCACTCCATCCTCAATGTCTGACACAGGGTCTGGCCCATGGTGGCCACTTAAGTGCTGGCTGGGTGGAAGGATGGATGCCCGGGTGAACAGTGGACAGGCAGACGTCCTCCTGCCTTACTAGTTCTTTCTAACACCTCCCCTCTACCTTTTCCCTCAAATCCCTCAGACACTGGGGATCACAGTGGCCTCAGCTCTTCACTCTTCATCTCGGCTCAGTAGAAGAGAGTTTACAGATGACACACGGACTGTGCATCTGCACCATGCGCAGCGGGATCTGCTGCCATTGGCTGTGCTTAGCCAAGGACCTGATGTCTCTAACCTGGAGGAGCGGGCTTGGCCAGGCCATCATACAGCTCTTCTAGCTCCAGTACGGTGGCGCCCAACTCAGGAGGGTCACAGATGTCCTGGAGGAGGACCCCTCCGGCCTGAGCCTTGAGTCATGCTTCAGCCTTACGTTGATTTTGCCAGATGCATGTTCTAGTTTTTACTTCAACACCAACCCTCTTCTTTTTTTTTTCCTGGTGGTGATTTAGTCTGGTCATCTGGTTCCCATCATGAAAATAGGAGAGGGAACATCAGTCAGTCACCAGGGATGGTGGGATCACTGCAAGGTGCCTCACTGAGAGCCCCGGGGCCTGGGAGCTCTTGGTGCCCTCGGTCAAGGTACGCTCATGTTGCTTTAGGGAAGTAGAGCCCTCCTTGGGTCCAGGTGCTTCTGCACTGAAGCCAGGCAGCTGCCATAACTTCCTCCATTTCCATTTTGTTAAAGTAAGACTGAAAAAGAAGACCTGCGCTTCTGAACACCTACATTCCCATAAACATGACACTGTTCGACCCTTGATCAGAGGCAACAAGAGAGAGCCTTGTTTCCAGTTGCATTACTGGAAGGAAGTCTAAATTTTTCTTAGGAAATTTACAGGTTTCCACAAGACTTGTGTTCTGGCTTCTAAGTATCCCCACCAAATAAGTAGGTTTTAAAAAATAGGTGTTTGGCTTTCATCCTAAGCCACCAGGTCTGAATGTCTCCTGGAAGAAGATAAGAATATCGTTTTTAACAAAATGAGAATGCATTTTGCAACAAAGACGTCTGGATCATTTTCAGAGTGGAAGCAAACCCTGATGTAAGGGGCAGAAGAGTACAGAAGTTCCTAATTCATGCTTATTCTGAGAGTGCCACGCCAGTGGCTAGGGGCTTACTCTTGTGTGTTGCTAGAACATTCGCTCACCCATAGTAACCTCCCCCAACACACATAGGATCATCTATCAGGCAACTGTTCCTAAAGTAGATTAAATTTGCTCAAGAGACATTTATTTAGTATCTAGTTTTGAGGCCTGAGAAGAAGGTAAAATTAAGCTGATTACTGAACTCCAGTCTCTCTCTCTCTCTCTCTCTCTCTCTCTCTCTCTCTCTCTCTCTCTCTAGAATTCTTCTCTATAAGGGGAAAGGCGTTGTTTCCTGCTTCTCGCCTGTGTGCTCTCTTACTGTGAAACCAATCATGGAAAATAGTTGGACTGTTCAGAGAGCCTGCGGATTGAGAAATTGAAGGGGGAGGAGAAAAGACATTGAAACTGCCTGTAGCAGGGACACCTGACCCAAATCCAGCCTTAGGTCACTGCCCCAGGTTTCTCAGCTGATCTCACCCTCATGCTTACAAATTTTTCATTTCCTTGTTTTTTTCTTAATCTTTTACTTGCCAGAAAGTCACTGTAGTTAAAAATAGCACATTTTTAAAAATGATCTTTAAAAAATTTTTTTAAACACAAATACCTTTAAAATACAAACATTTTACAAATAAAGCTATTAAAGCACTGCCATTTTAATTCATTCTTTTATTCATCAAACAGTGGGCTCCTACTGTGGGCATCTTTTTGAGTTCACATTTGAAATGAAGAGAAAAGTTCAGTGGCAATAACAATGATAGCTAACATTTATTGGGTACTTACAGTTGTGCGAGAGTAATTTGCACTTATCATCTTATTTAATCTGCCCTTTGAATTCAGGTACGGTTAGTATGTCCACTCACTAACCAAGAAATGGAGAAACTGAGTAATTTGCTCAGAATCACCAATCTGGAAAAGTGGCAGAGCCAGGATTATAACCCATGTTGGTTCACGTTCAGGGTGAGAGCATTTAACCAATGAACTGTAATTTCCTCTGTAATACCTTATGCATGCACCGTTCAACTTAGGGAATGAAAGTTGACTACAAAGTGCTTCTCAGCTATCCATGCCCAGATCTCACTTTCTTGACAACTATGTCTTAGAGTTGCCAGTCTAAAGGCCCTTCTGTGGGCAGTCAACACAGAGTGCTCTCTTGTCTTCTAGTTATCCCTGCCGCAGGGAGAGAAGGGAGTAGGGAGCAGGTAGCACCCCAGTGAGGTAACTCTACTGAGTAATTTCCTGGATAGAGCGCAGGTGCTCTTTCTTAGTACCATGACTCTAGGAGTAGAAGATGGTATCTAAAGAACTGAAGGAGTATCCTCTGAGAAGAGGAACAGAGACCAGCTTCCCACAGCTGGGGTGACTATGTATAACACTGAGATATCTCTGAGCATGGTGACACAGGCACATGCTCTTGTCATCTGCCCTGATGACCTGGGAGCCTGTTCTCATCTGGAAGCTGGGGAAGTCGGACAATCACTAATGATACATTTCTCTTTCCCCACAGGCATGAATGCTTTACAGCTACAGAATCTGGCCACGCTGGCTGCCGCAGCAGCCGCAGCCCAGACCTCAGCCACCAGCACCAACGCAAACCCTCTCTCAACCACAAGCAGCGCCCTGGGCGCCCTCACAAGCCCCGGTGAGTGGAAGGGTCCTTCCCTGCAGTGATGCAGGAGGAGTGTGGGCAGACAGGTCTGCATGTGCCCAGGTGCCAAGGGTGAGGCTAGACATGACCAGGACAGGACCAGGAGACTGGCACCGGACATCCAGGTTATTTATTTATTTATTTTAAGAAACAAAACTTGAATGTGTGTTTTATTTTCCAAGGATGAAATGAAGAAAGTTCTCAGTAAGAGAATCCACTGGGAGAGCAGTTGTCACACATTCATTTTGTTTCAAAAAAGATTTGTACTGTCCACTCGGTCCTCACGAAGTTATCTCTGTGAGGAACCTTGGTTTCTTGGGCCTACTTTTTTGTCCAGTCCTCTTTAAAAAAAAAAAAAAAAAGAAGGAAAGAAAAGAGAAAAAAACAATTTAAAAACTCTGTTAAATCTCAAAATCCCTATCGTTTCTGTTGGATTTCACACCAGGTCCATCCTTCACATTTGATTTTAAAATCCATAATCTAACAAGGAACATCTTTGTTGTTCGTTTATGGTTGGATTCTGGGCTATGTAATTCATTCTTTCTTCCTCACGAATTTTGTTGCCTTATTCAAAAGCAGATGCCATTTTTCTTTTCATACAAGGCAGATATAATGTGGTTGCTTGGATACCATGATTTTTTTTTTTTTTTTTAAAAAGCAGAATGTTTAGCTGGCTTTTCTTCTCTGAATTTTCTAGACCTTGATAGATGATCTCACATGAAGGAGTTGGCCTGGACCATCTCCAAGCCTCCTTCTAACTTTGAAAATCCCATGACCCTCTATCAGCTGTGCCCAAACAAGCAGCTAAACTCTACTGTAATACAGGAGGGTTTTCTCCAGCTCACCGGAGACCGCTTTCTTAGGCTTTCAGGGAGCAGTGACGTACGTTCCTTGTACCTGTAACGCTTGGGAGAACAGCAGCCCTTGGTCTTTATAAAACATTGTCTAAGACATCTCACCTTCAGTGTGGATTGGACAGAGAAACCCAAGGGATAGTTAGGAGAATCTGGTGGATTTCTCATTAATGTGCAGAAAATCTCATGGTAACAGCAGAAAGGTATAGTGACTTCATTCTCTAAAATGTCTTAAAAACATTTGACCATGGTTACTATATGTAGACTCATTTTATGCCTTGATAGTATTCCTGAAAAATCAACTATTAAGTCAGTTTTTTTAAGAAACAAAATTATATCTTTAATGCAGTCCACAAACTTATAGAAATCTTTTCATGGTCCATTTTAAGAAACATAAACACTTTGTTAACAGATTCAAAGTTTGGCCTCTACTTTATCTGTTTTATAAATCAAATTTCAAGGTATTTTACTACCTAAGAATTTCTCTTCCCATATTAGGACTATGAAATAATTAAAATAGCACAGAGTATCATATGTGCCTTTTATTGTATTTTAAGCTAGAAGACTTACCACTTTTAAAAAAGCCAAGTACAAAAGTGGATGTAGTTGATCAGCATTAATAACTAATTTAATAATATGAATAATGTAATTCATATCTACAAGGTGTCTGGACAGTGTTAGGCACTGGCCTGGTGCTGGGGATGTGGCAGTGGACAGATGCCCTGCCTTCCCTCAGGAGCCCTTCAAGTCTCTGGAACCTGCACAATAAGCAAATAAATGTATGATATATATGTGCTAAGTAGGTCTTTTAAGAGGATCAAACAGAATAAGGTGAAGAGGGCGAAGGGATTGAAGGAAGTGATCCCGCTCTCAA
This sequence comes from Marmota monax, assembly GCF_021218885.2. Classification (NCBI taxonomy): domain Eukaryota; kingdom Metazoa; phylum Chordata; class Mammalia; order Rodentia; family Sciuridae; genus Marmota; species Marmota monax. The sequence continues at coordinate 4,401,885 of NW_026692356.1, read as the reverse complement.
AAGATGACATTTAAGCAGAAACCTGAATGTAGTGAAGGAAGCCCCAGGGGTCTTCAAGCAGGGAACTAAGCAAGCATCAATGCCGGGGTGGGGGCTCGGCCTGAAGATAAAACAGCCTGAAGCACTGGTGCCCAGCAGAGGGAGGAGGGAGAGCCAGAAGGGAGAGGAAGATCCATGCGATGGGCCCACAGCCTTCCCATTAGTGTAGTGAGGATGGTGAATCTGCTGCGGCCATCTTGAGATGCAGGTGCTCATCCTCGGAAGATGGCTTGAGTGAGTGTCCGAAAGAAATTTTTAAAATATTTGGCAACTCAGGTTTTTTCCCTGAGACCAGAGCGAAAAAGAAAACATACTTGGAGACAGATTTTCCATCTTTCTGCTCTAGTCAGACATCAGCATTAGCAAAGCATCCTTCCCACACTCTTACAGAGACTTTCTGCCCTTTGCAAATTCCGCTACCTGAGGTGTCATTGAAAGGGATTTTTCTCTTCTCTGTTGAGGAATCCTTTTTATAATAGCCAAAAGTATTCATGAGAATCCTAAAGTGTACCAGCAAAAACTACTTAAAACTACATTTCAATTATTTTTTCCTAAGTGTGACTAAAAAAAACAAAATCTGGTTTAAGTGAAAGTAAATTTATTTGTCTAATTTCCATCAGGGATTTTTTCAAAGTGACAAAAATTATAGTTAGTAAAATTCACAACACTCCCCTTCATCCGGGCAATTTCCTATGAAAAAAAAGAGATTGGAAGCCATTCCCAAAGCTATACCTTCATTTAGTTTTTAAATAATAATAAACTGGGATTATATTTGTACCAGTCACCCTGAAATGTGCGGAAGCCTCATCCTACACAGGCCTTGGTTCTACCCTGGTTTTAAATGTCTCTGAAGCTTCAGACAAATTCATCTAGAAAGGAAAGGGACAATGTAATCCCCCAAACTATTAATTTTTTTGAATAATTGTAAATTTATCTTTTCATTTTTACATACCCAGAAAAAGTCTCCCTACAGCATTATTATAAATGATTTTAAACAGTCTTGGCTTTAAAACATGAAAGATTAAGCTTTAATTTTTGTTAAAAAAAATCCCCTTAGGCAATAAATAGGTTCCTTTGTCTCATGGCCTTGAAATAAAAATTAAAATAGTTTAAATTGCCCATGGTTAGAATAAGTGTTACATGCAATTATCAGATGGTAGTGAATAAAATTAGAAATTAAATCATGAAAGAATAAAAACCAGGTAAGTGCATATTATGCCTTTTATGAGTTTCTCACGGGTCTTTTGAAGCCTAATTTAATCGTGTTTCTTGTCTTTTTATTTTGATATGATAATTTTTCCTTTGTTTACTTCACTCTCCTATTTAGTTAATTAATTCTTGGGTCGTAGCGCCTTACCCAGTTTTGAACCTGTTTTTTAGGCCTGTGTCTCTGTGTTTATAGAGGAAGGCATATCGGGAGGCATGCAGTATTTGCCTCCACCCGATGTGTTGTAGACGTGTCATTTGGTCATTTTGAGAGCTTGCAGGAGAACATTACCATTACTGCATGTGAACCCTTCTTTGGCATTTTCTGTCTAAAACCTAATAGTGTATTCATGTGCCACATGATTTTGCTGATTCTCCTCCTATTTTCTTTTTTAATATTTATTGTTTAGTTGTAATTGGACACAGTGCATTTATTTTATTTATTTATTTTTATGTGGGGCTGAGGATCAACCCAGGGTCTTGCCCGTGCTAGGCGAGTGCTCTGCTGCTGAGCCCCAGCCCCAGCCCATCTATCTTCTTTTTTAAAGAAAGAGATGTTTTAAAATTCTCCAGATGCTTCTGTGAGTGCAGACTCAGTCAAGTGCGCACTTCGGGATAATGGGTGATTTCCTTCGGTGGCGCAAGGCATTTTAAAATGCAGGGAAGCGTTGCTCCATTCCCATCTCGGCCTCTTTACTCTCCCCTCTAAATTCTTGGCCGTCTTTCTCCCAGCTTCAAGGTGTCCCCTGCTTCCTTTGGGAAGTGCTGCAGATTCCTTCTGGACTGTTCCAGGTGAAGGACAGTTAGGGTGCTGTTAATGTGATTCAGACCTTTCCTGCCCTCCTCACATGGTGACAACTGGTGAGTGAATACTGTCCCTGTGGCACACCTGTCACCAGAGCCAGTTCCCATAAACAATGGGAAACAAGAATTCCCATCAGAGTCATCCTATAGCCTTTCATTTATAGGACACTTTATCGCCCACCTTTAGGTCATCTGAGAACCTGCATTATGTGGACATGATAGTGGCTGATAACCCATTCCTGAACCTTCTAATATGAGCAGAGCAAATATGCAAATATGAGTTGGGCCCCTGCTGCCCACTCCAGGTGGTGACATGCACTGACACCAAGTGGGCTATGATGAGGCCAGGAGAGAGGGACGGACAAACAAAGGGCATTGAGAAAGGCCTTCTCCTTCAGTCTACTGCAGTGATACCTCAACCTCAGAAAGTCCAAGACTAAACTTCTTCCCCCATTGACCAGGTCATCGCACCATGCCCCACCTGTTACAGGTGTGATTTCAGTCACCAATGGAACTTGGTAGCTGGGTGTTCAAAGCCAGCCAGGGCTCAGCAACAGTCTATAGAGTAGCCAGTTCCCTGTGAACATCTTTTCCCTCCCAGTTGACACCGACTTGAACTCCCTTGGCGTTCCTGGAATAGCCTCCAACTAAGCTCCTGCCCTCTGTCCACTTTGCCCACTGCTGGAAAGCAAAAACTCCCCATTCAGACCCTTGTATTCAACTCACCTTGGTCTGGACCAGGGGAAAAGACACTCCTGAGCAGGGTGACCCAGTCCTATCTCATCCGCTCACTCCTCCACATCAGAACTGCACGGCCTGCCTGGAGCGGTCACACTCCGGTCCCTCCTCATCCCTTGGACACTCAGCCTTCCCTCCTTCATGCTAGTGGATTTCTCTACCTAGATGTCTTCTGTCCCCTTTCTTCTGTGAAACCTCCCACATCATTAGCTGATGATAGTGCTTGTTCTTGGGAAGATTGGGTACAGGTCTAAAGCTGGTACTTTTGATACACACTCTAAGAAGTACCCTTAGGAGCTTTTTGAGGGTGGAGGAGAGAGGGAAGTGTCAGCAGGAGTAGGTGACCTGTGAACCATATCCCATGCTCCTTCGCTGCCAGTGTGCTCTGCACACCACACCTTCACCAAAATACTCATCCTGTAGTTTTGCACAATAGCCACTGCGTGCATGTCTCCTCTCTTGCTCTCTAGAAAGTGAGCATTTAAAGTAGCTGCATCTTGTGGCTTATTTGCAATCCCCACCGCTTTTGGAGCAACACATCACATACAGGCCTGCAAGGGTGGTGGTATTATTTATTATTATTATTAACAACTCAGTGGAATAGTCAAATGAAAAGACTAGACTAGAGTTTGGAGAGCCATTCATTCTAGTACAGTGCACCCTTAAGAAGGCACCTGAGACCATCACAGTGATGTTGACAGAGTCAGTAAACCCACCTCACAACCATGTCCTCATACAAGCTAGACAAGTACTCTATCACTGAGCCACACCCCTAGCCCTTTTGAGATAGCATCTTGCGAAGTTGCCCAGGCTGGCCTCCTGTCTCAGCCCCCAAGTCACGTGGATTGCGACATGCACCAGCACATCCGACTCCATGATCGAGTTCCTGAGGAATCCAAACAGCCACAACTTCCATGTGAATGTTCAGTTCTGACAGGCTTCTGAAGAATGAATGAATGCTAACTTACATTAGAACAAAGTCATATGAAGCAGTTTTATTTTTAACAATCTCACAAAGTGGCTTTCAAAATGTTCTGATGTCAGCATATAGAATAAGAAAGCATCCTGTATCAAAGGCACTTCATTTTCAAAAGAACCACCTACTCTAACGGAGGATTTTGAAAGATGACACAACAGCTCCTCCTTCGCCAGCACCCTTAACTTCCTGCGCGTGGCTAACTCTGCAGAGCCCTGGCATTCCCACACAGGTTAGGTGCAGCCAGGGCCTCTTAGGGTACTTTTATTCGTACTGTACTTATGAAATATAAGGCACTTTATTAATTCAGGAACCAGTTATTTCTGTGAAGAATCCCCATGTCTCTCCCGCCCCTTTTTCTCCTTATACCATCTTTTATCACTGCTTGTTTTCAGGGAAAATCAGTCAGTCTCAAAGTGAGCAGTTTCCCCTTCATTAGTTACCTTTCTAAGTTTTCAGTTGAGAAGAAGCAAACCAGTTAATAAAGTGAGATATTTATTTGTGCAGTTGAATCAATGAAATAATTTGAATAACCTTGAAGTATAAACTATACTATCTGTACCCTTAAAAAAACTTTTCTTAACCAGTCTTTCTCCTACCTCTGTTAAATTTTGTGAATTGGACAGAGGTAAGGAGGAGAAAGAACATTCTTCTTTATTCCTCTTATTTACATTCCGTGTTTTTTTCTGTGCATTTAAAGCAACAAAGTGCTCTGAGTAACATCTCCCCTTAGAGCAGATTTGTCAGAGGATAGACCCAGGAAGTGAGCGGGTTTGCCATAGAGAATTGCACTTGGCCTTTCTGCTCTATGGCTTTTCAACAGAAACATTAAATGAATACCAAGTTTTTAAACATTTAACTCAGAGATCTTTTTATTATTTATTTATCTATCTATCTATTTATTTATTTATACCGGGAATTAAACCCAGGGGCACTTTATCACTGAGCTACATCCCCACCCCTTTTTTATTTTTTAATGTTGAGACAGGGTCTCACTAAGTTGCATAGAGCCTCACTAAGTTGCTGAGGCTGACCTTGAACTCCCGATCCTCCTGCCTTGACCTTCCAAGTCACTGGGACTTCAGGCATGCAGCACCGCTCCAGCAGAGATCTTTTTTAAACAAATAGTTGAGAATATGTATCTTTCTAGTAAATGCTCATTTCTTTGCCATTGGTCATCCGCTGCTAAGGAGGGTAAAAGCGTGCCAGTACCTTCCCAACCAGGGGAGTTTTAAAGCTTCCTCCCAGGGCTGTGAATTTTGATGTGGAATTTCCTTTAAATTTCACTTATCATCAAGAAAACGATAAGTCTGTTGGTCAAAATAGTCAGAAGCACAGCTAATTCTCTAATTCATTATAGTATCCTCCTGTGCCAGAGGGTCCTTGCTTCTGCCATCACAGTGACTTTCACACAATGGATCTGCGGCCCACAGTTTATGAGATGCCCCTGACCTAGAGCAGACTGGAGTCTCTTAATAGTCCTGAACTAATTTAAAGCTTAATAAAGCTGCACAGCTGAGAGGACAGTGTTTTATATTTCACCACAAAGCCCACACTCAGATTGATGCCGGCAGGTTCCGCCTCTCCCCAGGCTCTGCCTGCCAGGTCCTCCCATCCTGTGGGTGGACAGATCCTGTCATGCATTCTCAGGGCTGTCACTCACTTAGCACATCGCTCTTTGTTTTGAGTGGGCTTTGTAATATTTACAGACATGGACCCTCATTCTTTATATGTTTTCTTTTTGCTTCTAGTGGCACTGGACTCTGCTTTGATAGTGGCAGTGATTCATTTTTTTAAGTATCACTTTGCACAGCCACCTATCGTGTAGCAGATGCATGACAAATCCCTTTGTGACGTTCGTATGAGCTCAGTGGTATGTTTTCTGTCCAGTACAACCAATTATTGAGATTTTCATTCCCACTAAATTATCCATGTTGCTGCCTGACAAAACCACTTGCAGAAGCACGGCAGGCAACTGGCACTGGCGAAAAGTATGTACTCATTGCTTAATGGTGTTTATATTAGGAGGGAAAACAAAACTTGATTCTAGTCACAACTTCTCAGAAGTTATAATACAAGGACTTGTGAAAAATTTTAAGCATTAAAATAGAAATTGTTATTTCTTTGAGTTTTACTCTCAGGAACTGCTATAAACTCTATACAATGGCCACATACAAAAGTAAGCAAAATACACCAACATGTAAAATCTAGTTGGTCAGCAATCGTCACACAGGTGAGGGGCACAGTATCAGTCACAGGAGAGATTTTGTCCTGAGGAAATGGGAGGAATTTTAAAAAATGAGTTGACAATTAAGCCAAAATTTTAAGAATTGGTAGGATTTTACAGGTAGAAATGGAATGGAAGGGGAAAAAGATCTCAAACGTCAACATACAGAAACAGAATTTAATCCATAAATGGAAATTCATCTCAGTTTTCACAAGCTTGAGATATTTGGAAAGAAATAACAGAGAGGACCTAAAAAGCCATGGCTAAGAAGCTAGGGTTTTATTTCATAGATAATGAAGAGCCATTTAAGGATTTTGACCCCAAGAATGTCAGTGACTGGACTTATGTACTGATTAAATGTGCGGGAAGAAGTGAAGGAAAACCGCATCATATTCAGTGTGGTGACCAGTGGAATAGTGTTTTCACTAGTGGAGAGAGGAGGAGGGAGAAGGAAACATTTATAATAGAAGATGATTTGCTTGGCATGTGCTGAGCCGAAGCCCCACACCACCGGACAGGCCATTCACTGACATACACCCAACAGCAGTCAGAAGTCTCACCTGCAAGTTTCCCAGAGACACCAGCTGGAAGGGTGGACTGAGACTCAACTGCAGAGGCAAGGCGGGCTAATGTAAGCTTAGGTCACTGTGTTGGAGTCATCCACAAGGCTGAGAAGGGGATTGAGTGTGTGAGCCCTTGGCTCCTATCTATAGCAGTGAGACACACAGTCAGACCAGGAGGTGGAAGGGAGCTTTCTGGGTAGCAGTGTCAGCAAAGCCACAGAGGAAGGGGCTGGAGAGAGCAAGGGTATAGAAGAGTCATGTGAAGTTAGTATTGAGCTGGTTGCTTCGTTCTCCAGTGGCCATTCCCTGCAGAGGTGGAGCAGATGTCTCAGCTCTGCGGGCAGTTAGGGAAGGGGCATGGGACTGGAGGCAGGAATTATAGAGAAAATTTTCATGAAATTTGGTGACTTTTAAAGTGTTAAAACAGTAGGATTACTAAGAAGGAGTCAGTTTCAGAGAAAGCACAAACATATTTCTAGGCTAAAAAAAAAAAAAAAAAAAAACAGAATTAAGAGGCCAGTAAGAGGTGAGAACTAAAGGCTGGGAAGGCAGGTTGGAGAGATGAAGGCAAGCCTACTTGCATGCCCCCTCCCACGGGGAGGGGAACAGTGCAGGGGAAGGGCAGTACTGGGGGCCAGACAGCTCACATGGGAGGACCCCCAACTACAGCACCTGGCCTTGTCTCTCTCTCTCTCTCTCTCCCTCGAATCAGCACAGAAGGTGAGCTGTTCTGCAGAACCCCAAAGAAATGCCAACTAAATGGAATGTAACCTCATAAAGAGGGAAATCCAAGTGTAGCTGTGCAGCAGGTGGCCCAGATGTTACTTTCAAAGTATAAGCTGTCACACCTGTCCCCTATATCCCTGCTGCCCACCCAGCCAAATACAACTTATCTCCAAGACCCAGTAGGGCAAGTGGAAAAAGACCCTGGCTTAAATGAAGTACCTGCTGTGGTACAGTGACCCCAGCCACCACCAGCTCATTGAAGATCCTACTTTGACTGGTGGGACCTACAAGATCAGCAAACATCCACCCCAGTTTCAGACCCACTCTCAGGAGCTGATAGAAAGTGGGTCTGAAAAGACTTACCCAGAAAAATTAGGCCCAACATTTAACATCTCAATACTAAGTCTTGCAATGGTGACTGTGTATTCTCGACTAAATAAATCTTCTATTAATCATTTAAAAAAAAAAAAAAAAAAGAATACCTGAGCTTCTGAGCAGATAGGAAGAAGTCAGCAGGCCTGGGGAGATGCCAGGAAATGAAGACAGAAGGGCACTCACATCAGATAGAGGTTCTGAATCTAAATACCTCCCTCTAGAAACAAGCAAGGTTCACACCCAGGGTGGAAGCCTAAGAGAGAGTTCATCTATAGAATGTAACAGAGGAATCACAAATTTATTTTTCTAGAGAATGTAAATATCTTGACCAAGAATCACTGGAGCACATCATTTAATTTTCTGAGTTGTGAGATGGAATTGCCTAGTTTCACTTTCTTTCTTGATATATTAACATTTATATGATATATATTTATGTGAATTTATATATTTATATACACATACATAAGTGTCTGCAGTTGCTTTTTTTCTAAGAGACAATATTAAAGTATCATGGGAAAGATTTCATTATTTTGGTAAGATACTAAACACTGCTCCTCTGGAGATATGTAGACTAGGTTAAAACTCAAAGCTGTTTTTCTCTGAATCTCTTGCCTCTGGAGAAAAAAAGCTCCCACCCTTCCGAACATGGCAGGGTGTAAATGCAGGGAGAGGATGGCTTGGCTGCCCAAGGTGGCAGTGAACCTTTCAGTGCCTCAGATGTGACTCAGAGGACCAGTGCCTCTCCTTATTAGAGAGACAAGACTACTGGATCAAGCAGAGTGAGATGGCCATGGCAGGCAGAGTTTCAGCATCAGGGTCAGGTGCCGAGGCCCCTGAGAGCCACACCATGTGTGCTCTTTGCTGGTCCCTGGTAGAAACACAGCTCAGGCAAAGTGTGTGTGGAAGCCCAGGAGCCCGCAGCCTGGCCTTCCAAATCCAAGACTGGGCAGGATGACCTCTTGCCCTGGCCAACCTTGGAATCCTTCTATGCAGAGGAAAATCTGCCTCCTAGAAAGCCTTCCCTTCACCCTGGGGAAGGCCAGGCTTCAGGCAGGTGAGCCGATGACATGGGCCTGCTTTCCTCATGCCTTCTCTGCAGAGGTCAGAGCCTGATCGCATTCCCAGATTTTATAGGGACAAGGGATCTTCAAAATAATCTGTCCAGAACCAGACCAGAAAAACAGGCCTACAGGGGTAAATGGTTTGTCCAGAGTACAGGTCATTAGCAGTAGGTGAGATGATAGTCATTTCCACTATGCCATGAAACATTCCAGAGCATGAAGAATTGCATTAGAATTGCAATAGAATTACATTTCTGGACTTTTCTATTTACGTGTTCTAACCTTGTGAAGAGAGCAACATTTTTTTTTCCAATCTGTATCCATAACATCTGTAAAAATAAACACCTGGGCCAGCTAAAGAGAGGGGTACACTCTTATTCACTCTTATTTTGCTAAATCATAAGCAAAACATCAGAAGTAAAGAACAGATTCAATTTTCTTTCCTTTGCTTCAGACTTCCTAGACCCGGGTATACATAAACTGACTCTCTGAAACTTGTGGTGCCCAATTACACTTTTTTTTTTTCTTCTTAAGTGTGTCTTCATGGGACGGGGAAAAATACTAAACAATAAGGCCAGGTACAGAAGGTGCCCCAGTTTATAGGCAGCTAATGAAGTAGATTTCTTTCTCCGAAATACAAACAGTAAGAGTTCCAATAAGCATTTGGAAGAGAAGAAAACAGTACAACTATTTTGGACATTAAAAATATATTATCCATATCAGTTTCTCACTTTTCAAAATATTTGCTATCATGGACTAAAAAGCCTCAAAAGTAATTACAAGTCAATATCTAGTCCTCTGGACCCTGAATTTTCCTCTCACCAATATTCTGGACACCAGTAATGCTCCATCGGGGCCAGTGTCACATCAGGCAAGTTCCTTACCACTTTCCTTGTGAATTGGAAGTGGATATTGAAAACAATAGTGGTGCAGATGTTTATGGGGTAAGATGTATTATTCTATTAGACTGTTGAAGAGGGAGATCAACACAGCTCAGAACCTTCGTCCGCACTTTCTGACACCACTCCCCTTCTCCCTCCCCATAAAAAGTCTTTTAGGGAATAAACTAAAATGAGAGGTGTGGTTACTGTAGAATAATTAGGCCCCATGGGAGAAGAGACACTCTGCATTTTGTTAATGCCCTAGGGTTGTGATTAGTTAATAATGATAGTGCCCGTGTCATTGCATAATTATTCTACCTCCTTACAATCTTCCTGCACTGTTGGAATACAGATTCCAAGCTCGTCTGAGGCAACAGCAACCGCAGGCTCCTGTGTCCTGAGTATATTTGGTGGATACAGGCAATTTTCTCTGTGTTTACAGTTATTTTATTTCCTCAACCACAAAGCCACTGTGCTCTCGCTATCTAATTATTCTGTGGGAAGTGGTTAATGAATGCACTGAAGGCACATTCTTGCTGTCTTCTGTTAATGTTGTTTTGCGCAGCTTCAAAGAAAAATCTCTTGCTGTCTGGGGAAAGAGGGGAGGAAAGTTAGGATGAGAAAATTAACTTATTTGGTCCCTAGAAAGCAAGGTCCTTTCTGGGATAGACTTAACGCTAGGCATGACCTGCAAATATGTGGATAAACGACAGGGGGATTTCTTCATGTAGGAAAAGGTTGAAGTGAGGAGGTGGTAAAGGCGAGGTTGACAGTCCCCTGATGGCCAATTGTTCTGCCTTTTGTTGTGGACCTGACTCTTCAGAGGGTGAAGGGATAGCCAGTTGCTGTATGTGCCAACAGCCAGCCTCACCCCTTATTAGGAACCCAGTTCCTCACCCAGCCTTCTCACAAATGAGACAAATGTAGGTTTATTCCATCAGTTCCTGATCACAGAGCAAGTGATTGGGAAGGTGGGGTCATCGAGGATGACCTTTGATTTGGCTCTGCCTCTGCTCCTTCCTGCCTGTGCATAGGAGTAGATGCTTGGGAGCCCAGAGTGGACATACAGTCACTCCTGCTTAAGAGTTACATCTGAGGAAGGAAGGGTGCTTCTGGCCTTGTTCAGGAGACACTAAGGCAGCAGCTGGCTTCATCGGGTATATTTTTAATAATATGCACATTTTCTGTGGTATGACAGCAGAGAGCATAAGTCTTGTGCTGAGCCCAGCTTCAGCTGTATAGTTAGGAGCCCTTGCCTGCTCAAAGTGTCCTCAGCCTGAGCATGCTAGATAAGGGGGCCCATCTACCTGCCTCGGCCTGCAGTAGAATCTCCTTCCACACATTCACTCGTCGAATGCCTAGTTAGTGCCTCTGGTGTGTCAATGACTCTTGCAGGTTCTAGGGAATAAAACAGGCAACAATCCTGCTCCTTGGGTTTTTGTTTGTTTGTTTGTTTAATATGCAGAACAGAACCATAATTTCTTATTCTTATTTGGTATTTTACCTGCCTCCTATAACTATCCTCCTTTCCTGTCACAAGTCAAACTTTACCTCTCTATATAATCTTTCACTTTCTCATGCCTCCAGCTAAATTTTATACCTTGCCCTAAGGGAAATTGATAGAACTGCACCAGACGTCCCTGAGACCAGTGGTTCTCAAACAAGAGTGTGGAAAAGAAGCAGAGGGCTTGGTGAAGTCAGATTCCTCAGCCCCACAGCCAGGGATTCAGCTCAGCAGCTTGGTGAGCCTAGGAAGTAAGTGCAGGAGGACCTCCACTAAATCCAAAGGAGAAAAAAAATGACCTTTCACCATGGAATTCACATGTGGTCACGGTGTCCCCAGAAGCAGTATGGCAACTGATCCAAGCCAACAACAGTTCTGACCAAATGGTCATCAGAGTTGTCTCAGCAGCCCTTGGCCATGGCTTGGAGGGAGTTGACACCAGTCCGCCTTCTTCGTCGTGGTCATTTTTCTCCATGGTTTGGTCACTTAGGATTTAAGTTGGGTGTGCTCAGCGTGGCAGGTGCTGGATGGTTCCCCCACCCCCCACCCCGGGACAAGAGATTAGGAGCTACTGAGATGAATGATGGGGCTTGTAGCTTCCTTGTTCCTCTTGTTCCTGGGTCTCTAACAGAGCTGGGTGTTCACGTTTCCCAGTTTCGCTGCGGGCAGTGAAGACTGGCCCCTTCACAAAGTTCTGCCTTCCTGGAGTCCTCATGTCCCTGCCAGAAGCAGCCATCATGGTTGGCACTAGTAAAGACAATAAGCTTTTCAAAAGTAGGTTGATGGGCCCTCCAAGGCCACCAAGCTTAGCCAGGGGTCTGCAGAAACCCCTTGATGTCTGACTCTCCAGGGCTTCTGCCTTCTTGTTTCCACAAACAGGAACAAAGCTCCCCTGAGGCGGCTTGGCTCACTTTAGAAGCCGCCGGTTCCCAGACATTCTCCTTTATATTGACCTGAAATCTACCTCTTTAAAAACTCCCCTCGCTGATCCCAGTTTTGGTCTCTTGAGCTACAAAGAATCTTTTTGATGTCAAGACTGGTCCCTCCCTTGGTCTTCTTTCTGGGCTAAAGAATCTGTCTCTCATTCAACTTGACTTTCATGTCTGGTCACCCTCTTCTGGATGCTTTTGAGACTCTGTGCCCCCACACCTTTCCGGTTGACCAGAGTAATAATAAAAGCTGCAGAATTTTTCATCATCCATGTAGTTGCCTCTTGGGGAGCAGGGGATGTTGCATCTTCAGGTGTTGTGAAATAAATGGAAAAACCACTTCTCCTTGGAGAACAGAATGACCAGACATCCCCATTTGGAGAGACTCACTAAATGTTTCTGTCACCAACTATTCTCCATAAGTGCCACCTCATTCTATTCTCACGACCATTCTGAGGTAGGTCATGTTGCTCCCACTCTGATTAATTCCGAGCATCAGCTAAATTGGGCAGATTGCCAGAGGTCTTACAGATTGGAAGCAGCAGAGCCAAATAATCAAAGGTGGATCTGGATGACTTCAAGTTCACAGCTTCTATAAATCAATCTCTGCAGTAGCCACAAGATTGATCCAGGAGGTAAGTTGGATGTTCAGTTCGATATCAGCATGGTGTCCACTCTCTAGAGCGAGTCGGCTATGTTTAAATCCTGGCTCTACTGCTTACAGTGGTGCGACCTTCCATGACTTACTCTACCTCACAGGATGATTACGGATAACTAAATTAGATGATATGTGTACAGTACTTAGAATAATAGCTAGCACATGGTAACAGTCAAAAGACAGTAGCTTTGTTCTTGGAGTGATCTGGAGAACATATAGTTTTCTGTTGCTGCTGTGACCAGTGACCATAAACGTAGTTGCTTCAAACAGCACACATTTCTGTTATCTCACTTTTCTGTCCATCAAAGATCCACCAGAGTTACTGGGTTTGTTCAGAGTGTCAGCAGGCAGCCTCCCTTGTGTAGGTACTAGGGGAGAACCCATTTTTCTTGCCTTCTCCAACTTCTACAGGCTACTAACTTGACTTGGCTCCTCCTTCCATCTTCAGAGCTAACAATGTCGGGCCAAGTCCTTCTCATGCTGCCATCTTTGTGGATTTTTTTCTTCCAGTTCCTTCTTCCACTCATGTGAATCCACATGGACAATCCCAGATAATATTCCAGTGATCAGCTGATGAGCAACTTTAATTCCATCTGCCATTTTAATTCTTCTGCACCATGTAATCTGACATGCTCCCTTTTTATTGTTGTTTTTTGGTACTGGGGATGGAACCCAGAGCCTTGTGTATACAAAGCACATACTCTACCTCCGAGCATCCTCCTAACCCCAAATGAAACTTTCTATAAGGTAAGATCAGTCGTGCCTGTTATCTGGGCTGCTTTAGGAAAGTCTGCACCGCAACTATCATACATCTAAGTGGCAGAAGCCATGTGGCCATCCCATGCAGGCCAAGCACAGAGCTACAATGCTGCACACAGCTACAATGCTGGCTTCCCTTTGAGTCCCTCACGTGTGCACTGGGCCCGTTCATTGAGCATTCTGAGTCTTGGGTGTGGAGGAAAGGATTCCTGTCTCTTTCTCAGGCTGCCTGGGAAGATCCCACGTGCAGTGAAAGAATATATCTGACAAACATATGATTATTATTGAGAGGGATTAGGGAAAAGAAACCAGGAGCTGCACTTAGCTGGGTGGGTTCAGCACTCAGCTGTTTGAGATATTGGACAGTAGTTATTTCTGGTGATCTAGCACCGTCTTCTTTCTTTTTAAGAACCCTCTGTAGGAAGGGGCCAGATGATGCAGGCGCCCATACTGTGACCTATGGTTTTGACCTGCGCCAAGAAACTCTTCTGGATGAAAGAATTATTTATTATTTTATTATCATTTATAAATTTATTATTCACCCAAGACAGACCACAGCTGAGGAGAAAGAACCCATCCTGTCCTCTCTGTTGGGATTGGTGTTGGGGATCACTGTTGTTTTTCTAACAATGAACTAACCCAGTCAGATGAGCAAAGAAATTCTGTGACCAAGTCAGAGTAGGCATGGCCTCACCACCAACCTCTCTTGCCCACCTTGCTCCACACATGCTCTGACACCCCCCCAGTTTTCACAGAAGAGCACAAGCTGTGTCTGCTAGTAAAGACCTGGCTTTCAGTCGCTGCATGTGCATTTCCTTTCCTGGTTAGCCTTTGCTCAGGACATCTCTGGGCCGTGTTAGATAGGTTTTAACAGTGGTAAAGCAGGTGACAGATGCAACACATGGCAGATGATCTCTGCGAGCGTGAACAGTTGCTGCCCCCACCGCATCCTCCAAGCTTGCTTCTGCAAACCCTTGTGGGGAGGAAGTGACATTCTACTGACAGAGGCATTCTGAGTGATTATGATCCACCATTTCTATACCACCTTCTGAAAGGCTCCTTGAGCATTTCGTAAATAGTTTCAGTGAGAAAAATGAAGGATGCAGCTCCCAGTGGAGACTGAAGGCAGTTTTAGGTGGGCAGAATGCAGTTACTCAAGACAGCCTCTTGCCAGTGTGCCAACACTGGAATAAGAAAGTTCATGTGTTGGAGGTCTTTAATTTGTCCCTATTTATCTAGGATCTTTTCTCTATCATGCATCTACTGAACTCTTAAGCAATCTCAACCAAATACTTAAAAATTACATGATAAATTTGAGTTTTTCTTTTGGCTTAAACAGCTTATTAAAATTCAGATGGTTCTTAAAAGTAATTAGATGAGCAGTTGAGAGATCTTTTTCCATGTGAGGCTCAAGTTAAGGTGAATTTTCAAAGTACAGTCCACTAACACAGAGTACATGGAACCTTCTTGTTTTAAGCCACTGCGTCTAGTTACTTAGTCTCAGTTTTAATTCCTCTCTGTCCCGTTATTCACCTTCTCTTCATCTTTCTACCAGGTCTTCCAAGAATCACGTAGAGGTGAGAAGATATGTTCAGAACTATTAGTATAGCCAGTCTTTCTGGGTTTTTAAATATATAGGAAACAAAGACATAAACAGACTTCAAATTCGTGTGTTGTTTATTATCAGTGACAAAATGGGCCTGCTGCATTTCTAAGCCTCCACTTCTCCCATAGCCCCTAAACCCAGGCCTGCTCCTTGCTTGTGAGCTACATGTCTCTTTAAGGAGTTCTCTCCAACTTGCTGTTCACCATTACACCTGTGAATTGTCCACATAAGAGGCAGAGTACCACTTTCACACCCTCTTCTTCAAAACTACATTATAGATCTGAAGGACCTCAGAAGTCATCCATGAGTGTTTTAGTCATCTTTGAGTCACTATGATCAAAACATCTGACAAGAACATCTTAGAGGAGGAAGTTTATTTTGGCTCAAGGTTTTAGAAATTTAGTCCACGGTCGGCCAACTCCATACCTCTGGGCCCAAAGTGAGGCAGAACATCATGGCAGAAGGGTATGGTGGAGGAAAGCAGCTCAGTACATGGCAATAGGAATTTGCTCACCAGGCACAAAAAAAATAAACCCCAAAGGAATGCCCCCAGTGACCTACCTCCTTCAGCCACATTCTACCTGCCTACAGTTACCATCCATTTAATCCATTCAAGTGGATTAATCCACTGATCAGTTTATAGCTCTGAACATATCACCTCTGAACATTCTTGCATTATCTCACACATGAGCTCTTGGGGGACACCCCACATCCCAACTATAACAATGACCTGTGAGCCCAACCAGCTGTGGTGTCATTCAGCTCCTTTCTCTCACCTCTGTATGAAGCGCTAGCCAGGGGGCCACTGACAAGTCTCCTTCCCATGGCTTTATATTTCTCTGGGTGAGAGCAACAGCACGCAGCATCAGTGGGTTCCTGATTCCTGGTGTGGATATCATAGGAAGAGGGGCGTCAAGCCTGGTACCTGGGTCCTTGCTATGATTTGCTAGGAGGTATAGGTGATGAAGAGTCATGACGTCATCAATAACTGAAGTTGTTCACACTGAAAAGTCAAGAAAACTTTCTTGGGTTACTGTATGAAACATATCCCACACAGTCCTGTCTCCAGTAAGTGATGAAGATCTCAGTCTCCAAAGAGTCCCAGATACTGTGCCAACTTCACACAGACCACCTTACTGAACCCTCATGATGAGTTAGATGCTTTATTTTTAAGCATCCATTAAAAAGCAATGAAGTGTCGGGCGCAGTGGTGCATGTAATCCCAGTAGCTTGAGAGGCTGAGGCAGAAGGATCTCTAGTTCAAAGCCAGCCTCAACAATGGCAGTGTGCTAATAAGCAACTCAGTGAGACCCTGTATCTAATAAATTTTTAAAAATGGGGCTGGGGATGAGGCTTAGTGGTTGAGTGCCCCTGAGTTCAATCCCTGGTACCCACCCCCCCCAGAAAAAAAGCAATGAAGAAGATGTTTGGAAGAACAGTTTGGGTCCAAGCACTCTGTCCTTACAACCTTACCTCCAGTGATTGGTTTTAAGATTCCACTGGAAGGAAGTAGTTGGGTTACTTATGTAGAGCCACAGCTTGTTTCTCAGTAGCTGTGGGGCCAAGCTGGGCTCTTTTTCCTGCCCTTCTCAGCAATGACCAGGCCTCCATGGTGCTTCCGCTGCTCACTGTGGATCAGAAGCAGGGTCACATTTCCACGTTAGAGTGCAGAGGATTCGAGACTAATGAGGTCTGTGCACAAAGTAAGCTTCAGACTTGGAGAATAAAGCCCTACCATACATTTGGTATCTCCAGCAATTTCAGTGACAGCCTAGGCAGCAGCACAGTGGCAGGTCCTTCATACAGGCCACCAGGAGGAAGATGTGCAGCAGGCCTTTCTCACCTATTGATCTTCATGCTTTGGCACCTGCTTCTGCCTCAGTGGTGTGAGTGGCAGCCAAGTTCAGGGCTGTCTGACAACAACAGGAGCTTGTCATGCTTCTTAGAGAATCTGGTGCCTCAGTGTCCTCCCTTCCACACCTCATTCTGGTTGGCAGTTTGGTGGTTCTTCCCTTTTTTTGTGCTGTGTGAGGAATATCTCATCTCCTCAGCCTGTTCTTTTTCATTCCCTTCCCTTAGATATGAAGGAACAGAAAAACAGAGACCTGAATAAATAAGCATTTCCCAACAGTCACTGCGCACCTGCACTGGTGTCGATTTACTAGCTATATTTTGTCAGGACAGACTCCTTGTGATTTTCCTTTGCCCTAATGAAACATAGGTTTCCATGACAGCATATTAAGCTCCTTTGCAATGCAAGAAGTTGACCGGGTCTTTTCCTCCAAAACTTCCATGAATCTGTATCAGTCTTATATTAGCATGGCCTCTGAGCACCATACAGTTATGGTTGGCATGATGCGTGGTTTTCCATCCTTTAACAGACTTATGAGAGTTCCATAAGTCTTTTTTCACTTTACAGTGGTTTGAAGGTAGTCTGTATTCAGTGGAACACATACTTCAGATTTTGAATTTTGATCCTTTCCTGACTAGCACCTTATGGCATAGTACTTTCTGATGGGCTGGGCAGTAGCAGTGAGCCCCAGCTCCTGGCCAGTCACATGGTCACCAGGGGAAGCCCTGGTCCTCCACAGTGTCCCATGCTGCCAAGCTTGGGGTAGGTAGGCTGGGTGGGTTAGGTGCATTTCTGACTTTACGATATTTTAAATTCATGATGGATTATTGGGACATGATCCCATTACAAGTAGAGAAGCATGTATATTTTCTGTTTATATAAAGATATAAGTGTGAGACACTCTTAAGTGTGTCTCCTTTAGTCAGCATAGTTGGATCTTATTTGGAATTTATGGTTAAATGCAGTTATATGATTAATGCTTTTAAGAAAATACCTGCTTTTTGATTACTGCTTTTATGAATATGGTTGAACTTATGCTGAGCATAGTAGTGCACACTTATAATCCCAGAAACTCAGAAGAATGAGGCAGGAGGATTACTAGTTCAAGGTCAGCCTCAGCAATTTAGTGAGACCCTAAGCAACATAGTGAGACCCTGTCTCAAAATTAAAAATAAAAAGGGCTTGGGGTGCATCTAAGTGGTTAAGCACCCCTAGGTTAAATCCCTAGTACAAAAAAAATTAATATGGTTGAATTTATGCCTGCCATTTTACTTCTTGTCTTCTGTGTTCATGTCTGCTAGTCTTCCCTTATTGTTTTATTTTACATTAATTAAATATTTTCTAGTACAAAATTTTAATACAATATTTTTTTAATATTTTAAAAATTTATTTCCTTAGTGGTTATTCTAGGGATTCTAACATAGAACATATCAAAAGCTACTTCCAGTTTATATTAATTTCAGCAAGACATAGAAATGTTCTTTCTATGTAATTCTTTTCCATCCTACCTTTTTCTGCTATTATTTATTTACATATTATGTTTCTATATATTAAAGATCCAATAACATAGTGCTATATTTACTACTTTATAAAATCTTATGTCTTTTGAATAAACTAAAAGAACGGCGAGAAAGTACATATTTTATTTACAGAGTCCATGTGGAACCTTATTTACAATTTCTAGTTCTCTTTATTTCTTCCTGCAAATTCAAGTTACCCTCTGGTGTATCTCCTTGCACCAATACAGTGGCATCAACCCATTTCTTTTGTGCTGTTATTGTCAAATATGTACATTTCAATATATTATGCACCAACCAATACGATCATATAAGTGTTTTAAGTCAACTAAATTTTAATCAGTTAAGAGGAAAACTTCAATTGTATTCTCAAAATTACATAATTGCTTATATTTGGTGGGGTTTTTTTTTAAATGTGTGGATTTATATTACAATTTGGAATCATTTGTGTTCAGCCTGAAGAACTTCATTATTTCTTGTAAGGAAGGTCTATTGGCAATGAATTTTATCCCCCTCACCCCCATCTAGGAACATCTTCCTTTCTTCTTCATTTGCTGGATATAATTTTTAATTGATGGGGTGTTTTTGTTGTTGATGGTGGTGATTTGCTTTTCAGAACTTTGAATATATCCTACTGTAACCTGACATTGTTTATGCTGAGAAGTGAGCAGTGAAACTTCTGGAATTCCCTTGTACATGAGTAGTCTTTTTTCCTCTTATTTCTTTCAAGATAGTAAAAGCTGTCAGCATTTTTACTATCATGAGCCTGGGTATACAGCATTTTGTAATTTTTTATCCTATTTGGATTTTATTGGTTTTCTTGCATGTTTTGATTCTTTTTTTTCCATCAAATTTGGAAAATTATAAGCCATTACCTCTTCAAATATTTTAGCTGGTCTCTTCTCTCTCCTTTCAGTATATGCATTACATGTATGAATATGTGTGCTTAATGGTGTGCCATATTTCTGAGCTTGTTCATTTTCTTTTTCTCTCTATTCTTCAGAATGTACAGTATCTATAAATATAAAAGTTCACTCATTTTTCTGCCATTTCATACTTACTATTGAACTCTATGGTGACTTTTTCATTTCAATTCTTTGCTTTTCAGCTCTAGAATTTCTATATTCTTTTAATAATTTCCCTTTTGATTAGTATTATTTGATGATGAAACACTGCCATGTTCTTTAATTCTTTAAGTATGATTTTCTTTAGTTCTTTGAAAATTTTTATAATGGCTGCTTTCATGTCTTTGCAATGTCTAATATCTGGGCCCTCTCAAACACACTTTGTCTACTTTTTTCTTCTATGGGGTCATACTTTGTTTCTTTGCAGGTCTATAATTTTTTGTTAACAACTGGACATTCTAGATAATGTATCATAGGAGTTCTGGATACTAATCCTCCTCACTCACTCCACTCCCTCCCCCACTGGTTTCTTGTTTGCTTATTTGCTTAGCAACTTAGTAAAACTAGTTCAGTGAGATCCAATCCCCTAAGTGTGGCTCTGATGTCATTCCTCAGTAGGCACAGATTTGGGCTGAGTGACATTTTGCTTTTTCCTTTTAAATGGATATTTCTTCCAAATGGCTCTGTGAGTGCCTCACTGCCTGATCTTGGTTGAATTTCTGGCTGTCACATCCATTTGTTAGCCTCGGCCAGTTGCTTGCTCTATTTGTCTCGGCCTTGTAGCATAGTGTCCCCACAGTCTGATCTAATAAATCCTTTTGTAAGTGTCCTCTTTGAGCTGGTTCTCGAGTCTTGCTCTGACCTCAGGAGCTCCTCTTAGCTGGTCTGCTCTGCTGTCATGAAGCTGTCAGCCTCCTTTTAATTGTTCACCATCAAATTTTTTGTTTCCAAGAGCACCCTAGGCTTGAACTTTGTCACACTTTATTCCAAATGAATTCACTCCCCCCAGAAGATCTGTGGATCTCTGTGTTCTTAAGGCCTAGCACATCCTCTAGACAGAATCTGAGTGTCACTCTTCCAGAGCTGGTGTAGGGACAACAGCCTGCTTTTCTCTGAATGACACCTCGGGTCTATATGAGAGTTGCTGTCCCAGGGTGGTAGCACTTTGTCTTCTTGGCTTCCCTTTCTCAGAATAGAACCTCCAGCCTATAAATGAGTGGTGAGGGTGAATGGAGCCAGAACGCTGCCTATTAGCAGAGATTGGTTGAGGAAAAGAGCTCCTGCAAAGGGGCATAGTGGGGATTAGATATGCTGGGGGGTCTGTTCTTGCCTGGAAGAACCACAACCCTAGATTTGGAGCTGTACTTTGTGATTTTTTTATTATGTGCTTAACTATCTTGGAACATTATTTCTGGAAAGTTGAAGACAGGCCCTTTGGGGAATGCTTTACAATTGATTCTGAAAGATAGTAGGAGAAAGGACAAGTTGGGGACCTCTTTAAAAGGCCTGACCCGTCTTCTTGACCATACTCGCCCAGAGTAGAGCTTCCATTTTACTGAGCTTCGAGGTGGTAGGGAAGAGGTGGTACCAGTTAAGGGAGCCTGTTATGGTTCCGGTGCCACAAATTCTCTCTGTTCTTACTGAGCTTTGGTAAGTTTTCCTAAGAAAAATCTCTCTATATATGTATATGCACTTAGGACAGAGACTTTTAAATAGTTAAATTTTACAGATTTCACCAGTTATGATTGTTTGGGGACAAGATCCTTAGATAGCTTCATACTGCCATTCTAGAAATGGTTCCCTTGTGTCACTTAAAACTGTGTGGATTTTTCTAAGTCTTTATTACTGGTTTAGAATCCAAACATGCTTTGGGGATAGGCTTTATTCACGGGCACAGCAATCTGGTAAGGACTGTTACATGTAGACTCACATCAAATGGCACATGGGGACAACTTGTGTTTCTAGCAGTTTAGTTGGTCATCAGAAGACCCTCCCACTAAAGAAAACTAAATTGTATAATGAGTTATTGTTACGAATATTTTTAGTCACATCAAAAACTAAAATAATTAGTAGAATACACAGATATCAATAATGAAGTAAAAGAGGCAGCCCAGAGAATTGAGTAGCACATTGAAGATGTGTTTTTCTCTTAAGGACATTTGATGAATCAGGAACTTGAGCATCAGTTCTCAGAAGCTCCTACAACCTGAGTGATACACAAAAGTCCAGAGCCCACCTGCCGTACCTAATGGGAGGCCATCCCTCTATACTTCTGAAACACCAAAAGGCCAAGCTTTTAGTGGAAGAGAAACAAGAAATATTCCCCTTTAGGAAACGATACAGAAGAAAAATCTGTGTCGAGTACAACAAGGAGAGTATCTCCCTGAGAATTATTACAGGGCATGAGCTTGCAACCCAACTTTATCTGGGTGGTCAAAAATCCTCAAGCCTTTTAAAGAGGTCCCCAGCTTGTCCTTTCCTCTAGGACCTTTCAGAATCAAATGTAAAGCATCCTCAAAAGGGCCTGTCTTCAACCCAAGCCTCAAAGATTTCCCAGAAATAATGTTCTAAGAGAGTTAACTCAGAATAAAAACATCACAATGCACACATGTAAACCATGGACTGAGAGTAAGAAGGAACATAGTTAGACATCATATTCATAGCCACCAAGACCTCAGATGGTGGAATTATTAGCATGCAACAGAAAAAGAAGGTACAATTAATACCATCTTAAAGGATTTGAAAATGAAAAAGCAATTATGAAAAATAACCACACATTGATAAACTTCAGAAGTGAGAAACTGATCAAAATGTAAAATTTAATGGACATATAAGCATATTAGATAACACTGAGTGAATTTGATGGGTAAATGTTGATGAAATACATTTATCTTTGGCTGTTCTAGGTTGACAGTTTATTTATCTCGGCATACTACTACACTCTGCCTTCCATTATTAATACTGACATGCCAGGTATTAGATGGCTAATTGTGTTCCTTTGAGGGTTGTTTTGTTTTGGTTTTGCCTGGCCATTTTAAAGACATTTTTGTCATCTTTGGTGTTCTGCATCTTTCACTATGGTACATCCACGATTTGTTTTATTTTCTCTGCTTGGAATTCATTGTGATCTTTGAATATGTGGATGGGGGGGTGAGAGGGTACCAGTCCTGGAAAGTTCTTGGTCACTAACTTTTCTGATATTACTCCTCATTCTCTTTTTTTCCCTCAGGAACTTCAGCTAGACACATTAGATCTATTCCATATCATTTGATCACCCATATTTTCTGTTTCTCACTTAGGTGTAAATCTCCACAAATCTGTCTTCCAGCTCACCAAATTCTTTCTTCATATTGAAGCCCAAGAATTATTGTTAATTTTGTTATGCACAAGTTTTTGGTTTTAAAACAAACAGTCCATAATTTTTAGAACTGTAATATGAAGTATGTGTCAGTGAGGTGATGTAAGGTCTAAAATGTACCTTAAAATACACTTATAAAGAGGGTTAGATGGGTTCTTGAGCATTGCAGAGCGTGGATGTTGATCTATAGGATTTTGTTTTATTACTGTCTCTGCTGTTATGTTTGAAAAGTCTCATAATATAAGAGGACCAGAAACATTGACTTGGATTTATAAAATTTTCTTTAAATTTTTTCTTAAATAAAAACAATATAAGGTGTCAGAAGTCAGTGCCTTTCACGAACAGAAATCTGACAAGGTGGGGAATTCATTTTTTTAAGAATCTGATTTGACTTCATCCAAAAGGAACCACAAACAAGGTGCATTTCAAGCAGTGCTTTGTGGTCTCTGAAGGCAGCGCAGGGGTGAGTTCTTCTGGGCAGGAGCATTTGGGCTATCCTAGATGCTAGATGGAAAGGATGTCCACATGCTCAGCATTTCACAGCTAGAAATGGACCAAGTGCTGCTTCCCTGACCCCACTAGGTACTGGGGATTGAACCCAGAAGCACTTTACCACTAAGCTACATCTCCAGTACTTTTTTTCTTTGAAACAGGGTTTCAATAAGTTGCTAAGGCTGTCCTCAAACGTACAGTCCTCTTGCCTTAGCCTCCTGAATCACTGGGATTACAGGTGTGTACCACTACACCCAGCCCAAGTGCTTCTTTTAGCAGCTGTCGGAATCAAGTTTAGCCAGATGTCCATCACCATAAGGCAAAACACTGTCTGTGATAAAGGTCAGCAGATTGTAAACCCATACAAATGTAAGGCACTTTTCATTTTGAGAAGCAATCATAAGTGCAAAAGGAAGTTACTCTGGAAAACCACTTTGGGAAACCATTTTGGGGGTAAAAAAAAAAAAATTGGAAAGCCACCTTGAAAAATATTGGGTAGTTCCTCGAAATGTTAAAAACAGGTTTATCATATGACCCAGAATTTCCAATCCTAGGTATATACTCAAGAATTAAAACCATGTGTGCCTACATAAAAAGTTGAAATCAAATATTCACAGCATCATTATTTACAATGCTCAAAAGTGGAAACAACCCAAAGGTCCACAACTGAAGAATGGATGAACAAGGTATAAAGCTATTCACATAATGAATGTAAGTCAGCAGCAAAAAGTGAATGAGGTACTGGTACATGTCACCACAGAGACAAACCTTGAAAACACTATGCTTAGTGAAAGAAGTTAATCATAAAAGATCGCATATCCGTAGGGTAAGAAAGCCAAGAATTGCCATTTGACTCCCCCATCTCTGCCCCTTTTTTGTGACATTAATTTTCAGGCTCATTGACAAGGAAGCTAAGGGGACAGAGACTGTTTAAAGTGGGGATGATGGAAGATCATGCAAATGACAGGCCTCCCAGTCACAAAGGTTTCCCTACTACCCAGCAGCGAACATGTTCACTGCATTGGCAAGAGAGCAGCTATGAGCTATGATGATCTCTTTAATCACCAGATCTAATGTCAAAATTGCTATGCATATAATCCCATTGTCTCTCACCCAAAAAACACAAAGGAGATTGTGGATTTCTGATGACGAAGTGACTCCTCGTTTTCTGTGATGAAGGCAGACTGCTTCCCAGGACAGCTAGCTTGCACTCATCTGTGCTTTTTCTCTCCCTTTTCTCCTCTGTTTTTCAGTGGCTGCTTCAACCCCCAACTCCACTGCTGGTGCAGCCATGAATTCCTTGACCTCTCTTGGGACTCTGCAAGGACTGGCTGGAGCCACTGTTGGACTGAATAATATTAATGCACTAGCAGGTACCATAAACAGTGAGTATTTGCTGCTCTGGTGGACAGCCTTCCCCCAAATTCTCCACAGAAAATGGCCATCCAGAAATGACCTAAAAAGGATATGGAATGGGGAGAACTAAAACTTGGGATGGAGGAGCACATGCTTTGACAGGCCAAAGCTATCTACATTCATTGTATCTCAAAAAATGCCCAGCCCCTTCCCACCCCCAGATTCTTTGTACCGGCTACTGTAAGTCCTCACCCATAGTGGGGTTGACAGATCTTTTCAGCTTTCAAGGAGTTTGTCTGGGTTTTGACTTTCTCCTGCTGCGAGGCAATATGTAATAATAGAAAATTAGGCTGAGACGCTGTGTCCAGCTCTGCTGCCCATCAATTGTAGGAACTCAGGCCAACCACAGCTCCCTCTCTGGGCTTCAGAGTCTCCATTTGGAAAAAAAAAAAAGAAAGTTCTGGATAAGAAGATCTTAAAGGTGCCCTCCAGGTTGAAAATCCAAATAGTATTTACAATTACACAGGGGGGAAATGAGGTCTCTAAAGGAAAAGAAACTGAGTAGAGGAGAGGTGCTGCTGGAAAGAGCATCATCTGGAATCTTCATCGAGCACCTGTGGGCATGGGTCACTGTACAGCAGTGACTGTATAAATTAGGGGCATCATTTCACTGTAAGGGGGTGAAACAGGTTTGGAGGCAAATAGCTTACCAAAATATACTTGGTTCTGAAACACATGGACTCACTAAGAAATTCTAGGATCTATGCTCTGTAGCCCACCTGTCCTTGTTCCTGCCTGTCCATTTTGGATCCATGAGAGGAGTGTTGCCCAGGCCTGAGGTTAAGTCATATTTTAGGCTTGTGCCTGGCATTGGGGTCTTGCACTGGGGAAGCTGATCCTCAGCGCACAGAGGGAATGCCTGATTTGCCTGTCTCTCCATTCCATTCAGTCACCTTGGGGCCTGAAAGTAGCCAAGCCTAGGAGGTCCATGACAGCCAACAGAGCTTTCTGAGGAATTTCAGACCTACGTACCTATCAGAGACCCCAGACAACCTAATACCTGCCCATTTTGGTTTTTTAATAAAAAAGGTATTCATTATTTGCCCTACTTTAATCTATGATTCAATAAGTAAACTGTTTTTAAAGGGTGATCAGACCGTACAATTTTTTAAGCCAAAAATTCCAACAATTTTATACTTCGAAAGCTCAAAAACACCATGCAGTTTGTTTGGTTTAAAAAAAAAAAAGTCTGAAATTCATCCATATGCAAATTAACCTGATAAGAAAATAAATCACATGTTTAGAAGTAGGAAATGTTCAGGTTTCATTAAAGCCTTTAATTCAGATGCTCTGAGAAAAGAAAAACTTGGAATGAGTTTTGTCTGAGCACAAGAAAACATTTTCCTTCCAAATGTGATGGCTCTCAGTTAGCACAGAGTACATGACGTGACCATCTGACCACCAGAATGTTTCATTCCAGTTAGAACTGTCTCCAGCCTTGCCGCTCTCCAGCAGCTGAGCAGGAGCCCCACTGCCTTGCCTCCTGTTTCTGGTACAGCTCCTCTCTGCCCCATCCTACAGAAGCACCAGCCCACTGTCCTCACATAGGCTGAGGACGTGTTCGCACATCCCCTCATGCTGCTTCTCTTGCCCCAGGACCTAGTTCCCCTCAAACAAGGACTTTGATTTGATCGCCTGCCTGTCCTTGGTCTGCAGAGTAACAGGCCAGTGGGAATGGTTGTCCTCCTCAGCACGTGCTCATGACTGCTGTGTGTGTGTCCTCTCGTCTGTGTCCTGCTCCCCTCCACCCTACTCTGTTGTATGTTGCTGGGCTTTCCCCATCGTTATCATGAGGACACGAGAGAGACTTTGTTGAATGCCAAAGAAATCACGGCTAGTTCTTGTGTGGAGTCTTATGTTATACCGAGTCTGCTCTGGCAAGGACAACAGGTTGAAATCATTTTGCTTCTCTGAATTCTTTGCCGTTGGGTTAAAAGAGTATGTTCCGTTCATGGGAAATGAAGAATGTTTTTGGTTTCTAATAACCCCTACTGGTCAGTATAAACCAGGAAAATGTTTAATTCAACCAAAACTCGGGCACAAATGGAAAGATACATTCCTTCTCATTCAATTAGTATTACTAGTACAGAGCTCTTTTACACTCTCAACTTTGGCTTGGAACTAATAATTGCTGCTTGTCTCAAATTAAATATCTAGAGAAAACCTTCTACAATAGAATATCCCCTTTCAGATCATTCTTCCTCAACAGAAATGACAGTGCTATCTGTTCTACAGGATAAGTCTCAAAGCAGGCAATCAAGGAATGGTCACCTGAACAGTGACCTTCTAAAACAGTTGACCTTAGCTTCCAGGTCATTGCTCTTTTCTACCCACTCTGTCCCAGGAGCCATTACATGCTACCTTGAGGAGAGTATTCTGGTTTTCTGAATACACCCATCTCTTCTATGGTCAAAGCAGCCAGCAAGAGAATAGGTGGCTGACTCAGCTTGGCCTAGATTTGACCCTCCTCCCTGCCAGAGGCCCCACCACTGCCTTAGGAGGACTCTTCCCTTAGCAGATAAGTAGCTAAATTAAACTGTTCAAATTTGATAGCCTTTTTCTTCCCTTATACTTTAATGAATGGAGGGGCTTAAAAAATTTCTTTAGGGAAAGATAAAAAAGCAGAAATCGGCAAGATCAGAAGAAGTAACATAGAACAATGTATAACAAAGATACAGAATAACAGTAGGTACCTCTACATCGCAGATACATCCACCCAAGTCTGTACCTGATTTGGTATGTTTAAATGTAAGTCAAGTGGCATCCTTACTTTTCCTGTTTAAATTGCATAATTCTTCCAAATGACTTACTATACAGTGCTTAACATTATGATTGTTTGAATATAACAGCCACGAATTCCTGGTGGAAAATATTTATGGAACTATTTTACGTAAAGTACAGAAAAGAGAAGATGCTTTGGACACATTATTGTAGCTTGTCATTCGTTATTTGCATTGCAAAATTACTGTTTGAATATGTGTAATTGGAATTTACAAGGATGTATGCGGTTAGATACACACACAAGCACACATAGTCCACACACATTTGTAACCTTTTAACACAGGCATATAGGAAAGTGCCACTAACTGTATGCACATCCATATCCATTTCCCTGGTTCCAAACACTTTTATTTAGGTTCTCACTCACTAGCTTAGACTAGATTTAGAAGGATAAATCCCATCTGTACTAAGGAAGCTTATCCCAGTGAATCGGTTACAAACCTATGAGAACACCCTAATACATTCCTCACTTCTTATTTAAAATCTGGCTGAGTAGCTTGGAAAAAAGTGGAGTCTACCTCTGAATCTACTTTCCAGGACCATATCTTCATGTTCATATTTAAGGGAATGTCTGTGTCATTTAAAAAGATTGACTCAGTAAGCTCACAGCTTCTTGGTCTCTGTCAGTTGAGGACTAAATGTGAAGCACTTGGTTATCAGGCTGTATAACCCCATACTGACCACCAGTTCCAGAGACCTCCCTTGCAGAGGCTTCTACCCCAGTTATTTGCTTCCAGCTCTGCTCATCCAAATAGTAAGCAGAACGATCTAGATTAAATGGGAGGAAATTGTCAATCCATTTGGCCTTTTCAAAAAAGCCCCTTATTCTTTTTAAGTGGAGCATTTTATTCAACTTAACTTTCTTTAGACCTCCGTTTCTATTGTCTAGGACTTTGAGAGGTCATCAGGTACAAGCAGCTGGGCTAACTAATTGTATCTTTATATAGTGAGTATTTAATACAGAAGAATGTTAGTTAATTCACAGGAACTACTCTCAAAAGTCGAAATCTTCCTTTGATGGCTCTTCAAACTCTACCATATAATCCATTATTGTATCCAGGATTTGTCAAAAAAACCCCATCCCAGTTTTCTAAGATAGTTTCGGGGTTAGGTATTCTCAATGAATTTGTACTTGTTAGAGCTCTGACCCATTTTTTTTTTCCAGAAAGATGGTGATCTTTCATAGAGGAGCAAGCTCTGGGCTAGAGAGGCCAAACCCTCCCTCCGTTATCTGCACAGGTTCCTCACTAGTCCCTCCTTGGGCATTTATACCCTGTCACTTTGGTCCTCCTCTGTCAGCCCACTCCTCCCCCTTGTCCAGAGGGCGACCACTATCACTGTCTCCCATACATGTGGTACCCACAGAGGCAAACAAAACTCTGCAGAAGGCAGGTTTTCCCAGGCTATAATCTAAAAAAACAGCCAACCATAGTGAAGTATAACCAGGAAGAACAGAGGACATGGCTAGAATGTCAGTTGCTAGAGCCTCAAACCTCACAAGGCTTCTATGTAGTCCTGAAACATCCTTCCATCATTTCAAGAGCATGAAGTTCATTTTGTTTTAAGAGGGAAAAAAAAGTTTGGTCAAAAGAGCAAAAGAGTTCAAAGTAAAAAATAAGAGACTCCTGACCCGCAAAATAAGAAAGGCTACATCCAGAGGGAAGGGGGTTGGAGTTTGGGGTACCAGTGACAACTGCAGTAAGATGTCATCTGTGTGTCTGACAGAGGGGAGAAGCCATGCTGCAGGGCTGTAGACCACAGGAAGTCACGCATGGGGTGTGTGTGGCAAGGCCCTGGAACTCCAAGGCCCTTGTCTGACAAGCTACCAAGGAGATGGGGTGCTCTCGCCCATTCACGGAGTGGCAGGGACATATGGAGATATTAGAGTGGAGCCGAGGCCTTCATCCATGCTACACAGAGCTCCCAGGTTTCTAGGTTCTTCAACAGTGTTTATTTGCATGACCAGAAAGAGAACAGACTCCTTCACAGGAAGAATTTAAAGCAGATCCAGCAGGACCTCTGCTGGCCACCACCTTTGTTCAGCTGCATCTGCTTGTGACCACTTCTTTCTCAGGGAGCTGTTATTCCATTCTCAACCTTTCAAGCTTATCTTGCCTCCTCCACATCCTTCTTTGAGGATAATGTATCCCATTACCACCTTCCAAGGCCTAGTTCTGTCTCCTCAAGCCCCCCAGTAGGAATCACAGACCTGAGGAGCTACGAGAGTCCTCTACCATTAAGCCATGGTCCAATCATATCTTGCATGTTGTCCTTTTCATCTAAGAGATGAAGTTGGCAAAATATCAGAAGCACTTATGGGGTAAACAGGATACTCCCCACCTGCTCTATTTCCTGTGGATGGCAAGCAGTAGCATTGATAGGGGTGTTCTTTGATGCCGCAGTATACATTTGCAAGCATCCTACCTTAGCTGTCCTGTTCTCATTAGACTTCTATCAATTTTTTCCAGTTATTCATCCATGTTATTTTAATATCTCTAATCAATAACTCTAATCCCATCAAGATTTTCATTAATGTTTTTCTCAGAAACAGATCTTTAAAAAAAAAAAAAACTTTTTGATCATCAAGGGAACTAAAGGCAATTGTGATGTCACCTCTTCCATTTCCTGAGTTCATAAGAATGTTGACACTCTATGAAGCATTGCTTGTTCTGACTCATTACTCAGGGAAAATATGATACAATCAACAACTAGAATAGAGCAGCCAGCATGCAAGGACAAATACAAAAGAGCTACTGGTCAATATTCAGTTCCCATCAGTTAATAGCCAGGATCCAGTTTACAAACACTGTGTCACTGCTGGCTGGAAAACATGACATGAAGCACCATCACTAGCAGAAACCCCGGTTACCTGGGCATTGATTAATATGCATGTGTGCACACACATGTAGGCAATCAGCATTTGCTGATAAAAACCACACCAAGAGTCTTGGTTAATTGAATAAGTTGCCTGAGTTCTCTGCAATATGGAAAGAACCCATCCTTTTGTTCTTTGATTATAAATTAGCTAGGCTGTTTACCTTATTCCTAAGACCCTAGGCCATGACCACGTCCTTCAATCGTTTAGGAAAGCCAGTTAATGGAACTGCTGACTCACTGGTTTACAGAGCACAAAACTCGTCTGCTCTGCCATCTCATCAGACAGCTTAAAGGGAAAAAGTTTTATTTTATCTTTGCCCCCTCAACCCCTTGAGCCATCCCCTGGCTCCTCAAAGAGCCCAGTAAATAGATTTAAGTGTACAGATGTTACAGGCCTCTGCCACTAATGTGTTTTTACATGCTTCTAAGCTCTAAGAAGCAGAAGGGCTTTTATTTCAGAAAGATAACAATGGTACTTGCCAGTAGCACACTGCATGGAATTAAGATGTACTGTCTAACTGTAGTGCCTCGATGAACTTTGATCACTGGCCTAGGGAGACAGAGCTATCATTGCTTAGGTGTTCCCCCACCATTATTGTGATTTATTTCTTCATAGTTTCGTTTCTGATTTTGTTGGTTTAATTGGTGTGCTGGCTGCATGCACTTGCTGTTGTACTTGTGTCAAATGATTCTCGAACTTCCTTTGGAAAGCACTAATGAATAAGTGCTATTTCTCTTCTCTATTGTTGGGTTTTTTGTAAAGTTGCTCAAATGCTCTCAGGTATGGCGGCTCTGAATGGAGGACTTGGCGCCACAGGCTTGACGAATGGCACGGCTGGCACCATGGACGCCCTCACCCAGGCCTACTCAGGAATCCAGCAGTATGCGGCAGCCGCGCTGCCCACGCTGTACAGCCAGAGCTTGCTGCAACAGCAGAGCGCTGCAGGCAGCCAGAAGGAAGGTAGGTGCCTGCCCTGGGCGGGCCTGGTGGGCCCAGCCCTACCCACACTTGCCTTTAGAGCACGGCTTAGAAGATGTGGAATGGAACAGGTGTCGTAAGGAAAGCACTTGCTTTTTGCTAATATTTACATTTTTAAAAAATGGCCCTGGGCTGGGGATATAGCTTAGTTGGTGCTTCCCTCGAATGCACAAGGCCCTGGGTTCAATCACCAGAACCAAAAAAAAAAAAAAGCCAGCCTAAGACTTTCTATCAGTCTTCTCTTCTGTTCATCTTATATTTATCTTTCAGTTTTTCATCCATCTCTTAAGATGAACTTCTACCCATTGGGCATTTAAATGTACTTATTCATTGCTGCCATAAAATAATTCCCAGATCAGTACAGACCATGAGTTTCTCCCTTTAGGAGAAGCTGCTCATTAGCAGAAGGGGATGAATGGACACAGGCTTGTGCCAGAGCCCCAGGTTTGCAGCATCCACTCACTCTGTAATTGTGTGGCTGCCTCTCAGTAGGCGACAATTCTCAGGCTAATGATAAAATCCACCATTAGGATCGACTTGGTCTTTGTTTAATTGGGGGTCTTTGGGGAAAGCAAGTAAGTGACTGATTGCCTTGCTTCTGAGGCAAAATAAACTTCAAGAAGTTAATGCTAAGAATAAATTAAAGCTAATTATAAGATGGCTAATGACCTAGTCCAAATAAGGATAGTTTGTCATTCTTCCTTTTGATTTCTTCTTCCTTAATTGAAGTTGATATAAAGCAGAATCATCAACATGCTATTTATCTTCTTTCTTCCTTATTTAGAATGTGAGAAAAGAAGCTAGAATAGGGAAATAATAAAGAAGATTTTTAAAAATTCCTTTCTCCCTTTCCCTTACTCTGTTGTTCCAAAAGGCTTCTGTCTGAATACTCTGACTTTAAGCATGGTGTTCTATAAGAATTAGAAAAGTTTTACTTAGTAAATTTGTGATTTTTAAGAGGACACAGCTTAAAAGATACCCATGTGTTTAAAAAAAAAAGAATAAGGTTTTCCCCTTTGATAAATAACCATAGAGATCATTAAATATGAAAGATACGATAGTCTAAGTTCATCACTTCAGCTTTCTCTCTGCTCTCGCTGTATCTGTGATTACAGCTTTTTTAACATACACACTGCTGGATGTGAAAGGGACTCTTGTCATGAGCACCAGAGGTCTCCCCCAAGAAAAGCTGTTTACTTGGTCCCTTTGGGGTCTATCACGGTGACAGATGTGGACAGCAGGAGGGATCCTGTAAGATAATGTTATCCTCAGACAAAGAACATAAAACTAGTTTCCCCCACGTGGCTTTAGAGAATCCTGGTCACCTCTCCATTATCTAACAGGCCTTAGAACAAACCACATAGCTTGTGTCACTGAGAAAAATGTCCTCATCAAGACTCAAAATTCAGTGGTTTAAGGATAAAGCCTGGACCCTGAAGTAAAGTTTTTCTGAACTATCTCACCCTAGCCCACTGCCCTAAGTTGGTTTGCCTTAAGTTTTAGGGATTTGTAAAACAAATCAAAATAACTTTGCTAACTTTAGGTACATGGGCTCTCGGCATGGTTGAGAGTTCTTATCTGTGGTGGTAGTGGTGGTAGGTTTCCATTTGTCCAGTTTTTTGTTTTGTTTTTCCATCACCCCACACTTTATCATACCTGAGCAATTAGTAAGACCCTGTCTCAAAACAAAAAAATAAAAGGGCTGGAGATCTGACTCAGTGGTAGAGTCAGATCTGGGTTCAATCCCCAGTACCACAGAAAAAGGGAGAGGGGATTATACAGGATGAGGAAAAAAAACACAATACTACTACATAATTCCAATACTAAATAGATTTTTAGATTTCCTACTCCATAGTTCTGTCCTTCAGTCAAAAGAAATGAGAGGCAACTTGATGTATTTAGTCCTGAACCCTAATATATTTTTCCCATGGTAAAATAATTTTAAATAATCTTTGCCCCAGTTAAATCTTCTGAGGGATTATGGGGTCCCTATGGATGTTAAGTGCAGAAAAGCTCATCACCTTTCTTGCCATTCCTAAACATCCTCTGACCACTCTCACACCTTTCCATATTCTGTCCTTGTAGGCGGCAAGTCATACACACACGAGTAGTTACAGCCTACAGCCTTTAAGTACCCCAGCAAGTACTGGTGGTCTGTGCTTGTCAGGTGCCCTGTGAGAAATAAGGACTACAAACATCTCAACCAGCTGGAGCCAGTGAATATAACATAGATAACTCTCCCATGTTAAAATGCCATGGAAGAGAGAAATGGGACAAAACAGAGATTTGCAGATGGTAGACAGGTTTTTATTACTTCTAGGGGTAAAGAAGATGATGAGTTTCAAGTGAAATCCTTAAAAAAATATATATTTAGTTATTTTGGTACCAGATGCCTGCCTCAGTTGCAAACAAGGGTGGTTTTCATATGAAATTATTTGGGGGGGGGGGGCCGGGGATATAGCTCAGTTGGTAGAGTGCTTGCCTTGCATGCACAAGGCTATGAGTTCAATCCCCAGCACCAAAAAAATAATAATAATACTTTTTGCTCATTTTTATGATAAAAATTTGGGGGTGGGGGGAGAAACCAAACTTTTTCTTGGTGATTAAAAAACAAACAAAAAGAAACAGCACTGAAAGGGAGACAAATCAGAATATGTTAACACTTTTTTCTTGAGAAAATAAGCAAAGATCAGAGCCTCCTTTTGTTTGTCCAGCTGTCCCTGAGAGCCAAGGGTGGAGCTCAGCAGAACAGCACTTGCTTAGCCTGCACAAGTCCTGGGCTCAGTCCTCGGCACTACAAGAAGAACAAGACCCAGCCGTCTCAGTACTTCCATGGCCTCCATCTCTGGCATGGATACATTCTGAGTGCACACATTCTCGAATGCCAGCATTGCTGAGACATACCTAGGAACCTATCTTGGGCGTTCAAGTTGCATTTCCTCCCCAGGTTTCCGGAGGCCATGCACCTTACAGGTCAAATCAGATCCCATTAATCTTCATTTGTGCATTTGGATCTTTTATTGGAAGGAACATTAAATGTGGTATCAGATCTGTGCCCATTGCAAAGGATGTGCATGGCACAGCAGCACTCAGAACACCCACTCTCCAGAGTTTTGGGTTTTGCACCTATTCAGAAAACATTTGAGGGTCTACAGTTGTGTCCCTTCAAAGTACAGGCTGTCTCCCTTGCTCTGTAATATTAATATATCCATAGAATTCGTGAGCAGTGCAGAAAGTTAAAGTGGCCACAGAGATACATTTCTAAATAAGAAGAAATACCTCATCTGGGGCTTCAGGAATTGGCCTCAAGAAGTCTTCCTTGTGAAAAGTCCCATTCATTGGGATGCTTTTTTTCTTTTATGATTTATTTTGTGGGGGCAGGAGAAGAAACTTGTTGGATGTCTCTTTGCAATGATGTTTATCCATTTATTTTTTCAAAGTTCTTTTTATCCCAATTTTTTTTCAGCCCAAACACACAAATACCCTTCCCCTCTACCTAGGGAACCACTGCAGTCTGTTCCCTGCAGCTTCACAAAGAGGGCAGGCAGGCCTGGCTCCTCTCCTGTGAAAGCCAGCTGCAGCCATGAACCAGCTGCAGAAGTTACTCAACTGATTCTGTGAGCTCCCTCCTATCCCAGACACCCTGCCTGGATGTCCAAGAGCCACCCAGTCCTTCTTCTCCTTGCAGCTCATTGGGTTTCCTTCTTTTTCCTCTTTTAATTTTTGGACAGCTCTCCTACAGGTGGGTAGAAGGTTCAGAGAGGGAAACGGACAGGAACATAACAGCTCTCCCCTCCAACCTGCAGAGCTGAGAAGGTCTTCCCTGTTCCACCCTTGTTTCTGGTATTAGCTGGAAAAGGATGAGTACAAGGGAAGAGCTTGACTTAGCTCAGGTTTGAGAAGCTTCTACATCCATTTCCAGGGCTTACCTGGGGTTGTAATTCCTATCAAATTCCTATCAAAGTTGTGAGACTCTAGCTACCATTTCCCCCCCGTCCTGTTGACTCATTGCCAGTCATTTCTAATAAAGATGGTTATTATACTCTGTGTTAAGATATTTGGCAAATCAAGACTGGCTGGGTAACCAGGTAAACTACTGATAAATCCAGGCAGTGTTACTGCTATATTGATGATTCTAAATCACTGCACTTGGCATTGGCTACCCAGCACACACTCCCCTTCCCTGTGAGACAGTCGACCACACCCGATAGGAAACTCAGCCCCCAGAAAAACCCATGCCTAGATTCTCTGCCCTGTCCTGCCCACACCACCTTCACTCCATGAAAAGGAAAAGCAAATGTGTGCTGATGTGTGTACACGTGACCCCAGAAAACCATCTGATGAGGAAGCTACTTAACAGCCAGTGTCTACTTGGAAATTAGAAAAATGTGAAGGGTGAGTGTTTTCCTGAAAGACATGTCAGTGCTTGACATTTATCCATCTGTTTATTCTTTTATAAGAAAAAGCCAAATGACTTAGCCTTCCTGTTGTTAAAGGATTCCTAAGAAGAGGCTTTGGGAACTAAGACTCAAAGGATACCTTACTCTGATTTTTTCTTCTTCTTTAGGTCCAGAGGGGGCAAACCTCTTTATTTACCACCTTCCACAGGAGTTTGGAGACCAGGACATTCTGCAGATGTTCATGCCTTTTGGAAATGTTATCTCTGCTAAAGTCTTCATTGACAAACAGACCAATCTGAGCAAGTGCTTTGGTATGCAAAAGAAACCAAGCTAGACTATTATAGTAGACTCCCCCAAGTGAGGAGTCATGGGAAGGAAAATGTGAAAGACAGCTATTTTTGGAGTCAGGATAGGGCCTTCGTGTATGGTGGTATTTCCTGATTTTTCTGGATGCATGTAAGCAGATTTGGGCAAAGTTCTTTAGTGAAAACAAAGGGGAAGGGGCTATATAAAAAGGATCTAGGAAATTTCCTTATATTGGTAACACCATATGCCATAGTGTATTACTATACATCCCTAATAATCTTTTGTTGTAGAGCAATACCCATTTCTTCAGGCCCTTCAGATGGAAGCATGAACTTTCATCAGATGGAAACAGAGATTGCAGTTTAGTCTCTACTGGTGTACAGTAGAACTGCAGACACTGCCAGTGGCTCCTTACACCTTCAGGTTTAATGACTCAGACACCGAGGCATGGGTCACACTGTTAAGTACACACACAAACAGCCAGAAATACACACACATTCACAAGCAGGGATGCCAGGCTGCCGTCACACTGCAGCTCCACATGCACAGGATGAGCAATTGATGTATCTCATGCTTACACAGAACACTGTGTTATGAGGCATTGGAGGGCCAGAATTTGGGATTATAAGACTGGCAGGAGCTAAGTGGGTGGGTATGGAGCCAGAGAGGGTGCATGTGTTATCCAGACACTGGAAACCCGGCTTCTTAGCACACCTAGTTTTCACATCATCTCTCCTCAAGCAGCATGGCCTCTGCGTCCTGTGGCATTTTTGGCTCCCTAGGAGTGTGAGGAAAACTCACAATGTGCACTTGTGTTTACAACAGGAGGACAGTATTTGTTTAATCCATTCATTGTTTTATTTCTCAAATCTTGCTGGCCCCCAAAGTAGTTTAGAGGCCAGGTGTTCACAGCATCTATTGCTCATCTGGCAGGCTCTGACCCCAGTTTGAGATTAGAGCATTTGCTTTACTCATGCCTGCAACTAAATAATTTATGTTGGTCACAGGCAATAACAGTAGCATAAAACAAGATCGGATAGATATGAGCCAGAAGAAACAGAACTGGGTGTCTGTCGGCAAAGAGGGAGGGTGGTTCTCAAATACCTTCAAGTTCACACCAGTTT
The DNA here is from genome assembly GCF_021218885.2 of Marmota monax. Lineage (NCBI taxonomy): Eukaryota > Metazoa > Chordata > Mammalia > Rodentia > Sciuridae > Marmota > Marmota monax. Next base: position 4,364,826 of record NW_026692356.1, on the reverse strand, counting down.
GGTTGACTGGTAGTGGGTAACCAGGCCAAGGAGAACATCATGGATCCTAAAACTACATTATCATAATGCCTAATTCCTGGCATCACCCAGGAAGGTCAGCCTCTGCTGCCGGGGAATTAGCACGTCAACCATTTCAAGCCACTGTCTTTACCGCAGTGGAAAGGCTGCTGCTGTGCTAACTATATGAACCCCTTCATAGTGGTTCATGAGAGGGAAATGGAAGTTGAGCTGTTTCTTGGGGGGCTTTGGGGGCCAGAGTTTACCTGTGGGAGGCTTCCCCACACAAGGTTTTGAAGCCAATGTTTACATTTTTCACAGGTGAGCAATGTTCTAGGCTCATATGGAGACTAGAAAGGGACTATGCATTATCAATTTGAGAAAATATGTACTACCTTGAAAAGATATCAGTCCACAAACTACTTAACCAGTGTGTTCATAATGGTACAAGTTATAGCCGTAACTATATTCCTGTGAACTAAAAGCCATAGCATCCCAGGCCTCCTGGCAGCCAGCCTAAGTTCTTGGGGACCCAATTGGCTAAATTCTGAGTCATAAGATAGCCCATTCTTTTGTTCGTACCTCTTGGCTGGGTTTTGGTATCCATATCTTGACCCATTTCCATTCTTTAAGCATCTTGCTAGTTCAGGATAAAGACCCTGAGAGAGAGGAGAGGGTAAAGTCAGAGCAAAAATCTTAGATTTGAGATCACATTTTATTGGGAATTAGATGTAATACTAATGTAAGCAGCCATTTTTGCAAGGCAGCCTGCCTGCGAAAAGCTTTTCTGCTGTATGACCATTTTTATTAAGTGAGGAGAGAACGTTGCTCAACGAGTATTTATGTCCTTTGCTTCCTCTTCTGGTTTATAAAGGAATTTTCTCTTTAGCCTTAAACTTTCACAGTAAATAGATGGTGGCTCTTAGTATAGAACCTTCTGAACAGCTGATGTTCAGAACTGAAATTAAATCTATACAACAGCTTCCTTTCAACTCTAAAGCCAGTAGGAACTATAAGAGCTTACTACTTGCCTCAGCTTAACTAATGCTTTGCCTGTACCCCTACCTTGGCCTCACCCCGCAGTGTTAGAATAAAGTAGGATCAGAATTCTGTTTCAGGGCCTCTGCAGAGCATCATGGGTCCTTTTTCAAAAACAGAGGATGTTGCTATAAACAAACATACTGGGAATTCTGTTGAGAAGGTTGTCCTAAGCTCTTTAGACCATTTATTCCTCAAGACTTTGAGAGATGCAAGGTAGCAATTTCCTTCTAGTTGAATTTTTTCTGAAGTTCTGCAAATGGAAACCAAGCTGAGGGGAAAGGCCCAGCATTTCCTTGGGTTCTTCTCAGAAATTACTCCAAAACATTAAAAATTAAGTATAAATTATCTAATTCTGTAGTTGACTCATCCTCTAGCTAAACAGGTGTGGGCGCTGACCACAACTCTAGGGCCTAGTCTCTATGTGCTGCACTGCAGGGAGTTGGTGACCCCTCCCTCTACCCTGCCTTTCAGCCTCACCAGTCAGGACAGGTAAGCTACTGGGGCCCTTGAAGCCCTGGAATATTTGTACCACTGCTTACATGAGTGAGGCTTATCCACCTGCAGGTCTTCCAGAGGGATTCTAAAAGATTCGAAACAGATTTGACTTGAAGGCAGTAAATAAGGAGACTAAATTCACTTAAACAACAGTTGCATTTTAGTTTTCTAAGGCAGGGTTTTGCCTTGTGTACCTAATTACAAGTCCAGCTACCTTTTTTTACTACTTCTCAGTGGACATTTCCAGCATCGTCCGACCCTCAGACATGCCCTGGACACTCATGGCACACAATAAACTGAGCACTGAGCTCAAGGCCGGCACCTATGAGCATTTGCAGTTACACTGTGCCAGCCATCCCCATAGCCCTGGCCCCCCTTCTGCTCTCTCCCACTCCACCTTGACCCACCTTCCTTCTCCTTTGTGTTTTCCAGGTTTTGTTAGCTATGACAATCCAGTCTCTGCACAAGCTGCGATCCAGGCGATGAATGGCTTTCAGATCGGCATGAAACGCTTGAAGGTGCAGCTGAAGCGCTCCAAAAACGACAGCAAACCTTACTGATCCCAACCCCAGAGGCTCCCTGCTCTTATTTTAGCTTTCTTAGGGTAAGTCCCACAAGCCAGCCTGTTCTCAACAGGGAAGGCAGAGGAGGACCACATTGCCAACTTTTACCAAGAGAGACGTTATTTTTACAATAAGGCCTCCATTTCCCCCGCCCAGCCCCCGACCCAGTCTGCCATAATTAAAACTTGGGCTACCTTGTTTATATTGAGTCAATTCCTCCTCCAGTTGTGCCACTGTATTCTCCTTTGTTTTGCAATTTGAATCTCCTTTTACCTTTTTTTTAAATTTTTTTGTTTTCATTTTTGCTTTTTTAAAGAAAAACATATATACAAATAAATGACATCTTGAGAATTTAAAAGGCAAACAAATGCTGATGTGCAATTCTAACTCTGAAACCACTGGTGCCCCGAGAGCACTGCCTGGAGCATTCACCCCTCCTTGTCCGCGCCCACCCCTGCGGAGGGCCCCCTGCGTTTAGCGAGGTGGCCTAGCAGAGGGAGAAGCAGGAGAAGCACTTAAAACAACACAAACGTCTTTCCACTACATCGGTTTGTTTTAATAAGTAGGATTTTATTTTAGGGTTCAAAGAAACATGACATTTATCGGTCAGATTATTACACTGGTTGTCTATTTTGTTATTGTTTTATTTTTGTTTTTAGAAAGGATTAATGTAAAAAAAGATTTAGAGATCTGTTTCTTAAAGCTACAGGGTTTAAAAATAAAATAAAAATGAGTGAAAATACTTGATGTTTCTTGAAAGATAAATTTAATAATAATAAATAAATACATAAATAATACATAAATAAAAAGAAAGCCACAGGCCTGTAAATTTTATTTGTAAAAAAAGCATTTCTATTTTTATACAAAATTTTTACTGCCTCAGAAATAATGGAAGTTATTTATTGCCTATTGTTAACTTATTGGGTACCTAAAGAGCAGTTCTCTGTCTAGCTAGAACCTTCTGAAGTAGTCTCTAGAGGAATTGTTCTAGGAATGGGCTTTTTCACCGTTGAACCCTAGACCTAAAGTTCATGCTTTATCCTCTCGTTGTTTGTATCTGTCTGATTATTTTGTTCGTAATTTCCATTATCTAGTTTACAGTTCAGTTGTCTGACTTCCCCATATGTTACCTTTGTTGAAACTGGACCCTCTTCCCTTTCCAGTCTCACCCCAAAACACCCAGAATCCATCCCCTCTCACTCTCCAGATGGATTCTCTTGGGGTTTCATTGTGCTGTGGAAAAAGAGTGTAAGAAATGCAAATTATGTGAATGGCTCGTAGACTCCCCGAAGACCTAAGATTTGCATTAGTTTTTCTCCTGCACCCTTAAAAGTGATTTTGTTGCTGCTGCCTAGATTCTGTGTAACTTTTTACTCTTCCTTGTTTTTTCCCTAGACATCTTCATGCCCGTTAGTTCATCGTTTGCCTAGCATGTCCCTGTGGCGTCTCAAAAAAAAAGTTTCATCGTCCCGTCATTGTTTCTGATGTCTTTCTGACCTCACATCATATTTGGTTCTCCTACTGACCTTTGATCTAGTTTGACCTTTGAAATTTGCATGTGACCTCATCTAGCTATGAATTCTGGGAAGTCAATGTGAAAAACATTGCTGCATTCATGCAAGACTGAAATTATTAGACAAATTAATTATAGAAAAAAAAACCTGTGGCAAAAATGTTTCTTTCTTATTTTTTTTTCTTTCTTTTCATAAAACAGACTTGAAAGTATTATACAGGGATTGGCATTCTTCCCGGTCACTGGTAACAATAGCAATATGTGTCCAGGGACACAGAATGTTGGTTTCTAACAGACTACTTCCAAAAACAGTTTGAGAAAAAAAACTGTCTGATTTTAAGTCTCTAGAGGTCTGTAATAGTTTTTACATTTTTCAGGCAGTGTAAAGTTTTTTGATAAGGCCATTTTAGGTGGCTCACTTTCTCATTAAGATATATATATAGAACCACTTTTTGTAGATTAGTATAAGAAAAATATTTACCCTGTTTTGGGGCAAATGCTACCTATTTGTGTCACCTTTTGCTGAACTGACTCACAGTTAGACAATCCATGGTTTAATGCACATGAAATTACCTATATTTTATACTGTTTCAATGTACAGGAGAAAGGTTACTGTAAACTGTGTTATGTTGGTGCTTCCGTGAATTAAGTTGTGGTTTCATCATGAGTCTTACGGTCTTAATGTTCTCTGTTGATAAGACAAGTTTAGAATTGGTTTACTTAAAACAAAAACAAAAAAAAAAAAAAAAAAGAATTTCAAAAAAAAAAAGTTGTTTGCTTAAAAAAATTTTTTTTCATGTGAGAAAAAAAAAAAAAAACTATTCCAGAATAAGTTCTGTGTTGGCTTGTGAAGCATTGATGTCATTTTTTTTTATTGTGGACTATTTAGATGTGTTTGTGTTCAGCAAAATGTGATCTGTTTTTTTTTTTCTTTTAAAGAAAAAAAGTGAAAATATATAGTGCCAAATTCCAAAGGTACTTCCTTCCTAGAGCTTCAGTGTGTTTCTTGTGAGAAGTAATTTGATAACATGGGTATTTTATTATGTGTTTTGTATAAATCCCTAATATTTAAAAAAAAAGGTTAAAAAGTTTGTTAACTTGCTATTCTGTGGTCTTGTTGCCTGAAATTGTTATTGTTTGTTATTTCTCTATGATGTTTTTTGTAAGACATTGTATAAGTGCCCATGTCTCACTTTTTTAACCCCTCTGCACATCAAGGCTGTGAAGGCACCCTCACAATGTATTTTCTTCATACTATATGGAAACCTCTAAGGTGAGAAAGTTTTGAACTTTTAACCCTTTCTACCCAGAGCTATCTGGAATGTTGGTAACTTTTTATAAAGCTGTCATCACTTGAGTTTGTTTTGGGGTGTTCCTTTTTCCCACCCGCATATATCCGCTGAGTGGTAAATTTTTACTACTTTCTTTTCCTTTGAGAGCCAAAAGAAACAAAATTCCACAAGGCAAATTTGAAGGGGGAAAAATACTCGAACACTCTCCAAATTTTGTCCTATGACATTTTTACTTTTGATTATTTCTGGTCTTTTTTTCCTTTAATTCCTAATGTGCTGCTGGAATTAGAATTCCTAATGTCCTGTGCTCCTTCTTTAGTTTAAATGAAAAATGGGGGGAAGTAGGTAGATTCAGTTCCTAAATAAACCTTAAAAATGCCGTATGCTTTTTGAGAACAGATTTAGTGGTATGTTCTAGTCTAGAATATTTTCATATACTTACAGTCAGTCAACTTTTGTGGTAGGACTGTCTTTTGAGGAATTTTACTTTTGTTTTAAATGCTCCTAAATAACCTTCAGTCAGCTACTGTGCTGGGAATTCTCTGACTCCAGTGGACGCCTCTGAAAGAGCAAGGTGTCTCAAGGGAGAAGCCCAGAGCCCCCTCAACTGCACTTTTTGCTTTCTGGTTCTTCAATTGAACACACTGATTGAACACAAAGGGGACTGGCCACATAAGTAGAGCTGGGTTCTTGACCAAATACCTTCCTGCTGCCACTTTTTAAAGTGCCATATTACTTTCACTTGGACTTTCTGTGAACAGATACCTTGCTGTCTTGACAAACCTGAATGTCGTACCTACAGCCCCAACACAAAGCCCAGCCTTCCTGAAAGCCAGCCCTGGAAGCTTCTGGGTCTCAGCTCCCTTTTCCTACCCGCCCTGTTTGGTTTAATGTGCGTGTGGACGTGATAGCCCTGGGATGGAAAGGACTAGCCTCTAATGATGCAAAAAAATAAAAACAGAAGTTTCCTTCTTACAGCACATGCACTTCTAACGAAATGATTTGTATTATCCTCACACGTGTTTACTACTGCCGGGGCCTTCCTGCAGCCTCTGAGGGCTATTTTGTACTTCCTGCAGCACTCAGCTTAGTAACAGGTTATTGCACACGTCTCTCATGTGTCATGGTGGTGTAGAGATACGTAGAAACGCAAGACAACACCATTGGAATTTCTTAGACCATTTCATTCCAAATCTATTCCTTTATCAATTACATTAATCTCAAAGTTTGGTTTTTTGGATTTTTGGTTTTTTGGGTTTTGTTTATTGTTTTTTATTTTTTATTTCTTTTAATTTTTTTTATCGAAGCAACTGCCCTCCTTTCCTCTTATCCCACCTGCATCTCCCCCACAGAAAAACTGAGCAGTTGACAGGAGGCTCAGGGTGGGCACTTTGAGCGTTTCTGATTTTGCAGGCAATCAAGACAGTATATCTAGAGTGAAAGTCCTTTTTTTTGGGGGGTGGGGGGGGTTGGTTTTGCATGTTTCATTGTTAAAAAAAAAATAATAGTAACCCTCCTCAGAGACAAACTGTCCTTTTTATCTTTTAATATCAAAAGGAAAACAGCTGCGAGGGTGCAAAGGGCCTGTGCCAGGAGACAAAACACGCAGGGAAGTGACTTTTTTTAAATCAAGTGTAGAGAATAGTCATTTTTAAACTAAATTAGAGAATTGTGACAAAATGGCAGTCCTCAAAGGCGTAACGAGTTCATCTTTCTTTCACCATAGGGGTTATAGTTCTTTGGCTTGTGCTACTCTGGAATCATTTTACTGTTTGTTTTTATTAAGTGCTAATTAAAAAGAAGAAATAAAATTTTAAAAAAACCTGTAGTTTCATTACCTTTTTGAATAATGTCATACAAAAAATGTATTTGTGTTTTTTTGTGCTGTGAGAATTGTTGTTTGTAGATTAATAATATCATTTTGTTTAGAATTACAAAATAGTTTTTAAATATTGTCTGAGAAAAGCCAAAGTTAATGCAACCTAGTGGAAACTGTAAGACCATTTGAGTATTGTTTCTGTTTTATTGATGCATTTGGATTTTGTTGTTTGATGGAATTTGAGCCAAAAAAAAAAAAATACACAGGCTTTCCTATTTCTACAACTGATTGTACTTATGCATTTTGTACCAGTGGAACTTTTTATACTGGAGATTAAAAAAAAAATGGAAATTTTTGTGGCTTACTCTCGTGGGCCCCCTGACAATGACTGATTTCAAGTTTGATTTCTGGTTGATAGAAAGAAAGTTGCTTTTCTTTTGAGAATTAAAAACTTTGGCTTGATTTCTTTTTTCCCTTTGCTTATATCTAGCATTAGAATTTTGTCTTAAAATACAGCGGTAAGTTTCACTTTTTATTCTGTATTGTGCAGTTACACAATAAGGTAATTAGATTTAGAAGTACTCAGTCACCTTAAGTGGATAAATGTATTAGTTAAACTTTAGGGGTTTGCTTTTTTGCTGTTTAGATCAAAGTTTTTTCTGATTCTTCTGTCCTCATTGTGAACATAACCGTGTAGTTGAAACAGTCAAACTTATTTTTGTAATGTATGTTACTGTGTGATGCGGTTTTTGGCTTCTGTCTCCAATATTAAACCATTTTCCTAATACTTGTTTCTCTCTCTGCGTGTTGTATTGTTGGTGGTCATTGTATGTTGGTGATGCATCTACACACCTCACTGTTTCACCTGTTTTTTTTCTATATGTTGTGTAAAAGATACAGTCGATTCCACCTAAGTGAATATCTGATTTGGGGAAACTGCACACCAGCCACCTTCATTTATGTACAAGGGTCCACTCTGACCACTGCTTCCAAGACTGATACTTTTTTCTATGGTTCACCTAAATAACTGCCCTACCAAGCTGGATTCGCCAAGACATTTTATGGTCCTTTGACCATACAGGTTCATTTCACCACCTCTTCTGACCTCCTTCCCCTTCTCCCTCCCTCATGAGTGTATATATTTACATAAACATGGATATATATGCACACTCATGTGTACATATATATAATATGCATTTCCTAATGTTCACTAAAATCTGCTGCATTATCTTAAGAAGAAAAGCAGCAGACTTGGGGTTCTTCTGTCTACCCCCAAGTCCAAAAGCATAAAAGCATATCATTACGGTCAAGCTCTTCTCAGAAACTGATCACTTTTTCAAATGAAGTGAGGTCTCAAGGGAGGAAAAAATAAACATAGCTGGTGAACAGAAGATGTGAAAAGGGTTAAACTCAGTTCTGTGTTGCCATCAATCAATAGATATGTATAGAAAAGTAATTTAAATTATTTATTCCTACAAGCTAATTGAATCCAGGAGCAGCTTTAATTATTAAAACTAATGGAAGAGAAAAGAAATATTTCCAAGTGCTCAAATGGAAGCTCTACTCAGTCTAAAGGGGGAGGTGAAGCTTCTCATGCTCAAGTCCTCAATGGCATGCTGTCCAAGTCCACAGGAAAGCTCGTAATGCCCCATGAACCCCACACCCCTTCTGAATGCACGCACAGCTAGGAGTAGGCTGTGTTCCTGTCACCCAACCCCAGTCATCACAAAGAGAAGAACTACTCCTCACATGCCCTCCACATCTTAGGCCAGAGGCCCTCCTCCCTTTTCTGCCCAGCTCCTATGCTCAGGAATCTGACTGCTCTTAAAGTGCTCTTAAAAGATTCCACGATGTCTGCTCCCTGTCTTCTCTCCTCCCAACCTTTCAGACGCACAAGCTCTGTCTGCCTCAGGCCCCCAGCACCTGGTGCCAATGAGATTTCTCCCCACAGGTGCTCGGGCTCTCCGCCCTCTGGTTTCAGCTGCCCCTCTGGCCCCAAGATTGTATTTTTAAGTAGGGTCAACAAGAGGGGCCTAGTGAGGTGGAGGAAAGGCGGCTCTTTCTCCCATAGGCCAGACACCTCAGTGGTAGTGACTGCCACCAGCTCCAGACCTGCACAGAGGGGAGCTGACTTCCTGCCGACACTTCCGCTTTAAGCCTCATCACAGCCTTCCATCAGCTGCCTCTGAAAACCCACTGCTCACTAGTGGGGAAAGACGGCTAAGGGTGTGATTTCTTTTTCTTTCTTTTCTGAGGGGGTTGGGGGGCGGGGGGCACAAGGGAGGGGAGACTGGGGAAAGAGTGTGATTAAATTCCTTACAAGATGCAAGTGTTTACTTTTAAAATAATATAACCACCATTTGGCACAAGGCAAAATACTCATGCTAAGGGAAGGAAGGGAAGACAAAGCCAGTTTTTGCTGTTTTCCAAAAACAACAAAAACAATAATTCTCCAAAGAAGAGGATGCAAAAGGCTAGTTCCTTAAGCACGGATGACAGTAAAGTTGGTCCCTGCTTAAATTCATACTTATTTTGATTTCTAAAACACCACTGCAGCGTGAGCAAGGTGTACCTGCCTGCCATGCACGGACCACCTTGAAAATCAAGGACTGCCAACGCTTCCTGGCTGACGGGAAGCCACATGCCTGCCCGGCCCACAGCAGTTGCAGGCCGTCCATGGGCTCAGCCTCTTGGCTAGCAGGCTAGGAAACACAGTGAACATAAATGTACTGTGAATCGTTCCTGATAAGTGAATAAAACATTGTGACCAAACAATCAGCTTATTCACTTATCAGGAATCGACTGTTCTGCTAATTCACTGTTTTTGTTTTTCATTTCTGTTGTAGTTCACTATTTTTGCTGTGTTCTGTTTTCTCCTCTCATGCTTGGGCAAAATCACTGGGAATATTATCTTCATGTGACCATGAAACGTTTATATGGAGTGGAAATGATATCTTAACAAAATCTATGCACTTGCTATCAGGAACACAATACTGGATGTGTCTTATATATATTGAACTATATAGTACTCGATTTCTTAAATAAAGCTTAAGAAAGGACTCTGTTGTGTGTTAAGTTAATGTGATTATTTTTCAAAGCAGTGTTTCTAAGGCGTATTTTTGTTCTTTTAAGTCTTGAGTGATACAGGATATTTTTCATTAAAATTATATCACTGGCTTTATGACTTAATATTCAATAAATTGACTTTGGAAACAAAATGGAGTGGGGGGAAGTTCTTCTGAATTCATTTTAGCAAGTGATCTGGAAAACAGTCCCCTTCCTGGTGACTACAGCAAATCTCTAGTGAGGCACTATAGGGGTGGCCAAACAGAGCAAGCCCTTCACCTCTAACAGACCACCAGAAAGCGTCCAAAGTCCACCCTAACCCAGAAAACCCAACTTATTGCTGAATGTGATCCTTTAGACTCAGAAGAAAGGGGACAAAGGAGAAAGGCAGATTCAAGAGTAACACTGGTCTGTGTCGATGCTTTGCCAGAATGATGTGACACTAAAACTATACCCTGCTGGAGAACAATGGAAGTCCTATTCAGGACCACAAAATGAGAGACAGCAAGAGAACGTATTTGATCATTCCAGATGAGAAGGGTAAGATTTCAAAGTGCAATGTGCGAGAGGCATCCGGAAACAGCTGCACAGCCTAAATGGGAGGCCTGCTGCTGGGCCCTTTGAAAGAATATGTTTGAAATTTTTCCTACAGGCCATAAGTTTGAACAGAACAGCATTTTCTGTTGGATTTTTTTTGCTCTGGGTTTTTTTGTTGGATTTGTTTTTCTTGCTTAATGTTTGATTCTAAGAAAAATTCCTAAACTTCTATTTGCAAAATGGCACAGAAATCCTAATCCAAAACATATCCATCCCTGGTAATGAGGGACAGAAAGAGCATGGTCAATGAAAACGCACTGACAATACAAAATTCCTCTTCCCTTCTCTACTTTCTTCCACCCCAAACCTCCAAGACACGTTTGTCACATAGCCGAAAACCTCTAGGGAAGGTGAGGGACCAGAGAAATAGCCATGGGACAGGAAAAAGCAGCCAAATCAAGGGGCCAGGGTGGGGAGAGCCGACACTATGAGAACCACTGGTCTGTATGAACTGGGCTCAGGGGTTACTATTGGCTGCACCGGGGAGGCACCTTGGAACATCGTCACAGCCTTTCCTTGCCAGCCAGTGGCACTACTAGAAAGCATGCCCTTTTTCAAGAGGGCACATCCAAGCCATCATGGGCAGGAAGGCTCTGAGCCCCACACAGGGAAGAAGAATGAAAACTAGCATACTCCCTTCTTGGCCGGCAGCCCTGAACCAAGAGTACCCCATGCTCTCCAACTGGGGCAGCTGCCGGAAACCCTGCATGGAGTGTCTGAGGCAGGTTCATAGGACACGAGCTGCTTTATGAGAGAAGCTGCACTACTTTTGACCTTTCTCTGTTGGTCAGCAAAGCAGTCTGGCACCAACTTCTACTTGCCTACCTCAGGAGAATATTTTCAAGAAGAAAAAAATTATATACATATATACACACAGCATATGTAAACACACAGGTGTATACAGTGTTCAGCAACTGGTCAATTAAAGCTGCACAAAAGAATTCCCAACTTCGGGACACAATGATCCTTTTTCATGAAGCTGGTGTGAGAGGTGCAGAAAGTGGGTGCCAGGAGCATTCTCTGGGGAGCCAGACTGCCTACGTTTGAATGCCAGCTCTCCCTCTAAATACCTGTGTAATCTCTTTGTGCCTTAATTTCCTCATTAGTAAAATGAGGGTAAAATATAATACCTAATGCATGGGGTTGTTATGACAATTACGCCAACATATAAAAATGATCTCATCATATAATAAGCACTCATAAACATCAGTCAGTTAGCATGGACATACTTGGTTAGCTGAACGCCCGCTATGGCCTGGTCTGTACCTTCTAGCTGGCATCCTCCCAGCCATCTCTAGAGCCCCGCCACTCTCCCTGGGTATCTACAGACAAGAATTGACCACAACCCCCAGTTCTTCCAGCAGAGATGTCAGCACTCTCAAGAACAGATGTTTCCCCTGGTGAGCAGTTATCCATGAATGGCACCCCACCTACTGGGTTAGCATACCACACCGTTCCGCCCTGAGTCTGCCAGAGCGACGGACTCCATTCTCAGACAGGGAAGCCACTCCTCATGCTGAGGCCACTCCTTCCTGCCTCTAAGTATTATATTTACTCATATCTTTCACAAAAGGAAGACCTAGCTGTCTAGTTTGTTCCCAATGCAGGAAAGAGATCAATCTCCTATAGTCTTGCCTATGACAAGCCTGCAGGTTCTGGGCCCTTCCAGGGTAAAGTGATGTCCTCGGCAACAACCATAATTAGTCTGTGACTACCTTAAGAACAGCAGAGGTGGAGCTCAGAAGCCCAGCAGAGAGCCCTGCAGACCCACCCTCATCATACTCCCAGTTTCACCAAAACAGTCTGCCTTGGTGTGTTTTTCTTAGTAGTGGTCTGTGTCGCAGCTTGTTTAGGAAAACAATGTTGGTACCCAGAGTACATACATTAAAGCCACTGCTTTAGCAAAGTGTGGTTCTGAGAGGGGCTCACCATTACCCAAGCCTGTGACAAGCTCTAACTCTCTCTGGAGTCATTTTCCCGTCCCCCTTCCTTCCTCATCTCTACTCTCATCTTCTCACAGTTCCTTGTGATGCGACATAGCATTCGCTCTTTGCTGTATGCTATTTACATGTTGTTTATGTCCATCTCCCAAGAGACCGTGTGTTCTTCAGGGAAGTGACTGTGTCTCACACAGTGCCTGATGGGTGATCCGAGCAAAACTCCGTAACACCATGATGCCAAGTGGGGCTATGTGTTAAAGACCTGTGAAGAACAACACTTCTCAGATTCTAGCCCCCGGCTGGACTCATTACTGCTCAGACATAATGTCTCCATGCTAGAGCTCAGAACTCTGTCTGGAGGGAGGATCAAATACCATGGGTGATGGGGCAGAGGAGCTATCCCTGAAGTCTTCTACACAGCAATATCTCTATCAAAGGCAGAGCTGATCAAAGTGGTCCTGTGTGCTCGAGTCATGCTTCCCAACTGGCCAACCACAGCACATTCTCACCAGTTTACAAAATGAGACCCACCCAATAACTTCACCTCTTTAAAAACTATGAACCAAAACAAATGCCAGGAGCCTTATGAAGGGAGGGAGGGGATTTTATGGAGTGACAGGCCCTGGGTAGGAACAAAGGATAGGAGCTAGGACATGAGAATAATGTCCACTGAGTGGACACTGCAGTCACTAGCCCAAGGCCCCAAGCCCACAAGCTTGTTCTCCATCTAGTTCCCAGCTCTGTCCACCTTCTCATTCCACTGTAACTGTGTCCACCCCTGAAGTGGCCCATTCAGTTTCTCCTCCAAGCTAGATATACACCTGTTCCTAGTATCAACTTATACCAGCAGCTACGGAACACCAGGGCTCTCCTCCCTGCTTTCCCTTACATGGAATCCTCTGCAGAGCAGCAGTCAGAGAAGTAGAGATTCCCAACTGCCTGACCCCGTCATGGAAAAGCAAGAAAGGCAGGTGATCCCCAGGAAATACTGGTGATCAAAAAGGAAATAGTGGTGATCCTATCCTTAAGGAATGTGACAAATATATTATCCACCTACATCATGAATTTGGAAACTGATCTAAAGTAATGTTTTCCAGATCATATTACACAAACATTAACTGCCACATGATCTCCGGGAAAAATAAGTTCGGTAGCCAAGAAATGTGAGAAATCCTGATAAGAGTACTTTCTCTCAGAAAATCACAATGTGCAGCTAACACAAAAAGCTCGGAAAAGTCTTCGCATTCCTGCCAAGATCCACCTATGTAATTCTGCTTAAAGCAGTGTTTAAATTGTGCATTTGTTCTTGAAACTTTTTACCATAATACCTGCCAATGAGAGGGCTGTTACAGTGTGGTGGTGAAGAACTTGGACTTTGGAACAACTGGAGTTTGCATTATGGCTCTGCCACTTATTAGCTATGATCCTGAGCAAGTTACTGGATTTCTTTTTGGGGGGTTGGAGGGGTTCCAGGGACTGAACTCAGGGTCACTCAACCACTGAGCCACACCCACAGCCCTATTTTTTGTATTTTATTTAGAGTCAGGGTCTCACTGAGTTGCTTAGAGCCTCACTTTTGCTGAGGCTGGCTTTGAACTTGCTTCCTCCTGCCTCAGCCTTCCAAGCCATTGGGATTACAGGTGTACACCACCATGCCCAACTCAATGGATATAATAGTGATACTTGTCTATATACAAGATATTCATAACAATATATGTAACACAATAAGCACCAGATAAGTATCCATTAACATTCAGCAAAGCCAATGTTCTAAGAAAATTTAAATCCCTTTGGAGTTATGGGAATCCTAACTCTCCCTAAGATTACAGACTAGTTGGAGAGCTAGGTATTTACTTGTGACCTAACAGGTTACGTCATTTATAAGGAGTAAGTGAGGACTTTAGAGCCCAGAGAGGGAAGAAATAATATTTCTAATGGTGAAGGATTCTACAGCTAAACTGACAGAAATTCCAAAATGCAATCAGGATTTCACCAAGCAGAAAAGTGTCCTGACAGCAGCAAAGGCAGGAAAAAGAGGAAAGGGACAAACATTTAGGTGCGGGGATGAGGGGAATGCCAAGACAGTAGCAAATGTCCTCGCAATGGAAACAGGATGAGGAGCATGTCCTGGGAAGGGGTGGGTACAGGCTTGTGTCAGATTCAAATCTATCCTGATCTTGATCTCAGAAGGTGGGGGGCCAGGCCAGGTGTGGTGGTGCATGCTTATAATCCCAGCAACTAGAGAGGCTGAGGCAGAAGTTCAAAGCCAGTCTCAGCAACTTAGCAAGGCCCAGAGCAACTTAGAAAAACTGTCCCAAATATTTTTTTTAAAAAGGTGGGAGCCAGGAGACGTGAGTCACAGGTGCTAAGTAGAGTCATAGGAATGGCTGGACTTACCCTGCAAGTGTGGCAAGAAAAGAGGGCCTATCCCCGATTATGAGCCACAATGACACTAATGTGCAGAAGGATGGTGTTTAGGGACTCATTCTGGGTACTCTAGACAAGCTGGGGTTGTACATTGTGAGAAGCCCATTTTACCCTGGAAGCCTTTCCTTCTTTTCCCCAATTGGAGACAGAAGCCTGAGGTTTCTATCCTGTGGAAACAGGCTTGGTTTATTGACAAATTTCATGCACCTCAATATTTGGTGTGTGTTCCAGAACAACATCCCAGAGTATGAGAACTGGCACCAAAGTGCCATGAGACTGAAGAAAAGAAGCAGATAGACCCAGAATTGCAGGGTGCAACTTCCTGGGGACTCACTGATAGATGGTTCTGGGCAGGCAGCAAAACCAGGCAGAGTCCCACAAGCTGGGTCAGAAGATGGGGCCTGGACAAAAGTGGTCTGGACAAAAGTGACTTCATTCTAGCCAGAATGTACCGGGTATATCTCAAGCTAATGCCAGAGCCAGGTACATTCCTGGTGGCAACATTCCACATGCCACTCTAACGGCTTTGTCTATTTATAATATACTGGGAAACTACATGGAACAAACCAGCCAGGGTTATTAAGTACCCTTGCTCTATCCTTGATGCCCTTCATCCTCTTATCCCCCCTTAGCCCAGCTGCATCCATGAGCTTCCTAGGGGAAAGGATGAAGATCAGAATGTGTTAAGGGTCAGCAATGCCTGTTGTACACATTACTTGGTGATAAAATTTTTTTTCTTCCTTTGGTTACACCTGTGTCAAAGTAGCTGCATCAAAAGTACAATACAACTTTCTACCTCGAGCTAAAATTCTCTCTCCCCACTTGGATCAGCCGAAATCTCCAGTGAGTATTAGCTCATCTAATTAGCTGCCTTTCCTCTCTTGCATCTGAAAACTCCACCAAGTGCACATCAGTCATGTCCCTTCCTGTGTAAAGGCCCTGTTCTCTTCTTGCTGACTTTCCACTTTGAGGCTAATTGCCCCAGCCAAGAATAGACATCTGCTGCAGTGTGACCCTGAAATACAGTGCTGACTGGGCTTTAACCTGCCAGCTCCCAGATCCAGGCATCTCCTGGCCAACTGCTAGAGACACTAGAACATTACCTCGTGTCACAGTGGGGCTCAGACAGTGCCTAGTTTTGTGCCACCTCACTCCTCTCAGGCCGAACCTACCATCTGCTATCATTCTCTGCTCAAAAAAAAAAAAAATTCATTTCAACAAACTCCATTTACAAACCGAAGGCTTACAATACACAATTAGATAAAATGCTAAATAAAATGCAATGATCCTGGGAAAAGTTAAACAATAACAGTTCCACCTGGAGATTCAAATGCCCTTCTTTGAAAGGTGATTTCAATCGATCAGAAGAAATGGTACAAAGAGCCTGAAAGAAGCACGTGGGAGGAAATGGTCATGGGCTGGCTGCCGGAAAACAAATTGTTTCTACCCAGTTAAACTGCCATATGGCATCTCTGCTATGTGCCAAGCACTGTGCTCTCTGGGCTCTACATTGTTTTCCATTTTGTTATTCAAGCAAACTGGGCTTCATTGGTGATGTGACTGCCTGACGTTAAACAGGCAGTAAGTGGTGTGGCCTGACGGCCACCTTGGTACACAGGTGGTAAGCACCTGGCTCAGGAGAACAAGTACCCATCTTCCCAAGAGCTCACTGTTGAGCCCTGGTGGCAACTGGAGGGCACAGCCCATTGTCAGGCACAGCCCATTGTCAGGCACAATGGGAAAGTGCGCTCTGATGCATGGGGGCTCCTCATGGAACAGGGAAAGGGGGCTCCAGCCACATCTCAGTATGAGGGGCCTCTGCCACTCCAGCCCCAGCTTTAACACCCTTGAGGCAGTGAAGCCCTGGAACGCATGCGCACATTCCGGCCTTCCCACATTAGCAAGTCCAAATGAGGTTGGTACTAACATCGCCCATCAAGTGTGCAAGAGCCGAAAAGCTCTCCTAGGAGCTCTCCTTTCACCCCGCATCTAGTCAGTTTCAGGTGTTCGGACACGAGGTTGTCCTGCTTCCACCATCCCAGGCACTCGGATGGGCTTACCTGGCATTCTGCTGGAAGTGTCCCTCCCTCGCGACAGTCGCCTTCTTCCCCTTCTCTGCAGTGTCCTGGAGCTGTTTCCCACCCTGGAGCTCAGCCCTGGTGGCTTAGGCCCAAGGCGCCTGGAGTGGTCCATGGAGAATAGCGCATACCCGCCTCGGGCAAGTTCTCGCGTGAGGCCTCGAGGAACTCCCGGTGGCCAGTTACTGGTGCACAGCGGGTGGGTGGGGCCTCCACAGATCACGCCTACATCCCATGCCAAGGCTGGGTCCCTGACCTTCGGGTGTCCTCGCACCATGGCTGCCTGCCTTTCCCCCTGCCTCCAGCGCTGTGCCTCTTCTCCACTCCAAAGTTTTTCCCAATCTCAGCACAAAATTAAACCAGACCCAGCAAAATACCCAGTAGAAATACTTTTCAGTATTTCTATCTTACACTGCTCCTCAATTATTACAATTATTACACTTAAAGACATTCGGTACTTTGTTTTTTGGTTTGAGGTAGAGGGTGCCCCCCAAATACAGGACACCCAGGACATTTGAATTCCAGAAAACACCGAGTAATTTTTATGGTATCAATGCGTCTCAAATATCACATGGAATATACTTGTACTAAAAACTATCTGGTGTTTATTTATGATTCCAATTAAACTTGGCATCCTGTGTTTTTGTTTGCTAAATCTGACAAGTCAACTTTGGGAAAACAGAGGCCTCAATCAGGGTGATATTGTGCAATAAAAGGTGAGCTCTTGTCCCTGCAAGGTGGGAGATGACATGAATATTTCACAGTATCATTTTCCCACACAATAAAAATGTGCACTTTTCATGAACTTTTTTAAAGGAAGCATGATAGGAACACTTCATCTACTGAATCCATGGTGTTCAATGTTCTTGCGGTTTCTTTGTTTGGAACAAAACTGCCATGAATTTTGTAAGGTAGAAAGCATATATTTCTTCAGGAATAGTTACTACTATCTGCTCTCAGGTCTATATTTCAGTCACAGACATTCAGGCCCTGTGGACACAAGGGAATTCAACCAAAGAGAAGTTTGCAAAGCACCATGATCCCATCACCTCACACACACACAGGTACCGATGCTTAAGCTAGCAGAATTGTGAAGTGCTCTGTAGTTGAGCACTTGATCTTGGTGTGAACCTAACAAGTTACTTCACCTCTCCACACCTGAGGAAAGGGCCTGACACAAAAATAAACATACTACAATGTAAACTGTATGGTCAGAATTGGCAATTGAACTGAAGTAGTAGGTAGGACACCTTATAAGCAATTTAGATCCATCAAGAAAAAGGAATTAACAATCATTACCCCTCTCAGAAATGTCTACAAGTGAGAGAGAATGTGACCAAGATGGAATGTTGCAAATAAAGCTAGTCACCAGAGCAAAAAGTCTGTGTCGGCAAAGGCAGCACCTTGCATCATGTCCTTGGCCTCCCACATCTCCGGTTCTGGAGGCTCTTCTGCCTTAGAACTCTGTGGAGGGACTCTGCAGTGAGATCCAAGATGCAGAAGCTGAAAGACATGATCTACTTTTTCCAAAAACATGCCCAGATCCAACCTTACCCCCCCATCTTATACCTCCTGCCACTCTTAGCCTCTCCCCAGCATCTTTCTCTCCACCAATCTGATTAACATTCCTTCTGTGCCTGTCCTTGGGAATGGAGTTGCCATAGTCACAAGCAGCTGTCTTTGATAACACTGGGACCACTCACACCCTATCCTGGACCTCCAAACCCATTTTTGTACTCTTTATCCTTTCTTTTTAAGAGACACAGAAATCATGTGTGAGAATTTGAGAAAGTACCTTTGGCCTTGAGAACAAAGTTGATCTTCTTCTTGGTTCTAATGGGGTTTTGTCAGGTTTGGGGTTTGGTTTGGTTTGGTTTTTGACTGTACCATTGGAATGACCAAGGAGGCTATCCGAGGTTAGGGTCTATAATGCTCAAAAAGAGACTAGCACAAAAAGGTCTTCATCCATCTCTGAACTTTAGATTTCACTCAAGATCACCTGGGCAATAAAGGACAACAGCAGGACATTGTTGGTTCTCTTCTCACCTAGGGCCGCTATGACTCTGGTGATCTTGAAGAGATTCACTGGTATGGAAGGCCCTCGTGTCACCAATCTGCCCATGTTCTTCCCTGATGAAGAATAAAAGTGGCACAGATCCCCTGCAGATTCTTATGAGAAAGGTCAAAGACACTCCTTTTTATTCTTTGTGTGTGTGTGTGTGTATGTGTGTGTGTAGCCACAGACACTCAAAACTTGGCATACTCACTGAGAGAAGAGGTAATCATTCTTAACTTACTGTCCCTCACTTCAAGGGAGCTTTTCAATAATAGTCACAATGCCCTGCCCCCTCCAAAAAAAAAAGTGAGGGAAGTACTTCTTGATTTTCCCATATGTACCCAGCATCATTCCATCATTGGAAGATGACAAACAGCACAAATCTCCCCTACCTCCAAAGACCTTTCATCACCAGACTCACACAGCCAGCCACATTAGGAAATATGTCTACCTAGGAGTGGAGCTTCATGGTATAGTCAGGGCAGAAAGTCCGCAAGGAAGGCTCTCAGTGGCCAGGCACTTGACACTGAGAATGGAGTAAACTGAGGGAGACATTAGGGGACTATTACCCGGTTTCTCTTTTGACCATAGTGGCTTCCACTCCCCTTCCTCTGATTCTCCTTCCTACCACCCCTCAGCTTCTCCTCATCCCTCCCAAAGTATGTTAGGCCTCCTTGTTGGGTTTACAGGTCAGGAATGGCACAAAGAAAGGAGGAAAGCTTACTTCAGGTCCTGTTCTGTTTCTAACCGAGACTCTTGGCTTTGAAGAGCTCCTGAGTTGAGGGGAAGGGAAGGGAAACATAGGAGGAGTCATGAAGTCATAAAGCATCTGAATAAACCTTCTTCCTCCCTGCTCAGAACCACAGGAAGAGTCAAGGTCAAAAGCAAAGCCAGGCTGGGCACGGTGGCGCATGCCTGTAATCCTAGCCACTGGGGAGGCTGAAGCAGGAGGAGCACGAGTTCAAAGCCAGCCTCAGCAACTTAGCAAGGCCCTAAACAAGTTAGCAAGACCCTGTCACTCTGTATATATATATGACTGGGGATGTGGCTAAGCACCTCTGGGTTCAATCCCTGGTACCACAAAAAAAAAAAAGAAGCAAATCCAGGGTAGGAGAATAAGCAGAAAACCCCAACTGTGAGGCAATAAGCAGGAGCAGCTAACCCTCCTTAAGCAAATGTTAAATACACCTATTATAGCAATAAATAATAATGCAGGATGGAGTGTACACGGTGTAAACACCTTTAATACAATTCTAATTTTCTCTCTGCTTCAAGAGCCACAGATTGTTATGGCAACAAAACAGAAAAACAGATCACAGTATTAATTTGATATCTCAGCTTCATTTGTTCCACATTTGCAATACAACGCATGCATAATAAACAGCCGGGGCCAAGCCAAAGCCAAGAATACACTCACACCACCAAAGGACACCACGCAGCACCCTCTCGGCCTTGAGCTTTGTGAAATAAAAAACAAATAATAATTTTCTACAAAGAATGTCAGTTCGGTTTCCCACACAGTTTGCTGTAGGATTGACGAGACTTGAGAGGCAGATAATTCCATCTTTGGAAGTCCGATGATGTTACAGGGGAAGCCACATAAGGCAGCAGAGCATTGTGGGAAAGTTCTCTACTGCAAGATTTGAGCTGAGTAAACACCTGGCTGGGCACCTCAACCCTCCCTGTGCCTTCTTGCAAATCACTTTTTACTTAGCAACCAGAATGATCTTTTCATAACACGAATGATCTTTTCATAACAGACACTTGTGACGGGGTAACATCCCCCAGTAAACCCAGGATACACTGACAACATCCTAAGTCCAAAAATGCATGTCATACCTCTAACATACCAAACATCATGGGCTAGCAACACAGGTCAGCAACTGTATAGTGCTGGTCGTTCCAAATCCCTTAGTGAGGAAGACAGAACCAGGCAGATGAGAAGAGAATGGAGGATAACTCAAAAATCATAATTGAATAACAAAACGGAGACTGTCAACAGTCTCCCTTTTGACACCAGACCTCTGTCAACATCTGACAGCATGAGGGCAGTTCATTTCTCTGTTAGGAGAGTAAATGCTCAGTGGAAACATGCCTTAGAGGAAACAAATAATGGTTGAACCATTATTGAGTAAACACCTATTTCTCTGGTCTCACAGAAGCAGTCCCTCCATCAGAGCTGGTGATGTTGGACCTGAGGCCCTTTCTCTCCCTGGGCTGCCTGAGAAGAGCCTGTTTAGGAAAAAGGGATCTGACTGCCTCAATGGGGTTTCAAGTTATTTCTTTTAATAATAAAAATGATATTTTGTATTGCCACATGTGTTAGGGTTGTACACACAGGTGGGTCTCAGAGAATGCCTATTGGCTGGAGGATCTAAGAATGTTTGTTTTACAGAGGGAGGGGAGATTCATGTCTTCCTGGGTCTCCACTTTTCTGTAGGACCCACCATGGCGTTGATCTCATAGATATGCCCATACTATTTCTAAGGCAGAGAGCTGATAACCAGGGAAGGGGAACGGAAATGGAAAACCAACACTTATGATATGGTAAAACCCATAGACTACAAAACTTTGAAGATGCTGGGCTTTTTGTCTCAAAGTGGGTGGACTCCAAGACTGGGAGAACAGACATCATGGCTCCTGGTTTGGGTCCAGGATGCTTGGATGCCTGTTTTAGTAAGCTTTGCATCACTGTGACCAAAAGACCTAGCAAGAAAAACTTAAGGAAAGAAAGTTTACTATGGCTCTCAGTTTCAGTTCAGTCCATGGTTGGCCAACTCCATATTCTAGGATACAGGTGACATAAAATATCATTGCAGAAGGGCACAGAGGAGGAAAGCAGCTGAGGAAGTGGTGATTAGGTTTCAACTCTCATAATCTAATCAGTCTACCTCTGAAAATTCTTGCATTTGTCTCACACATGAACTTTTGAGGGACACTTTGGGCTAAACCATCTCTTCCTTGGGGAGCCAGCAAAAGAGTCATGGAAGGAGCCCTGGGTGCAAGGCCTTGTTGTGCCACTTCTTTCCTATGTGATATTGAGTAAATCACTTGATTTATCTAGACCTCATTTTCCTCATCTGTAAAAGGAAAAGGTTAAGAAACAACAAAGGTAAGAAACAACCCAACCTGTGATTAAAGTAGGCACATACCAAACAATACCAATGGTAAATGGTAAGAATTATGCATTCAATAATCCCTATTTAAATTCTGTTTCCTTATTTCAATAATTACTTGATACAGAAATGATTTAAAGCTATTGACCACCAACATGCAAAGTAATATAAAAAGAATCAGGAGTGGTTAAGAAAGAAGAAAACAGAAAAGACAGACAGAAGTAGGAACTAAAAGGTTAACAAAAATTAGCCTGGCACAAAAGCAAAAAAGTTTGCACTCTGTGCTCTGAGCTACCTAGAAGCCAATGTTAAAAGGGAAACCTACCCAGATCATAAAATAAAAGCAACCAACTATTCCCCAAAGAAACAACTGGGCTGTATAACAAAGATAGACCAAAAAATTCTTCAGTAGATCATTTCAAGGTGACAATATTGAATGTAATGACCAATGTCCTCCAAAGCTTCTTCACAAGACATGCAACAGTGAGTTCATGCAGACCGAATGTAGACAAGTGGCTTCACAAGGAAGTTAGCAACTCAGAACTCTAATGAAATTGGTGATTCTCTGCGGCTCAGGATTAATTCAAGAAGATATTTTAGATTTAGATTTTATGAAAAGACTATATATCTTTCAGCAATCGCCACCTTGATATTATTTACAACTAGTTTCAGAAAGACAGAAAAAGAAATTTCTGTCAACTGTTCTTTTTTTCAGCTTTATTGAGGTATAACGGACAAATAAAATCATATAGATTTAAAGTGTATAACACGATGATTGGAAACACATAAACATGTGAAATGATTGCCACAATCAAACTAAATAACTCCTTCCTCACCTCACATAATTACCTTTTTTCTTTTGAGAGAACACAAGCTCTACCCTCAGCAAATTTCGAGTACCCCATATACAATACATTAACATTAGATTTTCAGAACTTTTTCATCTTATAACTGAATGCTTGAACCCTTTAACCAACATCTTCCCATTTCCCCCACCCTAAGTTCCCGGAAACCACCTTTCCAATCTCTATTTCTGCGAGTTTGACTTTGTTTTGTGGAAGATTCTGTTGATTGGCAAGACCAGACATTATTTGTCTTTCTCTGGCTTATTTTGTTTAGCAAAATGCTCTCCAGGTTCATCCATGTTGCTTCAAATGACAAGTTTTCTTTTTTCCCAGTGTTGAGAATCAAACCTAGGGCCTCATGCATTTTAGGCAAGGGCTATCACAAGCTACATCCCCAGTTTCTCCTTTTTTATGGCTGAATCAGTGCATGTATGTTCATATCAAATTTTCTTTATCATTCATCTGTTAATGAAGGGTTAGGTAGATTCCATACCTTCACTAATTCGAACAATGCTACAATGAACACGAGAGTACAGATATCTCTTGAAGATATCTGAAGACAATGGTTTTAATTCCTTTGGACAAGAATAGAGTGGAATTGCTGGATCATATGGTAGTCCCTTTTATTGTTGTTTGGTTTTTTGGTGCTGGGAATAGAACCCAGGACCTTGTGCATGCAAGGCAAGCACTCTGCCATTGAGCTATACCACCAGCCCCAATAACATAGTTTTATTTTAAGAAAGATCACTATAGTAGAGGGAAAGTAACAGAGAGCACGAGGGAAGCACTGGAGACTGAAATTCGAGCAAATTATGTTTCATGCTTTTATAATTATGTCAAAATGAAGCCTAATATTATGTATAACTAAAAAGAACTAATAAAAATTAAAAATTAGAGGAACTCCATGCTATTTTCCCTAACCGTTGTAGTAATTTGCATTCCCACCAACTGTGTTCAAGGGTTCCCCTTCTTCCATATCCTTGACCTCCTCCTGTTATCTTTTGTCTTTTTGATACTAGCCATTCTGACAGGTGTGAGGTGATATCTCAGTGGTTTTGATTTGTATTTCCCTAATGATTAGTGATGGTGCTAACTTTTTTAAAAAGTCACCTGAATATTAAAGGAGAAACAAACCAGAAATTCGGGCTTCATCTTTAACAAATATGAGAGATTTCTGTTAACTCAGAAAAAAAATGAAAGCATAAAGTGGCTGGAAATGACCAAACTAGGAGGTCAAACCTAAAAGTGTACAGGGAGGGGTGGGGCTAAGAAAGCAGATTTACCTGAGGAAGTCCAGAAAGCCTCAGGGGCCAGAAGCACAAGTACAATAGAAGATAAGTGGACTCCGGGCTGTTTTCACAAAATAGCTTGCAACAGAAACCTAATGGAAGCTGGGAAAACTAAGATCAAGGTGACAAGAGATTCACAGTCTGAAGAGGGTGCTTTTCCTCCTAGGTAGTGCCTTCTAGCTGTGTCCTCACACAGTGGAAGGGGTAAGCTCTCCTTCAGCTTCTTCTACAAGGACACTAATCCCATTCATGAGTATCCCACCCTCATGACCTTTTTACCTCCTAAAAGTCCCACACCTCATAATACTAGAGCACTGGGATTTGGTTTCAGCAAATGAATTTGGGCAGGAGACACAAACATTCAGAACACAGCAACAGAGATAAGTGAAGATGTGAAAAGAAGAAATTGTTTGGATGTCCTTAGGAGGAGAGCATAGACTCCCAGGTCCTAACCCCTCCTGTCAGTAACCAATCTTCTACTACCTCCCAGGAATACTAAGACACTGAACCAAAGGGAGCACCTACAGTCACCAGGAATGAAGAAGATGGGACCGCACACAGGGAATGAAATCCAGTCTTGCATAGGGAAGAACAGGACAATCAGCTCCCTGTTCCTGCCTGGCTCCAGGTCTCCAGGGAACACAAACAAGGCTACACTCCCAGTGAGGGGACTAGAGGGTCCTCCTGCAGAGAAAAGACCCATAGTATGGCCTAGGGGGTCCCCAAGGAAAAACTCTGCTGATCAACCATCCCTTCTCCACAAAGGTCCAAGACAATTAGCCCCAGAAAGTTCAACTGATGGACACACAGAGGCCTAATCAACCTCTTGTAGCTATGAATTAACTGAATCAATTTGAGTAATGGCATCGACCAAAACAAAGAAAAAAATAAAACTTGGAGAATACAGAAATTTCTAAACAAGTTTCCCCAAGCTGGGGGGGAAACTTCCTATAATATCCTCAGCAAGATAAGGACAAATCTAAACAGATGACAAAGTAATGTAGTTATTAACTCCAAGAAAATAAAAGTTGAACAAGAAATAAAATATTGTCATAATGGATAATTTGGCTCAGACATGAAAAAGATTTGCAATCACAATGGAACATTTGTAATAATTTAACCATAGTAGGAGGATAGGGGAGGGGAAGGCAGGGAGAGACGAACATCCTCATCTTCTGCAAAATTGACACATAAGATATAGACCACTTATGTAGGCATGTGGCATTTAATCGTGGGAAAAAAAAACAAAGTATCCTTTAAGGAGGAAATAGATGCCAAGGAGACCCCTTTCCTTCTGCTTTTTTAGCACCTTTTAACTTGTTGGACTGTATGCATGCTTTACTTGGATAAAGTAAACCTTAATTTTGAAATTTAGTTTTCCCTCTTGACTACAGTTTGCAATCAGGTTCCCCAGCATGTTCCCAGGATTCAGCCATTGGGTATACCTGGAGACATTAAGGTGCCCTGCCTGGGAGCTCTGGGAAGGCAGGGATCCATCACCACTGAGCTCTGAGCACCCCACCTGCACTCTAAATAACAGCAGCCAATGTTGTGGTGGTTTTCTGTACACTCTGTACCACGCTTCTATTCTGTTACCTGTATTAGACCCTTTAATCCTGCCCAAATCCTCATTTATTAGCTGAGAAAACTGAAGAGCAGAGAGGGTAATTTATCCATCAGCCCCAGCAAACCTGCCATAAGCAGCGTGTGACCAGGGAGTCAAAGAACCCTCTGTTGACCCAGAAGTCTGAAACAAGAGGGTCCTCATCCTTCTATAGCAGCACCCAGATGGGGTGGAGGGGTCCGCCTGCTTCCGGCTTCCTGGGCTCCACTAAGTGTGGGTCTGTGTCACGCCATTAGTGGGCAGAATGGATGCGACCTATGAATTACACAGCTGCTCAGAGGATAATTGCTGTAATCTAAACCACAATGGGCACGAGGGAGAGAGCCCTTGAAAGTGGTTGCAATGCATGAATGTCTGAGAACATTTATGGGACACGGTTCCCTGAGAACAGAGTGCTGGCTGGTCACAGAGAAGCTCCATGGCAGTGAGTCCCCTACAGGGTCCCATTGAGAAGCAAGGACCCACAGGGACACTCATGCTGCAAGCTGACCCGCAGGTTAATTGACCACAAATTAACGGTGCAAACAAGTGGATGAGCAGTGTGTGGTGCAAGGACCCGAGGGTGGACGGGACCCCCTGAACTAGCCCCTCCAGGGCAACTTTGGAGGCACAGGCTGGCTTCCAGTTGACACTCTCAACCCAGCACTGAGAATGCAGGTGACTCCATTGCCCCCCTCACTGGATTTCCTGCCCCTTGGAGCCCAGTTCCTCTTCAATGCAACACACCAGCCAGAAAACCTTCACAAACCAGGGGCTGTGTTTATGTCACCAAGCTGGGGACATACTCAGGCAGCCTGGTGCCTATGCACACGTAGGAAGGAAAACCACAGTGCCCAGCAGGGGCCATGGTGGGACTGTCACCAGCAGAGCAGCTGCAAGGACCAGGGAGCTATGAGGGTAGGAGGACAATACCACAAACAATAAGTGAGCATTTGGGTGGGGGTGGGCAGCAGAGGGGTAGGGAAGGCTGCAGGCAGAACAGTTCCTTTCCATTGTCACTGCCACAGGTCACAGATACTCCTGGGGACAGTGGTCAGAGCATGGACCCACATCCTCCTAATCTGGTCCTGATGGTGGGTGGCAAGGCCAAGTTTCCCTTCTGATGTCAGCTTTTGGGATCTTTGCAAGACCAGCTGCTGAGGGGTCTGTGGGAAGCATGTGTGGCAGAGGACTGGGGGCTCGTGTTGAGGATAGGGCAGGAGTTCAGTGGTGGTGGTATGTAGTGCCGTGCGTGGTACAGGGTCACAGTGCATTGCACCCCTTCATGGAGAGGCCAGAACTGCCCAGAAATGTCCATTCCCAGCCTCTTCCTCCTGTTCCATCTCCCTGCCCCTACCCCACCCTGGAGAAGACCCCTTTCCTTCTGAAAGGACTCTGGAGTCCTAGAGTGGTACTATTTGCTAAGGAGGGTTGAGGGACACAGGAGCATTGGAATGAAGGCAGACACACCGATCTCCCTCACCCCAGCCAGGCTACTTCCCCTGACTCAGAGCCCTGGTGATGCTGAACTTCCCCGTCAGTGTCACTCGTCCTCTTGCCCATCTGCCACCTGTTCTCCTCGCCCCCTCCACCCCAGCACCACCAAACTGGTGCTTTTAATGGAATCAACTTAAAAAGAAAAAAAAAAGACCCTCCAAGTAACAAAGAATCATATAATTACTTTGCCGCTCCTCGTCCTTGGTAATTTTATGCTTGTGTTGCTATAATTACACATTACGTGGAGTTACAGAGTCACAGCTCTTGCGTGGCCAATCAGTGACATCTGCAGGATTTTCAACTGGGAAAAGAAAAATCAAGAGAGAGGGCCTGGGTGCTGGAAAGCCTTCTTGCTTTATTATTGTGGCTTCTCCTGGCTCTAGGCATGAAGGGCGGGGACTGAGAAACCTAGGATGCCACTACTGGGTTGTCCCCAGAAGTGGAGAAGAGGGGCTGGCACAAGGACTGGGAATGAGTATGTATCCCATGCTGCCTGTGCTAGGCCCCATTCACCCAAGCGTGAGGTCGGGGGAATCTGTGTGTGAAACCTCACCCCCGACCCACCTCTCGGCTCCACCACTGGCTCCTTCCTGGTTTTACTCCTGAAAATGTCCCCTGAGTCTCTCCTGCTTCTCTTCTTCTCGCTTGAGCCCCATCTCCTCAGTCCTCACCTAGGCTCCTGCCTCAGCCCTCCCCTGGGCCATTATGGTCAACTGTTCTCCACACAAGCCTTGGATGGGTTTTTTTAAAAAGGCAAATCCAATAATATTATTTCCTGCCTGATGTTCTTCCTGGGTTTATGCTATTGTTTGGATATGGTTTGAGTTTGTCCCCAGAGGTATATGTGCTGGCCCCTCCCTATCAGATGACATGGGCACCGAGGTGGTATGATCATGCAACTGCCATGTTGAGAACAGACTGTCAGGGCCAGGGGCTGGGCAGGGAGGTCAGGAGGGAACAGTCACCATGCAGGCAGGAGACAAATGTGGACTGGATGCAGGAGAAAGCATGGCATGGTGAGAACTGGGCAGATTCCTGGTGTCCTTTGGGGACAGAGCTGGTTGAGTTTCCTGGTGGATTGCATGGAGAAGGTGAGGGAAAGAGAGGAAGTAAAGCTATCATTGGCTGAGATGGGGAAGGCCAGGAGCTGCCAGTAGAGCCAGGAATTGGGAGTGGGAGGCAGCCTGGGTGATGTGAAGGGTGTGCTGAGGGCTAGGAGGAGGGATGGTTGTCCAACCATCTTGGCCTCCTCCCAGGTATTCTCTTGTGGTGGGGTGGGGGGGAGGCTTTTCCCTGGTCCTGAGCTGGGGGATCATCACATAGACCAAGGTGATGAGTTAGCCATGTACCTGCTGGATAGATGTGCACATTTCAACCTCTTGTCCCAGCAAGATGGGCTGGCCCTGTTGAGAGCCACAGCCGAAGGGGCCCCAGCAAACTTCCAGCTGCCAGCAAACTTCCAGCTGCCGGCTGATGATTGGCTCACAGCGGCCCCAGCAACATCTAGCTGATTGGCTCCTCTGCGGTGATGCTCATTGGGCTGTTTCCCTGCCCTTTCAGACCACGGAGCTGCTCATTGGGGGACTTTTTTGGCTCCGCCCACATGACCCAGCCAATCGGCCTCAAGAGCAGGAGGATTGTGGGAGGTGGAGAGAAGCTTGTGTGGGAGAGAGAGGCTTGTGGAAAGCCGGTGGTGGCAGTTGAGGCTCTGAGGGTTTTTCCTGAGAGGCTGTGTTGTTTGGCGTATGTGGTTCTAAAAATAAAGTTAGTTTCTTTTGACAAGTGGCTCCTGATTGTGCCCAGCCAGACTGCGGCATGGCCCCACCCGCTCACCCCTCCTACAGGGAGGCAGCAGGTCCAGGCTTAGGAGGGTGTGGGGACTCGGGGAAGTCCACTGTTTTTTTGAGTCTATGGAATCCACTCTGTGTCCTCCATCCACAGGGAGCATGTCTCATTGGCAAGATCAGGAAAGATAGAAAGAGGCTCATTAACTCTTCAACAGGATTGCCTCCCAGCACCCCTACCCCACATCCCCTCACCTGGATCTGCTCAGCTTGTCCACTGTATGCCCTCTCTGTCTCCAAATGGGTCCTCCATCCAGTCACCTTCCAGCTTCCAAGTTCAGTAAGCTTGGTCTATAAAGGGAAAGAAGGAGGTGTTGAACACACCTCCCTAACACTACAACAGTAATTGTACTCAATTTCCAGTGTTACCATGACAACCCCCACAAACCTGGGAGTTTCAAATAATCAGAATTTATCTCTCACAGTTCTGGAGGACAGAAATCCAGGCCCAGACCAATTCCCCCAAGCCTTGGCCCAGGTCTGCGATTGGGTGGGCAAGGAGTAGGTAACAGCTAGAATGACTGAGTATCACATAAACCTGGACCAGGGGGAGACTGAAACTATAGGAGGTGGGCTGAAAGACTCAGACCTCCTCTTGCTGGCTGTGGAGGATAAAATCCATGGGAAAGCTGTGGTCAGAAAGGTCCATGTCTCTGTAGAGGCAAGAAGCCAGGAGAGGGCATTTTCAAAGGGCTCCCTTTATTCAAACAAGCATTGAGCTCAACCACATGCAGGGCACTGTTTTGAGTCCTGGTTTTCAGAAAAATCACAGGGCACTTTGAACTTTCAAGAGAGGTCAGTCATCTGTCTGCAATGCAGAGAGCTCAGATTTACAGAGAAGCAGAGGACATGGGTTCTGCTTTCTAAGGCTCAGCGCAGATAGACCGACAGGGAGGCAGAGACACTGACGAGGAAATGCTGCAAGAACAGTACCCAATGGAGAGAGAGCTCCCAGGGGAAAAGGAGCAACAGCAATTCAGGGGGAGCCTCCTGGCCACAGTGACCGCACAGAAGAAAAATGAAAGTGATCCAGAAATCTCCATGTGAATGAACGCTCAAGGACAAAAGTGAACAGCATAGTTGACCCAGAGAAAGTCTGGCCTTAGATGTCAGGTTGGTAGTGAGGCATCTCTGCTCTTCATCTGTGTTCCTGGAGATCACCATGAGGCTCAGAAGTGGCTCCTGGTGACTACAGCCTGAGCAATGCTTCTGTGGATGGCTGACTTCCAGGAGGAGTGGTGAGGTCAGGAGCTCTGTGAATTCCGGTGATAGTGTGGGGTCACTGGAGCATCGTGAAATTTCTACTGGGCCACCAAGTGACTCCCCTCCGGTTCCAGTTCTAGAGTTCCCACATTCTATTGAGGAAGCCAGACGCCTTCTCCTACATTGACCAAAGAACAAAGGGAGGCCAAGGGACAGAGAGGGTTGGCCTAGGGAGTCCACAGCCTCCAGGGTGCCATGGACCTTGCCTGCAAGGGAACTCGGGTCCTGGGTGAGGTCGGGGACAGTCATTCTCCCTCAGGAAGTGGGCATTCTCTTTCCAGTTGATTTTTTCCCCTTCTGTGATCTGAGAGTCTGAT
Organism: Marmota monax; assembly: GCF_021218885.2. Classification (NCBI taxonomy): domain Eukaryota; kingdom Metazoa; phylum Chordata; class Mammalia; order Rodentia; family Sciuridae; genus Marmota; species Marmota monax. The sequence continues at coordinate 4,334,168 of NW_026692356.1, read as the reverse complement.
AGATTTGTCAAAATTGCTTCTCCTCTCTCCACGTTGAAATGCTTGTTCCCTCTTTCTTGCATATGTTAGGTGCTCAGTAAATGGTGCTCAGAGAATAGACAGGCCCCACCAGTCCTTCTCTCCAACCTCAAGCCACCCGTCAGGAGTTCTGTGTTCCATGTGAGAACACAGTGGGCTTAGGACGTGTCCATCATGAGACTTTCCCTTGGGACACATCCTTGGCCCAAGACAGCAGAGTGCCAAATGAATGACCCGTATAGGAACTACCGGGCATGCTCCCAGGGAGAGAAAGAGAACATTGAGCTGGCGTGGTTGCAGAGGGGCCCTGTGGGGAGAATGTGAGCTGGCTTTTGCATTGTGAGTTCTAATGGTTTCATTTGAAAAAGAAAGTAGTTTCTCTGTACTCTGACCTCTTTTTGACTCAGTCACATCTCAACTTCCAGACATGGGTGGGCCCAGGCTGACCCCGGACGCCCCTCTGCTCCATTGGTACTCTTCTTTCTGATGATCTCTGATAAACACCACCCACTGTGGACACCCCCAACTCTGTGTCCTCAGCCTGTATCACCCCTCTGAACCCCAAGATCCTCTGTCCAACTCCCTGGTCCACATCTTCACTAGGACTTGAACTCTACCTTTCAACTTCTGTCAGAACAGGTCTGATCTGCTCTCTTATCCTTCCAGCTATTCAGCCCTGGTACCTAAGTACTCGACTCTGTTTTTCTCACATTTGACATCTGATTCGTCAGTGTGACGTGTGGGTGCCACCTCTCCTAACACTTCCACTGTGATCACCGGCAACAGAGCTGTCCCCAACTTGCACCTGGATTTCTGTTGAAGCCTGTGAGGAGCAGCCCCACCCCCACTCCTGGCAATGGCCCATCTTCCCACTCCTGAGGGCCCTGGGCTCCTGCTGTCTTCCCTCTCACGGATTCTCTCCCAGCTGCACTGATGCCCTTGCTGGTCTCCAGCATGCCACGCACCTCCTACCACCTCTGCTCCTTCCTCAGGACTCTTTCCCCTGGTACCACAGGACTCACCCCTTGTGCCTTGGCTCAGAGGTTACTTCCTCCATGAAGCCTACCATGATTATTCTTTTTAAAATGAAAATCCAGCATTCTCCCTCCATCCCCTTGCACCAGTGGTATGCTGGTCCAACACCCGGTTCCCTGAGTAATGGCCACTGCTGACTTCCACGGTGTAGACATCCCCAACTAGCCCCTGGCCAGCCATCAAGGTGAGCTCACTGGATGCAGAGTTAGAAGAGACGGTGCCCTGGGTGCCAGCCCACACCACCAGACCCCTCTGCTTCCCTGGAACACAACTTCACCTTCTGACAGCCTCACTATTGTACCTAGGTATTGCATTCACTGTTTATTGTCTGACTTCCCCCATTAGAATTTAAATTTCATGGACCCTGGCTCTGATTGTTTAGTCTTTCGGTCCCTGGTATGTCCCAAGCAAACCAGGGCAGAGGGTCAGATATGGCCTGTGGCCTGTTTCTTACTATCAAGGTTTGGTTGAGTGAAGCCAACTGACTGGTTCACTTACTGTCATGGCGGCTTTGCATCACAACGGCAGAGTCAGGTAACTGTGACAGAGCCCATGTGGCCAGCTATACGCTAGTGAGTCCGCAGCCTCATTGACTGTCTGGCCCTCCATAGAAAAAGTGAGAGGAGTTCCTGGTTCAGAAGGAAATGAAAAGCGAAGGAGTGAAAATCACACAGAAAAAAAAAATCAACGTGGAGATTGTTTCCTTGAACTGTGCTTTTTCTTGGTCCGTTCAGGTTATTATAACAAAAATACAATAAATTGCTTGACTTACAAAAGCAGAAATTTATTTCTTCTAGTTCCAGAAGCTGGGAAATCCAAGACCAACACGCTGATCAATATGGTGTCCGATGAGGACCCTTCCCAGCTCACAAATGGACATTCCTCCCCCTTCCCCTACCCCCCTTCCCGCCCAGGGAGCTCTGGGGCCTTTTCCATCAAGGCACTAATCCCATCCCGAGGACCCCACCCTCATGACATAATCGCCCCCTAAAGGTCTTCCCTCCTGATATCATCCCCTTGGAGTTAAGATATTAGCATATAGGTTGGGGGATAGCAGAGTCCCATCTATAGCAATGCTGTAGCCAATATCCTACCTTTTCTGATTAAAGAACAGGACTGATCAGCATGTCTGATGGGAAGGTGAGCCCAAGCCATGACACTGGCTTTCTTCTCCTGAGGATGCTCTGGGTTCAACAGAGACAGAGCTGGGACCTTCTCCAGGACCTTTGAGAAGAAGGTCAGATGTGAAGCTGCCGTCTCCCCAGGGTTGGCTGGAGCCCGGGCTGCCTCTTCCTTCCACCAAATGTGACAAAGTGAGACCCGACATGCAGCGTGTCACCGTGTCTCCTCACAAAGCTCTGGCAAGTTAGTTTTCTCTCCATTTTATAGAGAGCATATGGAGGTTGGCAGGAGTGTAAGGGTCATTCCCCTAGTCACACGGCTGTCCCGAGGCAGGTGTGGGACCTGGGCCAACATCTGTTGGACTCTGACACCCTCCTCTGTGTCATTTCTGCCAACTTGTGAAATACTGGACTCCAGAAGGCGACATGCGCCCAAGGGCACGCCTTCCTGGTTTGGAAGAAGAGATTGCCTATCTCAGGGAGACTGATTTCTTCATCGTTGTCACAAATTACATTTTTGAAAAATATCATTCGGAATTTTCATTCATTTCAACCCACATAATGGTGCTGTGACGTGCTCAGGAGACAGAAAGAAGAGGATCTGTGAAGGGCGATGTCACCACGCATCCTGGCCCAATAAATCAGAGCCTGCCGCACGCTCACCACTGCACCTGGGTCTTAGGTCTGCAAATCTCTGCAGAGGAGGTGACACTCGAGTTGACAGATAAGGAAATGGAGTGGGAGAGGGAAACGGGTGTCTGTCTGCAAGGGGAGCAAGCTGGCAGGGACCAGGATTGAAACAAACCCCAGCCTTGGTGCCACATCTCTCCACCCTGTTGTTCCCCTCGATATTGGTGTGAATTCAACTTAAGGTTAGATCATAGGTCAAATTAATTTGAGTCTGGAACGATAGTCGACACTCAAATAAATTTTTTAATCAATTTTTTATTTGTTCTTTCTTAGATATGCATGACATTAGAGGGTATTTTGATATGTTATACATATGTGAAGTGGGACTTATTCTAGTTAGGATCCCATTCTTGTGGTTATACATATCGTGGAGTTACATGGGCCGTGTATTCATATATGAACATAGGAAAGTTACGTCCGGTTCATTCTACTGTCTTTCCTATTCCCATTCCCCTCCCTTCCCTTTATTCCCCTTTGTCTAATCCAATGAACTTCTATTCTTCCCCTTCCTGCCCCCCCTGCCCTTTGTTGTGTAATCTTCATATCACAGGGAACCTTCTGCCTGTGGTTTTAGGGGACTGCCTTATTTCACTTAGCATGATATTCTCCAGTTCCACCCATTTACCAGCAAATGCCATAATTTCATTATTTTTTATGACTGATACTCAATGAATTTTAACAACATAGATTTAAAAGTGGTAGGGGACCCTGGAAGTCCCCTGGGCCAGTGGTTCTCAGCCATGTGCAATTAAAATCACCTAAGGAGCTGGGGACAGGTCAGTGCCCAACCCCTGGCGGAGCTGATTGCTTGCTTGCTTTCTGTTTTTCTTTCTTCCTTTTCTCTCTTTCTTTGATCTTTCTTTTTCATAGCACTGGGGATTGAGCCCAGGACTGCCCCACCACTAAGCTACACCCCCAGCCCTTTTCTTTAATGTTTTGTTTCGAGACAGGGTTTTGCTAAGTGGCCCCAACTGGCCTTGAACTTGTGATCCACTGGCCTCAGTCTCCCAAGTAGCTGGGATTACAGCATGTGCCACCATACCAGGCTCAGCATTGGATTTTTTTTAAAACCTCCCTGAGTATTTGTGAGGTGTGACCACGTTTCAGATCCAACCTCCTCATTTTTTAGAGATGAGGAATGCAATCCTGGGGATTTAAAAGGAATTTCCTCCATTAACATAGAGCTGGGCAGGGACAGATCCAGAGACCAAGCAGGTCTCCCTGGCCACTGTCCCTTGCTATGCCACCTCCACCCTGCAGGCCAGCAGCAGGTAGAAAAACAACTATCAAGAAGATAGGGTGAAATCTGGAATTTTCCTCCAAAGAGCTTTAAAGTCCCCGAGACCTGAGAGCATCTGAGGGAGGGAGCATGGAGCCAATTATGGCTCTATTTTTTCTGATCTGGAAAACTAAAAACCTGCAAGTTCAAGTGCTAGGAAGCAGGTTAGTCCCGTGTGAATAACTCTGGCTATAGACTAGACAGGCTTGGGATTCCATGCCGGCTCTGTACTCACTAGCTGTGTGTTCTCAGACATGCTGCAGTCTGGCTGGGCACAAAATCACGAGCCACTCAAGCAGGAACAAACTTTATTTCCAAAACTCCCGCGAATGCCACGCATGCGGCCTTCTCCCGGGACACACTACACCAACAGGAAATCCCTCCTCCGGAATTCCCTCCTACCGCACTTCCCCAACCAATGGGAACTCTCCGGGAGTCCCGAAAGAGCCCCAAAGTAGCAGGCCGAGGTGGACAGCAAGGGTCTAATCTCCAATTGAATGCACATCTTAACATAATCATTATCATCTCAATGGCTTGCTGGCATCACCTTTCAACCAAAAATGCCATGCATCATTCCTACTTGGCTATGGCTCTCAGCATCTCCCCCCTTCTGTTTAATTGAACAACAAGGAATGTGGCTTAGGGACCCTGCCTGTTAGGCTGTCCAATACAACATATGGTTCTTACCCGTCATTGGATGAGCTGACCTCTAGGTGTCAGCCTCCTGTCTTAGGTTGGTACTACTGCAATTGGATCATACCCATCACTGACTACCGGTCCAGCATACAGCCATACTTGTGGATAGGCCTTTGCACCAGTGTGTGGGGGGGTGAGGTTCTTTGCCTCACCTCTGTTGGCCCCCAAATTTTAGACCATCACTAGTAGAAGGGAGGAGGATACAGAAATGCCATGACACCAAGCCAATTGATGGCTCCTTTGGAAAAATTGTATCACTGGTGCCACCATCAGCAAAGATACACCAGCACTACCACAATTCGCTGCACCAACAGATAGTTCACAATGCATACAAGTGATACATAGTCCAGGCAAGTTCTGCAAGCAGTTCAAAGCAGAGGAATCCATCAATATGTCCATTTCCTCCCAAAGTAAATCGACTCCTTGACTGAGCATTACTTGTTGAGTTATTATTCATTGATGCATCAGTTTATACAGTTTACTGTGATAGCTATTGAAGAAGCTGTAGTTTGGTTTTATCTTTGTCTTCACCGGCACTGGGATGAAGATAGGAATTCTGGCAATGACGGCTAAAAAAAAAAAAATATGTAACATTCCAACTGGTACTAAGAAAACAATTTTCTGAACAATTTACATTATCCTGAACAGAATTATTAAATATAATGAAAAGGAAAGGTGAAAGTAAACAAACAGATCTGTTAACCTCCTTATTTGTACACATATTAAAACAATCCTCAACAGCTGTTTACCCAATTTAAATTAAACCATTAAAATCACATGAATAAAAAAAATTCGGATCCATTTTTTCATGAGCGCTCCTCATATATGATATATGGACATACGCACACGCAGACATACAACACAAAACACAAGTGTGCACACAAATGTACAACACATAAGACAATAGTAAAGGCCTTGTAGCTTTACACAGGTGAAATCTCCATTGCAATGTTTAAAAACTCCACAGTCAAAAAATAAAACTGATCAGAAAAACATTAACCTAGGTCTGTATGAGCTCAAAAAATAAAATAGAACTTTATGATGTGGGAAAAGGCAATAATAAAATAGATACTGAAAAAAGCATCCTGGTTAATCACTGTCGCAGATGTAAGAATAGCCAAGCTGGAGCTCTGGATATCAGCTGTTATGGATTTGAGTCAAATCATCTTCTTTTTGGTCTGTAGAAATCGCTTTGGTTAGTCTCTCTGGAATCCAAATCGGCTGCTGTTCTCCCTGTGGAAACACACAAACAGAACCCTGACTCCAGACAATTACTGGGTCAGGACCTTTCCATTGTCCTGTTAGAATATCCTTCCAAAGTACCTCAGGCTTATGTACATTTTTTGGATACATATGCCTTTCCGCAGCACTAGGCCCTGATGAATCCAAATTTAAAAAGTTTAGAGTAAAAAGGGTTATTTTAAGTTTATCTTTGGGGGATATATACCCCTTTCCAATTCCCACTTTTTGCTTTAATAAGTACATTTTTAATAGTTTGATGAGCTCTTTCAACTATGCCTTGTCCCTGTGGATTGTATGGGATTCCTGTTATGTGAGTAATGCCAAATGATGAGCAAAATTGTTTAAAAGAGGTAGAAGTATAACCAGGGGCATTATCTGTTTTTAAATGTTTTGGAACGCCCACAGTGGCAAAATTTTGTAAGCAATGAGCTATAATATCTTTAGTTTTTTCTCCGGCATGAAGGGAGCCCATCAAAAATCCGGAAGAAGTATCAACTGTAACATGCAAATATTTTAATTTTCCAAATTTTGGCAAGTGTGTGACGCCCATCTGCCAAATATGGTTAGATATCAGTCCTCTAGGATTGACTCCAAGATTAACTTGTGGTAAAAAGGTCACACAATTTTGACATTGTTTTATTATATGTCTGGCTTGTTCCTGAGTTATTTTAAAATGCTTTTATAAAGTATTAGCATTGACATGGAATCTTTTATGAAAATTTGTAGCTTCTTCTAGTGTAGAAAAAATATGTATGTCATGTGTAGTTTTATCTGCTAAATCATTGCCCAAACTAAGGGCTCCAGGCAATCCTGTATGTGCCCTGATATGTCCTATAAAGAATGGATCTTTTCTGTCCCAGACTAGACTTTGTATAGTGGAAAACAAAGAGAAAACAGTAGAGGAAGGGGAAATCCTACCAGCATCTTCAAGGGATACTATAGCATTAACTATATACTGACTATCAGAAAATAAATTAAATACAGAATCTTTAAACATCACAAAAGCTTGTAAAACTGCATTAAGCTCTACCTTTTGAGCTGATTGTTTGGGTACTAAAATGTAAAAGTTTGATCAGGGGTAACTACTGCTGCTGTACCATTATTTGACCCATCAGTGAATATATTTGGAGCTTTCATGATAGGTGTTTTTCTTGTCATTTTTGGAAAAACTACAGGATGCGAGGACCAAAAAGACAACAAAGGATTAGATGGTAAGTGATTATCAAATGAAACATTAGATTTACACATGATTATTGCCCAAGTATTTAACTCATTAGCTAACTCATCTATTTGATCCATAGTATATGCAGTAATAATTTTATTGGGATAAATTCCAAATACTCCCTTTGCTGCTTTTATTCCTTTGAGTATTAATTGTCCTACAGCCTCAGGATACCTAGTAAGAATAGTGTTAGGAGAATAAGATAAATTTATCCACAATAATGGACCTTCTTGCCAAAATACTCTTGTAGGAATATTTTTTGTTGGTAGTACAATAAATAATAAAGGCAAACTTATATCAATTCTATCCAAATGCATATTTTCCATATATGTTTCAATAATTTTTAATGCTTTTCTTGCTTCAGACGTTAACATGCGGGTGAATTTGGATCTGATGGACCTTTTAGGATATCAAATAAAGGTCCCAACTCTCCTGTTGGTATACCTAGATAAGGCCTTATCCAATTTATGTCTCCCAATAACTTTTGAAAGTCGTTAAGTGATTTGAGTTGATCTACTCATATTTGAATTCATTTTGTATCCTCCCCTTCTGCTTGTAGCAGATTATTTATGGTGTTTATGTAAAAACCACTATGGTCGTTATTTAAATTAAACAAAAGGGGGAAATGTTAGGGTCTGTAAACAAGTCAAGATGGCGCCTGGCATTTTGCCAGAGGGAGTGGTTTGTGAAGTAACGCCAGCGAGCCATTAAGTGTGGAGATTCCTTACTGGTTGACTGCTGTATCTAGTTTATGTTAATTAAGATAAGCTGTGTGGAATGTATATATACTCCTCCTGTCCTACAATAAATGACTCCCACTCCTGCTGTATCAATCTACATAAGTTGCTCGTCACCTCCGGATTATTTTGCTGCACCCGGACTGCGGCAAGACAAATTACTGAACCTCTCTGAGCTTTGTGCTCCTTGCTTTTTAAGTGGAAATGATAAAAGTACTGATTCCTTACACTGCTGTGAGCATTGCCCTTATGCATATTCAGTAAATAAAACCTATTATGATCATAGGCACCTGAATCACTTTGTCACTTCCTTTATAGCCATGAAGAACCACACATTATTTACAGATGAGAAAGTAGTGACTCAGAGAAGCCAAACCGCTTATCCAACATCACATAGCACTTTAGAAGTGGGTCTGGGACTAGAACACAGACCTGAGACTCTCACTCAGCCCGTGGGCTTTCCACGGATGCTATTTCCCTGGGGCCCCAGATCTTCGGATTCCCCCACCTTACCCCCAGGTCTTGTTGGCTCTAATGTGTTGCTTTTTATGAGACTGGACAATCAACTTCTTGTTAGAATTCCTATGGGTGGACGCATGAGAGGGAATAAGGAACCCACTCTCCCTGCAGCCTCCACCGCCAGCTCAGCCTCTGGAAGAAAAGTAATTCGGGTCATGAATCCTGCGATGCAACCTGCATTCACTGTGGCTTGGCCCTGTGGGCCCTCTCCACAGGCCCACAGGACACAGAATAACTGATTTGCAGATGAGCACGATACGCTTAGCTGCGGATATTCTGTCTGTTGAGAGGCCATCTATCACGTTTATGGGGGAGATAATCACTTATGATCACCAGGAGCAGCAGCCAGAGGCACAGCAGGAAGTATCCCCACCCAAGGCCTTGGGACAGCCCCCCCCCCCAACACACCGGTCCTCCAGATCAGCCAGAAACAGAGCAGAGGCCTCTGGGCGGATGCAGAAGAGCTCTCACACTCCCCATGGGTCCTCCTTCTGACAAGATCTGCTCATGCCAGAGTCATTTCTTCCAACAAGAAACCACCGAAAGGAGATGGGAGGAAATCGATCAAGGCAGCAGCACTCAAGGGTAGCCACAGTGTGCCCAGCACAGAAAGGACTTTCAGGGGCACAGAGGAGAGGCGTAACTGAGAAAACGATGTGACTCCATTTTTTAAAAAAATAAATAAATTACAGCAGCAGCTTCTACCTCAAGTCCTGTCCAGAGGGAGGGGGCATGACCCTTGTCCTTGGAAAAACCCACAGAGCACTCCTAAGCACATATCCACCCTGCTGTGTTGTTTGTCTGCAAATAACTGGAGAGATCTGCAGCGCCAGGTGTCCATGACTCAGTCAGGCCAGGAGAGGATCCATAGCAACACCTAGCAACCTCCAATCAGCATGAGACAGGGAAAATACCTGGAATGCCAGATGACCCCCCAGTAGTTTATGGTGGTTGATAATAATTTGGGAAACCATGTAGTTTAGCACGTACACTCCTCGTGGCCTAAACCAATCAGTTCAAACGAACCCCCCTCTTGTACTAACCAATCACCCCTACCCAACTTGTTCCCGCCAATGAATGTGCTAATCAATGTTAAGAGTTGTTGTTTGATTTTCCCGCGGTATGGAATGATTTGCTGTGTGATATTGTGACGCATAGAGTATCCCCCCAAAACCTATAAAATCTCCCTGAACAAAGGACCAGGACTCAGTCCCTGGGACCGCTGCGTTGGAAACAGTTGTGAGTCCAGGCTGGAGCTCTTGTGTGATTGCATCGGATTCAGCTCCTGGAGGTCTACTGGGGTCCCACGAATCTGGCATTACATAACCTCTACTCCTCTAATGCATGAAGTCCTGGCTCAACAGGAGTTGCTGTGTAACCTGGACCACACCTCTTGCCCTCTCTGGGCCCCAGCAACCTCCTTTATATAGTCATCAGAGATATTCCATGACTCTGGGGACAAAGAGCAGTGGGGGTGGGAGCAGCTCATGGTAGGACTGGAGGCTGCCTGGGTTTGGGGCCCTGGACTTCAATGCAATGACAGCCTGGGAGATGGCCTCCACTCAGCCCCCATAGCATTTAAGGACAAGAAGACCAGGTCTCCATGGGAAGTGAAGTGTTCCTTCAGAGACTGGAATTATTTTGATCCAGCTGAGCGGGAAACCACTGAAAACTCTGGGTGCCAGTGTGGGGGCCATTTAGATTTTACTCCTCTGGGATTGGGGGTCTCTAGAGCAGAGAAATAATCCACCCTGTGGGGTAGGCAGGGAAACCAGGGAAAGGGCTCGGGACTCAGTGCTTCCCAAAGGCAAGGGTGGGGGGCTGTGGGCCTCACAGAGCCCCTCCATTCTGCCCTGTGAGTCCCTATTAAATTTGAAAACTGGAGCTACCTAAAGACTCTTTTGATTCCAAGATTTTTTTTTTTTTTTTGAGACTTGAAGGCAGGATGGAGCGTGGAGCTGTGCCCGAGGCCAGAGGCAGCTCTGTCTGCCAAGCTGGAACCTCTGCTTCTCGTTAATTAGAGGAGCCAAGAAATCACCCTCCAAAAACTGCCTTTCAACCGGAAATGCCAACTGCTCAGCCTTTTGTGAGACCCATGCTGCCGGCCACCGCTGGAGCCCAGGCCCCAATGGCACAGCGCCCCGGCCACACCAGGGAATAGCCACTCAGCGCCATCGCTGCCTGGTAATGGCCGGTGGAGAGGCTCCCACTCCCGGCGACATCTTTATCTGCGTGTTCCAGGAGCCATCCCCCAGCCCGGCTGGCCGAGCCTCCTTCCAGCTTCCAGCAGCCGCATCTGTGTCTTTGTCTGGCTCCCACGACGCTCCTGGCTGGCTGTGCTCCTGGCCGCAGAGCAGAGGAACAGCTTGGGGAGCAGTGGTGGCAGGCAGTGACATCTCCGGTGCTGGACTCCCAAGCACGGTGGCCTCTTTTCCTGCTTAGCTACCCTTGGGTGGTCTGGAAGTGGAAGGCAGTGCAGGGTGGCCCCCAAGGACACTTGTGATCCCGTGTACTCAGGGCCCATGAAGGGAGAAGGAAGGTGTGGCATAATAAACACACAGGACACTCACACATGTAGAATTGGCCTCTGCCCCAGTTCTTGGCTCAGAACTCCTAAAACCCCCTTGTGACATACTGAGGGACAGGGTGGCCACAGTTGCATCCTTCACCCTACCACTTGGTCTTTGACCCCAGGTGCTAACAGAGCTCCTAAATCCCTGGAATTTCCTGTGTGGCAAGAGCATCAATTTTTTCTGATAAAGTGACTCCTGTGGGTTCCTGGTGACCAAAATGGCCAGGCTGAGATTACAAGTTGGAACGTCCCATCTCCCCATCTTCCAGGGAGGGAGAAGGACTGGAGGTGGAGCTGGTAGCCAAAATTGTGCCAATGTGATGAAGTCTCCACAGAAATCTCTGAAAGACGAGGATGGGGGCTTTGGGTGGGTGAACACATCCACCTGCTGGGGATGACCCACCCCAGCTCCACAGGGACTGGAAGCTTCTGTACTCAGGGCCCTTCTAGACCCTGCTCTATGCACTTCTTCATCTTGCTCTCCATCTGTATCCTTTATCACATCCTTTATAACCAACCAGTAAACCACGGTGTTTCCTCTCAGTGCCGTGAGCTAGCGTAGCCAGTTATGGAACCTGAGAGAAACCTCAGGGGGACCCCTGATTTGTAGCCAATCAGACAGAATCATAGGTAACCTGGGGACCCACTACTTGCGATTAGCTTCTGAGATGGGGTTGGTCTTGTGGGACTGAGCCCTTACCCCGCAGGGTCAGCACTAACTCCAGGTACTTAGAGTCATAACTGAATGTAGAGCTCACACCAGTGTCCAGAGGGTTGAGAAATGATCCATGTGGGAAAAAATCCCCACGCAGCTGTGTCAGGAGTGTTGGGTGCATGTTTACTTGTTTGGAAAGGCAACCAATCCTAAAGCAGATTCCCAGAGGTGACAGAGCTCCTCGCCATGGAAGGAAATAGGGTAGTCTTACCTGGAGGAAGGAAGAAGGAGGCCAGCAATTTCCCGTGAGAACTAATAGCAGTAGAAGAGGTGCTGAATCCAGGAGGCAAGGCTGAACCTCTGGGCAGGAACAAGAGGAGACACATTTTCCTTCAATAAGGGAAAGAAATGCTCCACACAGTGAGCCAGCTGCCTCTAAGGAGAGCTTCTTCCCCATTGGAGGTCCTGGAGGGGACACCAGGTGTCCATGGTGAAGGGGGCGGGAGGTTGTAAGACTCAGCCTTCTCATCTTTAAAATGACAGTTCTCACGGGGTGCTGTGGCCCACCCCTGTCATCCCAGTGGCTCAGGAGGCTGAGGCAGGAGGATCAAAAGCTCAAAGCCAGCCTCAGCAATTTTGCAAGACTCTAAGCAACTTAGTGAAACTGTGTCTCAAAATAATGTGGGGAATGTGGTTCAGTTATTAGGCGCTCCTGGATTCAATCCCCAGTACCAATAAATAAGTAAATAAATAAAATAAAAAACGACACATCTCAGGGAAGACCATCTCTCAGTTGTCACGTATCTGAAGTGCGGCAGTATGACCTAGCTCCAACCCTTGCCCTTTCAAAATTTAGGGTCAAGGTTATGCTAGCAAGGAGGCTCTGAGTCTCAAATGTAAAACTGACAAGGATTTTTGGCAGAAATAAACCCTTGCCATTTGTGACCTATCCAGTTGATTTTAGGAACTTAAATATTTAAGAGGCAAGGACAATTGCAAATAAGAGCAGAGAATCGTCACCACCACAAGTGTCCTTCACCAGGTGCAAGAATGGACGGCATGCCTGGCCCCAGTCTGGACCCAAAGTGGTTAAAGCTCACAAGAGAGCAGAAGAAAACTTTAAACTCCTCAAATTCTAGTGGAGTCTGAGGAAGAGGAAGAGCAGGAGGAAAGGAATCTTGGAGAAAGAGCAAAGCGAGGATTTGAACAGGTTCCCCAGGGTTCCTGTGTTGGCAGCATGATCCCCACTGCAAGGGCATTTGGAAGTGGGGCCTTGAAGCGGCAATCCAGTCTTGAGGGCTCTGTCTTCCTCAGTGCATTGATGCTGTTATAGAGGAAGCAGGTTAGTTATCATGGGATGGAGTTCTGGATAAAGAGATGCCCGCAGCCCCCTTTCACACCCCTTCATGTGCTCTCTTGCCCTTCTGCATTCCTGCATGGAGTGACAAAGCAAGAAGGCCCTTGTCAAATGCCATCCCTGGACCTTGGACTTCCCAGCCTCCAGAATTGCAAAACATAAATCTCTATTCTTTATAGATTACTCCGTCTCAGGAGTCCTATTATAGAAACACAAAACAGACTAAGACAAGGAAAGAGTTAAAAGGGCAGAAAAATAATTGGGTGGGAAGGAAAGAAATAGCTAGAAGATTGGAGAGGGCCCCTCATGCTGGTCTAGGGGATGTGCTTCCAGGCCATCCCAAAGGACTGAGCCAAGAGGGCCATACTCTTGAGTGGTTACAGAACAGAGGTTGCTAAACTGGGACTGGGTGTGGGTGAGTATCTAAACGTCTGCGTTTTCTTCTATCCCCACCTCCAGGGCCTTAAGATGTCCTGAGCACCTATGGTCTCTCCTGCACGCATGGCTTTGTTCACTTTGGGGGACAGTGGAGGTTGGTTGGCGGTTGCAGGTGTAGAATAAAGCCCAACCCCCAGCGCCAGTCACCCCAGACATGAGAATCATCTTTAGTGCAGGTGATGAGTCCAAAAATAATTAGGTAGAGCCCTTTGGGCTCTCTCTTCCTAGTCTTAGCTTCACACTCCGGGGTGAAAAGATAACAGTCCTGTTTCAGGGTTATATAAAAAAGGGAGCATGTCTGAATCACATCTAGGGGCCCACAGAGAAAGAAGAAGAGCACTCTGCAGAGCCATTCTGATGTCTAGGACATGGTCACAGAGATCAGATTAGCGTCTCGGAGCCAAAGAGACCTGGTGTGGGCAGTTGGGATCTTGGTTCTGAACTCTACTCCTCTTCTGACATGATATTTTCAAGCAGAGATGTTTTCGGCCACTGAGTTCTGCTAGCATAGAATTCCATAAACCAGGGGGCTTAACCAACATTTGTATTTCATGTTTCTGGAACCTGGGAAGTTTATGGTCAAGGTGCTGGCTGATTCAATTCCTGGTCAGAGCTTATTTCTGGTTTTCAGATACCACCTTCTTGCTATATCCTCATGTGGTAGAGAGTGAGATAATTTCTCTTGCATATAAGGGCACTAATTCCATCATGACCCACTCACCTTCCCAAGATCCCATCTCGAAATATCATCACATCAGGGGTTAAGGCTTCAACACATGAATTAGGCAGGAGAGATACAAACTCTACCCAGGTCAGATGGCTTTTAGAAAAAAGAATTGTTCAAGATTTCTGGGGAAAATGCAAGTAAAATTTCTTACCCGCTGGCAGAAAGGGGTGAAAAGACCCATAAGTGGGAGATGAGACTGGAAAAATTTGTGGAGGGCTTGTCCTGAGTCTTGGCATGACTTAGCCAAGAGTTTGCTAGAAAAACTGACACTGTTAACAAATAACCTCAGGCTCCATGAACCGCCAGAGGGCCTTCCGGAATCTTCATGATTAGTTTGGGTAGAAGCGGAAAAAGTAGAAGCTATACAAATTTTCAAGAAAGAGAAAGCTGTTTCAAACTTAGGTCTTAGAGACACAAAGGGAAGGGGTCCCAAAGAGAGAGAGGTTAGCACCTGCCCCAAACAGGATGGGATGGGAGAGCTTCAAACCCCTCCTCCTGGGACATGGAGTCCTGGGCCCAACTCACTACTCTAGCTTCCCATTTTTAATTACTACAATATGGACAGGATGGTATCAAAACTGTGCTGCATGCATCCTATGAAATATTCTTTGACCAGAAAAAGTCAAGAGCCCCAAGACTGGATACCGATGGCTTTATAAGAAGGAAAGAGACCTCGCCCACATGCACACTGACCCTCCATCTCTCACCATGGACAGCTGCCTCAGCACTCTGCCAGCAAGAAGCTCATGGCCGATGTGGCCCTTCTACGGAGGAGATGTGGGCTGTGAGGAGGGGAAGACCCTGGAGCACTCTAGAAGCCAACAATTTAGGAACCATATTAAAGAACACTCTACTAATGGCATTAGATGGGGATCCTTGGTGGGAGGAAAGGGCAGAGAAATGGTAGGAGGTGACATTGGAAAATCCAGGTGATGCCAGACTGTGGAGGGCCCTACACACCACGAGGCTAAGGGCTGTGGACTTTTCCTGCAGTGGAAGCAGTGGGAAGACTTTGAGGCCAGGAAGGAGACAGGTGGGGTGGAGCCCTGGCAGCACCTCTGCCTCCCAGTGGCCTCCCTTCCACTCTGCTCCCAGCCAGGCTTCCAGAGTAGCATCTGGCACTGAGAGGGGAGAAGAAATAATTTCCAGAAGGAACCAATGGACGGAACAATATGGGAACCCAAAGGGAGGGGATGTTCAAATGGATGTTAAAAACAACATGATATTTACAACCCCCAATTAAAAATTCAACCATGAAGAAGGAATTATTGCCCTTGTAGGCAGAAAAACCTCTCTGAAAGATTTATTTTGCTACATCACTTATGACAAATGACATGACTATATATGAAAGATGATCATAAAATTGGCTTTTTTGAAAAAATGGGTCTAGTCAACTCAATAACCATTTGGTTTCGCTGGGGTCTGTAGGGGTTTTGTGAGATTTTGGTAATAGACTCTGCATTCTGCTGTGCATGAACAGGAGAGGACAGCTACCTGCATTGGGCACTTCCTGGGGACAGGGAGATAGAAAGATACTCCTAGGAAAGATGGTAGAGAAACAAAACATCTCAAGTGAAACCTCTAAGTCGTTTGCTGGGGTGAGATCCCTTATGTCTGTCTCCTTCAGTTGACCTATGAACTCTCTGCTCACTAGTGTTATTGTGGGAGGGAATTTTTTGAGTTTTGCTCCTGAGTTGGTCCAGGATAGAAATAGAGGATGTTCCCACAGTGCTGAGGCCAGAGGACATGGGTCGGTTGATGTCCAGCACCAGTGGATGTCCAGAAGCAGTGGAGGCTGAACAGGGGCCTGAAGGGCCATACAAACAGGACTGGAGGGAGAAGCAGGGTGACCAATAGGACATCAGTGTCCCAGGGACAGTCAGTAGAATCCAACAGCATGCTGCTCTGGGACCAACCGAAGCCAGCACCTGCTTACATCCCTGTTTTCTCTATTTGTTTGAGAAGCTTTGATTCACATAACTCAGAGGGCCAGCAGGGGCACAGAGAGGGTGGGGGACCCCCACAACAAAAACTCAGAGCAAGTTTATCCTTGGGAAGAAATAAATAATGATAGGGCTTTCACACTAAGCCCTGTGCTGGAAATCCAACTGTTCACCCTGTATGTGAAGCATAGGCTCACTAAAAAAACTATATATAAAAGCAATTGAAATCCTCCCAGAAAGAAGTCTTCCCCTGCCTGTACCCAGCCCCTGCTTCACCCTACGACTCTCCCGAGTTTGATGCAACTAGCAATAGAAACGGAAGACTGTAATTAAAGTGAGCCTGGCTGATGCTGCTGTTCAAATTAAACTAAAAAAAAAAAAAAAAAAAACCCACAACATTTTCAATAACGATAGGCTAAACCCAGCACGCTTTAGTCATTTCTGTAGCACTTTTCTTCCAGAAGGATTAACAAATGTGAAGTATAGGGCCTAGAAATTTTGATCAAGCAAAGTATCTTAAAGGGTTTTATTCTCTCCCTCTTTGATTAAAATTGCATGACTGTGATTCAATTCTATATGTAATGTAGATACACATATGCATGCTGTGTTACCTCTACCCAGTGAGGACAATAGGACCCTCTGTAGGATTCAGTCTCTCTTTTAGGATCAGTCGGGGGAAAGCCACACATACAAAATGTGTCTGATGACGGCCCCAGATTTAATAATAAAAATAAGCAAGCGCTTGTTTCCATTGCCAGGGTGGTGGTTTTGAACTTGGAAACACAAGAAAAACACGCTGATTAGCTCAAGGAAGCAGAGCTAGATTTGGGAACACAACTTAGGGGAAACCAGAGAAGAAAACCAGACTGCCTTGGCCAAGCCCGAGGAGGAGGCCTCTCGCCACATGGCTGAATGTGAAAGGATGGAATCCCAAGCTTGGGAAGAAACCCGTGGCAGGACAGCTGGTGTCTACAGCCTGGGCTCTTTGTTACCAGCCCTGATCACTTCAGGTGCAGTCACTAGAAAGGAATGGAAGAGAAAAGGAGGGGAGAAGAGGATTAGAGAGCAAAGGGAGGGAGGGCCCGGG
The DNA here is from genome assembly GCF_021218885.2 of Marmota monax. Taxonomy (NCBI): domain Eukaryota; kingdom Metazoa; phylum Chordata; class Mammalia; order Rodentia; family Sciuridae; genus Marmota; species Marmota monax. The sequence continues at coordinate 4,316,830 of NW_026692356.1, read as the reverse complement.
GAGAGAGAGGGAGAGAAAGAAAGGGAAACGGAAGAAAGAAAAGTGGAAACCAACTCAAAACAGCTTAAAGAAAATAGTGGCAGCCATGGTCAAGAGAGGGGCTGGGAGATCCACAGAAATCCCTGCGGATGGGCCTCATGAACATTCTGGAACAGAACTAGAAATCTTGGGAAGCTAGGCCATTCTCTTCCTGCTGGCCCACGCCCACTCCTCCCTGCCCACCCCTTATCTCTGCTCTCTTTCCTTCTCCACAGCCCAGCATTCTCCACTTCTAGGCACAGGTGACTACACACGAAAACCCCAGGTTCTTACGACTGCGTATGTCTATCCCTCGCTCCTGCTGTCTGCAGAAGCCAACTGGCCATTGCTGAGCCCAAGTCCAACTCCCCAAGAGTGAATTTGGTGGGCCCACATGCCTACCTCAGCCCTATGCTGGCGGGAGGGGGTCACATTTTGTGAGCCTGGGCCAGTGTCCTTCAGACTCTGAGGCTAGAGAGAAAATGGAAAAGTTGAAGTAAGGGAGCGTTTGGGAAAGGAGTAAAATGGGAAAATGTGAAAAGGGACAAAGGAAGACCCCAGGTACCTATTTACCTTCCTTTTCTGAAGAAGCTTGGTATCTCAGTTGGAAAGGTCAAACTTCAGAGAGAAATCTGGTCCAAAGAGACATGCACTGAGGTACATGAGGAACCCTCTGGAATCTCCCCTTCCATCTTTGGTAGCTGTGAGACAGGAGCAGCCTGTTGGGCTCTTCTGATTCCAGGGAGATCCTGTGGAAAAATCAGCCTTGGGTAAAGACAGTTCCACTTGCCACAACCTTCCTTCTGACTGTCTCTCCCCAGAACTCCCCCTCCATTAATGCAGCTTCTTATCTGATCTTTACCAGGTAGGCACTTCACTACAGAGGTCTGATAAAGAGGTCCAATAGAACCTGATTATGGAATACACACTACCATTCCCTTTAATAGTATTTTGAAATTTTGATCTCATTTCAATTGACTCCTGATCAATAATTACTACTAAGGGTATAGACTAGATTGATCATCCGGGCTCCCATTGTCTTTCTCACACCCAGCAGTTGTGGTCCAATTCTGTGGTTGAGGCAGTTTGCATGAAGCAGCAGTCTCCGGCTCAGAGGATTCCCCTATTAATATGTTCAGGTTGGTTCACTTGTTTATTCAGCTGATCATGGACATATACTTACTAGAATGTCTTCCAGATATCAGGCAATGTGCTAGGCACTAGCAATAGAGTCATAAACAGGACAAATACAAGTTTCCACTCTCATAGAACCTCAAAAACTGGCAAGGAACAGAGCTGCTGAAAAAATCCTGCCACGTGTGAGAAGAGTTATAAAAGGGAAGTCTAGGGCCTGGAAAGACTTTATGAGGGTTAGTAAAAAAAGTCTTCCTTGACTAGATGAAATTTAAACAGCCTTCAAAGCCTATGTATGAGTTTGCTAGAGCTGCTACAACAAAGAGGGACTGGTAATTCAAACAATAAAAAGATATTTCCTCATAATTCTGGAGCCTAGAAGCCTGGGGCAGGGGCTGGCAAGGTGTTAGAGCAGTTCATTTCTTCTGAGAATCTCTCCTTGGCTAGCCCATGATTGTCTTCTTCTAGTGTCATGATCTTCCCTTTCTGTGTGTCTATGTTTTCATCTCCTCTTCTTATAAGGACACCAGTCAGATTGGATCAAAGCCACTTTAATGACTTCATTCTAACGTACATCTTTGAAGGCCCTATCTCCCAAGGCACTCGCCTCTGAGTACTAAGGATTAGGAATTTCAGCATGTGAATTAAGGGGAGAGGGACACAATTAAGTCTATAAAAGCCTACCAAAGGCTTGCCAAGAGATCAATCTTGGAAAGAATGTTCTAGAAAGAAAAAAAAAGTAGCTAGAGAAGAACAGAGTGTGGTTGTGAAGGGTCTCAACAGTCAGAGTAAATATTTTACACTTCATTTTAAAGGTAACCCTAAGATGGTTGGGAGGCTTTAAGCAGAAGAGTGGCATGACCATCCCTGCATTCTAGAAAGATCATTCAGGTTACACTGTAGGAAATGAATTGGAGGGAACAAGAGTGGATGTGGGGAGGCCAATGATGCCTGGAAGTCCAGGAGACAGACAAAGGTGACTTGGACTCCAACTCTGGGTGTTGGGGGTCATGGAGAGATGCTTACAACTCTAGAATCTTCCACTCTGGGTGGATGTGAGGAGTGTGGGGAGGGAAGCTTGGGAGCAATTAGGGAAGTAAGACAGGAAAGAGTGTGGGAGACTCTGATTTTTGGAGATGGCAACAGAAATGTAAAATTTGACCTGCCTTTGGGCTGTCCAAATGGAAATATCAAAACAGACAGCTGCAGAGAAGACAGAGTCCTGGGTGGAGGATATGGTGTAGCAAGTTGTTGGGATAGGAAGGTAAACTAAAACCATGGGCGTGGGGAGAGGGAGAGAGAAACAGAGCCCCGGGAGGCACATTTAAGGACTAAATAGAGAAGTCAGTGAGGAGCCACCAGAAAGGCAAGAATCAATGAAGAGAAAGTGACATCTATAGACCAGGTGATCCCAGAAAGGAGAGGTCGATGGGCACCGTGGCCACTCAGGTAAGGACGGAGAGCATGCTGGATAGACTCACGCTGTTGACCTGTGTGAAAGCAGTCTCAGGTGTGTAGGGCTGGGAGCCAGATTTGGCTGGAAGGAGCGGGTGTCTGCATATTTGGCTGGGAACAGGAGGAGAGGGGACGTTGAAGCTGGAGAGGTTAGGGATTCCAAAGGAATGTTCACCACTGAAAAGACTTGAACCCAGAGATGCTGAGAGAGAGCCAGTAGAGAGAGCCATAGTCGCTGAGGAGACAAGAGGGAACTCTGGCCTCAGGAAAGAGAAGAAACAACTCCACTTCAACAAGCGCAATCAGAGCCTGTAATTGAAGCAATGGGACCCCCAATTAAGGGGTTTGTGTAGAGGGAATATGGGAAGCTCCTGATTCTGAATGTAGGCTGGCTGGATGAATTAATAAAGGAATATACCAATGAATAAATACCCAACACGCTCAGCAATAGGCATTCAACTTAGACCTGTTATTTTTTTTTTATATATAAGATTTGTCCCAAGATGACCATCCTGTGCCCCTTGGCTATGAGGTATCTGGAGTAGCAGCCTGAACCACCTATTACCACATGGAAGTAGGCCATCGAGATACCCACAGGCAAGCCAAAGTTTTTCTCTAGAACATTTTGAATTAAGTCTAAAAGCTGGAGGAGTGTGATTAAGTCCCCTGAAGCTGCTAACCACAGAGCATGCAGAACTATAGTCTGGGCCTGGGTCATTTGAAGGAGTATAACTACGAACAGAACAATGGGCAGTACTGACTGGGAGCTGGGCTCCTCTGGCCTACCTCCTTTCTCTGCTCGCCTCCTCCTCCCTGCCCGTGGTCCTCCCCAACAGCAGCACACCTCTCTGACTGCCATGGTACACGTGTCTCTGTGGGCTCTGGGGTCCAGATTAAAGCCCACTAGAATAACTGGGCCATTGAATTTCAAATTAAATCGCCCCCACAAGCCCTTCTCATTCCAGTTAGTGGGTTCATTAGGGCTCAGATCATGGAACGGCTCTTCCCACTAATGGACCATGAGCAAGTGAAGGAGGGAAAGTGGCCCCTCTACTACTTCACTACAGAGAAACTGGGAGGAAGAGGTCACTGAAGAAAGCCCCAAAGTTTTTAGTGTTTTTGGAAGAACTTTCTCCAAACTGTAGGAGATCTGGAGCATGAAGAATAGATTCACGGGATGTACTTGCAAGCAGAATAGGCATTCATCCCAGCGTAGGACATCCAGAGTTCTGGAATTTATCATCCCAGAAGGTTCCATTGCTAGTCTCATCCAAAGGCAAGAGCATGTGAGATCTTTGGGCCCAGAAGAAGCTTGTGGAAGCTGTGGGGGCTGCTTGCCAGGAAAAGTGAAGTCTGCTGCCGCAGCCTGGTTTGTGTTGACTCCGACCACATGGACCACAGGTTCTGAGCCAGGTTCCCCCCTCCAGGGGTGTGAAGAACCTTGACAACTGGAAATAAGCAGTTTACAAGATACTGCTGGCATTCGGCTCTGGGCGCTGTGCCTGGCCCCCACATGTCTGCAGCTGCTATAAAACGAGAAAGTTCTGAGCTCAAAGCAGTTTCTAAGTTCAAACTGTTGGTGCTTCCCCCAGGGGCCATGCCAGGAGCCACAGAGGAAAGGGAGTGCCCCTTATGGCCCACCTGTCCTATTCCAATCTTGTTTAGTTGCTTAGAAATTAGATCACTTTAAGAAAGCAAGATCTAATAAAGAAGAGGAATTAGATCTGGGAGTTCTAGAAACAAGCAGAAAGCTAAGAGCAGCCCTAACTGTATTGTAGAGACTGGCAAGTCTTTTCTTAAAGGACAAGAGCAGAATGGTTCCTGCCACATATTAGGATTGTCAAGGTACTTGCACACAGAAGGAGAATGGTTTCTAACTGGTCCTGTTAAGATCACTCATGCTAAATTGCATGGAAATAGGAAGGGACTCAGACCCGGGACCTCCTAACTTACTTGCTGTAGCTCATTTCCCTTGCAGGCAAGTGATATAAGGTAGAGCAATCTGGGACTGCTCAGCCCAACCTTGTTCCAGTCCCCAACTGGAGTTTGTTGTTGCTGTTATCATTCTCAGGTGGGAGCACCTCACATTCTCAGGTGGTAGGGCCAGCTGAGGACTGGGAACAATGCAGTGACTCATCAAAGTGCCCTCTTTTCTAGCCGCCCACCCACCACAAATCCTGCAAAGAGTTCAACAAGCATCCAGAAAGCCTGCCATTTGAGTGGCCCAAAAAGGGATGGGCTGCAAGTGGGTCAGAAAACTTTCACAACTTTAACTGGCCTAGTTATATCACATGATGGGGGACCAGGAGGAAGCCATCACCAAGGCAATCAAACGAAGAACAACTAAGGTTCAGGAGGCCCTTGTGACTCAGAAACCTTTCCTATAGTGCCCCAAAACCAACCAGGTAGGAAAAAGGATCAGGTGGTGACTAAGGAGACTCCATAATGCTCTCCTTCCTCTGGGTCCCTATCAGCCACTCATTTCGCACTTTCTGTGCCCCATCTCTCTTATTCTCCCCCTGTCCTCCTCTCCTGAGCACTAAAAATGTTGGGGTTCTACCAGTCATCTTAGAGGAAAATTCATGGTCAATAAATCACATTTAAGACAATACAACAAAACTAGTTATCCTACACAGGTGACTTCATCCCATGCTCAGGAAAGCCCTGTGAATTCAGCACTGCTATGATTACCACTTCACAGATGAGGACACTGAGGTTCAGAGAGGTTAACTGCTTGCCCAAGATGATGGTGTGGGGCAGACCTAGGCATTAAACCCAGGCCATCTGGCCTTCTTTGTCTTCATTGCAACCCCCAGGATTACTGGAGAGAAAAATGTAAATACTTAAGTGGGCAATGCTTAACTTCAAACCGTAATCACTCAAGATGATTTGGCACAGGACAACTTCAAAAAGGCACATATGGGAACCCACTCAAATCACCAAGTAATCACCCCCCCAGGCCCTACGAAATAGTTATTCTTACCATTTTGGCAAGGAGTTACCTAGTCTTTGCTGCACAGAACATTACACAGGGGGAGAATTTTTAGGTTGCCTCGTAGAAAATAGATAGGTCCATTCCTCACCTAGGCCAACAGGAACCAGCCGTCCTGTGTGTCAGATGCCATTCCAGCTGCCTGCAGGTATCTGGGGACATTCAGAACTCTTGGCTAAGCCAGACTGCTCAGTTTATTTTACCAGCGTACCTGCGTATAAACAAGGTGGGCACACCATCAGACATGGAAAATAGGCACTCTTGGTCTCTAGGGCCTCGGGTGACTCTCTCTCACAGGTCCATGATTTCATAGCCTCCTGGTTCTATTGCATGCAGCAAATCTGCATGGGCACCTGGGACTATAGGCATTGAAGATGATAAGAATTCTCCCTATCCTTGTACTTGCAGTCCAGAATCACTAGAAGCAACAGAAGGTGGGCGTGCTGTGAGTAAACTTGGGATATGGCACTAGAAGCTGAGTTCTGGTCCTGGGCTGCCTCCTGATAAGCTGTTTGACCTTGAGCCTGTTTCCCATTTGCAGAGTGAGGGGGATTACACTCAATCAGTGGGTCAAACTGTGCTCAAGGATTCCATGACAGGCCTATGTGTCTGGGTGCGGTGCAGTTATCCTGGTTTCACCTACGCCCAGAACCCACAGGGACCGTGACCACAGACAACACTGCCAGAGGCTTGTGATTCAATGCCCATGAGAATAGCAGAAGGAACAGAGGAAGGAGGCAGATGCCACCAGGCAGCTCCACTTTTCTCTCTGTTAATATGGAGTTCCAAGAAGAGTCTGCATCTCTGAAAGTTTGGACCATTATTGGACGGGATGCTGTCTGGATCCTTCTGGCTAGGAGGTGTTCTGCCAACAGGAAGCCCCAGCTATGCTCATCCTGTCCCCACTTGACTGCCACAGAGCCAGGGAGCCTCTGCTGGCCACCTTCTACTTGTTGGCTGAAGTTAGACATTTGATTTCATAGTACTGAGACAATTCCAAGCATCCCAAAAGCATCATGCTAAAATTCGAAGTGACTTCAGCAGCATCCGATTCAGATGGCATACGCTGCCCCAAGTCACACAGCCAGGAGGGCTCATACCATGAGTCTGTGGCTCAGAACTGCAGCTCACTTGCTCAGACACCTTCATGAGCCACCCTTCCCTGAACTGAAGGACAAAGGGAGGCCTCTACCATCTCCTTGCCCCATCCACCAGCAGCAGTCCCCAAGGAGTCCTGGCCTCTGCAGCAGGGTGAGGAGAGTGGCCAGAAGCTCCAGAAGCCTGTGTTGGCAAGTCTTGAGCTCTGCTCTGTGTCTCCTTATGAGGCAGCTTCAAGGACCGTACTGTCTGCAGATGTCACTCTGAAAGCTGATTTGAAAAAGCAAATTCAATGAAAACAGTATCCAAGTGAGACTGCAAGGGAGTTTAACAGGCTGAATGTAATTACACAGGTTGGAATGTGGCCAAGACACTGGCGCTCCCAGGGAGTCCACTTGGTCTCAGTAGCAGCAGCACAGTGGTGTAAAGGCAGCCCAGCTTCCCCCACAGAGGGGTTTAAAAAGTGACCAGTGATTGTGGATCTGACATCTGGGCTCTCCTACCTTCTCTTCCCTCCAAGTACACTGGGTTTACCTGCAGTGTCTTCCCCATGGCACCTCATAAGGAAGCCTCCGCCATCCGTCCACAGCAGAACCTGGGTCCAACCAGGGCCCAGCACAGAGATAGATGCTCACCTTCTGAAGCCCCAGAGCAGGGTGCAAGAGGCCCAGAAAATACCCTGATGGGAAGGACTTTCAGGATCATTTTTGTCCTAAATCCTCCATGAACTTGACTCCAGCAGTTCGGGGAACTATGGCAACAGTTTAGTGTCTCCATTCTGACTGAGCCTTCCTGGCCATGGGTGAAGAACACAAGCATAGACCCCAAAATCACACATCCATCCCTCCACTCTGTTTCAATTTACAGCCGAGGCCTGACTGGGCTCACCTGCTAGGGCAAGTTTCATAATCCACAGGCCTCCTCCATGTGGGGGACTCAGGCTCCAGCGAGGGGCCTATCCCAGGGGCACATGACAGTGGAGAATGACTGAACACAACTGCCGAAATGCACGTCAGACTGCCATCAGGAAGGAAGTCTGTCAGATGCCTGGGGAGCCCAGAGGAGGGAGTGACGGCTTCTGCCTGGGGGGATCTGGGAGGATTCACAGAATAGGTGACATTGGAGCTGCAAGTAGTGAACAGATCATTAAGAATTGGCAGACAACTTTCCCAGCTGGGCTGAGAACATTCTTCATCTCCCTTAGGGCAGAGGAGCTCTCTGCAGTCAGGGCCTGGCTCTGCGGGAACCCGGGTCATGCCAGGCCACATCCTGGCAGCTCACTGATGGAGAGGATTTCAGGGCTCAGGCTCAGCTGTGCTCCTCCCTCAACTCTGTGCCCAGGATCCAGCTCTGATTCATTCATCGTTTCTGTCTACAAATGTCTCCTTCATCGCCAGTTTCCATCTTCCCTGCAGCAACAAGAGCCCTCCACTCAGTGCACATTTTTAAATATAGACAAAAGTAGGGAAAATGATTTAATGGACCTCTACCACCTAAATTTCACTAGTTTTCACTCCCAGTCAGTCTTGCTTCATCCATATACTCTTCCCATTTTGCTGACCCCTTTCCTAAATATCCTATCCTTTCACCCATGAAATGTTTCCAAATATATCTCCAAAAGACCAGTGCTTTCTTAACACTTATCCATGGTACTGTTATCATTTCTTTTAAAGATGATCTCAGTCTCTGAATATTATCAACTCTCCAGTCATCGATCCTGCAGGTGGATTTGATGATTGTACCCACGAGATGTCATTTAATATGTTCCCCTGTCTGTCCCTTAAACTTCCTGTCAGTTGATATGTAGACTTCGATTAATCTGATTCAGGTATGGATATTTGGGGCAGGAAACTTCAAAGATGGCGACATCCCCTCGACCAGAGTTGCATTGTATCTTGTCGGCTCTTTGTGTGATGCCAGCAGATATCCTCGATCCTTGCTCAGATCCCCATTTGTTCTTTAGAGGTGGCCAAATGGTGATGACCTTACCCAGTTATTCTTTCCTCGGTTGTTACCTGGAATGCTTCCAAAATGAGAAAAGCAGAATGAACACTCATTTTTTTTTCTTTTCGTGTACTGATTTCCCAAAGCATGCATTGTTTCCTTAATGCTTTCCAAAATTGGCTAATGTGGGTATTATTTTTAGCATTGTTTTCAAGGCTTGGATTTTACCATATCCACTCCATCTTAGTCCCTGGCAGTTAAAACTATGCTAATTGATGCTGATTTGCTTTGGTACTAGAAATTGAACTCAAGGGCACTTTACCACTCAGCTACATCTGCCACCCTTTTAATTTTTTAAGACAGGGTCTTGCTAAATTGCTGGAGCTGGCCTAGAACTTGCAATCCTCCTGCCTCAGCCTGCTGTGTCATTGGGATACAAGAACATGCCATCAGGCCCTAAATCATGTTTGAACTGCCTTGTCCCGGGCCAGTAGGAACTATGTCCATTTTTCTGGCTCCCGTGTCCATTTTGATGGTTTCCTTGCTTTCTGGTGTGATGAGATGTTGCCTGTTCCTCTCGTCCATTCGTCTTTCTCTTGTTTATTTCAATAGCAAGTCCCTTGACCCCAGTCTCCAATCTGTGTTTGTCTTCAGTGTAGCTAGATTAATCTCTCTTTCAATTAATTTGAGCTCTGTTTCTCTTCTCAGGACGCAGTGTGAGTCAGGGTAACAGGTACTATCTTCAGAACTGGGAGAGCTGTTAGAAGATGCTAATTAGTTACAAGCTGTGAAGCCATACACTGGTCATGTCACTTCTCTGAAACTCAGTTACCTCGTTTGTGAAAATAGGAAGAACACTATTTTGCCTCACAGAATTGATGAAATAAATGTGAAACACCTAGCTTAGAATTTTGCGAATAGTAAGAGAGTATCAGAACACACTCCTTTTCTTCTTGCTCCTCCTGAGAAATATCTGTGTCCCCTAACATCCATTCCATTGTTCAAACTTTCAGGCCTCCTTGAGCTGGCCGCACTCAATCTACCTAATCTCATTTCTAGTCTGTTCTCCTGTGTACCTATCACCTTCATCCAGCCAGCTTGCTCTCACAGGAGTTGCTAACTCCCTCACCAACCTTTAGCTACAGTGCTCCCTGTATTTACTTATTTATTTTTGGTGCTGGACTTAATGCCAAGGCTTCATGCACACTAACCACGTTAGTGTTTAGGGCCTCACTAAATTGCTGAGGCTGGCTTTGACCTTGCAGCCCTCCTGCCTCAGCTGCCCAAGCCACTGGGATTACAGGCATGTACCACTGCTATAACTGACAATCCTGCTCAGCAATAACTTCAGTCATTCCCTCTTTAAAATGTTCCCCATTTCTTCTATTTACTATGTCCATCCCACCTATCTGTAAAGACCTAGTTCAAATCCACTCATTTTCTTCTTATCCCATAAAAGCCTGCCTGGGGCAACCACTTCTATCAAAGTCATTTTCACCAACCTACTGACCTGGGCAGAAAAATACTCAGGAATTGTTCTTTCTGTAGCTGCACTGGTCCTCCCAGATTTCAGGGCACCCATCTATGTGTGACAGTGACTTGGCAAAGCCAGCTTCAGGCTACATTCATGTATGCATATGGGTGTATGCATGCATGAACATATGTCTCTCTATGTGTACGTTCATGTGCATGCACACACATACGTGTGCATATAGGTGCCTGTGTGCATGTAATTGTGTGTATGCTTTTGTGTGTGTGCTTATGGGTTTTCTGAATGTGTACATGCATGTGTATCCACAGGCAGGTGTGCATGTTTGTGTGTAAACACATGATAGGTGTGCATGCATATGTGAACATGTGGGTGTGCGTGCATATAAGTAAGTCTAGTGTGCATATGTGTGTGTGCAGGTGTGCCCATGTGACCAGCATCCTTCTGGATGCTAGTCTCCTGGACTGCACTCTCTGACTCAGCCACAATCACTGCAGCCCTGCTTTCCCTGAGACCTCAGCCAAGATGTGGGAGGATAGCTGGATTCTGATCTTTATAGAGATTCAGCGATGGTCTCCTTGGGAGTTTCAGTTTTCTAAACCAGATGTGACCCCCCTCTGGAACAAGGAGAAGAGTCACAAATGAAACTTCCAGTCCTGATATGGCAACCAGATCGGAAGACAAAGATGGACTCGACACAGAACTGTCCCATGAAAGCAGCTTTCCACAGAGCAGCAAAGAGTAAGGACACTCAGTAGGCAGGACAATCCTGCTCAGCAACTGGGTCACCTTTCCTGAGGAGCTGCAGTACCCACAGAGGCCACCATGACCATGTTGTCTGCCCACCACTCTCCCTGGGTACCCAGGTTCTGTCTCTCAGAGTCAAGTTTATAGGCAGGTATCAAAGATTACTGTGCAGAAGGAAAGGCTGCTGTTTCCATCAAAGCACACCGCCGCCTCTTCTGCCTTCTTGGTGAGTGACAAAATTGAGCTTCAGGCTGGATGATCCTTTATTTTGAAAAATAAATAAATTAATAATGATAATGATAATGCCAACCCTTGCTGGGTTTTCCTGGGTCTTTGGGTTTAAAAGGCATGCAGCCTCTCACACACACAAAAAAAGGCATTACCCAGTTAATAGGCGTTTATGTGAAATAGAGTTGAATGCTCAGGGTAATAAAGAAAGCAATTGCCCAGTGCAGTGGTACATGCCTATAATCCCAGGGGCTTGGGCAGCTGAGGCAGGAGGGTTGCAAGGTCAAAGCCAGCCTCAGCAATTTAGTGAGGCCCTAAACAACTTAGGAAGACCCAGTCTCCAAATAAAAAACAAAAAGGGCTGTGGATGTGCCTTAGTGGTTAAGCATCCCTGGGTTCAATCCCTGGTATGTATAAATAAATAAATAAATAAATAAATAAATAAAAGGCAAGTTAAACAAATAAACAAAAACCTTGACATTTCCCGTCTAGGACTGAAGGGATTGGGTGGAGGCTGGAACAACAGCCCTACAAGAAGGCGAGTGAGGAGTTCCCAGGGGCAGAGAGGTTAGCAGGGGCTCCTTAGGACAGGGATGGCTACATTTTAAATTGTTGCCCATTCTCTACTGTCCCAAGCCATCAGGAAGAGGTCCTGGGCTGATGGAGGCACTTCAGGAGATGGAGGAAGTGGGCCACTACCCAGAGCTTTTGGCTGCTCAGGAACTGAGGCTGGAGGACAAAGGGCATCCCTGCCCCAGGAAGCATCTGAAAAGCAGGCTGCACAGCGTGCCCCAACTGAGAAGACCCCAAGGATTCTAGGGGAGAATGACTCTTGGAATAAGTGGAGACTGTGTGCTTTTCCTACAGTGGAGAGCAAATAAGGTCTCAGGTGGCTTTAGAGGTTGGTAATGGAATGGTGTCACCCTTCCCCCCAAATGAGTGGAGCACTTGGGGACATCCAAGAGAGACAATTGCCTTGCAGGTGTTCACTGATTAAAGGAAGTGGCCACTGGGGTCGAGTGGAAGCCTCTCATGTGTGCCCAGGCTGATCTTAAATATTGGGTCAACCACTTCCTGGGTATCCTGGGAGCTGAGAGAGGGTGGAAGCTCCTAGCAACGGCTGCACCAAGTGCCTTCTCCTAATAATGTCTAATAACAGAGCACAAAGCCCCAGGTCACATTCACATTCTGGCTCCAAATCGCCAGCCCCTGCCTCCTCCGCAAGCTTATTACAGTAACAAAGCCACGGAGAGTGTCAAAGCACCAGCCTGGCTGCTGCCAACCCTGCAGCTTGCAAAGATTCTGTTCCCAGAGTGGTCCTGAGGCTCTGTTGTCCTGTGGTGCTAGGGAGAGCTGTCCTCACCTCCTCACGGGGCTGTCCCTGGAGCAGGACTGACTATGGTGGGTGCTGCTGCACATGCCTGGAAAAAAAACGTGTGAGCCATTCTTCAACCCCAACATCAAAAGGACCAAGTTTTTGTACCTCCTGGTGGAGCAAGTGATACCAGGCAGCTCTCCTCCCATGGCTGGCCCTGCACAGGCTTCTCAACCAGGCCACAGAAAAGAGGCAGATGTCACCTGAGCCAGGCCTCCTGGGAGGCTCTGACCACAGAATTTTTAGAGCTCTTCTCCCTGCTGAGAGCCGTGGACATCCAAGCTCAGCATGGTTGGTTGAGGTCACATTCTCTGGGTTCCCGGGAAACTTTTGTTGGCTTTTTATTTCAATGATTTAAAATGAGCCAAAGGCCAGGTTCCTATCCTACTTTCTCAGGAAGGCTGCCCTTGTCCACAGCAATGGATTCACCCTGTTATCACATCTATTCCGTGTCCACACAAGGCAGGCTGGGAGAATCTCAGGAAGACAGTTACCTGCCATCTCAAGCATCCCCTGACCAGGGCAGGCCACACTGACTTGTGGAAACAGGGCAGAGAAATTTTAGGGTCAGACCCTCAAGGTATCACAGGAGCAGATTTGAGGGGCACCCAGCACCTGGTTCACCCCAACCCAGCCTGATTGGAAAGAATCTTTCCTTATGTTGGATAATCTGTTGGTTTTAGTTTCCCTAAACAGCCAAGCTATATTCTTCTGCATCAAATCAAATAAAACCCATAGGTCTTGTTGAGAACAGGGACAGACTGAGAACAGAGACACAGAGACTCACAGGCCCTACTAGATGTCCTTCCTATTAGACTCAGGTAGTTTTTCTGCAGCAAAGCAGACAGCAGTCACCAGATGACCCTGGTGGGCACTTCCTCCTCCAATGATATTTGAAATCATATTTTATGTATTGGTAAAAAAGATGAATATGTTATCTCTAACAACATTTTCTTCCATCTAAAAGTTGGAGTATTTTCCCTTCTGATCTTAAAAGAAATGAATATGAAAACGATACCAGGAGTCCCTCCAAATATTATGGCTTTGTGCCTTTTGGCTACTCAGCCCTGGCAGACAGTTGCTGGCCTCAGCGAGCTGACAGTCTGGCTTAGAGTTGATGTCATGATCTCATGAGAGCATCCTTGGGAGCTTTCAGAAACTCCGTTGCCCAAGTGTCACTCAAACATTGACAGAGAACCTCGGGGGACAGGACACAGATATCAGTAATTTTTTAAAGCTGCCAAGGTGATCCAAATGTGTGGTCAAGGTCGAGGATCCACGGTTCTCACTCCCAGGGGTCCAATGGAATTACCCAAGGAGCTTTCTAAAAAAAGACTTGGGGATAAAATGTCTGTAGAATCCAGAAGAATATAAATACCAGTAGAATTCCACATGTAGTTCTGCGTTGTATTTAAAAGGATTACATTCAGGAAATAATAAAAATAAATAAATTTAAAAGGCTTGAGAAGGGAGCTATGTATCAATATTTTAAAAATATATATAGATAGATATATATTTTAGTTGTAGTTGGACACAAAACCTTTATTTAATTAATTTATTTTTTTAAGAGAGAGAATTTTTTAATCTTTATTTTTTATTTTTTCAGTGGACACAACATCTTTATTTTATTTTTATGTGGTGCTGAGGATCGAACCCAGCACCTCACACATGCTAGGCGAGTGCTTTACCGCTGAGCCACAACCCCAGCCCCTGTGTGCCAGTACTTTTAAAGCCTTCAGTGATCCTAAGGTCTGTATGCAGAAAGCCATGGTCAATCCCTGGCAAGGCCTGAGCCTGGGGCCTCTGTCTCTAGGGTTTCTTGGAGTTTCTGGTAGGCCTGCCTCTGGGGCTGCTGAAGGTTGAAGATGGCCGAGTAGTGGGAGGGGACAAGAGGGAGAGCTAGTGATTATGACATAAATATCCTTGGACAACTTAAAAACAGGCAAGCTTCAAAGGGACATGTTTTTCTGTGTTTCTGTTCCAACTTCTGACTGTGGGAATGGAGGATGTGGCATCTGTAGGCAGTGCTCTGCAAGTGACAGTGTGACACAGGACACAGAGGCAACAGGAAGGGCTGCATCCAAGAGGACTAAAGGCCTTGTGAGAGAACAGGGGTGGGGACACTGGAAAGTGTGAGAGGATAGGGACCCTGGGGTTCCACCCACACAAGGCTCTTGGCCAACAGGGGCTTCAGGTCCTACCTGCCAGGCTGGCTGAGCCACCTCCATCAGGTGGGAACTTCCAGGGATCCAGGTTCTGGCTTCTGGGGAAGGGTCCCAGAGGAGATGGAGGCTCTGACTCTGACAGGAAGACCCGGCAGGCTGGCATGGGGAAGCATTCAGGGCCAGATGGACAAGAAGAGATGACTGCAGGCAATGTACACCATTACAACCCACATGGGAGCCAACAGTAGGGTCTCAGTTTGTGCCAGGAGGAGCTAGGAGGAGGCCTGGTTCAAAAATGCACTCGGGGTGATCTTGGGCACATTTCACCTCTCTGAGCCAGGATCCTTGACCACCCCTGGGATTACCCTGAGCATTAAATGATTATTCTTAATTCTAAAGTAAATATAACCTACTGGAATATAAATGTCCCCACCAGAACATAATCCCCTTGAGAGCAAGGGTGTTGTCTCTCTCTTTCTAAATTATGCTGAAGTATCTAAAACATAAAGTACGCCATCTTGGCCATTTCTAAGTAAGTAGTTCAGGCCCATTAAGGACATTCACACCGCCATACAACCATCACCATCTCCATCCCTTTTTAAAATTTTTTAAATTGTAGATGGACACAATACTTTTATTTTACTTACTTATTTTTATGTGGTGCTGGGGATTGAACCCAGTGCCTCACACATGCTAGGCAAACGCTCTACCACTGAGCCACAACCCCAGCCCCTCCAGAATTCTTTTCATCTTGTAAAACTAAAATTCTGACTCCATTAAACAATGACTCCCCTATGTCCTTTTTCTCCAGCCCCTGGCTGCCGCCACTATGTGGATCTGACTACTCTAGGGACCTCCTATAAGTAGTCTCATGTGATATTTGCATTTTTGTGACTTGTTTGTTTTACTGATCCTAATATCCTCAAGCTCCCCTTCATATTATAGCAAGCTTTGAAATTTCCTTCCTTTTTAAGACCG
The DNA here is from genome assembly GCF_021218885.2 of Marmota monax. NCBI lineage: Eukaryota > Metazoa > Chordata > Mammalia > Rodentia > Sciuridae > Marmota > Marmota monax. Next base: position 4,301,207 of record NW_026692356.1, on the reverse strand, counting down.
AATAATAGCCTGCCATGTTGATCCACAGGACTTTGTCTCTTTTTCCCACTGCTGTATCACAGCACCTGGGACCAGGTGGGCACCCAGGAGGCGTTCAAGCACATGCTGTAAGAATTATTTCAGGCGCCGGCAAAGTAGAGGGAATGGTGACCACGCACAGAGCAGGCCCAGCGGCCTGCTGAGGGGCAGAGCCACCCCCCACCCCCCGCGCCTGCCAGGTGACCACCGACAGAAAAGGCCCAGTGGCCCGCGGTGGGACAGAGCTTCCAATCACTCCTGCAAGGTGGGCGGGCCTGCGACCCACCGGCAGAAGAGGAGCAGCGACCTGCTGAGAGGCAGAGCCGCCCCATCCCCCTGCGCCGGCAAAGTAGAGGGAACTGTGACCACACACAGAGCAGGCCCAGCGGCCTGCTGAGGGGCAGAGCCGCCCCCCACCCCCCGCGCCTGCCAGGTAGGTGGAACGGTGACCACCGACAGAAAAGGCCCAGTGGCCCGCGGCGGGACAGAGCTTCCAATCACTCCTGCAAGGTAGGCGGGCCTGCGACCCTCCAACAGAAGAGGAGCAGCGGCCTGCTGAGAGGCTGAGCCGCCCCCTCCCCCTGCACCGGCAAGGTAGACGGAACTGTGACCACGCACAGAGCAGGCCCAGCGGCCTGCTGAGGGGCAGAGCCACCCCCCACCCCCCGCGCCTGCCAGGTAGGTGGAACTGTGACCACGGACAGAAAAGGCCCAGTGGCCCGCGGCGGGACAGAGCTTCCAATCACTCCTGCAAGGTAGGCGGGCCTGCGACCCACCAGCAGAAGAGGAGCAGCGGCCTGCTGAGAGGTAGAGCCGCCCCCTCCCTCTGCACCGGCAAGGTAGAGGGAACTGTGACCACGCACAGAGCAGGCCCAGCGGCCTGCTGAGGGGCAGAGCCGCCCCCCACCCCCCGCGCCTGCCAGGTAGGTGGAACGGTGACCACCGACAGAAAAGGCCCAGTGGCCCGCGGTGGGACAGAGCTTCCAATCACTCCTGCAAGGTAGGCGGGCCTGCGACCCACCAGCAGAAGAGGAGCAGCGGCCTGCTGAGAGGCTGAGCCGCCCCCTCCCCCTGCACTGGCAAGGTAGAGGGAACTGTGACCACGCACAGAGCAGGCCCAGCGGCCTGCTGAGGGGCAGAGCCGCCCCCCACCCCCGCGCCTGCCAGGTAGGTGGAACTGTGACCACCGACAGAAAAGGCCCAGTGGCCCACGGCGGGACAGAGCTTCCAATCACTCCTGCAAGGTAGGCGGGCCTGCGACCCACCGGCAGAAGAGGAGCAGCGGCCTGCTGAGAGGCAGAGCCGCCCTCTCCCCCCCGCGCCCACAAGGTAGACAGAACTGTGACCACCATCAGAACAGGCCAGACCTGCAACTGACAGACAGAACAGGCCCAGTGGCCTGAGGAAGGGTAGAGCCGCCCCCCCCCCGCGCCTGCAAGGTAGGCGGACCTGCGACCCACTGGCAGTACAGCCCCAGAGGCCTGCAGAGGGGCAGTGCCGCTGCCTGCGCCTGCAAAGTAGACAGAACTGTGACCACCGACAGAACAAGCCTAGCGGCCCGCAGAGGGACAGAGCCACCGCCCGCGCCTGCGAGGGAGACTTTGCAACTATACAAGACCAATATAAATATATAGGGGGAAAATTCAATAGCACAACAGTTTCACCAAGTAGAAAGGAACGCGAACAGTATGAAGAGACAAGGAAAGAAAGGACCACAAGCATTGCAGGTCAACTCAACGTTAGAAGAGGTAATAGCTGCAGCAGATGGAATGTCAGATAAAGAATTCAGGATATACATGCTTCAGATGATCTGGAGTCTCAAGGAAGACATCAGACAGCAAAATCAGACAATGAAAGATCACTTCAACAATGAATTACATAAACAAATCCAAGAAGCAAAAGATCAACTATACAGGGAAATAGAGGTTATAAAAAACAAACAAACAGAAATCCTAGAAATGCAGGAAGCAATAAGCCAACTTAAAAACTCAATTGAGAATACTACCAGCAGAGTAGAACACTTAGAAGACAGAACATCAGACAATGAAGATAAAGTATTTCAACTTGAAAAGAACATAGACAGCTCAGCAAGACTGTTAAGAAACCATGAGCAGAACATCCAAGAAATATGGGATAACATCAAGAGACCAAATTTAAGAGTCATTGGGATACAGGAAGGGACAGAGTTTCAAACCAAAGGAATGAGCAATCTATTCAATGAAATAATACGAGAAAACTTCCCAGACTTGAAGAATGAGACAGAACCCCAAATCCTAGAAGCCTACAGGACGCCGAATGTGCAAAATCATAAGAGACCCACACCTAGACACATTATAATGAAGATGCCCAACATACAGAATAAGGAGAGAATTTTAAAAGCTACAAGAGAAAGGAAGCAGATCACATTTAGGGGTAAGCCAATCAGGATAACAGCTGATCTTTCAACACAGACTCTGAAAGCTAGAAGATCCTGGAATAACATATTTCAAACACTGAAAGAAAATGGGTTCCAACCAAGAATTGTGTTTCCAGCGAAATTAAGCTTCAGGATGGAAGATGAAATTAAAACCTTCCACGATAAACAAAAGTTAAAAGAATTTGCAGCTAGAAAACCATCTCTTCAAAACATCCTTGGCAAAACATTACAGGAAGAGGAAATGGAAAATAACAATGAAAACCAACAGTGGGAGGTAGGACACTAAAGGGGGGAAAATAATCAAAGAGGAAAACAAACCATGTTTAGTAACATAAATAAACAAATATGGCTGGAAGAACAACCCATATCTCAATAATAACCCTAAATGTTAATGGCTTAAACTCACCAATCAAGAGACACAGGCTAGTAGAATGGATCACAAAACAAGACCCAACAATATGCTGCCTACAGGAGACGCATTTGATAGGAAAAGACATACATAGGCTGAAGGTGAAAGGTTGGGAAAAATCATATCACTCATATGGACTTCGGAAACAAGCAGGAGTGTCCATACTCATATCAAATAAAATAGATTTCAAGCCAAAGTTAATCAAAAGGGATAAAGAGGGACACTACATACTGCTCAAGGGAACCATACACCAACAAGACATAACAATCATAAATATATATGCCCCAAACAATGGTGCAGCTATGTTCATCAAACAAACTCTTCTCAAGTTCAAGAGTCTAATAGACCACCATAACATAATCATGGGAGACTTCAACACACCTCTATCACCACTGGACAGATCTTCCAAACAAAAGTTGAATAAGGAAACTATAGAACTCAATAACACAATTAATAACCTAGACTTAATTGACATATATAGAATATACCACCCAACATCAAGCAGTTACACTTTTTTCTCAGCAGCACATGGATCCTTCTCAAAAATAGATCATATATTATGTCACAGGGAAACTCTTAGACAATATAAAGGAGTAGAGATAATACCATGCATCCTATCTGATCATAATGGAATGGAACTGAAAATCAACGATAAAAGAAGGAAGGGAAAAGAATACATCACTTGGAGAATGAACAATAGGTTACTGAATGATCAATGGGTTATAGAAGACATCAAGGAAGAAATTAAAAAATTCTTAGAGATTAATGAAAACACAGACACAACATATCGGAATCTATGGGACACAAGGAATGCAGTTCTAAGAGGAAAATTCATTGCTTGGAGTTCATTCCTTAAAAAAAGAAAAAACCAACAAATAAATGATCTCATACTTCATCTCAAAATCCTAGAAAAAGAAGAGCAAAACAACAGCAAAAGAAGTAGAAGGCAAGAAATAATTAAAATCAGAGCTGAAATTAATGAAATCGAAACAAAAGAAACAATTGAAAAAATTGACAAAACTAAAAGTTGGTTCTTTGAAAAAATAAACAAAATCGACAGACCCTTAGCCATGCTAGCGAAGAGAAGAAGAGAGAGAACTCAAATTACTAACATACGGGATGAAAGAGGCAATATCACAACAGACACTTCAGAAATACAGAAGATAATCAAAAATTATTTTGAATCCTTATACTCCAATAAATTAGAAGATAGTGAAGGCATAGATAAATTTCTTAAGTCATATGATCTGCCCAGATTGAGTCAGGAGGATATAGACAACCTAAACAGACCAATATCAATTGAGGAAATAGAAGAAACCATCAAAAGACTACCAACTAAGAAAAGCCCAGGACCGGATGGGTATACAGCAGAGTTTTACAAAACCTTTAAAGAGGAACTAATACCAATACTTTTCAAGCTACTTCGGGAAATAGAAAAAGAGGGAGAACTTCCAAATTCATTCTACGAGGCCAACATCACCCTGATACCTAAACCAGACAAAGACACTTCAAAGAAAGAAAACTACAGACCAATATCTCTAATGAACCTAGATGCAAAAATCCTCAATAAAATTCTGGCCACTCAGATACAAAAACTTATCAAAAAAATTGTGCACCATGATCAAGTAGGATTCATCCCTGGGATGCAAGGCTGGTTCAATATACGGAAATCAATAAATGTTATTCACCACATCAATAGACTTAAAAATAAGAATCATATGATCATCTCGATAGATGCGGAAAAAGCATTTGACAAAGTACAGCATCCCTTTATGTTCAAAACTCTAGAAAAACTAGGGATAAGAGGAACATACCTCAATATTGTAAAAGCAATCTATGCTAAGCCTCAGGCTAGCATCATTCTGAATGGAGAAAAATTGAAGGCATTCCCTCTAAAATCTGGAACAAGACAGGGATGCCCTCTCTCACCACTTCTGTTCAACATAGTTCTCGAAACACTGGCCAGAGCAATTAGACAGACGAAAGAAATTAAAGGCATCAAAATAGGAAAAGAAGAACTTAAATTATCACTATTTGCAGATGACATGATTCTATACCTAGCAGACCCAAAAGGGTCTACAAAGAAACTATTAGAGCTAATAAATGAATTCAGCAAAGTGGCAGAATATAAAATCAACACGCATAAATCAAAGGCATTCCTGTATATCAGCGACAAATCCTCTGAAATGGAAATGAGGACAACCACTCCATTCACAATATCTTCAAAAAAAATAAAATACTTGGGAATCAACCTAACAAAAGAGGTGAAAGACTTATACAATGAAAACTACAGAACCCTAAAGAGAGAAATAGAAGAAGATCTTAGAAGATGGAAAAATATACCCTGTTCATGGATAGGCAGAACTAACATCATCAAAATGGCGATATTACCAAAAGTTCTCTATAGGTTTAATGCAATGCCAATCAAAATCCCAACGGCATTTCTTGTAGAAATAGAGAAAGCAATCATGAAATTCATATGGAAAAACAAAAGACCCAGAATAGCAAAAACAATGCTAAGCAGGAAGTGTGAATCAGGCGGTATAGCGATACCAGACTTCAAACTATACTACAGAGCAATAGTAACAAAAACAGCATGGTACTGGTACCAAAACAGGCGGGTGGACCAATGGTACAGAATAGAGGACACAGAAACCAATCCACAAAACTACAACTACCTTATATTTGATAAAGGGGCTAAAAGCATGCAATGGAGGAAGGATAGCATCTTCAACAAATGGTGCTGGGAAAACTGGAAATCCATATGCAACAAAATGAAACTGAATCCCTTTCTCTCGCCATGCACAAAAGTTAATTCAAAATGGATCAAGGAGCTTGATATCAAATCAGAGACACGCCGTCTGATAGAAGAAAAAGTTGGCTACGATCTACATACTGTGGGGTCGGGCTCCAAATTCCTCAATAGGACACCCATAGCACAAAAGTTAATAACTAGAATCAACAAATGGGACTTACTCAAACTAAAAAGTGTTTTCTCAGCAAAAGATACAATAAGAGAGGTAAATAGAGAGCCTACATCCTGGGAACAAATCTTTACTTCTCACACTTCAGATAGAGCCCTAATATCCAGAGTATACAAAGAACTCAAAAAATTAGACAATAAGAGAACAAACAACCCAATCAACAAATGGGCCAAGGACCTGAACAGACACTTCTCAGAGGAGGACATACAATCAATCAACAAGTACATGAAAAAATGCTCACCATCTCTAGCAGTCAGAGAAATGCAAATCAAAACCACCCTAAGATACCATCTCACTCCAGTTAGATTGGCAGCCATTATGAAGTCAAACAACAAGTGCTGGCGAGGATGTGGGGAAAAGGGTACACTTGTACATTGCTGGTGGGACTGCAAATTGGTGCAGCCAATTTGGAAAGCAGTATGGAGATTTCTTGGAAAGCTGGGAATGGAGCCACCATTTGACCCAGCTATTCGCCTTCTCGGTCTATTCCCTAAAGACCTAAAAAGAGCATGCTACAGGGACACTGCTACATCGATGTTCATAGCAGCACAATTCACAATAGCTAGACTGTGGAACCAACCTAGATGCCCTTCAATGGATGAATGGATAAAAAAAAATGTGGCATTTATACACAATGGAGTATTACTCTGCATTAAAAAATGACAAAATCATAGAATTTACAGGGAAATGGATGGCATTAGAGCAGATTATGCTAAGTGAAGCTAGCCAATCCCTAAAAAACAAATGCCAAATGTCTTCTTTGATATAAGGAGAGTAACTAAGAACAGAGTAGGGTCGAAGAGCATGAGAAGAAGATTAACATTAAACAGGGATGAGAGGTGGGAGGGAAAGGGAGAGAGAAGGGAAATTGCATGGAAATGGAAGGAGACCCTCAGAGTTATACAAAAGCACATACAAAAGGAAGTGAGGGGAAGGGGAAAAATAATATAAGGGGGACAAACGAATGTCAGTAGAGGGAGCAGAGAGAGAAGAGGGGAGGGGAGGGGAGGGGAGGGGAGGGGAGGGGAGGGGGGATAGTAGAGGATAGGAAAGGCAGCAGAATACAACAGACACTAGTATGGCAATATGTAAATCAATGGATGTGTAACTGATGTGATTCTGCAATCTGTATATGGGGTAAAAATGGGAGCTCATAACCCACTTGAATCAAATTGTGAAATATGATATATCAAGAACTATGTAATGTTTTGAACAGCCAACAATAAAAAATTAAAAAAAAAAAAGAATTATTTCAATAAAATAACCCATCCGAAGTGCTACTTTCAGGAACATGGGAAATACAGCAGCTGTCCTCATTCTTAGCTCATCCACAATGACGTGATTCTCACACAGACAGCAAGTCCTAGTATTGGCAGGAAGTGGGCACATTTCCTCATGTGCACACACAGCTGGACAGAGGCCACCAGTCAGAATTCTGGTGCTTTTGAGCTGATACCTGGAAGCCCTGCTAGCTTCTGCCTGAGGAGCTGCTTCCTGGAGCTGGGAAGGGCCTCTCATCCTGGTGACTTTCTGGAGACCTGCTGTGTAAGAGGTCCTCCCTCACCCTTGGTCTACTTGGGGACCCCTGCTTTCTTCAGAGGTCAGTTCCCTTCCAAAAGGCTAAGCACAGCATACAGTGCAGCGTCAGTGCATCATAAGCAACAGTAAGAGGAAGGGTGGACACACAGCAGTGACCCCATGTCACTCTTCCTACACCTGCAAAAGGTCTGAGGGTTAAATGAGTCATTGGTCACTACAAGGAGCAAGAAGCCACTTCTAATTCCTCTCTGATTAAGATTAAGTAAGATTAAGCCCCAGATTAAGAGTCTGTGTCCTACATTTCTTTCTTGTCATATTCCTGGCACAGAGCCAGGCCCCTAGATGGCACTGACACTGGCAAGCCTTGGTCCAGCACTCACTGAGAAGCACTGCAGGCCAGGGAGAGCCTGTCTAGAACATCAGCCACAGGAGTGCATGGGAAGGAGGTGGTTTTTTTTTTTTTCATGGAAAACTCTGGAACCTTTCACCCTCCGCTGGAGCTTTGTGGCTGTTTTGATGGGGACTGTTCTATCTTCTGCTGTCAGATTGGCACAACTCAGCACAGCAGCCTTTTGACACCAAGTAATAATTGTCAGAAGAGGGTTGGGGCTTCACCCACTGAGGAAACACAGCACGCCCCTTCAGAGGAAATAGGTCCTGCCCATTAGTGGGTCAGGGAACCTTCCTCTGCTGGCATTTGCGTTTTTGCTGCCTCATCAAGAAATCTGGTGGTGACACCCCCTCTGCAGTCACCTTGATGGAAGGGGGTGATATGCCCAGCCCTCCTGCAGAGTGGTGTCTGGCAGATGGTTTTAAGCAATTAAATGCTAATAATAAAAGGCAATTCACAGTTCTTTGTCTTAATTTTGTCTTAATTCAAAAAGAAACAATCACAGAAATTTTGGAGATTAGAGCAAATCACAAAGTTGAAATAAATAATTTACAATTTCATCCCTGACAGCTGCTGGCCTTATGGGGGGAAATCCTCCAATCTTTGTCAGCACACAGGCATGCGCGTACAAATACGTGTATGTACACATACATGTATGCAGTGATGTTTGTATGAGAAAATACTTTGGTTTCTATCAGAAGCCAATCACCAGCAAAAGAAAAGATGCTAAGAGGTCATGGGCATTTTAATATTTAAAAGTGTTTGAATGTTTATTTTTTAGGCAATTCTCATATTTTTACCAGCATTTTCTGAACTATGATCTACAAAACAAAGTTCAGTTAAAAACAGGGAGATGCTGCAGACCGTATATGGGTGCACGGTGCAAGTCCAGCAGCAAGGGACAGTGAAGAGTGTTTACCCGGCATCAGTGACCAGGGACTGTGTCTCTTCACACCAACACGAATGGGTGCTGATCCCAGTGTTCAGGGAATCACGGTTCTCGCCACCCCCTTACACCAGCATAGGGCTCTTTCCAGTTTTCCCAGGCCTGAAGAGAAGCCAATCCAATGTCACTAGGGGAACTTTGAGAGCAAGAAGGAGAGGGAAAGTGTTTCACTGTCACCCGATAAGGGAAGAAATGAGAAAGGGGCAGTGACAGGCAGTGGGAAAGGGCTTTTTTTTTTTTTTTTTTTTTTAATATAAGACTTTGTTTTTGTAGGAGGAGTACCAGGGATTGAACTGTTGAACTCAACTCTGCTACCAAGCCATATGCCCAGCCCTATTTTGTATTTTACTTAGAGACAGGGTTTCACAGAGTTTCTTAGCACCTCACTTTTGGTAAGGCTGGCTTATGAACTCAACCATCCTCCTGCCTCAGCCTCCCAAACCTGCTTTTGTTCTTTTTATAAAACGAGGATTATACTGTACTAATTCCTTTTGTAAATTGTTTTTCTCACCTAATAGTTAATGAAGATTTGTTTAAACCATTAAACTAACTTCTTTTTTAAAAACAGCTTTGTGGAAGTATAATTGATTTTTAACCCATGCTTGTGTTTGATGGGCAGAATCTGATGAGTTTGGATATACACATACTCCTGTGACATCATCAACTAGGTGTGACGTCACAATTAAGGTGGCAGATGAGTCCATCTTCTCCAATGTTTCCTTTTGCCCCTTTATGGGTTCATTTTTAAAAATTTGCTTTTATTTTATTTTTTGTCAAAAGAACACTTAATGTGAGATCTGCTCCCAGAACAAAACTTTTACTACACATTACTACCATATCGCCAACCATTTGCACATATTGCATAGCAGATTCTAGAAAATTTTTCTTCTGCATAACTGAAACTTTATGCCAATTAAGCAATCACCCATTTTCTCCCTCCTCTCAGCCCCTGGCAATCACCATTCTATTTTCTGCTTCTATGCATTTATTTAGATACTTCACATAAGTGGAATAATACAGTATTTGTCCTTGACTAGCTGATTTCACCTAGCAAAATGTCCTTTAGGTTCATCCAAGTCATCAAAAATAGTTGGATTGCCTTCCTTTTTAAGATAATATTCCATTGTATGTAAATATGCATTTTCTTTATCCTTTCATCTTTTGATGCACATTTGGGTCGATTCTGTATTTTGGTTATTATAAATAATGCTGAAATGAACCTATGTTCAACCCATGTTGCAGACATATCTTTCAAGATAGTGATTTTATTTTCTTTGGATATATATATCCAGGAGTGGAATTGCTGGATCATATGGCAGTTTTATTTTTAATTTTTTCAGTAACCTCCAAACTGTTTTCCATAGGGGCTGCACCATTTTACAATTCCACTGAGAGTGTACAGGTTTCCAATTTATCCACGTCCTCACCCACACTTGTTAAAGTGTGTATAAAAAATATATCTCACATTCAAACATAGTATTGGAAATCCTAAGCAGAGACATTGGTAAAGAAAAAGGAATCAAGTCATCCAAATTATAATGAAAGTATTTATAAGGCCCTTGCTTAGCATCTGGACAGCCATCTTAAGGGACAGCTGCCTTTTTAAGGAGAAAGTTTCACTCTCCTGCCCAAGGGCCTTTCTGAGAAAGGCTCACCATTCCCTCATGCCAACCTAACCCCTAACCACCCAATTAAGACCCGCCCAGCTCTGATTCCTGAGCCTGCCCTATAAAAGTCCAGGAACCCAAGCCTGTTTTGCCCCTTTCTCTACTATAGATGGCCTTTATTTGTCAGCTCTGACAAATAAATTCTCAGGTGTATCTCTGCCTGGTCTCTGTCCTTCATTCCTCACTTTCCCTTCAGTATTAGAATTGTATTTGTTTGCAGATACAATTAATTTAAAAAAACATAAAAACTGCACCAAAACCCTGCTAGAATGGATTTTTAAAAATCAGTTAATTTTCAGAATATAAGATCAACATACAAAAGTTTATGTATCTATAAACTAATAATAAACTGTCCAAAAAGGAAAAAAAACTGTCTAATTATGAAAAAAACATTCATAATAGCATCAAAAAGAATAAAATGTGTAAGACTTAATATCACTAAAATGTCCACAACACTGAAAGCAATCTACAGATGCAATGCAATCCCCATAAAAACCCCAATGGCACTTTTTAGAGAAACAGGAAAAAAAATCATAAAATTCATATGAAGCCCAAAAATGACCCAGAATAGCCAAAGCAATCTTGAAAGAAGAATGAAGATGGTGGCATCACACTTCCTGATTTCAAAATACATGACAAACCTACAGTCATCAAAACAACATGGTACCAGGATAAAAACAGACACAGAAACCAATGGAACAGAGTAGAGAGCCCTGAAATGAACCCATATCTGTTGGTCAACTGATCTTGGACATGGTGCTAGAAAACACAATAGGGAAAGGACAGTCTCTTTAACAACCAATCTTGCGAAAACTGGATATCCACATGCAAAGAAATTAAGCTGGACTCATAATAATATAAATCAACATTGGGTTGATGATTTAAACATAAGACCTGAAACTATAAAACTCCGAAAAGAAAATCTAGGGGGAAAGACTCTTGACTTTTGTCTTGACAATTAAATATGACAATTTTTAAGTATGGACAGCTATTATATTTGGATCTAAAAATGTCCCCCAAAGAGCTCATGGGTTAGATATTGTAGCAATTTTTAGAGGTGAAAAGGCTGGATTATGGAATCTATAACCTCATTAGTGGATTGATCCATTTGATGGATTAATAGTTTGAATGGACTACCGGGTGGTAACTGTAGGCAGGTGGGGTGTGGCTGGAGGAAGTAGGTCAATGGGGGCGTGATCTTGGACTCTATCTTCTCCTGAAACCCTCCTCTTGTCCCTCCTTCCTGGCTGCTAGGAGCTGAGCAGCTTTCCTCACCACACCCATCTGCTATGATGTTTTGCCTTGTCTCAGGCCCAGAGCAATGGAGTTGGCCAGCCATGGAAACTCTGAGATTGTGAGCCAAAATAAACTTTTCCTTCTCTAAATTGTTCTTGTCAGGTATTTTGGTCACAGTCATGAAAAGCTGACTAACACAGACAACAAAAGCTAAACTAGACCAGTGGGACTGTATTGAACTATAAATCTTTTGCACAGCAAAGAAAATAACAATGAAAATGAACCTATGGAATGAGAGAACATATTCACAAACCACTTATCTCATAAGGAGTTGATATACAGAATATATAAGAAACTCCTTCAATTCAATAAAAAATAAATAACTCAATTTTAAGATGAGTGTATTAGGGTTCTCTAGAAAAATATAATCAATAGGAAGTATGATTATAAAAAGGGGATTTATTATATGGCTTACAGGACCAGAAGCTAGATAGTCCACAATGGCTGTCTGCAAGCTGGAGAGCTGGAGGAACCAGTACCTGCATAGTTCAAGAGACTGAAGCCTCAGAACAAGAAGGATCCAGGGTGCTACCCCAGTCTGAGACGGAAGGCTTCTGGAAACTCCCTGGAGAATCACTAGCAGAGTCTGCTTTGGAAAAGTGAAGGAATGAGAGTCTGATATTTTCAGGCAATCACAACAGCAACCAAGAACCTGTTCAAGAAGAATTGATCTTGCACCTACTGCTGCTTCCTTGTTCTTCCAACTTGTATTCTATCCAAGCCTCCAATCTATTGGATGGTGCTACCCATGCTTGGAGAGGGTCTCTACTTCAGTTCACTATCCCACATGCCAATCATTCCTAGACATACCCTCATTGACACACCCAGAAGCCTCTTAATCTTTGACATCTCTTAATCAATCAGGTTAGCGATTCAAATTAACCATTACAATGGGCAAATGACTTGAATAAAAATTTCTCCAAAGAGGGCACACAAATGACCACTGAGAAGGTGTTCAACAACACTAATTATCAAGGAAATGCAAATTAGGAGTTTCCTAAAACATAATATTTAATTACTTCATATTATTCTATCTTGTAGATAAACATCACAATTTTTTTTTGTCCAGGACTTCCATGATCTATTTATTGTCTGTCTGCTCCAAAGTTGCCCTTCAGAATTTGCTCTGTGGTAACGGAATGGTTTCTCCGAGCATTGCTCCTGCACAGTGAATGCATTGTTAAGTCAGTAGAGGGCGTGAGAGGGCCCTACAAGAGGTGGCCTTTCGGGGGCCCTTATTCCATTGTGCTGGGTTTTGCTCTTTTTTGCTCCTGTGGCATTGCTACTCAGTGGTGCTTGCACATGACTGGGGATGAAGTGGGGGATATCCAGTGGTACTCTGCCCTAGCACCCAAGTGGCTTCAGTTCCTTGGGTCTGCTCCATGACCAGCTTGCTGCAGTTACCCCAATGCAACACTTGCTGTGCTCCAGACCTCAGGCCAGCAGCAGTACCCTGACCTCTTTTTGCATTCACCATAAGGCCCTGCTTTTCTGTATCCTGGAGGGCTTTTTCTGCTGCTCAATGACATGAACCAGTTCTAGCCAAAGGTACCCAGTAGGTGTCTCTGCCATCTAGCAACTTACAAGTGCAGTGAGAGGTAACCCCCTTTCCAAGTTTGTCCTTCCTTGGATACTGTACCTTAGCTCTGGGGTATCCGTTAGAGGACTCTTTCCATCTTTATAATTACTCTCTTATTAGTGCTTAATAATTTTTTATACTTACTTTCCCTTGTTCAAATTATTATATGATTCCTGTCTCCTGATTGGACCCACACTGAAATATCCAGAGAGAATAGTGTTTTGGGCATTATCTTTGAAGTGTTTAAATTTGCGATTGAATAGAAGGAAAAGATAGCACGAGATATGTACTTATTCAAACTCCCAATACTTAGGTCACCAAGTAATCTTTATTAAATATCTGCTTGAGAATTAACTCATTTAATCATTTCAGCCCCATGGGCAGACACTACTGTGGTCTCTATATGACAGACCAAAACTACTATGGTCTCTATATGAGCAGCTGAGGTTCAAAGAGGACCAGTAAGTGTTCAAGGCCTCACAGTAGATAAAGAGGAGGGTTCCCACCTGGGCCATGCATCTCTTCCTGCTGCCTCATTAAGGTGGGACAAATATTTATTCTCCCAAATCATTTCCAAACATGATCACCCCCTAATTGTTGTCAGAGACTGTGGAATTCCATTTTGAAACAGTTGTAGAGAAAGAAAAAGAGATGATTCAGAGTACAGAAGATGAAGGTCACAGAATTTAGAAATAAGGGAATTAGCAGAGCTGAGAATACTGAATCTGGAAAGTTCTGTGTGACACACTTGTTGATTCTACTCCCAGAAAGAGGATGTCCCTGGAGCAATACAGAGAGATTGTCCAAGTCTGTGGAGGACAGACTTCAAAGACTATCCTGTTATTTGGGGCAGTCCTGGTTTTATATATTCCACTCTTTTTAATATAAATCATAACGTAAATAACCCAATATAATTTAATTCTTAAGCTTTTGTGTGTCTTTGCATAAATATCTTTGCAGATCAGGAACACTAATGTCCTGATCCTGGATTCAGGAGATACCATCTATTGTGTCCTGGAGGAAATCAGTTTTTCTTCAACAAGGTATGTGGTAGCAAAGAAGGGCTCTGCCCTTTTCCATTAGGAGAAAGTGAGGTTGGGCCTGGAGGAAGGAGAGAGAGAAACAACTGCTGGAAATCATGCAGGAATGGTGGAAAGCATTCATCCTGGAGAGTCAAGACCAGAACTGAGAGCACAGCCTCCCTGACCCAGCACCCAAGGTATTTCATTGCCCAGGACATCTGCAAGCCCTTCTGAGCGGAAGACAGGGACTTGGACATCCTCTGCTGACACCAGTCATATTGCATACTGCCCTCGGGCCTCATTTTAACTTGGCTACCTCTGTAATGACCCTTTCTCTCTACAAATAGTCACATTCCAAGGCACTGGGTTAGGACTTCAGCACATAAATGTGGGGATAACACACAATCCCTAATGAGGCAGCAGTGGCTCATCATCACTCTTCACAAACACAGTGACTGAGGGGCTATGAGGGTGCAGGGGCTGAAGATAGCACTCCTTCCAATTCAAAATGGCTGAATAGGGTGCTCTCTTCAATTCAATTCCCTGGGTTATTCACGTTCTGATTTATATTTAAAAGAGTGGAATATATATTGGGATGTTAGTGTGTTTGCAGATAGGGCTTTTAGGAGGTGAAGTCAAATGAGGTCATATAGGTGGGCTTCTAATCCAATAGTACTGGTGGTCTTGTAAGAAGAAAGATCTCTGTGTGTGTGTGTACCAGAGGGAAGCTGTTTGTTTGAAAGCTAGGGAGAAGGTCCTCACTGGGAACTGAATTGGCAGGCACCTTGATCTTGAACATCCAACCTCCACAAGTGTGAGAAATAAACGTCTGTTGGTAAGCCACCCAGTCTGTAGCATTTAACTGTGGTAAAATGTGGCAGTCTGAGCAGACAAGAAAGTGGGTTGCTGCTCTTGATGGCCCTCTAACTGAAAGAATTTAATATCCAGCAAAAGAGACTTGCTGACTTAACTAAAGGGTGGGGCTGGAAACTTCAGAGAGAGAAGGGGAGGGGAGAGAAAGGTCCCTGGGGAGGCATATTTTGCACACTGGAAAAGGGGCCCTGGGGGAACCTTGGGAAAGGCTCACACCTTCTCTGAGCTCTGCGTGGATTTATAATTGGCTGTGAGGAAGCTCATTCTGCCGTGACGGGTCGAGCCAGTGTGCCTTCCCACCTGCCATGGGGTGTCAAGCAGAATCACACACCCTGGCCTGGGTGCAAAATGATGTTGCCAGAGAAAGTCCACAGGTCTCTACTCCTCCCTCTGCCTGGACCTGGGGGGCAGGGAAGCAGCAACCTAGAACAGAAATTGACTCCCCAGATTTTTGGATCATGCATTCCATTATGTGAATGCCCAGAAATCCGTACTTTATGTATATATCTGTTTATAATTAATTCATAAACTTAAAGTACATTTATATCTGTTTATGTATTTAGTGTATATATTTAATGTATACTCACTATTGGGACAATTATAGAGTGCATGTAATAAAACAAATACCCAAAGTAATGCTTAGAGGATAAGATGAAAATCAATGCAAAGAAAGGTCTGATGTCGTCTTGCTCCATTCCAGAGAGTCATCGTCTCCCTTGAGATGCATGCTCCCCAATGATTTCCAAAGACACACTGATCCTCCAGCAGACTCCCTGTTCATCAAGTGACTTAGCACACTCCTGGGTGTTCCTATGATTCCATAATTGGCCAGCTCTTCACCTCCTCTTAAGAGACTCTGTTGGACACCTGTGCTGGGGACACCTGGGATTAGCAGACTGGCAAGAACGTTCTCTAAATCACAGTCTTGGGCAGAGTCTCCTAATATAGAAAAGAGCCATCTTAATACCTGCCCCATAGATTTTGTGAAGAGTAAATGAGAATGCATGTAAATCCCTTAGTGTGAGGAGGATGTCTAATAGGTGGCAGGTTGTCTATTATAACAGCTACCTGCCAGTCCCAGTGGAGCTGGGGCTCTTGTTTAGAATGGTCACCTTGAAGAAAGACAGGACTCTAATCAATGTTCTTACCTGATCTGAGTTGATGAGCTACCTGATTTTTGGAACTGATAACTAAATTTCTGGATAAGAGAGTAACCAATTGTTTTCATAAGAGAATTCCTTAATTAGCTTTCATTATTTCTTCTTCTCCTACTCCTTCTTCTTTTATTTTTTCTGTACTGGGGACTGAACCCAGGGGCCCTCTACCACTGAGATATCCCTAGACCTTTTTATTTTTTATTTTGAGACAGAACAGGATCTTGCTGAGTTTCCCAGGCTGGCCTCAAACTTGTGATCCTCCTGCCTTAGCCTCCATTTATGTGGAATCATAAGTAGGCAGCCTCTTTATTCCTTCTTACTCTGTCTTCACACAGTCAGGAATGCAGAAAAGATGGAATGATCCCAACTCAATCCTTGGGGATCAGAAGGGCAATAAGGGTACAGACCTAGTGTTCCTGATTACTTTGTGCAGCAGAACTGCCCTGAATCTGGCCCGCCTCTGGACAATCCTGTCTAGCACCTATCCTACCACTGAAAAATAAGTTGAGTTAGGGGTGAATGAGGCAGAGTAGATAACTAGACAACACCGGACAGTGGGGAGCTTCACTTGGGCTGCATGGGGAAGACAAACACCATTCAGAAATGCTGGTCATTGGGCTGGATGTAGCACCTGACTGTACCCTGTGGACAGTGAGAATGTGATCTCTTGTGTGAGAAGAAAGGTGTGTCTGGAGACCTGAGTGGCCAGGGGGACCAATGAGCCAGAGGCTGCAAATTATTACACAGGATCTGTCCTCTTATCTTATCTCCTCTTATCCCTTTTAGTGGGACCTCCCTCCACCAAGTTCCTGCTAGACCCAAGTCTAGACTCCCTTGCAGTTTGTATGACTTTGTGCTAAGTGCTTACCTGTGGGATAAAGCGGAAGAGATGGCGCAGCTTCCATACTTTGTTTTGCTCTCAATGGACACCTCTTGTCCTCTCCTTCCTCCCCGTGGACAGGAGCCTGATCATGATGGCACAACCAGAGAAGGACCACAACCCGGAGGCCACAGCACAACAGAAGAAAAGGACCCTGGGTTCCTGTTCATCTCTGGATTGTCACATGAGCAACAAGCAAAATCCTGTCTTGTTTGAGCCACTGTATTGTGGGGTCTCTTTGCTGCAGCAGCTCATGGACAAATCACTGGAGGCTCAGTGTGGACAAGTCCAAGAGAAGAGTGTCAGGGTACCAGTCTTGCAGGATTCCCCCACACTTTTGTGAATCTTATTTCCAGGAGTTCAATGAGGTCCTCATAGTGAATAGCAGAGAAAAACTCCCTATGCTTGTGTTTCTGCAGAAGGAGGGAAAAGAAACCATTTTGAAGTACACCAGTCTTCTGTTTCCTTAACCAGCCAGGTCTGCCTTCAGGAGAAATGAGTTACCTTGAGCCTCACCTGCTGGGGTTTTATCAGAAGCCAGCCTCCCCCAGAGGAGGGGAAATAACCTGACTCTGGTCCACTGAGTCATCCTGTCCCACCTGAGTGGGAAAACACTGAGAAGCACTTGTGAAGTTCCCAGCCCAGGATGCTGGGCTTTCAAACAGACTGAAACCTAATCACAATCCTGTTAATACTTACCCTCCCATCGCACCTCACCACCACATCAGCAAGGGCCCATTGCAGCAGTTCTTTGTACCCAGTATGTCACATCTGTCCATCAATAAAACATTATAAAACACCTGAAAGATGAAAACAAAAAGAAAAAGCAAGCAAACAAACAAACCAATGTAAAAACAAACCACACCCACAAAAGCATAGTTAGAAAACAACAGAACAAGCATCATGACAAGACCCAGATATGGCAAGAGTGGTGGGATTAAAAACAACCAACAGATGGGCAGTGAAGGCAGAGATGTGGAAATTCAAAGAGACCACCAAAAAGGAATGCCATGCCCCGAGAAGTCATCCTTCAATAGAGAAGTGGAAATAAAGACTTTATCAGACAAAAATTGAGGGGATTTGTCACCAGTAGATGTGCCTCGCAAAAAACAATGTTAAAAGAAGCTTTTCAGGGCTGAGGTTGTGGTTCAGCAGTAGAGCGCTTGCCTAGCACGACTGAGGCCCTGGGTTTGATCCTTAGCACCACACAAAAATAAATAAATAAAATAAAGGGATTGTGTTCACAAAAAAAAAAAAAAAAACAAAACTGGTGCTGCAATAACTATTTAAAAAAATTGCTACCCTAAAACAAATAAATGTACCTCTTAAAAAAATAGAAGAAGAAGCAGCTTTTCAGAGAAAAGGAAAATGACATAGTTCAGAAATTAAATCTATATAAAAAAGGATGAAATTATGATATTTGCTAGTAAATGGATGGATCTGGAGACTCGCATGCTAAGTGAAATAAGCCAATCCTAAGAAAAGAGAGGCTGAATGTTCTCTCTGATATGTGAATGCTAACCCACAATAGGGGTGGGGCGGGGAAATAGAAGTACTTTGTATTAGACAAAGGGGAATGAAGTGAAGGGAGGGGGATGGGAATAGGAAAGACAACAGAATGATCTGGACATAACTCTCCTATGTTCATATATGAATACACAACCAGTGAAACTCCACACCATGTACAACCACAAGAATGGGATCCTAATTAGAATAAGTTATATTCCATGTATGTATAATATGTCAAAATACACTCTACTGTCATGTATACCTAAAAAAGAATGAATGAAAAATTGAGGTACAGATAATTAAAATAAATATAAAAAAGAAAGTAAGAACATCAGAGGAGAAATAAGTGAGATCAAAATAACTTATTTTGTATTCTTACTTGATCTAACATTAATAGTGTATTCAAAACAAGACCAACAATGTACTCAATTATGTATGCTATGCAGATATAGATGTAAACGTTGATGCACACACATACATACACACTCATGTGTAAGTGAAATGCCAGTAACCATATAAAGGACAGAGAGAGGAATCAGGATTATTCTGTTGTTATAAGGTACTCACACAACTCAAAGAGTATAGAGTTATTTGAAAGTGGATGTGGAGTAGTTGTAAATGCATACTGCAAGTTCTAGAGCAACTACTAAAAAAAGTGGGGGGGGGGGACACAACTGATATGCTAAAAGAGGGGAGAAATGGAATCATATAAAATGTACCATTAAAATCCCAAAGGCAGGGGCTGGGATGTTGGCTCAGTGGTAAAGCGCTTGCCTAGCACATGTGAGGTACTGGGTTTGATCCTCAGTACCACATAAAAATAAATGTGTAAAATAAAGGAATTGTGTCCATCTTGAACTAAAAATATATTCTTAAAGAAATTCCAAAGGCAGAAAAAAAGTGGAAGAAAAAGAATAGGAACAAAGACAACAAAAAGAAAACAGTAACAAATATGGTAGCTATTAATCCAATCATATCTGTAATCACTTTGAATGTCAATAGTCTAAGTTTACCAATTAAAATACAAAGATTGTCAGAGTGGCTCGAAAAACTAGACCTAGCTATAAGTTATCTGTAAGAATCCCACTTTGTAGACATATGATTGAAAGTAAATAGATAGGGAAAGATATACCACCTTCATATCATTTAAAAGAATGCTGGAGTAGCTTCCAGACAGAGCCAACTTCAGAGCAAAGAAAGTTATCAGGGATAGAGCAGGACGTTACATAATGATAGAGGGGTTGGTTTTCCAAGAAGATATAGCCATCCTAATATGTTGGCATCTAACAACTAAGTATCAAAGTACATAAGACAAAACCCAATGTAACTGCAAGGAAAAATACACGAACTTACTATTATAGTTGGAGACTTCAACACCCCTCCTTCGGAAATGGACAGATCCAGGAGGCATAAAATCAATAAGCACAAAGTTGAACTGAACACCACCATCTGTCACCCAGATATAGTGGATGATATAATGGACGTCTATAAATTACTTCATCCAACAACAGCAAAATACACATTTGTCTCACGTTTACTTGGAACATTCACCAAGATAGATCATATTCTGGGCCATAAAAATACACCTTCATAAATTTAAAAGGATAGAAATCATGCAATGTGTGCTTTCAGACCACAATGAAATTAAACTGAAAATCAATACCAGAAAGACAGCTGAAAGATTACAAAATATTGGGAGATTAAACAAAACACCTCTAAGTAACCTATAGGTCAAAGAAGAAATCTCTAGAGAAATTAAAATATATTTTGAGCTACATGAAAATATAACTTATCAAAATTTGTAGAATACACATCATTGTAGATTTGTTTAAACCCAAATAATGTTCAACATCAAAAGTGAACCTTGATGTAAACTATGGACTTAAAACAAATGCACCCCTCTGGTGGGAAATGTTGATGGTGGGGAGGGTAGGCATGCAGGGGAAGGGGTATATGGGAAATCTCAATGCTTTCCTCTCAGTTTTGCTATGAACCTCAAACTGCTCTTTAAAAAAATAATCCATTTTTTAAAATGAAGATTTTTTTTTAAAAGATAGATCTTTTTGAGGCTTTTTATTCTGGAAGATTTCAAACATATTCAAAAGCACAATGATAGTCCCTGTAACCTTATTCAATCATTTCAATTTGTAGCTAATCTTGTTTTGTCCATATAATCCCTCCCATTTCTACCCCAGTTTTTTTGATACAAGTTCATTTCATCTGTGAATGCTTTAATATGTATCCCTAAAAGATAAACTTTTTAAAAAATGTAATAATAACATTTTATACTTTAAAAATTAACATTAATTCATAGAACAATGTTACAGACAGAGGCCCACATCCTAGTATAGGTGTATTTAAAAGTAATAAACCAAGCAAACAAATTCTTAAGTAGAGTATACTCCATCCTGCATAGATTTCATATTGATGGGGAAGGTCAATTCTCAATTTAGAATCCTTGACTCGTTGGAGTTTCACATTGAAACTTGGCAGCCTGGGCACCTCAGGAAGAAGAGCCCAGTGATGATGACTGCCTGTGACCTAGAAGTAAGCGTGGGGCCATTTGGGCAGGGAATTCAACTGTTCCAGGAGGTAGACTGGAAGGATTTGGCTCCACCTCACTGGGCCCTCTGGATTCCAGTCTCTTAGGAAAGGGCAGAGTGGGGGATGGGCCAGAGCGGGGTCTGCTCTTAGCCGATCCACAAGGTGGCCCTGACAGAGAAATCTATCTTCTCCCCACCCCTTGTGCCCCTGCAGATTTGGGGTTATCATTCTATTTTATAAATAAATATTTTATAAATGCGCGCGCGCGCACACACACACACACACACACACACACACACACACACACTTATATGTAGACTGGGAATGGGAGGAAGGGGCCGGGAAGCATCATCACACAACCATGCCTGGAGGCTGACAAACAGCGCCTCGGCTCTCGGTTTCGCAGCTTGCTCTAGCCCGGTGGCCCCCACTTTATGTGCATCTTCCTCAGCTCCATCCCCCACTGGCTCTCCTGGGAGCGGGGAGCGGTGCTTCAGGGTCCTACAATTGCCAGCTTTCCTATAAAGTAACTTGGGAGAGGGGCTCAGCCTCTTCCGATCAATGATGAGAAGGAGCAAATCGAAGGCTGCGTCGAGGAGGAGGAGAAGGAGGAAATTCAAAAAACAAAATTCAGAATTCCGAATCCAGGCCGAGCTGCAAATCAGCTTCTGCACCTTTTCTATCGAGAAGAAAGAGCTGCGCTGCCACCCATCACCCAGAAGAAAGCTGGTTCCCGTGGACCCTGCTATATGCGCAGTGGACACTAGGTGGCGCAGTACCTGGGGGACAGCAGCCCTCCAGCCTCAGATGCTGGGAAATGCTATGAGCTGGTCAACGGTTCTTTTTTTCTGTTTTAATATAAATACATATGCATATTTATTATTTTAAAGTAACCTTAGGTTTTGTTTAATGAGAACAATGTGGTACCAACTTACCAAACACTCTACCCTATAAACAGCTACTAACTACCTTGGACTGAAAAAAAGACATTTTTAGTGCTAGAAATATTGGGGTCAACGTCCACCCTGTAATAGGTCTCTTCTCCACTAGCCTGACGTGCAAAAAGTCCTCCTTAACTAATAATTAACAGAGAAAACAGAAAGCCCCAGAGCACAGGCTCTGCATCCTCACCCTTTGGTTTTTGTTTCTTTGCATAATTAAAAAAAAAAAATCTGCCTAAAAGCCCAGCAGCCGGCTGCCACCACCTCCTCCTGAAGCCATCCAATCAGGAATAAAGTTCACCTCGGTTACCCTGGGCAACCAGCACTTGTCCCTGGGCTCTCTGAGGCCTTCTTACAAACACACGTGTCTCTGCCACTGGAAGGATGTTCTTTGTTAAAGGAGGTCGCTGCTCCTCATACCTTCAACTCCCCCCTGAAAGCTGAGGCCCACCTGCTCTATTCTTCCCAGATATGCTAACGTTTGGAAGGCAACAGCTGGTAAATATGCAGTATTAGCAATTGCCTCCAAGGTGGCAAGCCAAGGTCAAACCACAGGGTTGCTCAGCGGGATGTTGATAACGTAGCTGTAGCAGCAATTCTGTTTACATAAGAGAGCCAGTGGGAAAAGCCTGTTTGCTCTAAAGATGATATCAGAAATGAATTCCAATCTAAAATATTTTACATGGAGATGTGATTCTTAAAAGTAAGTTCAGGCAAGCCACACTGGTTGCCGGCATGACATCCATTCTCCTTTTTTCCTTTTTTGCACCCTGGCTGCATGCCTGGCACCAGATAATGAGTCATGACAGTCCTCCTCCTCACTTTCCCAAATTTTCCTCCAACAGCCATGGCTGCATAACCCGCTTCTGACCAATGAGAGCTCAAGGAAACTTATTCTGCTTTTCTTTTTAAAGAGATGGACATGGCTAATTCCACCCCCTGGCTCCTTTCTCTCTGCCTTTAATACAGACATGATATCCAGAGCTGTAGTATCTATTTTGCAACCATGAGGCAAAGAAAGAATTTGGAAAGTACCTTAGTATGTTTGGGCTGTTAAGAAGAATACCATAAAACAGAAATCAGTTCCCAGAGGTTGAGAAGTCCAAAATCTTAACATGGCAGAAGGGGAGAAGGAGCTCTATATGGACTTTCTTATGAAGGCTCTCATCTCATTCATAAGGGCTGTACCCCATGACCTCATCATCTCTCAATGTCCTACCTCCTTACACTATCAACGTCGGGGGTTGGTTTCAACATAGGAATTTTGTAGAGACACACATGTACCATCTACTGGAGTAAGCATCACCCACGACAGATGGCAAATAGCAACCTCTAAGCATCTGGTTATGTTAGAAAAATCAACCCATTTGTGTCCCAGCCATTTACATACCAGTTATTTGCAGTTTAACACAACCCTAAATGACCTGCCACTTGTGACCTGCTTTCCAAGGAAGGCAGGTAAAGTGAAAGAAGAATTTTCATCCAGTTCAACTATCCCTCACCTGGACAGGGCAAATCCATAGACAACCAGGTGGGGAGAGGAGATAGTGAGATTTCCCCCATTTGGCCAGAGACTCTTGTCACTGATGGGTTAAATGGGGGAAAGAAAGAAAGAAAGGAAGAAAGAAAGAAAGAGGGAGTGGGGAGGGAGGGAGGGAGGAAGAGAGAGAGAGAGAGAGAGAGAGAGAGAGAGAGAGAGAGAGGCCTTTAGATGTCATGTAAAAGAAAATTCCAGAACGAGGCAACCTGTACCTTGGGAGGGAGCTGAAAATGCATCCCCACCATCATCCTTACCAGGCAATGGAAGCTCCACCCGCCCCTCCTCATCAGCCTGGGAGAGCTGTGGGCCAGAAGGTGCTGTGTAGAAGCAGAAGCCATTGGAATGGGGCCTGAGTGGGCAATTTTGAAGAAATCTTCAATATCATCTGTTCCCAGTGGCTTCTTCAGCACTAATTTCAGAGTCTTTAAGCAGGGGGAGGAAATGACCTGGAATTTACATGGCATAATCATACACAGATATTAGGTTCTGATGATAATAACTGCAGCGAGGGGTGGGCTGGCTCTCTGGTTAATCCCACTTAATTGGCTGCTTTTCAACGGAAGCTGATGGTGTCTCCTGCCCCAGGAAGTGCCAGCTGCAGGTCTCCCTTTGCCCATCCCCAGGACTCTCACTGGGGCCCCATCCATGCTGTAGCAGGGGTACATCTGGGTACACGGTCACTGGCACTGACAGGGCCAGATTCTAGTGGGCAGGATCACAGCTGTAATGGTGTGACATTTCCTCTTTCTCAGTGCCCTGGGGACAAGACACGTCCAGCACTCCCAGGACCCCTCCCTTCTCTTCTCACATGCTGCCTTGGGCACCTGATCCTTCCGCTTCCTCCACTGGATCTGACATGTGGGGACAATGTGGGGTGTGATGGCTAATTCTGTGTGTCAACCTGACTGGCAAAGGAGTGCCCGGTTATTTGGTTAATAATGATTTCTGGGTATGTCCATGAGGTTTTTTTGTTTAAGTTTTTTAAAAATATTTTTTAGTTATCAACGGACCTTTTTTATAATTTTTTTTGAGAGAGAGAGAGAGAGAAAATTTTTTAACATTTATTTTTCAGTGGACACCTTTATTTTATTTTATGTGGTGCTGAGGATCGAACCCAGGGCCCTGCGCATACCAGGCGAGCACGTTAGCGCTTGAGCCACATTCCCCAGCCCGTCAATGGACCTTTATTTCGTTTATTTATATGTGGTGCTGAGAATAGAACCCAGTGTCACACACGCTAGGCAAGCACTATGCCACTGAGCCACAACCCCAGCCCAATCCATGAGGGTTTTGTGGATGATTTTACAGTCAAATCCCCTGAGTAAAGTCAGTGGTATGTGGGGGGGACATTGAAATCAGCTGGGGACTTGAATAGAACAAAATTCAGAGGAAGGAGGGATTGGTCCTTTTCTTCCTGTCCCGTCACTTGAGCTGAACACCTCACCATCTCTCCTGCCCTTGGACTGCAGCCTCCCTGGTTTTCAGGCCTTCAGACTGGACTGAATAATGCCACCTGCTCTCCAGGGTCATTAACTTACAGACTGAAATTATGGAACTTCCCATCCTCCCAAATCGTGGAGTTGATTCCCAATGCAAATCTCCATGGTGTGTGTGTGTGTGTGTGTGTGTGTGTGTGTGTGTGTGCGCGCGCACGCGCGCGCGTCCCCTCTGGGCTCTAGTTCTTTAGAAATCCCTGCCTAACACAGTTGTTCTTAAGATGCTAGAACCACAAGCAGAGGGAGGGTTTGCATGGGCATTTGGGAAATGGCACCATATGGGCTCTGGTGCTGGCCAGGTGCCTGGAGTTCTGAGCTGTGATGGCTAGCATAGCCGCAGAGGGTCACAGCATAAAGGTAGCCCCCTTTAGGCAAGGTCCAGTTGAGCTGGCAGGAGCCTGTTCTTGGTGCAAGGAGAGATCTTCCTGGGGTCAGCAGAGATCCCCAGCAAAGGCTGTCTGCTTTCTGATGAGTAAAGTTGCCTGAGCAGAGGTGTGCCTTGCTGGGGCTGCGGGAGGTCTGATTCTAAGGGGGCAGAGTTTCACCTGGTCCTCAGAGCTGCAGCAGGTGCTCGTGACATTCCCCTCCCTTCAACAGGTTACTCAGGATAAAGAAAGCAAGGAACTACATGCACCAAGAGGCTCATGTATAGATGCAGGCAATGTTATTTCAATACTTCCAGCTTTTTTTTGCGGGGGGGTACTGAGATTAAATCCAGGGGTGCTTAACCACTGAGCAACCTCCCCAGCCCTTTCCTGTATTTTATTTAGAGACGAAGTCTCACTGAGTTGCTTAGGCCTCACTAAATTGCTGAGGCTGGCTTTGAACTCACCATCCTCCTGCCTCAGCCTCCCAAGCCACTGGGATTACAGGTGTGGATCACCGTGCCCAGCTCAGCTTGCTTCTTTTTTAAGTTGAAACCACAATGGGAAAAGGAACTATAGGTGTACCAGCGTGCTAGGGCTACCGTAACAGAGCAGTTCAGATTTGGTGGCTGACATAAAAGTTCATTTTCTCAGTCGTGGAGGCTGGAAGTCGAGGTTCAGCATCGGTTCAGCATTAGGAAAAGGGAGCTCAGGAGTGTGTGGTCCTGGCTTGGCCTGTTGAGCCCTCTCCTCTTGGCTTGCAGAAGGCAGCCTTCTCCTGAGTCCTCTCGTGGTCATGTGTCTGTGTCCCCATCTCTTCTTTTCATAATGACACCTGTCAGATTAGAGATTTGGGATTAGGGCCCACCCAAATAGCCTCATTTTAAACTCAATTACCTCTTTAAAGGCCTTATCTCCAAACATGTTGCATTCTGAAGTATGAGGGATAGGGCTTTATCATATGAATTATTTTGGGGGGACACAATTCAGTACATGATGGGGCCCATCCAATTCCATTAGGCCCATCCTGATAATGCAAGGTAATCTCTCTATTTTAAGGTCCATAACCTTCGTTATATTTGCCATGAAGCATGATACCTTTATAGGTATCCAGGGCTTAGGGCATGGATATTTGGGGGTGTGGAGTGGGTAATTCCACTGTGCTGAGTGCTTTACCTACTTTACCTTGCTTGTATGTAGGCTGGTTGTCCTATTAGCCCCAATTAGCAACTGAGACTCGGAGCAGGTACAAATGACCCTGAAGTCACACAGTGGGGAGTGGTGGCTCTGTGGCTCCCCCACTGCCTGACAGCCAGCCCTATTCTTGGTTGCTCCCCTATGTAGCCCTCACTCACAGGGCAGCTGATTGGAAGCAGGTGAAATCCTATTTCAGGCTGTGACTGCAGAGAGAGGGTGGGGTCATAGGGTCCACCCAGCCTGGGACACAGACAACTAGTGTTGAAGCAGTCCTGATGTCCCATTTGCTCTTGTTCCCGGCATCTGTGGGCCCCAGGAAATGACAGATGGGACTGAGCCAAGCCAGGACCACACACTCCTGAGCTCCCTTTTCTTAATGATGGTGACCACAGTACCTGTGTGCAGACAGGGTGTTTGTGTCCCTCCAAATTCATGTGTTGAAAACTAACCCCAGGGCAGTGGATGGTACAAGGGGTGGGCCCTTTGGAGGTGATTAGGGCCCGAGAGCAGAGCCCTCATGAATGGTATCAGTGCTCTTCTATAGGGCTCAGGAGACCTGTGGTGGGTCCTTCCACTGTTTGAGGACAGGATGAGCAGACCACCACCTGGGAAAAAGTGCACCTTCTCTATACCCCGACCTGCTGACACTCTAGCCTTGGACTTCCAGCCTCCAGAACTGTGGGAAATAAATGTCTCTTGGGTCTAAAACACTGAATCCACGGTACTTTGACACAGCAGCCCAAGCTGACTAAGACATCTGATTCCTAACCCCAGGGGTCCATTAGGCCGGCTGGCACAGCACCCAATCAGGCATCTAATGCTCTTTAACACTGCTATGACTGAGGGAACACATCCCTCTGCATCCAAACGGCATCCCTACTGGGTGTCCTCAGAGGAACCTCTGAGCCACTCGCCTTAGCATGATGGAAATAGCACAAGGCCAGCACAGAATTGGCACCAAACTGTTCCATGGGCAGCATCACGATCGCACAGTCCTTGTGCCCAGGCAAGCTGGTGGCACTAAGAATCCCAGGCCCGGCTTGCATGAAGGCTTTATGTGAAAAGGCAAGCTAATCTTTCATTCATCATCCAGCCAGAAGGTGAGTCCATCATTTCCCCAAATGGCCCTTCTCTTCAACAAAAAGTGGCCATAAAAGCAGAGGCTCCGAAACTTTAAGAGGCCATAAACCCTCTGGCAGCCACGCAGGGCTCTGAGAACACATGAATAAATAAACACCAGAAGCTGCTGGGGCATCGCCACATCTGTGTGGAGCAACAGATTCTTAGAGGAAGGAACACACTGCTCTGGCCTGACAGCATGAGCCTGAGGGCAGCTGCCCACCTGGCACCCAGGGGAGCCAGGCTGAAACTCAATGTCAAGGGCATCAGTTGGCAAACCACAGTGGCCTCACTGAGGGACCCATGGGACCAGGAACACTCCCTCAAGAAGGGTGAAGATGAGCCAGGCACACTGGCGCACGCCTGTAATCCCAGCCGCTCAGGAGGTTGAGGCAGGAGGATCATGATTTCAAAGCCAGCCTCAGCAACTTAGGCCAGAAGCAACTCAGTGAGACCCTGTCTCTAAATAAAATGCAAAATAGGGCTGGAGGTGTGGCTCAGTGGCTGAGTGCCCCTGAGTTCAATCCCTGGTACCAAAACAAACAAACAAAAACCTAGAAGGGTAAAGATGGCCAACCTTGTCTGGGAACACAGACACATCGCGTCCAAGTCCCAAGCTCACACTCAGCTGCTGAACAAAGTGCTTTGGGCAGAAAGTAGCGCTTATCAGGGCTCTGTGTTCAGTGATGTTCAGGGGAGGCTTCATACTGGGGACATCTGACACAGAAAACCAGATTTCTCTGTTGAGAGCTGGCTACAAAGAGTCCTCATTCCCTGCAGCCTCCCCCCAAAGATTTGTTCTCAATTTTAAAACATTCTTTTCCCTGAATGGGGACTGTAAAGAATGACAAAGAATCCCCTGAGACAGACTGGATTGATACGGCTCACTCCTGCTGAACTCTGATGTGGCGCTGGAAACAGAGGGTCTCCACTTAGCCCTTCCCCAGGACAGTGTCCAGGCGGCAAGGCTGGGTGAGATTCATAATTTACAATAGAATCAGAGCTGAGCTGGTATTTTAATGGGAGTTTTATTTTCCTCATCACACTTGGATGTGTACACACACCTTTCTAATTGAGTGCCCAAACAGTTCATCAGGGCAGAAAAAAACACACACTTCAGGACTCAGAGAAGGCTGGGCAGAACAGGGCACCCTTGAAGCCGATAGAGGGAGGCCAAGGTTACCAAGAGCGAATTTCTGCTTCAACTGCAGTAGCAGGTGGCTGGAAGAGGGGTATCATAGAGGTAAAGCAGGATGAGAAATGAACCTATCAGGAGGCAGTCTGGTTTCCTGAGCACTTACTATATACCACTGCTGTGCTGGGTGAGGGGTCACAAATGATTTGGGGGCAAAGGGAAAGAAGACTGAAGAGCCTTGGACTTTTGGACGATTATCCTCAGAAGGAGGCCTGACGTGTTTCTTCACCTTCTGGTAAAGAAGCGCAGGTAAAAACACAACAAATGAAAAATGGCCTTTCACAAAACAATAATAAAGAAGACTTCTCTGAAATTGCAGGGATATGTTTTAGGAAACTGCTGATTGTATCTGTATTCAAATTAGCCAAATGGACTGGGCAAGCTGCATGGCCTGAAGACTTCCCCATGACAGACTGGAGAGAGCCCCATTGTTCTTTTGGGGAAGGCACAGGAGTATGGGAATCCTGCAGGAATTTCCATATCAAGAAATAATCCTTATTTCCATTTTATAGATGAGGACGTGAAGGCTCAAAGACGTTAAATCACCTGCCAAAAGTCACACCCAGCTAGCCATGGCATAGTCCACGAGTGCTCCTTATAACATGAGCAAAACTCTCATAGTTCACCTGTCACACACAAGCAGGCTGCCATTTTTCCATTATGATGGCAGGAGCAGAAGCAGGTGAGCAACCACACTCTGCTGGCCCTCCTCTGGCTAAGGCTAGAGATGGGACAGAGGTGCAGGAGCTGCTGTTCCTGTGAATAGGGACAGGAAGCTGGTTTCCAGCAGGGGTCACGATGGTTCCCAACCAGGTCCCATTAACCATCAGGAACAAAGGTGGTCCAGGCCACGGGGCAAGCGGGCTGTGGTGATGGCACAGAGGGACAGCAGCAGTGGCAGGAGCAGGGATCTGCTCACTCTTTCTGCAATGCTGAGAAGCCACCCACAGATAAGCTGCTGCTTGATGTGCTAGGAATGTCATGGCTGCAGAGAAAGGCTGGCTTTCAAATCTTGGCTCTGCCATGAGCCATGTGACCTGAAGAGAATGACATGACCTTTCCATTTTCTCATCAGTAATCTACTCTAGGAGATTCTGAAGGAGTGCAATGGAGTGGCACCTTGAGTGACAGGTGGCATGAAGACGCTTGGAATGACAGCATGAAGTAGCGAATGCTCCTGCACTCCCAGAGTCCCAGTGCATGGCTGAGGTTCTCCTCCTCCAGCACCTTCCATTTCTTCTTTCTTTTTCTTTTTTTAAAATTTGTTCTAAGTAGTTACACATGATAGTAGAATGCATTTTGACACATCATACCTAAATGGAGTATAACTGCTCATTCTTCTGGTTGTATGATGTAGAATCACACTGGTTGTGTAGTCATATATGTACATAAGGTAATAATGTCTGATTCACTCTACTATCCTTCCTACTCCTGTACCTCTCCCTTCCATTCACTCCCCTCTGCCTAATCCAAAATACCTCTATTTTTTCCTTAGCACCCCCACACACACACCTTATTCTGAATTAGCATCTGCATATCAGAGAAAACACTTGGCCTTTGGTTCTTTGGGACTGGCTTATTTCACTTAGCATGATATTCTCCAGGTTCAACCATTTATCATCAAATGCCATAATTTTGTTCTTCTTTAAGGCTGAAGTAATATTCCATTGTGTATATATGCCACATTTTTTAAATTCATTCTCTGTTGAAGGTCCAGCACCTTCCATTTCTGGCCACAGTTTAAGAGCTGTGACCTGCATGTAAGACTGAGTATAATAAACTAATCCACAGCCTCCCTCCTGCCAAAAGGAGAGAGAGGAAGGAACTCAAATGAAGCAGGCTGGAAGGGCAGGGAGTTTGCAGGCAGGGATTTCCTGAGAGGGGGACCTTGTCCTGTGATGAGGAAGTTCCCAGATAAGTTTGGGGATATTAAGGTTTCCACGTCCCTACTTCCTGTATAACCTTGGGAGACAGACCCACAGGAGACTCTGGGCTCCCACGGGGCTCATGGGTCCCTTCCCTAGTGTGTCTCCTCCCATACTGAAGAGGACTGGCCTGGGTAACCAATAGGAAGCTTGGAAATTACAGCATGATGCTGAGACTAGTTCTTATAAGACTCATGGTTGACCTTGTTCTCTCTTGGGTCACTTGCTCTGGGGGCAGCCAACTACTATTGAGGACATTCAAGATGAGGTCCCCAGGTCCTTCCACCAGTGATTGCAGCCTTTCTAACTCTGCAATCACAGAGACAGATCTTCCAGCCCAGTGGAACCTCCCAGTGACACAGCCTTAGTCAAGGTCCTGACTGCAACCTCCAGAGGGATGTGGGGCCAGAAGCAACCAGCTACACAGCTTTAGATTCAGTGCTACCCAAACTGTGCAAGATAATAAATGTTTACTGTTGCTTAAAGTAGCCATGGCCGGGGATAATTTGTTGGGGTAGTTTATATAGGGTGCTGCTGTAATGGAAACCTGAGAGGACAGGCATGGCCATGGAACCTGGTATTTGAACGGAACTGGAAGAACTTTGGAAAAAGTGTTAATGCAAACTTGCAGAGAAATGGAAAAGTGCTTATATGGAGCATGCATGTCCTTGAGGAGGCCCCAAGTGATTAGGAACTGTCATAGAGTACAGGCACAAGTTCACCAGCACCATCGCCTAAAATAATGAGGAAAGTGGAAACTGTACCTCCACCTTGGGTGACCTAGCTAAGGAGGTGTGCAGTTGGTGTTGAAGGGGCATCTAATTCCTTCTCACTGCTTCTAATAAAATACAAAAAGAGAAAGATAAGCTAAAAGAAGGACCATTCAGTGAAGGGCAGCTGATTTGTGGAATTCTCAACCTGTCCCATGGCAAAAGATGTGAAAATAAAGAGGAATCCCAGGTAAAAACCACGCACAGGCACTGTCGAGGCTAGCTGGTCAGATGATGAGTCCAAGAGAGTGACTGTGTCTGATTCTGCTGGAGCAGGCACAATGAAGGCCACAGATAGGTGGCTTAAACACAGACGTTCATTTTCTCACAATCTTGGAGGCTGCAGGGCCCAAGTCAAGGGCCCAAGCAGGGTTCGTTTCTTGGCGGGGGTGGGGGGGGGCCTCTCCTCCTGACTCGTACACAGTGCCTGCTTACTTGTCCACATGTGCCTCTGCTCTGCACATGTGGACAGACTGAGATCTCTGGGGTTTCCTCTCCTTAGAAGGACACTAATCCTATTGGATTAGAGCCCCACCCTGTGACCTGGTTAAACTTTAGCTATTTATTTTTTTATTTAGAGACAGGGTCTTGCTAGGTTGCCCCGGCTGGACTCTCACCTGTTATCTGCTGCCTCAGCCCCCAAGTAGCTGGGATCACTGCACCCAGTTATCACTTTAAACACCCAAATCCAAATTCAGTCCCAGTGGGGGTTAGGACTCCAACATATAGATTTCAGGGGGACACAATTTGGCCCCTAACAGCCTATAAAAACATTTGTTCAGATCTCTAAAAAATCGAAGGGAATGTGTTTGCAGTGGCAGCAGCTGACCTTTGCTGTATCTGCAGGAGGCCAGGTCTGGGCTAGAGAACCCACCAGAAGGCACCATCTTCCTCTCAGGCTGAGGAAAGTCCAGAACCAGGAACCTGGTGGGGTGCATTGTATCTCCGCGCACGGAAAGGCTGTTGCCCTAGGCTGTGTCTCAGTGAATGCTGACACTGGACTGCTGTGTTCTGATGGGCTGTTCTTGTCTGATGGACCAAAAAGCAATCGAGAAGTCTGAGGGTGGTCCCTGTAGAACATAGTAGACACTCTGTGTCAGTCATCCTGGGGAAAGACTGGTCTTGAGATAGGAAATGAGGATTAGAGAGCTGGGCCCGGGTGGTAGCTGGGCTAGGCCCATGTGGGGGCTATACACAAAGCCCCCCAGGGGAGGAAGAGAGCTCCTTCTTCCCATGAAGACCACCTGGAAGCCAGTTGGGGTGCCTGGATGAGAGAGCCCCAAGGCAGACTCACCAGGAAACTCTAAAGTAGCCACATCTAGTCAGCTTATGAGTTATCTATGCTGTGCCTCTTCTCCTTTTTGGTCTCTGGCTCTTCAGGACAGTATGGCTTCTGTCATGGTGTAAGACTTTAAGGGAAGCCTGTCTCATATTTGAAATGCAATGCAAAAGGGGCAGCAGCCTGAGGGCAAGGATGGCTGCACAGTTCCATGACACACCTGCTTAACAGAACCCAGACCCCCAAACTTTAAACTCAGACCCCACACAGTTCAGGAAGGCTGAAAGCCTAGGCGGAGAGGGGACCCAAGATGAACAGCTCATACAATTGACAGGTAGATGGGGAATTTGTGGGAAGGCATGGTTTCACTGGCAGGTGCAGACCATCGAGGTCCAGCTACACAGGCTAGTGATGAATGACAGAGATAGACAAGAGTGATGATGTACAGGTGAACAGTTGATGGACAGATAGATTCCAGATAGACAGATAGGCTGACAGACAGACAGATGATGGTTAGGTCAATAGATGATAGATAAACAGATGATGGGTAGGGAGATGGATAGATGGATAGTAGATGATGGGTAGGTAAATAGATGATAGATGGATGAATAGACAGGTAACAGACTGAGGTACAGGAAGGACAAATGTATGGATGGAGATATAAGTATAGAGTGGATGGATGGACAGATAATGAATAGGTAGACTGATGATGGTTAGATAAAATGCTAAATAGATGATAGAGACAGAAACATAAGATGGATGGATGGATGGATATATAAACATGGGATGGATGGATAAATAGGATGATAGAAAATTGGAGGGGAAAATTTCTTTTAATCTTCCTAAAATATGGACAAAGGGCAAAGCAAGGGCAGTAAACCACAAAAAGCATAAGAACACAGAATGTAAATGACTCATTTTTGTTCTTCAAGGATTTTGACAGGCAAAGGTCAAGAGTTCCTGGTTTCCCTTTTCTACATGTACTTGATGGGGACATTTCACACAGCTTTGCCCAACTGTAGCCAGGAGTCAAACTTGACATACATAGAAACCAAAGAACTAGAGAGCGTGCCATTTCTGGCTCCATGTCACACAACAGAAGAACGTGCCGCGATGAGGAAGATGTCGTCCACTGCCACCCTCCAACTTCTCCCACCCACTCTGTTTCCTCCCATGGTGGCTCCTCATCCCTTACTTTCTAGGTACAGACACATGGTTACAGTATTTTGCCTACTTACAGTGTAGCAGCTCCAACAATATTCTGAAGAATGGGGCTATGTAGGGCACAAGGCCCTGTGCAGGGCCAACTACTTTCATTTAACAACAGCACAAGCTCCCCATAAATGAGAACACCGAATAGATTCTGGAGGCTAATGGGACAAAATGGAGCCAGGAGGGGACTCTGAGAGTCCTAATGCCGTGTGAAGGAGCTTCATGGTGGGCCAATCCCATATGCAATGAGCATTTATAAAACTGATTGTCTGCTATTACCTAGAAACAAAGAGAAATTATTTGCAATTATTCTATACTGAAAAATAGCAAGTTTGGGAAGTTTTTTTTTAATCCCCCACTCCATTTCCCATTAATAGCTATAAGGAAGAACAATACCCCTCTGATTTGGAGTAATGCAATATATCAGAACATGCTTTACAGCTGCAGAGGAGGTGGGCGAGAAGGATCTACCTTTAAAGAACTCCAGTTAAAGTAATTACCATTGTTACAGAAATTACTGTTTTTAAAAGACTGAAGTCCTCCATTGGAGAACTCTTAGGAAAAGGGGAAAAAAAATAAAAGCCACATGACCAGCTTGATTAGGGAGAACAAAAGCCAAGCATTGTGGAACCCAAGTGCTTAACTCCTCCCGGGCTCTGCTCTTTTGTGGGCAGCCTGCATTACTGAAAGCCTGTCATATTTCCTGAAGTTTTCAGAGGCTGTCAGCCATGCACCCGTGGTGGGAGGGGCAAGCACGTGAGCAGAGCTGCACATGAAACCAACACCGATCACTTGAGGCTGTCTTTCTTCCCGGGAATCCCTCTCCAGACAAGGGCTCCTGATGCTTCAATCCTCATTATGCATCTAAGAGTGGATGGCCCACTGCGGGGAACCAGGGTTCTGAGAATCCACACTCATGTGCAAAAATCACAGGCGGATGAAGATGCGACCTAAGGCAAGGAGGCTCCACGTAGGATTAGGGCTACCAGAAGCCGGGTGGCCGGGCAATTGGGCTAATCTTTGTGCTCTGGTCCTGTTAGCAAGAGCTGGTTGGTGGCTTGGTGTTGGTGGAGGCTTTCTCAAGTGGGAGGGAAAAGACCAGTTTTTCAATCTTCAGTGAGCTACAGATGGATGGTTTTTTGGTTTGTTTTTGGTAAAGTACTCTAAAAATTTATTTCTAGGAAAGTGAAGTTAATAAAACAAAGGAACACAAGCCCCACTATTTTATGATTAGGTTCAAGATATAGAAATTACTCAAATTGCTATAAAGATATCTGAAAGCTTGCTGTTCATTTCTGTCCTTACCTCATTATTGATGGGTGAGAAGTCTTCTTCCAAATGGCCCCACTCCAAGGTCACATTTTGAGCAGCTCTGGTCTAGGACAGCATATTCCTGAGGAGGTCACCAGAATACTCTTTACCCAAGATGATTACAGGAAAATGGGTCTTATGTCAAACAAGACATGAAAGAGGATACATTTTTTTTTTTTTTTGGACATGCAGGCTGCTATTGGTGGCATATTATAGATTCTGAGAAATCCTGTTTCCAAAAAAAAAATGCTTCCCTTTACTGAGGTGTTTCCCAAATTTATCTGATTCTTTGTCACTTCTCTTTTTTTTTTCTTTTTACTGTATTTCATAGGGCTATCGACAGAATCTGGGGCCTCAAGTGTATCAGGTAAGCTCTACCACTGAGCTAAACCCCAGACTTCATTTATTTTTACATAACACTTGAAATATTCTCTAATCTACATTCTACCAGTCAAGTGCTAAAAAATGGTCGCCTGAGGTCTGGGCTCATGGGATCTGCCCAGACTGTCAGAAGGAGGTCAGTAATGCTGGCCGCAAAGCGGAAAATCCCCCAGGGTTAGCTGGGCTTTATCAGCCGGGATCTGCTGCCAAATGGTGACGCCTGGACCCTAAGCAGACCACCCTGTACAGTGCAGGGCGCTGCTTCTGGTGGGATTCAGGTTCCCAGAGTTGAGTGGCAGTGACTAAGATCTCCAGCTGTTAGTGCTCTGCGTTTTGGCACCTGCCTGGCACCTAGGGCTAAGATGGCATTTATGGAAAGACAAGAGAAACTTAAATCCATTGAAAGAAGACTCCAAGTTGCACGAGGGAGCTTCAGGGCACCAACTAGAGCAACCCTGCTGTCCTTCCCTGGTTCACTCAAGCTAGGCCCCAGAATGGGTTTACCTAATCAGCAAACATCCCAGGTAACTGGTTTCCTTCACAGGAGGCTTTTGAATACTGCTTAGAGCCTCCCGACTCCCTTCTGATGGAACAATATCTATAGAACAATTTCTGCACCAGGTACCCCAAGTGCCACTCATGGGAGGTGGGTACAATAAGATGTCTGCGTGTGCCAGGGCACAGCGCACTGTTTCAGCAGTCACACGGGCAACTGGCTACAAGTTGTGCTAGAAAAACGTACTTAAAAAAAAAGACTTAGATTTTCTGTGGTTAACACCCTTCAGATTATTTGACAGAGTAGACCTGCAAAAAACAAAAATCCCGAGTCATTCCTGCCTCTTCTCTCACTCCACTCCATCCAAGGACAACATGTTTTAATTCTGTCTTCAAAATATATTCAGATTTCAGTTCTTTGCCCCTTCACTGCTAGGGGCCTGTCTGAGCCACCACTGATGCTCCTCTGTTAACAGCCAAGAACCCCAGATGCCTCTCCTGCTGCCACTGACCTCCTCACCCCCACGTCTTTTCATCCAGTAGCAGGGGGATTGTGAGAGAAATCACTCTGTTGCTTTGCTCAAAAGCCTCCCATTTCTCTTACATTAAAGCCAAGTTCTAGCAAATTCATGATCCTGGTACAGTTTCTGTACCAGGTACCCCAAGTGCCACTCACAGGGAGGTGGGTACAATAAGAGGTCTGCATGTGCCAGGGCCATGGTACACTGGCAGTGGTCATGCATGTAACTGACCCCAGATGCTGGAGTTTGGCTCCTGTGTCCCACCTGCCCCTGCCCACTTCCGGCCCCTTGCAGTCTTGGCTCAGCCTGGCTGGTGTTGCCCTCCTGCCTCAGAATGGGTGCATTTTCCTTCCTTCTGCCCTAGAGAGTCTTCTCTGAGTATCTACAGGGCTTGCTGCTCAGCTCCTTCCAGGCTATTCCCCAAG
The DNA here is from genome assembly GCF_021218885.2 of Marmota monax. Classification (NCBI taxonomy): domain Eukaryota; kingdom Metazoa; phylum Chordata; class Mammalia; order Rodentia; family Sciuridae; genus Marmota; species Marmota monax. The sequence goes on along the minus strand of NW_026692356.1, from coordinate 4,263,805 downwards.
GAGACTTCACAGGGTGGTCTTCCAGGAGAGTTCACCCAGCTCCTTCCTTCCCTCCCCCAGGCTTTGGTTATTCTGCAGCCCTCTGATTCTGACAGTCCCCAAGGGCTCTGCCTTGTGTGCTTCCTGCCTGGGATGGTGCACTGGAGAGCCTGGGGCTTTCCCGTTCCCACACTACTGTGCTCCAGTGCTGAGAAACTGCCTGACACAAAGCAAATGCTCAGTGCGTGCTCACTGAAGGGAGAAAGAAAGGGAAGCAAGAAGGAAATGCAGGGCGCTCATTCTTTCCTTCCGATAACCTAGAAAAACATCCAAGCTGATCATGTATGATGCTTGCTTACCTTCCGACTAAAACATAGACTTTTGGTACTTCCTCGGCAGGGAAGGATGGCTTCCCCTCATTTTTCATTTAGCCAGTGTACAGCAGAGCCACTGTTGGTCAGTGGTTCAACTTTCAGTGACCTTTGGCATCATCCTCATTGGAAAATGGGGATGCATTTTAACTCTTGAGATAGACATTGCCCAGGGTGAAGAGCAGAGCAAGGTTGGAGGTCCAGTCTTCCCTCTGGAATGCCACTTCTTTAGGAGGCTCTTTGGCATAACCAATGACACATCTCCTACATAATTCACTGCCCCCACTTGCTCACAGCAGGGTAATGCATAGGTCCTGGGTCTACCAACAGCCTGACAGATTAGGTGCATGTAGAGCTGAAGATCCCAGGAAAGCCGTCTTTGTATGATATTGGAGTCTCTATGCCCTGAAGGAGGCCTCTCTGCAGCTGAGGAGCTGGCTACAATCCCTCAGAATGAGCTGCTCTTCCCCATCTCAGGGGCAAACGCTGCAGATGTGTCAGCATACTTAGAACAAGAACCTTAAGCAACTAAGGTATTTGGGGGGACATCCAGGTTCATCACTTTTTCCTTCCTGCATTTCTTTGTTTTCCCTCATGTATTCATTCAACATTAAATGCTACTGAACACTCACCTTGATTAGAGAGAGAAATTTGCAACGGATCTTTCTTTTCATACTTCTGTCTTCTGCACCATTTTTTTTTCCTTTCCCTTTGAGCTCTCTACCTAAGGCTGTTCCATGGGGTTGAACTGGGGGCCTTGACAGCAAGAAAGGTTGCTGGCCCCTGTGCAGATGGCCAACACAAATGGTCTCCTTGGGGAAGGTATAACCCTCAAAAGGCCCAGCTAAATCTGCTGGTTGTCTTGGACATTCTGTAATTCTCTGTGCATGGAAAATGAGTGGGGACACTTGTCTCCAAGTGGATCGTTTAAAAACCCCTTAAGAGAAAGTCATGGGGAAGGTAGGAGAGCCATAACTGTAGATTGACTGAGCCCTGGGTTCTATGGGGACAGGCTTATCAGAGCTGGCACTTCCACATGGCACAAGGCCCAGGCATAGCAGGTGGCATAGACACAGCCTTAATTGATAGCTTAATTAAGGAATTAGGTAGGTTATAACTTCCAACCCACAGCTTGGTTAAGCTAAATTTCATTATCTCTTTTTCCCGTAGAGACAGCACACAGAAGTAAGCAAGGGGCGGGTGTGGTCCCCCCAAGAGCTGTTGCTCACCTAGTTTGGCCTAACTGCATGTAAAGCAGGAAGGAAATGATGTGCTAAGGAGAAAATGTCATGCTCACTTCTTCTACTTGTTGGAAGCTGCCTCAGGAAACCCCCAAAGCATCATTTGTCCTGTTCCCTCAAGAGCTCCCCATTTGCCTCCTGAAAAGGAGAAGCATCATCTCTGACAGCTAGGCCAGAGCCTTCAAAGGTCCTAAATCTGTGAAATAAATAAAGTCTGTGGAGACCTGGAGGAAGAAGACAAACGGCCATCCCATTCATCTCCATCATCTCAGCCCAGGAAACTACTGTGCTCCGTGAGCCTTTGTGCAGCTGCCTCTGGCTCCTGTGTGTGTGTGTGTGTGGCGGGGGGAGGTACTCAGAAACTTGAACTTCTTCCTGATTTCTTTTCAGGGACCCCTGACCTTGATCTTTGTTACTCATTGTGGTCCCTTAAACTAACAGCACCAACCTAACTGGGGTATAAGACATATAGGATCTCAGAGCAAATGGCAGATCTACGAAATCAGAATCTGCATTTGAGCAAGATGCTCAAGTGATTTGTATGCATATTAAGGTTTTAGATTAGGTGAATAGAATCTAGTCTAACTTTCAGCTAAAATGAATTCTTCAATTCTTATTTGTATTATCATAATAATCTAAGCAAGTATTACTAAAGGCTTCAATTAGGATTATTTTGGTTTTTAATTAGGAATATAGTGAACAAAACTAAATTTTATCCTAATGGACACTTACTGGCACATAGTAGATGGCCAATAACACTGCTGAACAAATGAGAGAGTGACTTAGGGACCACATTACATGGACCAATCTACACAGCAATGCTGTTAAGACTTACAGTTCTATTGAGCTACTTTCACTCCTGTTAACAGGACTAAACCACCATATTTTGACTGGGTTGGTGGCTCGGTTTTAAACTGACCTTGCTTCCTATCCTTTGGTTCTCACACTGCTGAGTTGTCACCTGTGGGTAGGGAGCATGTTGTATAATGTCCCTTTTTTGAGACGAAGCAGGAGTTGGGAAATGTAGTCACTTGACTATCCTGGGCTTGTTTCTTCATCTGTAAAATGCCAATCTCAAACTGGCAGCTGTGGGATACTCCCTGGGTTAGGCCAGGTTCCCTCTGGCCTTTGCTTTCACATGCAGTTGCCCAGCGACTAGACCCTGGGCAGGTCTGTTGTCCCTGCTGCCCATCAACACACTTAGCCACAGAAGAGCTTCTAGTTGTCTTTGCATCGATCATCATTTCTTGTATCACTTTGGTTACGTTCTGATTTCCTTCACTTCTCCAGGTTTATCTCAGACTTCATCCATAGATTATGGTGAATTAAAAAAAAATACATTGTACAATCCCCTTTTCAGGACTCTGATTAAACTCATACACCCCATCTGGCGTTAAAAAAGCTCTTTCAAGCATCAATTCCTTCTCTGAAGTTATTTCCAAAAACCTACCCATAAATTAATAGTTATGGTATGCTTACTAGTCTCTCCAGGACTTCTGATAGTCTATTGATTCCAGGCAGCAGCTTAGCATCTGGTTTGGCTATAAAATTTAATTTTCTATAAACCACATGTTCCAATCACATCATATGGTACTGAGGGTTCTAATGCTGTGTGGGGCCTGGTGCTGACCCATATGGTTCTTTCCCATCTGCAAAGAAGGCTTAAAAAAAAATCAATACAGTATTTTTTAAATAGCTAACTCTACTCAACTTAAAGGATGGTCTGCGTTTTGAGTTTATGCTCTTGTTTTCTTTTTGATATGTTACAATATTATTTTTCTTTTTATATACATATTTGACAAAGTTCCAATCGACAACTCTGTGCCCAAATCATAGAGCAACGTTTTGCTGATCCATGAAATCCAAAATAGGCTGTCCAGTGATTTTTTTTTTTTTTTTTTACAAGACGGGACAATCCAGGTTTAAAATCTCCTCCACCTCCTTTCTGGAATCAATAAATACCTTCCTGTTATTTCTGATCAAGGTCAGCCAGTGATGAAAAGAATGGTTTCCCAGACATGCTTTTAAACAGAAGCCTTGTAAGCCCAACATCGATTTATTCGGCATGAAGAGACTAAGAGGCATCTGATCTGAGGCTGTCTCCATATTGTGAGGTCTTCATATCTCTGAGTCACATGCATTTAAAAATTATTATCATTATTGCTTTTCAAACTTTCAGTCACTGGGCATCACTTTGACCTTCAGCTTCAGTGGTAAATTTAGTGAAGCGCCCCTTCATCCTTAGGCCATGCCAGCCCAGGGGCACTCAGAATTTGGCTTCTATTTGTGCTCCTGGGCTTCCAGGAACCCCAGGGCCTCTGGCCACCTGCTTTTAAGGCTGTCCCTAGTGCCTCTCTAATTGTGCTCCCTCTCCCAGTAAAGGAAAGGACAAGACTGCTCAGGGGAGGGAACAGCCCCTTCCTTGAGGATCAGATTTCACAAAGCTCTGGCAACACTCCCGTGACCCAGGTGGGGAGAACATGCTCTGCTTCACTTCATCCTCTTCCCAGCTACTTGGGACACATCCAGTCCCCTTGTTAGGGCCTTGGCCGCTGCTCACCTGTCTTGTTTCAGTGTGGCTCATACTCATGTCCCAGGTGCCTGGCCAGCGGTTCTCATATTCTCTTCAGAGTCTGTGCAAACAGAACTTCTCACCACACTCCTAATGGCCCATGGCTCTCAAGCTCATGATTAGCAAATCCCATCTCCAGCCCACTCATGACCTCTGACACTGTAATGCTTCAAGGATGGCCTAAGGCAAAGCCAGAAGCAGGAAAGCCAACTAAGAATTATAGGGACACTGTCTTGTAGCTTTTTTCACTTAGCAATAAATAAATCATAGACAGCTTTTTTGCCATCAGTACATAAAAAACTACCTACATATTTTTAAAGGGTGAACAGTATTTTTCATATGGATATACTATTTAACCTATCATTTCTTGATGGGCACTTTTTCTCATTACAAAGAATGATGTGATAAACATACTTTTACGTGTACGTTTATGTTTGTATTTCTGTTTCATAGAAGTAGTATTTCTAGAACAAAGATAATATATAAATTCTGATACTGGTACAGTAATACATTTTGGAGTGCAATTCTCCCTGGTGGGGCATGATCAACATTCTTTTTGTTAATTCCCTTTGCCAATCATTGTTGATTTCTGTTTCTCTAATTAATGGGGAGGTAACATATTGAATAACTCTGTGCTTCTTTATCTATACATTTTCATTGGAATGTATTCCTTTTGGGGATTTTTACAAGCATAAAGGGGAAGAAAGCTCCTTTTTATTTTTAACCAGGGATTGAACCCAGGGGTGCTTAACCAGAGACACAGCCCCAACCCCTTTTATTTTTTGAGACAGAGTTTGGCTAAGTTGCTTAGTGCCTAAGTTGATGAGGCTGGCTTTGAACTTCAATCCTCCCTCAGTCTCCTGAGTTGCTGGGATTACAGGCAAGTGCGACCATGCCCAGTGAAAGCTCTTTGAACATGAATGGCAGGACCCTTTCTCTACATCAACACCTGCCTCCTCACTGAAGCCTCGCTGAGCTCCTAGGTTCCAGGCATTGTCAGCAACCTGGCCAGGAAGGCCTTGCATCCTCATTTTATTCATGTGACTGGGTCCAGCAAGGTTGGTGGAAAAGCTGGGACTCACCACCAACTTTGTTTTCAAGCCTGTGTTCTTTCCATTATAGCACTAAAAAACTCTTTAGTAAAAATCTCTTGGGACGATTTTAGGTGGTTCCCTGATGTAACAGAAAGAAAATATGGAACCTAGAAGAATTAAGAAATAAATGTATGTAGAGAGAGGTGGGAGGCACATCTCTTTTCTTTCTCTTCAGGCCAAGATACTTTGCTTGGTAAGAGAGGGAGGTCATTCCCTGTTTTTCATCAAGGGTTTCAAGCCTGAGGTGCCAATTTCTTGCAGCATATTCCTATACAATTGGATTACAAGAACAATTTAGGTTCTCAGGATTAGATTACTGAACCATGAAATGTTGGGCTACATCAATGTTTAACTTAAAAAAACAAAGACAAACCTAATTCCTGGGCCCTACTCCAGGAGATTCTGATTTAATTGGTCTGGGACAGGCCTGGGCAGCACTTTTGGAAGCTCTCCAAGTGACTCTGACTCTCAACCTTGACTGAGGTCCACTGTGATACTGTCCACTATCCTGTCTAACTCTCCAGACCACTCCTTGAGACAAGGAAAGCGAGGCCCACCAAGAGAGTGTGACTTGCCCAAAGTCATGCTAATGAGTGGCAAACCCAGTAGCTTTGATGGCCCCCAGTCCACTCTACTAAACTGACAACTGCACAGGGGCACCTTCGTTGCTTCTTTACGAAGATAACTCTGCTTAATGGCATCATCCATGTGTGCAGACCTGGCTCACTGCTTAGAACTGTCGTCATGTTTGCAACTTCCAGAACTGAGGTAATTATTTCCTTTGCTCCCAGACTGTACAAGAGCACGGCCTCATCTCTCATGGCTACCAGGCAGTTTCCTCTGCCCATTACGATGCTGACATCACCCACAAGACCACTTCAAACCAGGTCTTTTCTCATGAGAGTCATCTTCAGGCTTGAGATAATTATTACTAAAGGCATTTGTGGCCCTGGGTGACCCTCCTTCTGGGTCTTTGCCACAGCACGTGGGTAACCACAAGGCTGATGTCTGGCTTCCCAGCCCAACTGTTTGCTCTCTGACACATGCCTGACCTCTCCTCCTTATGGTTTTCCTAGCACTTGAAGCCACCATATGTCCCCAGCAAGAGGAGACAAACAGGTCTAGGGTGTGCACACCCACCTCTCAGACTTGGGAGCAGAACCCTGTTCAAATTCCTACCCCTACCTCCAGAGTGTGCACATCAGGAAGCCGAGTCTCAGAGGAGCTCAGTGACAGGCCCAGATGAACACCATGAGTTTCTGGCAGAGCCTATTAACTCATTCAAGATGGACTTGGCTTTCCTGGGAGCTGCAGTTCACTGCTGACTCATATTTAGCTTAAGACAAAGTTAAACTTTTTCATCTTTGCATATGTGCTATTCCTAAGTCACATCTCCTCTTCATGTACTATTTGTGGCAGCAACATTTAAATAACTGCTCTACAAAGTGAACAATGCTCACAGGTAGTAACTAGGGGTTTCTTCATGCTGCCTGCTTCATATTCAGATTATGCCGATTTCCCTCCAAATAAAGGCAAGTCTGAATTACAGAAAGTTCAATAATTGGTGTTTTAATATTTAGGAACACATGAAGTCACAAACTGGAATAAAACCAAAGGATGACTTGTAGAGGTACTTAAGAATTCTGAAGTCAAATTGGTTTCTAATTAGCATTCTGTTTTCCATAAAAACACACCCTTTCTCCCTGTCCTAACTTACTCATCCTTCACTCCAGCTACTCTTGGGTGACTGTCCATCTCACCTCATCCAGAGCTTCTGTGCCTGCAACCACTGCAATCTGACTGTGGCTCTAAGAATGACGCCATGATGGCAAATATTCCTAGGTGTCAGTCCCACATCACTGGCCTTTCTGCTGCATCTTACACTGCCCATCATTTCCTCCTTACTGAAGAACTCGCTCCTCCAGCCACAGCACCATCTTTTCAAATCATGCCAACTACGCTTTCCTTTTCACGATGATATCTTAGTTTACTGCTTTTATCCCTGTGCTCCTTAGGGGACTCTCAGCCCCATGAATGAAAACAAGATCAGATTCCTCCTCAGTCACTAAAACCTAGCACCATGGTGGCATGAGATTGAGATAATATCACAGATTTTTGGTGTGTGGTGACACTATGCCAAGCACTTTATACAAATTAACTCAATCCTTGTAACTATGAAATAAAAACTACACCCTTCATTCTATAGATGAGGAAGTGGGTCAGAATGTAGGCTCCATAGGGACAAGGACACATCTTATCACTTGATTTCAACAGGATGTAGAATAGTGATCGGCCACAAGTGGAAAGTCCAAACCCAAGTCAGTCTGACTCTAATAACTTTATGTTATGGAATCAGTCCATCACTATGTTGTGAATCAGTCCATGACTGTCCCCTCTCCTGTGGCACCTCTTAAATGACTATGCATTATAGCTGAGGAAAGTAAGACCCGGTAAGGGACCCACCAGAGGTCACACAGCTGGAGTGGCAAACACAGCCTACTGTGAAGATCTGATGACCTGCACCCTGCTCTGCCAAATGAACAAATGCACAGGAACACCGCAGCTTTTTCAACGATAACCCTGCTACGCAGTATTATCCCTGCTTGGTAACTTAATAGTCATAGTGCAGTTTGGGTCAACATCCTAGGCTCTCCCCACCCTTTGCCTGCTGGCCTTCTTCCAGTGTGAATACTCTCCTGACTCTACTTCCTTCATGCTGGTGAGTCCCAAATCTCTCTCTAGAATAGCCAACTGCCTGTCAGACAACGCCATCCGTCAATCTCCAATTTACAAATTCTATACGTCAGAACAGAAGTAGCTTTTGCACTAAACCTAAACCGCTCTTTCTCCTCAACTGTTTTCACCAGATGGTGGCCACCCTTCCCCCATTTTCACTCAACCCGTGAACTACAAAAACCAATCTTCCTCTCTCCTAACAGCAGAGCATGCTGTTTCAGAGCAAAGCCATTCACGAGAGAATGGGAACTGTTTTAGCAGAAGTTGTGCAAGACGTATACTGAACTCACAAAACCCTGTGAGAGAAATTTTAAAAGCTCAAAATAAATGGAGAGACAGAATCTATGATTATATATTGGAAGACTCAATATTGTTAAGATGACCATCTTTCTAAATTTATATATAGATACAAAATAATCCCTACCAAAACTTCAGCAGCTTTTTCTGCAGAAACTGATAAGCAGATCTTCAAATTTATACAGAAATACAAAGGACTCAGAATAGCCTAGTAAGAACAGCTAACTTCTCCATCCCTGCACACATGAAAACACACAAAAGGGGAGCATGTATGTACACTTCGTGATTCAGAGCTTAAAAATTCTTACATATATGTTCAATTAACTTCTAACAGAGGTGCAATGGGGCAAGGCTCAGTCTTTCTTTTTAACGTATGTGCTGAGATCACTGGCCATCCCCTGGAATTAATCTCTTACCCTGCACTAAAAAAAAACTAATTCAAAATGGCTTAGAAGCCTAAATTTAAGAGTCCAAACTGTGAAACTTCCAGAATACATCAGGAGAAAAATCTTTATGGCCTTAAGGTAAGCAGAGATATACAGCACTAAGAGCACAATTCATACAAGGAAACTAATAAACGTGATTTCTTTAAAATTAAAAACACATTCATTTCTAAAGACATTAGTAAGAAATGGAAGACAAATCACAGGCTGGGAGAAAATATTTGCAAATCACATCTATTAAGAACTTATATCCAGAAATATATTAAGAACTCTTATTATTCAATAATAAGAAAATTCAATTAAAAAGAAAGCAAAATATTTAAACAGACATTTTACCGGGAAGATATACAATTGGCCCAAAAGCACATAAAAAGATGCTTAACATCATTAGCTATCAGAGAAATGCACATCAAAGCCATGAGATATCACTTCACATTCACTAGGATGGCTATAATTAAAAACTCAGATAATCACAAGTGTTGACAAGAAATCAGAACCCTCCTCCATTGTGGGTAGAAATGCAAGATGGCACAACTGCTTTGGAAAACAGTCTGGAAGTTTCTCAAAAAAAGTTAAAACATATGTCCATATAAAAATGTGTACACAAATGGTCACAGCAACATGTGAAAATAATCCAAATGTCTATCAACTAATGAATAAGCACAAGGTGACAGTGCTACACAATGGAATACTATGCAGCAATAAAAAGCAAATTATTGATACATGATACAAGAATGAACCTCAAAGACATTGCTAAGTAAAAGAAACCAGAGGCAAAATACCCCTATTGTCTGATTCCACTTCAAGACAGTATCCAGAAAAGGCAAATCAGGACTGAAAGTGATCAGTAGTTGCCTGAGCACTGAGCATGAGAACAGGCCTGAATTGAAAATAGGCACAATAGATCTTTTTGAGGTGATGACAATTTTCTAAAATTAGTTGTGATAATGATACAATTACTAAAAAATCTTCTAAAAGTGAAATGGGTGAATTTTATGATAGGCAAGTTATGCCTCCTTAAATCAGTTCAGGGGTAGGGAGGGAAACAGGCTGGGGATTCAAGTCCTGGCTCTATTCTTACCAGCTGTGTCACTAGGGGAAAGTTACCTAAACTTTGTGCTTAGTTTTCTCATCTGTGAACTGGGAATTATAGTAGTACACACAACATAGTTATTTTGAGAATTAAACAAACTGATACACATTAAATGCTTAGCACATCGTCAGATACATAATATGCATTCAATACTATTTTTCTTACTAGGATTATTAGTATTGCTTTCATTCCATTGTCAAGTCTTGCCAATTTCATTTAGTAATCAGTTTTCAAATTAATCACTGTTTCTTCGCAGCTTCTTCCCTGGCCTTAAGCTCTGTAGCACATGGAGATAAAGGACTCCTCCTGTCTTCCTAACTAGCTCCAGACTCATTCCCTCACATCTGCCCAGCCTCCACAGCCTCAAGGACCAGAGGAAATGGAAACACAAGCATGGCAAACCCCGCCAGGATCAGGTTCAGTAGCATACGAGGGCCTCCACATCTGGTCTCTTTGTGGGACTTCTCCATCCTTTGCCACTTCACCCCACAAACACATCCAAGGGGCAAAACCTCACACACATACCCTGCAGCTCATGCAGCTCCTCTTGCCTTCATCCCTCTGCAGCATTTCCCCTTTCTCACTGCCTCCCGTCTACTATCCTAATCCTTTCAGGCTCTGAGGCAACTCCCTCACAAGGGCTTCCTAAGCTTTTTGAGCAGGGGTCATTCTTGGCCTTTTGTGTCCACACAAAGCCTGTGGACATCTCCACACTGAATCAAGACACAAATATTACAAACCTGTCTCAAATCTTGAAGAGTGAACACAGCACAGTTCCCTGGTACTTTTGAAGATGCTCAATAAAATGTTGACTGCTCCAATGAAGGGCTAACTAGTCAGTGTTTTCTCAGCGCTCAGGCTTCCAAATAGCTGAGCTTTTAAAAACATGTCATTTAAGGAAAGGGGGAGCCAGAGGTTGTTTAGGAAAATGGAAATCTTAAAAAGCTCTCTCTGTTTTGAAGGACTGTTAGAAATAGCAAATGAGAGTGTTACAAGGTCATACTGCCTTTCGTATGAAGTGATCCACACTATAACCAGTTCATCAGAATTTACAAAGATGGCTGGCAATCTTAATCTTTCCGGTGGAGTTTTTCCTAACTTTCCTGATGTCAGAATTTCTAAAGTCAAACTGTTAATCTGTTACTAATTTTTGAGCTCACAGTGAGAATCTTTGGAGAGATTTTTAAAGAGAGCTTAATGATTAAACTTTAAAGTTTTAGGGGGGAAAAAGTATTATCAGATGCCTGGATTCCATCCAGATAGTGTGATTTTAGTGGTCTGGGATGGGATCCCAGCAGAAAAGAAATTTTAAAGTTTACCAGATAATTCTAAAGAGAAGCAAGTGTCAAAATCCACTGTTTAGAAATCTGAAATTATTCCTTTCTCAGTTGCCTCATCTATAAGATGATGGCAGTTAGATTTATGGATAAGTAAAAGTTCTTTTGAAACTAAAATGTATCAATAGATGTTACAGAGATTCCTTTCTCCTATTCTCAAAAACTTGGGTCATCTTAAAAGTAAAGTTTGGCTGGGTGCAGGGGCGCACATCTATAATCCCAGTGACTTGGGGCTGAGGATTGAGGATCACAAATTCGAGGCCAGCCTCAGCAACTTAGCAAGACCCTGTCTCAAAAGAAAAAAGAAAAGCCCTGGGAATGTGGGAATGTGGATCAGTGGCAAAAACCAACCAACCAACCAACCAACCAATAAGTAAAGTTTGACCCCTTCTATTTGGCCAATAAGCATTACTATCCTTATTTACAGACATTTAAAATCTACTAAAGGACAATTTAAAGCAAAACAAACAAACAAAAAAACCCAAATCCTCAAACCATAATCATTAATTAATAATATTAAGATGCGTCACACCATCAAATGCATACTAAAATAAAAGCGTGTTTCTAAAAGGTAACTCAGAATAATAATCTGATTTCAGATGAGGAAGCTGGAGGTCCTCTATGAATAAATCTGTATTTGTAGACATGGCATGTTTTTCTCTCATCATGAAAGTGAAAGGAAAACAGATCTCAACAAACTACTGACTAGGTACAGTTTTTGTGCTTACATTATAAAAGGATCCAAGAAATTTGAAGCCATTACAACTATGCAAGTCTACCTTAAAGTTACACTGAGTAGACACAATTTAGTGTTAGAATCTCCTCAAAATTAAAATGGAATGTTAAATAATTACATCTTTTTTTCCAAAAATGTCCTTTGGACTGAAGGAAACTCTTTGCATGCTTTCAAAAATTTTCAATATCTGCATTAAGAAGCTTTCCATTTTTAAATAATTCTATTAAAAAAAAAGGAATTCAATTTTTAAAACCCTTTGAGGTCCTGAATATAGTTTCTTTAACTTCTCAAACTAAATATAATACACACATAAATAATAAATAAAAATAAAAACAATACCAAAATTCTTATTATTTTGGGCACAACTGTCATAAAGAGAATAATCAACGGCAAAATACACCATGTGCATACTATTACAGACAAAAACCAATTTTGACCCTCTTTGCCAATATTTTTTCATCTTTTATCATCATTTCATTAACTTTTATTAAAAAATAAATTTGAAAGAGTAAAACTGTATAGTGGCAAAATAATTTCAAATTAAATTCTGCTTAAAAAATGAACATAGCTACATTTGGTAAGAGGGAAGACTAGAAATAATATTGTAATGTCATTAAATAAGGGAAAGATGATGTCATTCTAAATACAGTCTTACTGGAAATTAATAAAACATAAAACACAGAATTGTAACATACACAATTAATGTGGTGAACACTGGGCAACATCTCTCAATTAGAAAAGTAGCCTTAGAAGCATCAGGAATGCAGCACTTTTGCCATATTAAAAAAATGCACATAGAAGACACAAAACAAAAAATACTTATTACTTTTAGCATGTTAAAAACAATCACATCAAAAAAGTATACAGATAAAAAATGTCATAGATGACATAAGAAAATAGTGTGTGTGTGCGCATATATATATTTTTGCATATATATATAAACTCTACAGTATTTACCACTGTTGATTATATATATATATATGAGCAGCTTGGGTGCTCTCATAAACTAAATTGTACAGCTTGGTTCATTATAAGTCACAGAATCATAGTTTAAAAATTTGAATTACTATCCTCAGCACATTTTTATACACATTTATTTCTCAGCTTCCACATGATCTAAATCAAGAACCTGTTATTTTGTCAGGAGTTTGAGCTCCAGTGTAGTGTTCAGCTTTTATACACTGCATTTGTTTTGCCATTTAAAAACATCATTACCAGGTTGATTAAAATTACATTAGACTCATTATATACATAAAAATATTGTCACATTCACTAGCTAAACAAATGTTATTTGCATTTTAAGACACACTTTTGTACCTCAAAAGCTTAAAGCCCCAACTTGCAACAGGAAGAGCCATCTATGTTAGATTTTCTAACTTTTTGTTTTCTAATATGAGCACAATAATGTTGAAAACAAATACTCCAATTAAAAACAAAGTTCTATTTTCTTGGAGTGCCCAAAATTTTGTGTTTCGGTAATTGTAGTGTAATAGAATATTTTTAAAGATATCACTGATTGTTTTAAACCATGAACCTGAATTTTTTTCACAGAAAAAGAAAAAATAGTTTTGAAAGTTTGAAAGTCACACTATATTTTTTAAAAAGATCAAGATCTGAGATGCCTATTAATAGTTAGAATCATCTTTTTTACAATTTTAATATGAATAACATAATGGCCTGATAACTGCAGCAATATCCATTGATTACATTCTTTAAAGAAAATGTCAGAAAATGATCATGTAAACAACTGCCTTGGGCTCTTCAAGGTGAGGCCCTGCAAGAATTTAAGAAGCAGAATTGAGAAGTAACCAGACCATTAATACTTCTTTCAAATGAACTTCAAAGGCCTTTCACCTTGTTCCTCCAGTGCTGCATGGTCACTAAGTTGCAACTTCTCCTGCAGCATTCCTGGTATCTGGCAAGGAACAGCATGCTCTGAGCATTCCAAAAGAAAGAGCAGAGCCAGGTGCAAAAAAGCACTTAAGAATCATCTGGGGGAATGGATACAAGGAGAGTTGTGCCTTTGGCCATAAACTTACCTACCTGCTCCAACTTTTAAGCACCAGTATGTGGTCAGCCTTTCTCTCCCATGTCTTTAATTTTCAGATTGAAAGAAAATGGCAGCCATTGAAGGATAACAATGAGCATTCTGTGAGACACTATATTAACAAAGTCAGGGAAAACTCTAATTTTAGTCAGTTTAGGTCCCAGGTTAAAAACATGGGGGGTGGGGGGGGGGGGTAGAACTAGACTAAAAGACAAGAAAAAGAAAAATATAATATTATTCCATGGATCTAGATTAAAAGTCGTTTTTAAAAAAAGTTTTTTTTTTTCTTCAGGTCTGTATTCAAATGTGTTATGTATAGGTGCCTATAATATCTATTAAAAGACATATTATATGTAGCCTTAAAAAACATCTGTTCTAGGGTTTCCTCAGTGGTTTGTTAACATTAGCTAAAACAGAATGGGCCAAAAGAATAAAATGTCAGTTTTTAGAGAAAGATATAAATGAAACTGAGTAAAGGATTATTATTGTGTGTGTACCCCTAAATGCTATTGCTATGTTTCCAGGTTAAATTCTTTAACAGGTTCAGTGATGATGCAATTTAAAATGCTCATCTTAAGCAGCATCTACATGTGGGATGAAAACTTCTACATATTATTATTACTAATATACATCAGAATTCTGCGAGTTGTTTCCAAGAGTATAAAATACTGCTTTGGCAATTACAAACATAGCAATGCAGGTTTCATATGGTTTCTATTCTCGTCTTTTGCCAAGTATACATATATTCTCACAGCAATACTGATTCTTGAACAGAAAGCCCCTCCCGCTTTCTGTAGTGATATGCTGGAGGTGAAGGCCCTGCATACTGATACCCAGCTGAACTGGCATCTTCTACAGCTGGTGAAGTTTTATACCGCACTGGACTATCTACTGAAACTGCTGGGAGATTATGGTCCTGAAAAGGTACGTGTTGAAAGGCTGAATATTTTGGTAAATTGCTTAAGTGGCTACGGTTAGCATCTCGGGTCCATGATTGTCCATGCATCTCAGGTCTGTATGAATAACTAATTTCTGACCATTTTCTGTTATCTGGCAAATAATCCACTGGAGGAATGATGAATTTTCCATTCTTTGGTGACCCTGAATTGCCTGAGTATCCCCCAGCACCAATATCAACAGGAAGGACTTCTATTCGATTGGATGGTAGAACAAGAGGTGTTGGGCGGCTGTAAGATTTCTCTGGAGAAATATCAACTGACAGAGTAGAACCGAAAGGTCTTCGGGAAGGATGAATTTGAGTCCCAGGGCTGATCTGTGGAGGTACAAAGCTGCTGTTAGCAGTGAAGATGTGTCTTGGAGAATTTCCATGGTAAATAGGGGGGTTGCTGTAGGAAGGTGGGTGCACAGTCCCTCGATCTTCCCCTTCTACCTGGGATTGATGTCTTGTATAGCCTGGAGGCTGTACTTTAAAAGTAAACTTGTTGGATACTTTTGATGGACTAGAACCTGGCTCAACATGCTTTCGTGGACTGTTAGAGTAAACAATGTTCCTTGGACTATGAGAGTAAGCCCTTTCTAGTGCTTCTTCAGCAGAAGTCCCATTTTCATTCTCACCACCAGGTACGTTATCATACTGGGATGCATTGGAGCCTCGCTTCCCATCATCAGCATCCAAAACCTTCATCTTTTGCCTTGTGTTTGATATCCGAGGATCAGTAGAATTTGGGATGGTGACTGCAAGTGTAGGGTGCACCGATCTACCTTCAATGGCATATTTGGCAGTCCTTTCAATAGCTGAAGTATCTGAGGGTTTATTCCATTTGGGCATAAATTCCTTTCTGATATTTGAAGTAGCATTGCTATTTTGGTTAGCAGCTGCATGGTTATACTGCTCAGAATTGTCTTGTGGACCTGATGCAAGTTTTCTTTGAAAAGCTGCCTCATTAAGATTTTTACTATCCTCATCCACGGACTTCTGCCGGAGCTGCCTGACTCTTTCTGGAGTACCAGTTCTACTCTGATGGTGGGATGAGTGCTCATGCTTTTTGGAAGGCGATGATCCACTTTCTCTTCTGCTGCTTATATGGGGACTGGGCCTGCCAACACTTCTTTGTCCATTGCTCAGGTGATTAATGCCAGTGGAGTGACATTCAGGTGGAAGATGCCCCAAAGGTTTCTTTGGATATTCATCCTCTTTACCTAAAGGGAAAGATAAATTCATAAGTAAAATAAATATCTGAGTAAATAGTATCTGATTTAAGTACACATTATTAATAATTGCATGTTTTTTATATATACATATTTTTATACCATGGAATTTTTTAAAAAAATATTTCTTTATTTATTTATTTTAGTTTTCGGCGGACACATCTTTCTTTGTATGTGGTGCTGAGGATCGAACCCAGGCCGCACGCATGCCAGGCGAGCGCTCTACCGCTTGAGCCACATCCCCAGCACTATACCATGGAATTTTAATGACTGTCAAGAAGTACTTTTTCTGGAAAGACCAATATTAAAACATACCAAAACTCAAGACCTTATTAGGCAATATACAGGCAGGAACAGTCTGAAACCTTGTGGACAAGATTCACACAATTGTATAACACGATTCCTGTATTTTGTTCAGACATATTGTTACATGTTTTTTCCAGGAATGCAAAGCTGATGTTCTATTTCCATTCCTGACACAATCCTGCAGAGTCAGTAATTCAGTGTCTTAATATTACATTACTTTAATCTATCTCAACTAAAATGGTTTCCAAATCTCAGTAAATTTCCCAGGCTGGGGTTGTGGCTCAGTGGTAAAGCACTTGTGCCTAGCACGTGCAAGGCACTGGGTTCAATTCTCAGCACCACATAAAAATAAATAAAATAAAGGTATTGTGTCCAATTACAACTAAAAAAAAATACTTTAAAAACAAACAAACCAACAACAACAACAACAACAAAAAAAAACAACAGAAAAACTTTCCCTATCAACTTCAAGCAGGTCTGTCAAATTTAAAATTCAACTGATGACCTACTGTAGTGTCAAACTTGTCTCAACATTATTGTTATTATTATATCTTGAATACCTTCCTTAGGATAATTTCCTGATAAAAAGTATTCTCTAACCAGAAGTAAAATTCTAAAAAGGTCTTACTTTAAGTACAAAAATAGAAAAAAAATTAAATAAAGAAAATTGTATCAGATACGTTTTGTTTTATATTTTAAGTAATTAATAGAAAATTCATGAGGAATTGAAGAAAGGTTGAATAAACTGGCCATTTTAGTATGAAGTGTTTTAAGCTGATCTATTATGGGTAGTCAATAAATACCATCATGAAAAAACAACAGACTCCATATGCTAAAATTTCAACTTGTTTTTCACCTGTTATCACAAAATAACATATTGTCACTTGAAATAAAAAATATCCAACAATAGCTACTAATACACTCTGCAATGGCCACTGTGCTGAGCAACAGCCCTGTTAGTGGTGAGCACACAGACCATGTCTTTGTTTTTATGAGGCTCAAGTCTTGGTGTTAATAAACCTTGTCAATTTATCATCAGGCTCCCAGTTATGCCCATTTTCTTCTTCCTTTGATGAGGCAGATCCTCAGAGCCCTACGGCCCCAACAAGACGTGGTCCTGCCTGTGTTTTATACATAGGAAAGCAGTCTCAGAAAAGCCAATCTTATCCCACTTCACTGTTACCTTTCACTGTGCCATTTTCATAAACTTGTAGAGAAACTTTTGATGGTTTTAACTGAATTTATATTGACAGTATTTATATAAGCACTTGGTTTTATATATTTAAAAGCACAAAAGCATCAGAAGTGGCAATGAAATTCTGTTTCATTTGTTTATCCATTCAACAAATGCATACAGCAACTATTAGGTCCCAGGCACTGTCCTAGGCCCTGTCCTTCTGGAGCTCATACTCTACTTGTACATAGTGCTATGAAAAAAGTGGAAAAAGCAATTAAAACCATCAGGGTCAGGCAGCACAGGGCAGCAAAGAGTACCATCAAGAACAAGGCCTTTTGAATAAAGGTCTAGAGGGAGAAAGACAGAGGATGAGGCCAAGGACCCACAGTATCAAGTCACAAAGGACACTGACTAGAGTGAGGACTTGGGAATTTGTGTGGAGTTAAATGAAAAATGCTAGAGGCTTTTCAGCAGGGAGTTACACGATCTGATGTTTATATTAGAAAGGTCACATGAAATGGCAGAGTAGACTTCGGCTGTGGTAATAACTAAGGATGATAATGGTGACAATAACTGCTAATACTCATGAAGTACTCACTATGAATCAGCCACTGCTCAAAACCTGTACATACGGCAGAGAACATTGGTCACTACTGTTTCTTCATTTTTAATAGACGAGATGCCTGAGGCAAGGATTAACTTGCTGAAAAACTCAAGGCTAGTAAGCAGCAGATCCAGAGTTCAAACCCAGAGTTGATTCCAGAATTTTTGTTCTTTACCCCTACACTACAACTGGGGTGAAAAGTAGTGAGAAGAGGTTGTTTCTGGGATTCATTATTAAGGTAGAGTCTACACGCTTGCTCAGTGTTTTAGATGTGAACTGTAAGGGAATGAATAGAGTGGTTTAAGGACAGTGACAAATACCATTCAGCAGTAGTTGGCATATCAATGTGGCTCTTATGTCTTTTTGTAATAAATGATTTTATGATATGTAGAAAAATTATTTCAAGTGATAATCTAAACTGTAAAATGTTTGTTATACAGAAAAGTTTTCCTTGCTTTATAAGTGTTATGTGAAATGATCAAAGCATTTCCAGTTTGGCTTCTCCCTAGTCAACATATGAAATTCATGGAATTAAGAAAGTCGACTTAAATGCAGCCCAAATCAAAAATAGCCACAGGTAGTTATTCTGCCCCCCCAGTTAAAAGCTAGTGAGCAATAAATATAAAACTACTCTAGAATCTCCAAAAAGTTTTATCATTCTACAAATAGTTATCCATTTAATCCCAGATAAATATATTAATTCCTTCTTCCCTGTTGGCAAATAATCCCAACAAATACAAATTATCAATAAGATATAAAAACCTATATAATAGAGGGTTAGGGTGTGGCTCAGTGGCAGTACACTTGCCTAGCATTGTGAGGCCCTGGATTTAATTCCCAACACCACCAAATAATCAAAACCAACCTATGTAACAGAAAAGCTGAATTTATGAACTTTCCTTTAGTCTCCTCTGACAATTTTTTAAGCAGAATATAGTAATATGATTGGCTAATTTAATGGCTGGTTGACAGTCCATCAGGATAACAGTATCAGCCAATCATCAGAACACCCTTTCAGGTTGGTGAGTAGGAACCCAATGAAAACAAATATTTAAAAGCAAAGGAAAGCTGTGGCACAAGAGAATGGCGAATTCACACCAACAAAATGTGCTGCCACAGGGACAAAACTGGATTTGCTGCAAAGATTTTCATGCTGAGCCTTTTCAGCTGTCCCTCTTCTCTATTCACTGGCTTCTGGCAGTCTACAGAGAGAGCCACCAATTTTTAGTTCACATAATGTTAAATGTTTTAAAAACCCTCCATAGTAGAATTTTTTAAAAAAAGGCAGAATAAAACAGATCTCAAACTGAGCAGCTACTGTGCCTTGCACATGTTCTCCCTGGAACCACACTGTGGGTGGAGGCTCAGTGCTCTTCGGTCTGCCTGCAGATGCCCACAGTCTGCTTCCAATATTTCAGTCTTCATCAATTCACAATTCATGAAAACTTAATTTATCCGAAATTAGCTGTTTCAAAGAGTAGCTATCCTTAGATCTATATTCTAACTCTTAAAATTGATTTATTTCTATTTAAAAAAAATTATAGATTGCCTTTTCTGATAGCAAAAAGTCACATATTTTATTATTTATGATCATTTACTGTTATGGTTAGGAAACATTAATAAATATTTTAATTTAAATGTAATAAAACCAACTATACCAATTAAAATTTATTTTATATAACCACATCAAAAAGACAACTTAATGAAGCAAACATGGAAGCTAGACTGGGGCAATAACAAATCCATAGAAGAATTTAGAGTTTTCAAAACTTTGCAGATTCCATATTGCTGGGATGGTCAACTTGAGGTTGGCTTTCCAAAGTGTTTTCCACAAACACTCAGCTTTGGCCACTTCTTGATGATGAGGGACATGAAAGGGTATCCTATTGCCCTTTCCTTGCAGTGCTGGGGATGAAACCCAGGGCCTTGCACATGCTACACAAGCATTCCAACACTGGCCACATCCAAAAATGGTACCCTTTTAAAGTGTGGTGGCCAGACATTTAAGCAATATTCTCTATTTGAACTAAAGAAAATAAAATGTGTGATTAGATTACTTCCCTTATCCAGCTTTGTAATGGAAAACGGATTTGCTTTCTGGTCCTCACATTGCCTTGCTGACCCTTTTCACAAACATTATTTCCCAAATGTTGTATATGTCCAAGGCATAGTGTGAACAGCACGGCCAACAAGGACAAATGACATGATTTTGAATCCTGGCTCTGCCATCTTGAATTTATATAACGAAACCGTTCCAGTCTCAGATTTCTTATTTATTAATGAAGATAGTAACATCGTTTTGTAGATATGCTGTGAAAATTGGAGTTTATATGAAAAAAAAAAGGCTAGCATATTACTTGGAATACAGCAGGTACTTAGCAACTGTTGTTATTACTCAAGGCATATTATTTTAAGACAAATTCAAAGTACATCTTGATTACTAGCCAAGTTTATCTTAATTCTGACTCATCAATGGGAGATCTCCCTGAAATTTAATATTATACCTTCCCATGTAATGCCAACCACAAATCTAAACACTGTGCTTCAATTCTTTCATTTAAGTGATTGATTACAAATACTGAACTAAGTAAGTTAGGTGGAGCACCTTAACTTCTTAAAATATAACAAACTCATAATAATTAGTAAGAAAATGAAGGATACCCCATATAGAAAACTAAATAAAGAATGTGAACAGGAAAAAAGAGAGTAGGTAAATATGAGTTACCAGAGAAGTGCAAATTAAAATACTTCTGAAATTAGTATCTCACTATTGTGGGTTTGGAGAAACAAATTCTCCAAAATACGTATTGAAGCTTTTGATCTAGCATTTCACCTCTGGAAATTTAATATAATTAAGGCACATGCAAAATGTTTGCTATAAAGATATTCAAAACTGCACTGCTTCTGGAAAATCATATACTTGAGTTTTGAAATTAATAATCATGAAATATATGTGGTGAAATAAACTATGGAATATAAAATAAATTCAGCAATCTTATTGCTATGCTAATATATTTTTAACATTAATCAGCAAAAAAAGCAAGTTATAAAAGCAGTATAATCCCATTTATAATGAATAAAATATAGGCACAAATCTATATATGTCTACAAAAATGACTATAAGAAATAAATATTAGTGGTGGTTAGCCTGAAAAATAGTGTTCTTAGACTGAATATTATTTTTGTTTAATATATAATTTTTCTACTACAAACACATATTGCTTACATAATAAGGAAGTATAAAGTTTAAAAGCACAGAATATGCTTCAATAGGTAAAATGATATTAACCTGCAGTTTTGGTGTACAACAGTTTTGGTGCAAGCAGTATCTTTAGTTTATTCCTAAAAGTATCACAACTTTGTGAAACACTTTATTTTTACCTAAATATACTAGGCTAATAGCATTTTTTTCTGATTCACTAAATGAACTATCTCAACAAACAATGAAATCAGATTAATCAGGCTTATCAGGTTAATTCTTCATGGAACCATGGTTAGTGGTTACCTTATTTGGTTGCTAAGTGCTCAAAAAGCCATTTTTCAATTAATCCATTTATTGATTCTTCCTTTACATATCATATTTACTGATCTAGAATTTACATGATCTTTTATTCATTTTAAAATAAAGAACTACATTTTTTCTCATCTCCATCCTTTAAACACTTGTTTGGTTCTGCAATTTTTCGAAGATGACTGACAGTCACAGCAATCTCTCTCAAGTTCATTTGGTCAAATGGAATATTCCAAAACACCCTCGCTCCAACAAGTAACTAGTCTCTTAGTCACACCCTGGCTTCCTCTGCCTTCAAGTTCCTCTTATTAATATTTATTCAGATTTTCTCATTCTAACCCCTCTGTCATCAGAATTATTTTCACATATGAATGATATTCTCTACTTTTTTCTGCACATAAGTTCACTCAAATAAATCATTAAACATTTTAGTACAATCTCCTTTTAGAGCTATGTTAACCTACTTGAACTACCATACATATACATACACACCAATAGTGCTGTACTTGGTCTTTGTTGGTTTAAATGTCTCTTTTCACCTCTAGGCAACTAACTATAAGTAATAAGATTCGAGCAGATTCACAGGTATCACTGTGCCCTCAGCCTGGGCTGCTTTTCAATAGATATAATTATACTGTTGCTCACTCATGTTTTCACTCAGCTTTGTGTCTAAAATTTCATGTTGCCCTTCTTCCTCCTCTGAGCACAGGAGTTGAAGAAGTACTGCCCGAATTAAGGGGAAAGCTTTTGTGAAAGTATCATATTAATGGTATTTTTCACCAGTGTTTGGTCATATTAGATGACAGGTATTTTTATGCCAGTGCTAGTAATGAAGAGATCTGTTACAAATCAAATAAAACAACACAAAACAACAACAACAACAAAACCCAGATGAAATGTAACTTGATACATTTTAGAATAAAGGCAATTCAAACATTGTTTTTCTCTTAAAAAAAAAAAAGGAAAAGAAAAGAAAAGAAGAAGCCAACAGAACAATACTTTAACGTTATTCTCCAAAAAGATAAAGGAAAGAATCCCCTCTTAAATCCCTACAGGCTGATCCACCTTTGGTCTTACTTAGGTCTCTGTCACCACCCAGTGGACACCACATCAACTACAAGATCTGCAGGTGAATTGCCTTGGAGGCATTTAGCAGCTTTTTGCACCCAAGGAGACATAATTACGTAAAGTGCTGAGTATATTCCCTGCGAGCAACGTTCTACTTTTAAAATGCAACAACTAAATATATATACTTTGGCCAGCAGTTTTCATTAAGAAATGGCTGGAGGTGATTGCTGTGACAATTCATCTACTATTCTGTTACCCTATCCCTCTCCAGATCAAGTACTAAGCTCAACTAAGTTTTTAAATATCCTCACAAAATTATGGATTTCATATATGTAACTGAATCACAAATTTTATTTGTTCAATGTACCTGTAAGCCAGAAGAACACACAGTTCAAACATTACTATAGCCTTGAACAAGGTGATTAAATGAGGTACGGTTTGCTTCTAAGTTATAGCTATAACTTAAAAGACTTTATTGTAGTTAAGCTTGTAGGTCTTTCTTCTCAGCAGATTAGCTTTTAAAAGATAAGGGAAACAAAGGAGACAATTATTAACAAATTTCTCATTGTAAACCTATTCAGACCATACAATTCAACAAATCTGTGAAATGATTTCATTTTAACAACGTAACATTTTGTGTTCCCTGGAGTTTCAATTCACGCACATGTAAACAGTGCAGAGTGTGGGACACTGGTTTACATAAACAAAAAGTGAAAACTCGCTCAAACCCTCAAAAAGTGCTGCATGATGGGAAAGTACTCCACCACTGGCCACACCTCCAGACTCAGAAATTTTAACATACAGTAAAATTGACGTGTGTACCAATGATACAGAATGATTCATCACTTCAAAAAAACTGCTTTGGGCTAACCCTTTGTAGACAGACTTTTACTACCTGAAAAAAATAAAATAAAATTTCATTCATTTCAGGGAAAAAACAAACAAACAAACTTTGAGTGTCAGCTATATGCCAAGCACTCCATTTATGCCAATAATGCAGAATTGTGCAAGGAACCCACTCCATCCAAGAGATGCGCTAACACAAAGGGGCCAAGCACTGGAAGTGTGAAGACAGGAGCATGCAGAGGAGTTCAGTTCAGGAACAAATTCAACAGGTGATCAAATTCTGTGGGTTTGGAGAGGTAGGGGCTTGCTGGGAAGGCTTCAGTAAAATAATGATGCTGAAGCTACATTTGTGAAAACTTAGCAGAATGGTGAAAACCAACTGAAGAATTGTTAGGAACATTCTTGGAGGAAAAGCATATTCAAAGGCAAATTACTATGAATGAGCAGCCTCTCCACCCTTTACCTCATCAAATTGTGACCTCTGAGTAGTAGCCATTTTGTTGTCATGTAAAGCATTGGCCTTGGAGTCAACTAAAATGCCTATCACCTACTAAATGTAGGACCTTGGGCAAATACTTCACCTGGAAGCCCAAATTTCCTCTTCTGTAAGTTATTGATAGTAACTGATGGCAAAATTAGAATGAAAACTACTATAAATTAAAATAAATGACAATTAATGCAAGAAATATGGCCTTAACAAATAAGAAACAAATGAAAAGAACATATTAGTCCCTAAGATTCAAAGACCTCTAAAAGTACAAGGTAGAGGTAAAAGACAAAAGAAATGCAAAGTCAAACCCACCAGGTAGGAAGATGTGGTCTTCCTTGAAAAGTAAGGAGGAGGCAGAGTGCAACTGGAATCTAAGTATCTAGAGCACGGGACACCAGACAAAACCGCCTAAGGGCACCAACCTTGTGAAAATAGAAAGGGAGGCAGCCTGAAGGTGGGGTCACTGCCAAGAACTCAGATGATGTCCCAGTTTGTAGTTCCACTAGGTATCCCAAAATTTATCTGAAAAAACTAAAATCTTTCAGTTCCTAAAGATCTAGAACTAAGTATGGACAAGTTTAAGAGAATAAAACACATGATCAATTCTGTATTTTTTTGTATTAAGTAAGGGATCGGCTTGTATTTCATATCTTGCTTATTTTACATGTCAATATTTAAGAGAATTTGGCCATGGTTAGCCTTTTCATGCCAACTTAAGATATGTAAATGAGTCATGATTTGTGCTTTTGATTTTAAACTTATAAGCAGTATAGAAATATTTAAGAGATTTAAGATTTGGCATATTCTGAGGTGTTAATTAGATTTATGAGTTATTGTAATATTGGAGATTTTGTTTTCAAAGTAAAAACTGATATTTAAGTCAAATTGGACATATCAGATTTATAAATACAATTTAAAATGTTTACTAAAGTTTCTTTAGAAGAGAATGTTAAAATTTTCAAAATTTAAAAATACTATGCTTTTTTTTTTTTTTTTTAATTTTCCTTCCAATACTGAAGATGGGACCCCAGGGCTTTTCACATGCTAGGTAACAGTTCTACCACTGAGCCACACCTCCAGCTCTATGTTAACTTTTTAAACTTAATTAAATATTTTTTAAAAAAATAGATTTCTTAATTTTCTACTTGAAAATATAAAATACTAATTTAAAAAATCTAAATAAACCTGTGCATAGAAAATTGTCTTTGAAAGTAACCAAAACAAAACACAAAAACAAGCTTGCATTAACAAAAACCCATTCCAAAGGGTTGCTGGGGGAAAATAAGTAATGTTCATATAAATCATTCAGCAAGGAGTCTATCACTTACAACTCAAAACTGTTTCCTGTTATTATTACTATTTATTATGCTGCCTAATGGTTCCGGGAAGGTGGGAAGGATGAAGTGGAAAAGAAGACAAGAAGAGAGTTTTTTATGCCAAACCAAGGACTTTTTGTTTTCTCCCATAAACACTGGACTGTACCAGGAGGGAATGTGAATTTCATACCACCATTCTGGTTCTATGAGGAAGGGGCACTACAGTAGAGGCCCCAGTTTATGCCACCGCTACTCCAGGAGAGAAATGTCAGAGATGTTAAGAACTAAAATACAAAGCACTTGATGAGCTACTGCATAGTAACTGGGTGCCAGGAAGTAGAGGCAGGAGCAAGAAGGAAAAGATAGGTGTTGACCACTTTGTGACAACAGGAAATATGTAAGAGAAATAGGGGAAGCTTCCGAGATTAGTGGAAAGATAGCTGGCTCAGTTAGACATCCAGTTTGCAGTGTCTGAGAGGAAGGCAGGTTAAGATGCCCAATTATAGTATTGGCAAAACAGGTTGGAATTCAGTTCCCAGGACCAAGATGTTGAATAGACACACAGACTTGGAAATCTTCTAAGATTGCTCTGACTAGGAAACTAAACTGCCCAAGGAAAGAGCACAAGATAAACAACTTTATGTAGCTCATTTTAAAGATTAGCTCAAGAAAAGAAACCAGTGAAGAAAAAAGAGATGGAAGGAATAGGTAGGGAAGCAGAGACCAGAGCAGGATTGAGACAGAGCAGTTCTCTGGAACTAAGCATGAAATAATTTCAAATTGTGCTGCATGAATAGCACTACTGTGAGCACAAGTGAGTGTCTTCTTCCTATGTTCCAATCAAAACTTGTCACTACCAGTACAAAAGACCTATAAAGGAAACTTTATTTTCACTTTAAATGTGGAAGCCAGCAAAGTTCAT
The DNA here is from genome assembly GCF_021218885.2 of Marmota monax. Classification (NCBI taxonomy): domain Eukaryota; kingdom Metazoa; phylum Chordata; class Mammalia; order Rodentia; family Sciuridae; genus Marmota; species Marmota monax. The sequence goes on along the minus strand of NW_026692356.1, from coordinate 4,237,450 downwards.
TTTCTATAAACAAAATAAAAAATCCAAATTTCTCTAGGAGAAAAAAGCACCTGTATCAAAGCCAAAAGCAACAAAATGTTCACTTAAAAAGATTTATTCAGTTTCATATTTTCTGGTACTTAAAAGATAAATTTGAAAGTGGTTCTTAATTATTCTAAGAAAAAAATCTTCTCTCGATTCTTCTATATATGCCAGGAGCTAAAACTTTTGGCCAAATTGGCAGGCACAGTAGAGAAACACAAGATGACTTGATGACTTTCACTAATTCACAAAAACTCTGCCACCAGTTACATTCGAATAGAACAGAGGAGGAAAAGATCAGTAAGAAAAGAAATTAAGCATTTATTCTAGCTTTTCAGTAGGAATTACAATTTAAGGTAACTAAAAAGCTACAGCTGATAAAGGAGGAAAAGTTCTTTGTTACAGAAAGTGTGCCCCAAAATTTAATTTAGGCAAGGATTATCAATGGAGGCTAGAAGTATCAAGGGAAAGGTTAAAGAAAACTGGGTATCTGAACGATGTCACAATATTTTGCCACAGATTACTTGCTAATTGAAAAGTGTTTTTTTTTTTTTTAAATAAAATTTTCTAATTAAAAATTTTAATTAAAGTAATCTGGTCCTGGGCTGGGATTGTGATTCAGCGGTAGAGCACTCCCTTAGCATGGGCGGGACCCGGCTTCCATTCTCAGCACCACATAAAAAAAATAAAGGCATTGTGTTGTGTCCATCTACAAAAAAAAAAAAAAAAAAGATTCTCTCTCCCCTAAAAAAAAAAAGGTAATCTGGTCCTAATTGCAAAACTCAGAATCATTCATAGTAAAAAAAACAAACAACAACAACAAAAACCCTTAGTCACTATGTACCTCCTGTTTAATATGAATCTAATTAAATTGCTATATCTTACTTCTAGATTGCAGGACACTCAGATGCTAGGGGAACAAGTTAAGTGACATTGCGAAAGAAATCAGACAACTCCAGAATGTGGGACATTACACATGATGACTGGATGGACCTCTATGGCAATAGGAGGGAGGGAAGGAAGGACAGACTGACAGGTGGATACAAGGGAAGAAGGAGAAGGAACAAGAGGGAGGAAGGAGGGGTGAAATAAGAAAGAAAGAGGGAAGGAAGGAAAAAAGGGAGGAAGGAAAGAAAGGTATGGTGGGGTGGGTAAGAGGAGAGGCGCACTGCTCCATGTCAAGAGTCTAAAGAAGCACATCAAACACAAAGGGTGACTCTCAAATAAATGCTGTTGAGAAAAACAGTTAAAAAGGCAGTATGTGCTGGGAGCAGTGGTGCACACCTGTAATTGGAGGATCCTGAGTTCAAAGCCAGCCTCAGCAAAAGTGAGGCGCTATGCAACTCAGTGAGACCCTGTATCTAAATAAAATACAAAATAGTGCTGGGGATGTGGCTCAGTGGTTGAGTGCCCCCCTGAGTTCAAACCCTGATATTTTTTGACCCCCCAAAAAGGCAGTCTCGGGAAAAGTGGAAACATTCAACAAGGACCTGGCATGAGCTAATATTGGGGAATCACACTGTTACTTTGTTGATGTGAAAAAGATGCCATTGTTAGGCAGAAGGTCCTTGTTTCTTAGACACAGAAGTGAAGTATCCTGATGTCTTTATTTTCACTTTAAAAACATTCAGTAAGCTGAGTGATAGCCTAGGTGGTCTACTTTTTTTAAGTTTTAAAACTTTCACAATAAAATGTTTTCAAAAAGTTAAATATACTCTGGATATTAGGGCTCTATCTTAAGTGTGAGGAGTAAAGATTTGTTCCCAAGATGTAGGCTCCCTATTTACCTCTCTTATTGTTTCTTTTGCTGAGAAAAAACTTTTTAGTTTCAGTAAGTCCCATTTGTTGATTCTAGTTATTAACTCTTGTGCTATGGGTGTCCTATTGAGGAATTTGGAGCCCGACCCCACAGTATGTAGATCGTAGCCAACTTTTTCTTCTATCAGACGCCGTGTCTCTGATTTGATATCAAGCTCCTTGATCCATTTTGAGTTAACTTTGGTGCATGGCGAGAGAAAGGGATTCAGTTTCATTTTGTTGCATATGGATTTCCAGTTTTTCCAGCACCATTTGTTGAAGATGCTATCCTTCCTCCATTGCATGCTTTTAGCCCCTTTATCAAATATAAGATAGTTGTAGTTTTGTGGATTGGTTTCTGTGTCCTCTATTCTGTACCATTGGTCTACCCGCCTGTTTTGGTACCAGTACCATGCTGTTTTTGTTACTATTGTTCTGTAGTATAGTTTGAAGTCTGGTATCGCTATACCGCCTGATTCACACTTCCTGCTTAGAGTTGTTTTTGCTATTCTGGGTCTTTTATTTTTCCATACGAATTTCATGATTGCTTTCTCTATTTCTACAAGAAATGCCGTTGGGATTTTGATTGGCATTGCATTAAACCTATAGAGAACTTTTGGTAATATCGCCATTTTGATGATGTTAGTTCTGCCTATCCATGAACAGGGTATATTTTTCCGTCTTCTAAGATATTCTATTTCTCTCTTTAGGGTTCTGTAGTTTTCATTGTATAAGTCTTTCACCTCTTTTGTTAGGTTGATTCCCAAGTATTTTACTTTATTTTTTTGAGGATATTGTGAATGGAGTGGTTGTCCTCATTTCTATTTCAGAGGATTTGTCGCTGATATACAGGAATGCCTTTGATTTATGCATGTTGATTTTATATCCTGCCACTTTGCTGAATTCATTTATTAGCTCTAATAGTTTCTTTGTAGACCCTTTTGGGTCTGCTAGGTATAGAATCATGTCACCTGCAAATAGTGATAATTTAAGTTCTTCTTTTCCTATTTTTATGCATTTAATTTCTTTTGTCTGTCTAATTGCTCTGGCCAGTGTTTCGAGAACTATGTTGAACAGAAGTGGTGAGAGAGGGCATCCCTGTCTTGTTCCAGATTTTAGAGGGAATGCCTTCAATTTTTCTCCATTCAGAATGATGCTAGCCAGAGTATACAAAGAACTCAAAAAATTAGACAATAAGATAACAAATAACCCAATCAACAAATGGGCCAAGGACCTGAACAGACACTTCTCAGAGGAGGACATACAATCAATCAACAAGTACATGAAAAAATGCTCACCATCTCTAGCAGTCAGAGAAATGCAAATCAAAACCACCCTAAGATACCATCTCACTCCAGTAAGATTGGCAGCCATTATGAAATCAAACAACAATAAGTGCTGGCGAGGATGTGGGGAAAAGGGTACACTTGTACATTGCTGGTGGGACTGCAAATTGGTGCAGCCAATTTGGAAAGCAGTATGGAGATTTCTTGGAAAGCTGGGAATGGAACCACCATTTGACCCAGCTATTCCCCTTCTCGGTCTATTCCCTAAAAACCTAAAAAGAGCATGCTACAGGGACACTGCTACATCGATGTTCACAGCAGCACAATTCACAATAGCAAGACTGTGGAACCAACCTAGATGCCCTTCAATAGACGAATGGATAAAAAAAATGTGGCATTTATACACAATGGAGTATTACTCTGCATTAAAAAATGACAAAATCATAGAATTTGCAGGGAAACGGATGGCATTAGAGCAGATTATGCTAAGTGAAGCTAGCCAATCCCTAAAAAACAAATGCCAAATGTCTTCTTTGATATAAGGAGAGTAACTAAGAACAGAGTAGGGAGGAAGAGCATGAGAAGAAGATTAACATTAAACAGGGATGAGAGGTGGGAGGGAAAGGGAGAGAGAAGGGAAATTGCATGGAAATGGAAGGAGACCCTCAGGGTTATACAAAATTACATACAAGAGGAAGTGAGGGGAAAGGGAAAAATAATACAAGGGGGAGAAATGAATTACAGTAGAGGGGGTAGAGAGAGAAGAAGGGAGGGGAGGGGAGGGGAGGGGGGATAGTAGAGGATAGGAAAGGCAGCAGAATACAACAGACACTAGTATGGCAATATGTAAATCAATGGAAGTGTAACTGATGTGATTCTGCAATCTGTATACGGGGTATACAGATTCATAACCCACTTGAATCAAAGTGTGAAATATGATATATCAAGAACTATGTAATGTTTTTAACAACCAACAGTAAAAATTAAAAAAAAAAGTTAAATAGAAACTATAAAATATGCATAAACAAAATGAATATATAAAATATCAATAATAGTTAAAAATAGCTGGATACTTTCTTGACTTGAAAAAATAAGAAGCATGAATACTGAAAAGAAAGGAAAAACTACTATCCTTTGAAGATATAATTGTATATCTACAAATCAAAGAAAACAATCAAGGTAGTGGCTACAAAAATATAAAAAATGCCAAATGTCTAACTAGTTAGAAAAAAAATGGAAGAAAAAAAGATGCAACTTATAACAGCCAAAGATAAAATCATCCCTTGAGGAACCTAGGGGCCCCCAGCCACTACTCTGCCTATGTTCTCCTCATCTTGATGACAACCATAGAAGTGAACCTTGTGCATGCGACCATAGACCATGGTGCTCTGGTAGAGCTACCCACCCACAGTGTCAGTGGCCAGGTTTTTACACAGGACATAATTAGGGGCTGGAGTCAGTAGGTAAGAAATACGTAACAGTTAAATGAGGAAAACAATGTATACTGAGGGTTATCAGAGTAGTCTCAAATAACTAAAAATAAAAGCTCTTTAGTAGAAAACCCAGTTTTTAAAATAAGAACACTGTTTTCCCCTCAGAAATCCTAAATCTTTAATAAATCAATGCAATCTCAAAATGCTAGTGAATTCTTTCTGGAAACCCAACAAACTAACACGAAGTAATGAGGAGGAATTAACAGGTATGAAAACAGAAAAAGCAAAGCCCTGCTCCCGTCTCACATTTTTTAAGAGGACAGAGATGACGTTAAAATTTCTTGGTACAATGTTCGTTTCATTATCTTAATGTTCCATAGGTAGTTCACAATTTGTGAAGGCCAAGTGACAAAAAAATCCGGAAGTACATGTCCCAGTACAGAAGGAGAGACGCTGTGCTGGAAAGGGCAGCGCCACCTTCTTTCAGCTCTCTTCACTGCCAGGATGATCAAGAAGCATCGCCCAGACTTCTTGCAGTGCTTATCTATCCATCTCCCTTTAATCCCGGCCCTCTATCATTTCTTAATTAAAAGCTCTTATAAACTGCTGAGTTTCCTCATCTGTAAAATGAGGCCAATCACTTTTTCAGAGTTATTTTTAGGGAATAGATGAGGGAGTCCCTATAGTATGTGCCACATAGTAACATTTTGCAAAATACTAGCTACTAATTAGATGCTAAATCATTACCACCATCCTGCTTCCATTACACAGGTTTTAAATTTTAATCTCAGGTTTAAATGTTGTAATTTTTTTTCCTTATGTGTGTATTTTACTAAAACTTGCATTAAATTCTTTTTAAAAGTGGACAATACGTTGAAAAAATAAGCATCACAATAGTAAGAGTATAGTAATTGCTGCTCCAAATGCATTTCCTGCTACAGGAAAGAATTAATAGAAAATGGACATCATTATACTGAACAAAGGTGGGTTCACCTCACTTAGTGAAGGCGATGGTTTCACAAGGCCTATGCTCAACCTAACTGTGTATGCTGTGAGGGGTTATTTTCTAGTCAATCCTGATGACCCCAAACCTCACAGAAGTGCTGATTAATCCCTTCTCAATTAAGTAAGTAAAATCAGAACATCTTAATTTTTACTGAAAGTGAAATATATTTTCCATTAATTCAATTCTGCTTTCCTTCTATACAGATACATCCTTGATGACACAAGGATCAGGAAATGCCAAATTCACCTCTACCTGAGAGCGTAAATAACTTTTCATCTCTCGCCCATGATCTTCCACTGCCCCATCCTCTTACCATATCCTCCACTGCAACAAAGGTGAAAGAGGAAAAAATAACTTTTTCTCAGGATATCATACATTGTTAAATACTATCTGGTCAGAACTCTTAAAAGTTACTCCTACTGTGATCTTTATACATTTTCTTTTCTCTCCCTCTCAAGCTCCCCTACCCTTACCATTTATCTTGTACCTAGCTCTATTACTGTTCCATTCACTTTGTTATCATCTGTGTAAATAATCTCAACTGTGTGCACCTGAAAGCAAGAACACATTTTTTTTCTCTTAAGTTTTCAAATTCTCAGAGGATTCTCCAGCAGAAAGCCTAACAGTAGGTCCTGGAATGTTTTGAAGTAAGTGAATAAAATGTATTACCTACAAGAGCCCTGGATTGGTAATCAGAAAGTCCAGACTCTACTCTTGTTAATGCAATTTGGAATTTCTGTAGCTTTCTATTTAAGTTTGAATTTTCTAATCTATAAAGTGGGACTTTACTTGCTCTGCTATTGTATAGTTTCATAAAATGAGATGATGAAAGTAAAAAGTGCTTATTGTTATATTAGTTTAAATAACATCATAGTTACTTCTGAAAATTAGTATTATTTGTCAACCAAATTTATAAATGTAAGTAGGAACAGTACAGTTGTTCCATTAGGATATGAAGATTTAATGTTTACTTGCTTTTTCTTTAAATAAATTTTTTAAAAAAAGCTAAAGACAGTTGGTAAGGCATTCATTTATATTATTTCTTCAAGAGTATTATGCTTGTGCTATGAAAAAGAAATAATCCATGTTAATTGTGCCATGTCTTCCAATCTTAATTATAATTTAGATATAAAACATTGGGGTATTTCTTACCAGGTTCTGGGAGGTCTAATTTCGCCCGCTTTAGTTCTGCCATAGAAATCTGAAGTTGGTCTATTACAAAATCATCTTCAAAGAAAAAATCCTTTGCTAGAGTCTCCTGAAGAAATTCTACAAGTTCTTCCATAGACAATTTCATTAGATGTTCTAAGAAAGGATGACAGAAATGTAAATGCTAAGTCAACAGTTATTTTAGGTTGAAAAGATAATACATTCTATTTGGTATAGCACATTTATAAAAAGGGCATTGAAAAAACCTAAACAACTTTCACATGGCCTTGTGAATGTTAAAAAATTTTTTTTTCTGATACTGAAATGGTCACAAAGAAATGCAGGTTAATCTTACTGGGGAGAAAGAGGAGCTGGCAAATACTGTCAAACACCTTCTCATTGGTTTAAGAGTAATAATATATAGGCATTAATAGTAACCCAGAGTAAGAGCTTCTCTGAGACAACTGACAGAGAAAGGCACCCAGGAAGACATGAGGCCTTTCTCTTTTATTGATTTAAAGCTCCAACTGTCACAGGCAAATCCACTTCTAAGTCTGTATTTATTAGTGGTTCAGAACTTTTTTTAAAAGGGATTATTAATTTGTAGAGTTTATTTCTGCATATGAAAATAGTTTCATCAGAAAAAATTTCAAACTACAGACACAAATCGGAAAATAAAAACCCACTAAGATCATACTACCCAATACCTTACTCACAGGTATGTATATTCACATGTGCATATGTGTATCAATTTTCAAAATTAAATGATATTTACAAAGTTATTCACCTTCTTGCTTTGTTCCCTTTCAATAATATATCACTGATATCTCTCACTTCAACAGATATGATTTTATACCATCATTATTCATAGTGATATAATAGTGCAATGTAATGAATGCATTGTAATTTGCTTAATTAGTCTTCTAGTTATGGACATTCAGATTGTTTCTCATTTTTTGCTATTTAAACCACTTTGCCATGAACCTCTAGTAACAAAGTCTCTAAATATTAAGGCAATGTGGAAGAAAGAGAAAAAAGAAAAAACCTCTTAACCACTGAGTAAGTGTCCCAAAAGAAGTTTTTCTTCTTTATGCTTTATGTTTTAATTGGCAAATAAAAAATTGTATGTATTTAAGGTGTAAACTATGGTCTATTACAAAATCATCTTCAAAGATGATTTGGTGTATGTATAACATTGTGGAATGATTAGACCAATCTAACTAACATATCCATCAAACATATTTATTTTTGTAATGAGAACACTGAAAGTCTACCTACTTTGCAGTTTTCAAATATTCACTAATATTATTAGTTTCAGTCACTAGGCTGTACAATAGATCTCCAGAACCATTCCTTCTGTCCAGCTGAAACTTTTTTACCTCTTAGTAACATCTCTCCATCCTCCCTCCCTTTCAACTACCATTCAGGTTTTAAGGCTTCACATGGTGATGAAGGAAATTAGTTTAAGCTCTTGAGCTTTGTTTCCCTAGCCAAAAATAAATAAATAAATAAAAAATACAGAGCAGCAGAGAAATTTTTCTACAGTTTATTTAGTCCAATGATATGCTAGTATATAAAGTAACTGCTGTGCTTAAAGTTTATTTACAAAGGGTAAAGAAACTTTTTACTTGTCAAAATTGATAAAGGGTCATATAAATAAAAACAATTTAAGAAGAAAAAAAGAGCTACAAAGAAATATGTTTCTACTTTTTCACTGTTTAGGGAACATTGATATCTCTTAATAAAAATTTTATTTTTGTTCCACACCTCATTTTATTCATAATCCAGAGAGAAAGGAAGTAACTGAAGTGGAGGAGAGGCAGGAAGAGAAGAAAGAGGGATTTCACTTGGTTGTAAGACAGAACCCTGGGTCTTGGATAGCAATTTGTTGTCAAAGGTTTTGTCGTGGTACTTTAGTCTGTGTGTTGAGGAAACAGAGCCTGAATACAAGGGAAAAGAATCACCACGCTTCTGAATCCTTTTCTTGAAAAGAGTAAACAATACAAAGGTATCTTATAATGGGCATTCTTATTCCTAGGTAAAAGTGTGGTTGATCTGGCCCTCTGAAGTCCACTCTGTTCACATAAATAACATAACAATCTTACATCAAAGTACCTAGCATGTACTTAGAACACCAAGCACAGTAGACAGAAAAACCATAAACATAACCTCATGCACTCAACTGGCTCCTACTGCAGATGGGATGCTGAGGAGATCATTCAAGGACAACATGAGAGAGCAGAGTATACGTGGAACGTGAAATTATGTGGTATGGTCTAGATTAGAAGTACTATATAAAGTTCTAAAGCTTTCAGTGATTCACACCTCTGTATAGTTTTAAGAAGAGCCACAGAATGCTTACGGTTGAACTGAGACTTTAAAGTGAATATGATTCTTCACATTCATGAAGAAAATCTCATTTCTTAACTTTATAGTAAGGCATAGCAACTCAATTTACAGAGCCCTTGAAATACTGCAACTGAGACTAAAATGTGTTTTGTTGTTTTGTTTTAAAAAACAATCCTTTCTACATTTATGCAACTACAGACACTGCCTTTACTTGCCTCAGAGGCCATGACACAGTCAAGCAGAGCTGATCTATAAATTCCCCATCTACAACTTGGAGCTGGAAGCTCTTATTCCTAAATGAAGGAAACAATAATAGAAATATTCTCTGTAGCACCCTTAAATCATGAGGCTAAAGCTCTCTCTGTTCTATTACAAACTTGAAATTCAGATCAATGAAAAGAACAAGAAGATCCAGCGAACATAGGGTTAGAAGTGATGGTGGGATGTGATGATCATTATTATCCAAAGTACATGAATGAAGACACAAATTGGTGTGAATATACTCTGTGTACAACCAGAGATATGAAAAGTTGTGCTCTATATGTGTAATAAGAATTGTAATGCATTCTGCTGTCATATATAAATAAAAAATTAATTTAAAAAAAGAAGATCCAGTGAAAACCAATATTTTAGAATATCATTATTAGTGAAACCAACAAATTTCATTCTACCACTCCAGTGAAACTGTTATAAGGAGAAAAGAATCCAAGATCTTTGCCATACACAGCTCTAGTAGGAAAAAGAACCATAAAAAAGTAAACTACCAACTGAAGAAAACTTCCCCACTGATTCTCAAGGACTTTTTTTATACTATCACGGAGATAATGGATAAGGAGCCCAGTGGGGATTGACACATCAAAGTTAAAATAAGTCTTGATTTTTATGAAATCTTCAGTTAAAACATTTTCTTACTTTTGTGTAATTTTAAGATTGTGTAGGACATGGCAGTAAGAACTCGTTCTCCTTCAAAGATGTAAATATCCCATATTCTGAGGTTTAGAGTAAAGGGAGTCTGTAATGAAAAATAAAACAAAACAGAAGTAAGATTAACAGTTTGCCTCACCTTGTGATCAGGATTTTATGATAGAGTTTTGTAAATAAATACTTACACGATCAAGGAAACACTGAAAAAACCATTTCATTGTGTAAAAACTCGTGTAGATTTCTTGAGTATCCTAAAAAAACAAAGACCTCACAATTTCTGGATTGTAACCAACAGATTATGACAATACAATACACAAAATTAGGAAGGATAATGGAGATAGCTGTCAAGGATAAATATTAAAAAAAACCACCTTTGGGGGCTGGGGTTGCAGAGTGCTTGCTTAGCACACGTGAGGCACTGGGTTCGAGCCTCAGCACCACATGAAAATAAATAAGTAAAATAAAGATATTTAAGAAAAAAACCCAAAACATCTCTTTACAACCTTTTTCTTGATTTCTTTTCCTATTCTTACTTTTTCTCCCAAAATTTTACCTTTCAAGATTAACCCCAGAATAAATTTCTCATGAAAGGACTGTAATACATTTATTTTTCACTAACATATTTTACAATTAACTATCTTTGTTTTACTAAAGTATTATATCTTGTAGTAAAGCACACATATATTTCATGAGGAATGAGTTTGTAAGAACCTCAAAATACTTTTTGTGCAATTCAAAAACCTCCAAAGTAACTAAGAAATCACATTTCATTTAAAAACTTCATTGTTTCCACTTACCAGCTTCACAGAAATCTGAATCTACTAATTAAAACTGTGATAGATCATCAATATTAAATTTTACAAATCTAATGTTCATCAAACTGGGAATTGTTTTAACTGTTTAGTAAATGAAATGGATGACACTATAAATTAATGAGTTAACTGAGGCCAAAGACCAAATATCACTGTAGCTTCATTATTGGAACAGGTGGGTGTTAAGTCAGTGTCACATCTACCTACCAAATGTTGCTTAAGCTTGGACAGAAATTTATTCAGTATTTTTTCATGATGTTCTTGAAACCTCAAGAGTTTAGGGAAACCTTGGACAAAAAAGCCTATAATACAAACATAAAAACAGTACTTCAGAAACAATATCCACAAAACACCAATTTAAAAATGCAACACATTTCTTTCATTCCTATCAAAAGAAAAAAGAAACATCTAGTACTTACCAAGATAATTTTCCTTCCCACCAAAACCATAATTGTATACAAACTTTTGGGTAATGAGACTATTAGCTAGGATTTGTTGTTAACATTCACCTATATTTTTATAAAATATATTTTCTGTAAAAGGCAGAATATTTCTGAATTAAAGGAAAACTAGTAGACTAAACCCCCCCCCAAAAAAAAAGAAAACTGAGATTATTAATCAAGATTATGTGTTCTTTTTAAGACCTTGGGCCATATCTTAAATGATTGAATTTTTTTAGTTCTAATCTTAACTACTTATCATTTGGTTTTACTGTTAATGTATTACTTAAACATTTATTTACATTTTCAAGTTTACTTTAACAATTTCTCTAGTACCATTTTTCCAAAGTTTTTATCACTTTTTAACACTTTCTGTAAGCTATATTTAACATAAGCTAAAACAATGTTACATCAAAAATCATATTTTAATCCAATTGATTATACAATATAATCTGTAAGATTTTTAGTTATAAATGGTTAAGTTAGTATTAATTTGTATATTTAATTCATTGAACTTTATACATCTATTTTTATTCACGAGTTTCCTTTCAGATATATTTAAAAGGATATAAATTCAGTGGACTCTTATTTCTCCACCTTAGTGTTTTCAACCTGGTTTCTAAGCAACTTTGAAAGATGTTAATAGATTTTCTATGCTTTTAAAAAGAACCTGGGGTAAATAGTGTATGTTACATGTTGTTCTTGAATATTTATGATGTATATTAACCTATTAATTAACGTCTTTTAGATTTCATGAAACATTTTGCTTTGCTTTTCTCAATCTCCCAGACTTATCCAAACTTGGAGTCTATTTTTTTCCCACAAAACATCTGTTTCCAAAAAACAAAACTTTGTTCCTTCAAGAACTTCAGGAACACAATACTGGGAAACATTGCTTTACAATCTGAGCAGAATTCTCTCTTAACTTTATTGCTCAGTTTTTGAAGGTATGTGTAAAAATTTCCAGAGACAGAGATTCTATTCTTCTCTCAGTAATATTTTCCAGTGAAATGATTTAAAAAAAAAAATCTTTATCTATCAATGCCATTTTCATGGTCAATTTGACAAGAATGGGAGTTGGAAAAATTTCAAGAAAAGTATGATTTTTTGAAAAAGTCAATGCACTTCAGTAATAACTAGCTCAGTGATACAAAGATATCTAATATTTCTTTATTTTTCAGTGATATCCCAGGCTCAGTATTTTAAATCTTCTCTCTTCTAGCCTTACCTTTGATTTCTCATATTTACAAGTGACACCACTTTAATAAAGGAAATGCAAAGGATAGAGGGTACTTTAGATAAAACTTCATAAGCAGGCATACAAACAAATATTTCTAAGTACAAACTCACCCATAAAAATGACCTAGACTTCACTGAAAGAATAAATGTTGGGATAAAATTGCTTTACAGATTAGACTGGCAACAATAATTGCTAGCAAATAGGTTTTAAAAGAAATGATTATTTTCTAAAATTAGACAGGCTTCTACATAATTATATATCACTTAAATTGTATACTTCATTGCACTCAAGAAAAATCAACAATACCACTGCATGGGGAAGCAAAATAAAGACTGATAAAGAAGAGTTCTTTTTCCTCAAGATGTCTTTTTAAATGATACTGCCTATTGAATGTCAACTTAACATAATAATATATCTTACATTTGGAGTCCAGAAACCATTAACATGTGTTAAAACAATTGGCAAAAAACATTGATAGACTAAAGCAAACACACATACACACATGCACACACCCCTCACACCCCTCCACACACAACACCCCCACAAAAGTCACTTGCTAAGATTGTCAGATTTAATATACAATGGACTATGGAAGGCCATAACTTTGAAAACGTTAAAATAGCACTTTCCATGGAAGGTCCCCACAACATAGAGCATAAATATTCACAAAGTGAACGTAGGTGATTCATTCTTAAGAGTAATTGGTATTACAAGTTTTAATTTGATACTACCATATAAATGAATTGGAAAAATAACTTTGCCTTAATATAAATGCCACTTTTATTTCCAAAACAAATTGCAATCCAAACTCTACAAAATAAAATTTAATGAACATGCTTGGCAAATATTAGGAAAAGGTCATTAAAAACAATCTGCTAATCTGAAAACCAAAAATTATGCATGTTTTGGAATATTAAACAATCTAGTGCCCAAAACATGTCATCAGCCATTTACTTAAAATGGAACAAAATATGGCTGGAAGAACTAAAACTCACACTTGAAATATGAAACTACTGTGTTATTATGTACTTTTCCTTTAAATGCCTAAATGTCATGTCATTTCTCAGTTAATATTCTTTGACAAGAAGTCGTACATCACAATATCCAGTCAATGGTAACATTTAACTGAAATGGTAACTGCATGACTGTCTAAAAGTTTTGATCAAAAGGTATCTTATTTCTTCTAAATAATATAGCTTTTCCTAAATTCCTCCAAACCTGAATTAGTTTCTTCTGACTGAGGGCAAGCAAAAAAATTTAAAAATTTTAAAATACCAACAATATACTTTGGGGAAATGACAAAGAAAAATCAGTGTGAACTGAAAAAGTTAGAAAAAAGTTTAATAACAAAAACCAAAAGAATTAGAAACAAACACCATTGAACAAGCTCTGAGACATTAAGTTTGTTGTACTAATTCTACCAGGCATCTTTGACTTTGTTTTCATTTACCTTTTACCCTCTCTGATTTTATTGCTTATGATAACATATGGGTGTTCTTACCATGCATGGCATGTTTGGGGCCCGAGAAGAGTTTGACCAGGGCCCAGAAGGCATCTTCCTCGTTCATGTACATGAGGAGTAGAGCTGTGATCTGGCTCATCCCCTGACAGTACCCAACTTCCTAAAGAGCAAAAGAAAGCACAGACACTGGAGTTCAGAATACAACTACAGATATCACAAAATGCCTAGATAGATTATTTAGTGGGCATTTCTAGAGGTAAATATTACAATCTTTACAGCATAATGCCATATGTTATAAAAGAATAAAAAACTCTCATATAGAATAAACGCACAGATGTAGACAAAGTTTAAGTCTTTTTTTAAAATCATCTTCTGTTTGATACTGTTATGCTCTCTTTAAAGAGTACCAATATTATTTCATTTTATGTTTGATTTTAGCTCACTATTCTTCCTCTTTGCTCAGATGCTAGCAATCTCTCTCCACCTCCAAGTCCAAGTTTGCTATCTTATTTCCTCTATATTTCTGGACCCTTAAATAGATACTTTTTGGATGCCCACCCAACCTACACCCCTCTAAGAGCTACCCACTCTCCTCATAGTCCCTGCTTTGATATGGCCTTAGTGATTCATGCTTCTGTAATAGGAACCATAGCTGATGGACCAGATGAGGACACCTGACACCAAGAGAATAATTAATTGGTTTCATGGACTAATCAGACACTCTACTCTCTCTAGGAAATGTGAACAAAGCCAGAGGGCTACAATCACATGGAGTTATGTACTCTAATAGTATGCTATTCTGTGAGTGGAATTTCAGCCATGGAATAACCAGCAGGCAGGTAAAGGAAGCCATCTGGAGATAGACACAGTAGAATACACAATTCACAGAGATAGTCAGAGATACCATGTGGCCCCACAGAGAGGGGGAGAAAGTATAGCTATTCTCCCTGAATGCTTCCCACCTTTCAGCTCCAATTCCCCTGAGGCCAGGTACAGCTTCATTTCCATGAGAAGTTCCTTTAGTAAATCCCTTTTGACATTTCCCCAGTTTAAGCTGACTTCTGCTCTTGTTCAAAGGTTCTCCTCCCTAGAATCTTGTCAATAGGTATTTATTTAACAGCCATGTTAGGTCTCTCCCCAGAATGGTACATGCCTTAAGAGTAGTATGTTTATTACTAAAAAGTTTAGTTTTATTCTACTCATACTGAACATCATCTGATACATAAAACGTAATACTGGAAGACAACCTTCTAGGACTTATTGAAGAATTATTGAGTCAAGCAAAAATTAATCTATTCACCAACTTCCTGTCCTACCTTCCCATTCCTGATTTGTTTGCTTTAAAGTTATAACAAATACCATAAAACATAACAAAACAATCTGTAGCGGGAGAGAAAAAGTGAGATTTACTGGTGTACTATGGTCATATGTTGTTTTTTCCACTTCCAAATCACTTCTGTTCTAAGACCTCAGGGTTACTACGGGAGCCATAAAGAGATCCACAGAACTAAAAGGTCCTGGGATGAAGAAATGGGGCTACAAGGGCCTTATTATGTAGGGGGTGCCAAAAGGAACCTCCTGTTTCTTGGAATACAAGTAAAGAATAGGGCATGCTTGGACTTACCGTATTATAGATAGAATATGCAGCAAGAACATGAAATAAGGATTGTTGCCTAGAGAAATAAAAATTTAATTAAACACAATTTAGTTATTTCATACTTTTAAAATTACAAACTTACAAATAATCCATATAAGATTTACAATTGCAATAAAGAAATTCTCCTAAGTGCATATGAAAACAGTACACTCAACAGTCTAAATTTGAGACTAGATAGCTTCATTCTGACAGAAAGATTTATACCCAAAACACAAAGGACTTCAACATGTCTTACACTGTTGCCACCTTTTAAACAGAAGCCACTGGATTAACAAAACAGAGGCAAGGCCTTCTGAAGACTCCATGACAACACCAACTAAGTGTAATACCTAACAGAACTGGGCAGTGTCCTCCAAAAAGCTGGACATGCTCTATAGCAGCCTCCAAGAGAAGGTAGCTTGTTATGCTTTCCATAGCCAGAATGCAGGTATTGAGGTTCAAGAGTGGAAACAGGAATAGCTCTACTCACTATTATCCCAAATGACTGACTCCCTAGGAAGTTTTCTGCTTCCTATCCCTGCAACCTTAGGCTCTGTTGATCTAGATATCTTAGTTCCAAAAGAGCAGGTTCCACCAGGAGACATAAAGTTGATTCCATAAAACTGGACTGCCATACAACCACTTTGAGTTCTTTATGCCTCAACAGACAAGGAGGGGGATTGATCCTGATTACTAAGGGGAAAAATGATTGCTACGATATAACAGACATAGGAGGAATATGTCTGGAATATAGGAGAACACTGGGGCATCTCTTAGTATTACCAAGCTCTGTGGTTAAAGTCAATGGAAAGCTATTGATTTTTTCCAATTCGGGCAGAACTGGCAACAATCCAGACTTTCCAGGAAAGAAGGTTCTACCAGAAAAAGAACTATAACCAGCAGCAGTACTTGATGAGGGCAAATGATACATAGAATGGGCAGTGGAAGAAGGTTACTATAAATACCAGCTATGCCCATATGGGAAGTCGGAGAAATTACTGTAATTTTACAAACACTTCTTCCTCACTTTGGTATGAGTGTGTGTGTGTGTGTGTGTGTTTATGTACACACAAACAAAATTTTCTTCTTTATGATAATTACACTTATATGACAGTATTTAAGTTCAGGATAGAAAAGCAGAGGTCTGAACATGGCCCAAGAACTTGATATCCACTTATGGGAAAAGCATTAAGAGTGTTTTCAGTTGTAAGCAGAATTGTTGTATCATGTTAGACAGAAGAATGAATTTGCTACTGTCTTATCTGGAAATTAAGAATTGCTTAAGGAGATGAGTGTCAGTAACCAGTTGGCACAGGTGGACTGTGTCGGTTGGCTCTGTGTAGAAATCTGGCTAGGTTACTGAACATTATTATTTAAACACTCATCTAGATGTTACTGTGAATGTATTTTGTAGATGTAGTTAAAATCCAAATTCTGTTGACATAAACTGGGGGAAGAATATCCTATGAAATTTGAATAGGCCAGGTTCATTCTGGCTTCCCTGAAAAAGAAATGCCACCTAAGGACAACAGCTTCAGCTTGTGCCCAAGAGTTCTAGCTTGTCCTTTCTGATAGTTTGCTTTGTAGATTTGGACTTGGGAAGCCAGCCCTCAACAACTGGACAAGTCAATCTCTTAACATATATTTCTTACTGGGTTCTACCTCACTGGTTGGCCTCTGACAAATACAGAAGTCAGCAAAATTGTATCTTTCAATCATAAAATGTCATAGCAATGATACACCAGTGTGTGGTCCTAATATTCATTTCCTTAAGTTTCATTTATGCGTGAAATCAAGGTTATATTTATCACTGACACAGTTTTCAAACACATACAATCTCTCTTCTCTACAACTTTTCATAAAAGTATCTAATGTATTCCTAAGAATTCTCAAGCCAGAAAATGATTCTTCACTAATTTTATAGCATCTACAACGTCAAAGGTTAACATTTTTTAGTTAAGCTAGATCCTAGGTTTTATACCAAATGGACTCAAATGATTTGCAAATGTTTCAATCTTGGGTATCTAAATAAAAATTATAATCTACATAAAATATCTTAATGCTTTGATAAAGACTATTTATAAATGCTATTTTTTACATTTGATAATATTAAACTTTACTTACTTAACACCATATCTGTCTCTAAACATAATATGGTCCCTGAATGTACGGTTGACATCAAGGTCTATTTGTCTGATATCAGGTGAACAACCCCGTGCTCTGTGTTTTAATTTCTGGAGAAGAAAAAGAGAAGGGGAAAAAAAATGCATCTTATGAAAATCACTTGTTCAAAGTCCATGATTTATAGTAAAATGATTTTCATTAAAAAAACTTCCTTTTTGTTGTTTAGGATAACAACTCCTGTGGCTTAAAAAATAAAATCAAAGCAATATAAAATGGTACACAAAATTTTTTCCTACCCTCAGTGTCCCCACTGATTCAACTCCCACTCCTTCCCTCTTCCCTCCCATTGTGTCAATATAGTTAGATTTTTAACCAACTTCCTGGAGTCAGCCTTACTAAGACTGTGTGAAAGCTCTTCATGACTGAGCCAAGCAACCTACTGACTTCATTTCTTTCCAGCACAGTATTTTTATTTTCCTTGGAACTAAGCACTGCCTTGCTTCTTGAGTTGCTTCATTTTCTATATACTTTTAGCCCATTCAATCCCAAATTCACTATAAATGGTACAAATCCCCTTAGGTGATGTTCCAAAGAACACATATGCCACTGACTTGTCTTCCTGAAGGCAAATCCCAAGTGGGCTGCTTGGCCTCAGGGTTGCTGCCCAGGTCAGACCTGGGGCTTCCCTCTGTTTTGTTTTGCCCTCATGTCTCCTGATTCCCGGCTCTCCCATTCTCACTCCCATCTTCACTTTTCTGGTCTATTCCCTTGCTCTGGAGGAACACATTCTCCAGCAGCTCCTGTGAAAGTGTGTGTAGAAACAAGAGGAAGTTTTGGAAACCCGGAATGTCTGATGAGTCTATCGTCTCAATTAACTGTTTGACTGCTTCAAAATCCTAAGTTGGAAAATATTTTTGCTCCAAAGGTACTGTTTCATTGTCTTCTGGTCTCACATTTTGCCAGGGGAATTCTTGTCCCTTTATATGCAAGTTCATTTTCCTCTCTGGAAGATGGTAAAGAGCTGCTCTCTCCTTGCTCTGAAATTTCCCCTTTTGCTACTTTTATCCACAGAGTTGGGCACTTGGTATATCTTTTCTTAGAAACTTATACATCTCTCAGCTCAAGAAACTGTCTTCAGTAATTCTTTTGTCAATTTACTCACTCTCCCGTCCCTCCTTCCCATTTTCTCTTTTCAGAACTCTGATTATTACAGTGTGGGATCTTCTAGGCTGTTATCTAATTTTCTTGTATGTTCTCTATTATTTCCCATCTATTTGCCTTTAAGTTTTATTCTCTGGAAAATTTCCTCAATTGGAATTTTCTATTGTTTTTCATTTCTCTTAAGTTTTTCATTTCCATTATTTTTTTTACACTCATAAGCTCTTTGTTGTTCTAAAATGTTCCTTTTTATAGCATCCTACACTTGTTTTATGGATGTAATATCTCCTTATTTTTCTGAAGATATTAAAAACAGTTTTCTTCTTGCTTTATCGTTTGCTTCTTACAAGTTTCTTTTTTCCATTTGCTTTCATTTGCCTTTCATGCTAGCCCCTTTCCTTAAATGAACATGCAGTACTTTGCTATCTGCTTTTATTTAAAGTGAGACACTTAAAAAAAGCTGTGGGGTTTCACAACAGTGTTCTTCACTGTAGAGTGATTTAGCCTAGGAGATGCACTGTGGTCCATGAAGTCAGGATCTTTGGGTTTATTTTCTTGTGCTGGCCACATTCCCCAAAGAAGGTTATTCCAACCTTGTCACGAAGACAAGCACCTGGATGCCATGTTTTAAGACCTGGGTTGAAGAAAAAGACTAGACTGCTCAAAATTCAGGATATTCTATTCCTTTGCTTTCATGAGCGCAGCCCACCCCAGCAATGTCTGTGTCCCAGCTGAAAGGACCTCTGCTCCATCCTCTCCCCAATAATAAAGTTCCAGTCCTGGGCCAGCGCTGGAAGGAAACCTGGAAGTTCTAACTGTTTCTGAAAAGACTATCCAGCACCTCTGTTTAGCCTCATCTGCACTTCCAGAGGTACCTACAGCCAGCAACTCCCAACCACCTTCTGAAGGTCTCAGCTATGGTGCATGGTGCTCCTCCACTTTCCCACTACAGCCCAAGATTTAGCTTTCTCAGGTTTATTAAATTTACTAAATGCCTGTCTGTACTCTGGTTTCCAAAAATTGGCAGCTGTTATTTCTTCTTCTATTTTCTTACATCTTGTGGATTTGCCTTTAAAAAACTCTGCTGTTGGGCTGGGGATGTGGCTCAAGCGGTAGCGCGGTCGCCTGGCATGTGTGTGGCCCGGGTTCGATCCTCAGCACCACATACAAACAAAGATGTTGTGTCCGCCGAAAACTAAAAAAAATAAATATTTAAAAAATTCTCTCTCTCTCTCAAAAAAAACAAAAAACAAAAAACAAACAAACAACAACAACAAAAAAACACTCTGCTGTCAATTTATTGGTATTTCAAAGGAAGGGGAATCTGAAATTATGAGTATGCTTCATTTCCCATGTTTAATCCAACAGAAGATTAAAATTTATATTAACATGTACTTATCTATGTTTAAATATAAATAAGCATCTATATACACATGCCATATTGATCCATTTACCACATACCGACAATACAGATTTCTGCTACATTTATATAAAAACATAGTTTAATTCCTGACTTAAAGTAGAATAGAGGCTATCTGGGTGTGTCTCAAATAATGTGTGTGTATGGTTAAGTGCTTCTGTGTTTTGAGGTAGGAACTAGAGAAGGGCAGCGTCTATATCTTTTTAAAACATGAAGAATGGGCTGCGGGTGTGGCTCCATGGTAGAGCACTTCTCTAGCATGATGAGGCCCTGGGCTGAGTCCCAGGCACCAGGAAACAGCAATTCAAAACTTGAAGAGTTCCCACAGAATGATCCTGAGTTCTGAAGACAGAAGAAGACATTTGTAGTACTGTATGAAAATCATACAACCACTGAAATATTATTGTTATTTCTAATAAAAGCTGATGAGATAATACAAAAATTTAGTTTAAAAATAATAATTTGTTCATATTTGATCTCAATATTTTACTTCTTTTTTTCTTTGAACCTCTATTTTATTTATATGTGGTGCTGAGAATCGAACTCAGCGCCTCACACATGCCAGGCAAGCACTCTATACCACTAAGCCGTAAAGTAACTCCAGCCCTTAATATTTTCTTTTGTTAAAAAGGTAATGGGCAGGGCTGGGGCTGTAGCTCAGTGGCAGAGTACTTGCCTAGCATGTGTGAGGCACTGGGTTTGATCCTCAGAACCACATAAAAATAAACAAACAAAACAAAAGCATTCTGGACATTGACAACTACAAAAAAAAAATTTTTTTTTTTAAAGTAATGGGCAAGTACAGAGGTTTCAATTATTGTTATAGGCCTCTTCATAAAAGATGAGACACGGAAACAAAGGAAGAAAATGTTTGACTAGACATTATAAAAAATGCCTTAAAATAAAATTTAGTTGGAAGGGAGAAGACCTAAACACATTTATAACAACAGCTTCTCTTGAGGACAAGATAATCCATCATAAAAAAGGTCTCATGACAGAAGCAAAGCCCAGTTAAGCTGGTAAAAAATAACAAGTCAGGAATGTTATTTATGTCCTAAAAGGTTTACAAACTAATGCACATAATACAGTAAACCAAGCACGTTTCTTACCTCCTGAAGAAAAGGAGGTTAACAGTTTTTACGTTTTCTCTGAGACTAGGTGGTTGAGATCCATGAATACTATAATAATACAAGAATAAACATTTTTCTTAAAAAAAAATGGGAGCTAATGAACCCATAAACCTACAACAGAAGTACAGTGGATGTACTAAGTACTGTACAGAAGTACAGTACTTGTACTTAGATGAAAAATTAGGAGTATGGCCAATCAGACTGAACCGAGCCAGGCTAAGGCTCACATGAGCTTGTTACCCACTTGTTACCATCTATAAAATGCATTACTAAACACAAGAGAGATAAATACAAATGAGATACGTACAAGTAAAACAAAAACAAAAACAAAACCAGAGGAAAAAGAGCATTGGCTCAGGAGCCAGAACAGTCTGGATTTTAAATCCTACCTCCTTGCTAACACTGGAGTAAAACGTTAATTAAGTTCAGTTTCCTCATTTGTAAATGTTGATGATAACAGTAAAACCTGTCTCTCGGTATTAATGGAAGAATTAAATACAGTAGTTCATATAGAGCACTTAGATAATATCCACGCATAAAAATACTTGAATACAGTCAGCTCTCCTCAAGGTAAAGGAGATAGTTATTTATAAAATACAGTAATATGAAATTTCAAACTAAAACCAGTCATATCCAAATCTGAGGGAAGGGATCAAAAAGGGTGTTTGCAATGTACCTTGAAATTCCACCCTATATTTCTTCCCTTTTGGAAATGAACTCCTCTCAGGCTCCTATTCTATGAAGACTTCCCGAACTGTAATGTGCCTTCTTTTACTCTTTCCTTTCAACCCAGGCAAGTTTTTTGTTTTACTACTTTTAGAGTATTTAGCATATCAATTAGTGCTAAACACTTCTATGCAATCATGTCTTCTCCAATAGAGAACACTTCCCTGACGCTGCACCTGTTTATGTTTGCGTGCTCTTCAGCACCTCAAAGTCTCATCCCAAGAAAGGATACACATGTCATCGAGCAAACTTAAAGGAATGAATGCTCATAATATGCCAGGCTCCAAATAATTTCACCCATCTCAGAAAAATTTTAGTAGATTTAAGATAAAGTAGTTTTACTCCTGGTAAAGTTCCAGTTCATGGGGGGATGTGTGAAGTGCAATGTATACCACTTTCGAGAAAGTAAGAATGAATCATCAGGAAAGGAAGACCTGGTTGTATAATGATGCGAGGGAAACCTCAAAGTAAAATTAATGTTTATGACAACAATGAAAATTATGAGCTTAAAAACAGTCAAGTCATTTCTGTTTATGCTATGGAAAGTTTTTATTAAATTATACCAGCCATTGGACAATTTTATTCTATGCAAAAAATGAAATAAAATATAACTGAGGGATGGGGTTGTAGCTCAGCGGTAGAGTGCTTGCCTAGCACCTGCAAGGCCCTGGGTTCGATCCTCAGCACCACATAAAAATAAATAAAATAAAGGTATTGTGTCCAACTACAACAAAAAATAAATACATATTTAAAAATATATATAACTGAAAACTAGAGTTCTATTATTAGCAGATACACTGGGTTAAAAAATGTTCCCTCAAAATTCATATCTATTCAGAACTTATAAATGTCGCCTTATCTGGAAAACATCTGAAGACAGCAAGTTAAGATGAAGTCATAATGGATTAGAGTGGACCTTAAATCCAATGACTAGTGTCTTCATCAGGACAGTCAGACACAGACACACAAAAGAAAGAAGATCAGATGACAAAGGAAGCACAGATGAAGTGACACTGCTGCAAGCCAGGGAACCCTAAGGACTGCGGCAAGGGAGGATTCTTCCCTGGAGCCTTGAGCACCTTAACTTCAGCTTTCCATCCTACAGAACTGTGAGAGAATGGATTTCTGTAGTTTTAAGCTACTCAGATAGTGGTACTTGGTGGTAGCCTGCCCTAGGAAATGAATACAGCATGTAAACAAAGAACCTGCTGCTTTTCTTAGTTAAATATTTACTGAGCACCTACTACATGCTAGGCACACTGTAGCAAGTGCTGGGGTTACGTTTTCTGTATGTTCTCTCAAACATATTTTATTTTGAACACTGGCTCTGAAACTATGACACTAAAAGCAAACACCTAGTCAACAGCCTGAAATTTGAAACTCTAAAATCTTGAGACATAAACCCAGCCTGTGTAAAGTCCAAACAGCTGAATTTTGCAAGTCTTTTATTCACATGAAATGAGTAACTCTTTAATTAGTATTTATTACTTTTTATCTTGATGAAATTCACTTTCATACATATATGAAAAAGAAAAGAAAAATATTGAAAGAGCACCAAAGTGCTTCTTATAATTGACTTTGGAGTAAAAGTAAGCTACATATAATTTTTTTCCATTTATTCAATTTTAATTTATATTTAAAAGCATCATATAGTTATTTACATTATTTTCCAAGGAACATATTTCAAAATCTATGCATCTAAGATTCTTCAGTGTAAATACCTCACTCCCTTTCAAAGGTTAATAGATTAAAACTTGGGCTTAGAAAGGGTATAACTCAGATGATAAGAAGGCAAATTTAATGCACTGTCTAGTTTACAAAAGATTGACCACACAGTCAAAAGTTTAACTTTTTATTAATAAATAATATTCCTGGGGACAAATTCTCTCAATCTTATAAAAAAAAATCAGACACAGGCAGTTATTAGATAAACTGAATTCTGCTGTTATTTTCTCATAAATTCTAAAAATGATACTGCAAATCTCTTTATTGATACTATAATCAGGAGTTAGTCTATTTTCCTACAAAAATATCCCAACATTGATGGATCATTTGAAATACTGTGATAATTTATATATTTGAAAAGCAAAGCATGTGATACTCATTGACTGATATTGATCATATTTTTACTAAAGTATTTGTTTGAAATTTGACTAAATTACAATCAATAAAACAAATAACAGGCCTCCAAAATCCAACGTAATATAATTTTAATATCATTTCAAGTAATGATACAAGTATCTTCTATCACTATGACAGCTTAAAAATATTATTTTACTTTTTTTATTATTAGTTGTTCAAAACATTACAAAGCTCTTGACATATCATATTTCATACATTTGATTCAAGTGGATTATGAACTCCCATTTTTACCCTTTATACAGATTGCAGAATCACATCGGTTACACATCCACTTTTTTACATACTGCCATACTAGTGTATGTTGTATTCTGCTGCCCTTCCTATCCTCTACTATCCCCCCTCCCCTCCCCTCCCCTCCCGTATTATTTTACTTTTAACTTTCAAAGTAACCATTAGTTTAGGTACTTACACTATAAAGGTCTTTTGTTTCTTCTTTCATTTTAGGGATCTCCAGAAGTAGAGCCCAGACTTCACCTCGGAGCTGGAGTGGGATTCCTTTGTAAATTCTCCTATGAAACTTATTAAAAGAAAAAGAAACTAGAAGTTTCAAACGGACAAAAAATTAGAATAGTCCCTTCAATCAATCCAGGTTATGTTTGTCTTTTATTTTCAGAGTATCCATGTCAATTAATTAATATATTTTAATCAGTTGATAGATTTAAATTGTCAACTCCCTTTTTTAGATCTTAAAAGGGAGACACAGACACAGAAGGAAAAAATAAACAAGAAAGCATCAAGAATGCTCAGTATATTACATTAGTATGTTCATACTATTATCAAAGTGTCCTTTAAAAGGCACAAAAGCATAGTCAATGCTCTCTGGTAAGCCAGGAACATGTTACTGACATTCCCTGTTACACACTTTGATCCCTTCTCCCCATTCACCTGGAAAGTGCTCCAAATAGCAAAAAGGCTGCCTTGTGCTAAACGTGTCCTCACAGTGTACAGAGAACACTGTGTAACCCCTAATCTCTTTGCTACCACCTTCTCTCTGGGGCCTCTAGAACAAATCAAACTCCTTGCCATCTACCTCATACCTCACTTAGTTCTCTCTCTTTCTTCCCCCCACCCCCACCCACCCCCCACACTCCCTTTCTTCCCTCCTTTCTCTTTTCACTTATTGATATTTCTTCAGGAAAACCTTTAACATTGAACCTATCTGATTAGACAAATATAGTGAAAAAAACCCCAACAATGAAAACATGTCTTTTTAATGAAATTAGACAGTACTCATCAGTATCATTAACTCTTTGGGTCCTTGAAAAGTACACGATTGCCCTAAGAATCTTAAAATTCAGTATTCTTCTCTACCTTCTGGTAATGACATTTCCCCCTCAAGTCTAATTATCAAAATAACATGCAAAGTTCTATGGCCATTACAATGTGGTCATTCATGCCTGATACAGTGGCTCTCATCCTAAGACTATACTAGAGACAACGGAGGAAGGAAAGAATTAATTCTATGTATGAGAATTGGGAAAGATTTCCTTTAGAGAAAATGACAAAGATACATATAAATGTGCCTGAAATGGGAAATGAAGTTGGGAACAGGGGAGAAGATAATGATGAATCAAATGGTGACTTTAATATTTATAACAATAATTATTCTAACATTTTCTGGCTGTCTATTGTAAGCCCAGATTATGCTTTGTTTCTAAGTAAATTTTGTCCTTATAGTATGTTTCTAAAGAAGTTGGTATTATTATCATAACCATTTTACAAATAAGAAAACTAAGATGTGGAAAAGTTACTAGCTCAAAGTAAACTGTATCATAAGAATTCAAATTCAGTAAGTCTGACTACAGAACCCAGTCACAACAACTAAAATACAGAACCTCTACATACTGGATTTTAACAATAACTTAATACTTCAATTTGAAAGGTACCACTTTTAAAATTCTTTTACAAATTTGTGGATTTCATACACAAAATCTTTTTTTAAAAAAAAAAAGTTGCCTGAAATTTGCCTTTCATTTCTACTATATTTGTTCATTTGCCCCCAGAATTAAGCAGTCCACTTTAGTCGTGCCAATGTTTAAAATCTACCAACTTTGAAAAAAAAAAAAAAAAAGATTCTATTAAATGACTGTTTTCAATGCCTTGTTTTTAAACTTAGTGCCCTCAAAACAATGTGTTAATCCATATCACTTTGCCTTCCAGTGAGTAAACTTTACAGCCCAGAAAGCCTGGCTCTATTTTGTGGAATTTTCAGAACTTCAAGTACATATCATGAAACAGAAGTGCACTGTGCACTGCTGATGTTCTGTAGTGCCTCCCCATTTCCTCAGCTCCCCTGTCTCTGCCTTCCAATGGCATCAGTCTCCCAAATCTGGACATGAAACCACTGAGCCATACATAGGGCCCTACTAACTGTGTTCTATTTCCTTCTGACCTTTTACTGACAAACCAAAAGGAAAGGCTAGCGTACTAGGTGGAACCACTAAGTGAGCTGCAGTCTGGATGTTGCTAACAAGTCAAGTGACCTTGGAGAATTTATTTTTAAACAATGGATCTATTTTCTGGTCAGTAAAATAAGATGTTGGCTAACAAGGTCTCAAAGAGACATTCAGTTATCTGACCAAAAAAGAAAGATGTGTATCTGTTGTAGGTACATTGCTGTGACAGAACTTAGACATAATGATGTCATGGCCACTTAAACTATAATGGTCTTTACTTAGCAGAAATAACTTCATTTAATAGACTATATTTTTAAAATACAATACCACTGTCCACAGGGAGGTAGCTTCTGTGAGAACACACATCCTAATGGAAATTTTTAAAATTAAAACTCCAAATCTCTCTACCACAGCTGTATTTTTATTTCAAAATATTTTTAGAACTTCTCTGTATTATTGCTATGAAAGTAAGGAATTTGTGGAGAGAAAACATACTTTCTTCCATTGGAAGAGATGAAAAAAAATATATGCCACTTTTTATTTCAATGCAATTTAAAACAAGTATGAATTGAAAGCAGTAATTCTTTTAGAAGGTACAATCTGCTTCACACTAAATTGGACCATATATGTCATCAAATGATGCTAACATTATAGTTATGGGAAAGTGCCTTAAAATTATACATCAAAGAAATACTTCTGTTAAAATCTCTTTTAATGGAAACTGCATTAGCCAGAGTTGCTGACAGAATAATAGCCTAGTAGAATTGCTCATTTTTACAGAGACTTACATATTTTCATAGATATATGTACACTAGAAGAGAACATAAAGCCATATAATTCTACAAACATTTTATTAGACTGAATGTGAGATGAAAGTGGAAGTACAACGCATGGAAATTTATCCTGTAATTGCCAATTGAGCAATCTTTCCATGAAGACATAAGGTAAAGTAGTTGTCAACTCTGGGCTAATCTGAAAGACAGCATACTATTAAACAAGAGCACAGGTATTGTACCTAATTGTCCACTTTGAACTGATTTCTCTTAAAAATACCCTGAGTTCCAAACCCAATGCCAAAGTTAAAATCAACAACCCAAAATGAATTCACTCTTGAGTAAAATAATAGAAGAGTCCAACTGACTTTAAAATAAAAATATTTAGGTTTCTCAAAAAGAAAAATAATATTAGCCCTGTGAGATACCTGTTCCAAAAAGATCTGCATGGTTAAATAAAGTTTCACATAATTTAAGTCGCTCTAAAAAATTAACTGCATTATAATATCAAAGATTAAGGAGTCTTTTAGCAAACACACCTAGCTTAACTTTGGCTCTGATTTCCCCAACTCTAAGCAGAGAGCCCTTTTCTTATTTAATAAACAACACTTGCAGACTATGCACTGTCAGGCACTACTAGTCTATGTGCTTATTTACTAAATTAATTTACTTAATCCTCACAACAACTATATGAGATAGGTACAATTATTATTCCCATGTTACAGATGAATACACTACAGCAGAAAATGGTTAAATACCTTCCCCAAGGTCATGAAGCTGGTAAGTGGCAGAGCTAGAGTTTGAACCAGGATGGGATGACTCCAACTCCTCTTCACCTTGAGGTACACTGCTTCTATGTAATACCTGTTAGAACCCAGGGAACTGATGCTGTGGAATTCTTGCTGGAAAATGCTGATATATAATAATTTAAATCTATACAAAAAGAGAGTGTGTGTGTGTGTGTGTGGGGGGGTGATTATATAGAAAAAAAAGTGTGAGGAAATAAAAAATCCTAACAGTTAACTCAGTTGTGTTTTTACTATAAGACTCCAGAAGATTTCTTATTCTTCCTTTAAAAAATTTTTATTGTCTAACCCTCCTTCAAAAAACTATTATCAGGGGGCCGGGGATGTGGCTCGAGCGGTAGTGCGCTCGCCTGGCACACGCGGGGCACTGGGTTCAATTCTCAGCACCACATAAAAATAAAATAAAGATGTTGTGTCCACTGAAAACTAAAAAGTAAATATTAAAAAAATTCTCTCTCTCTCTCTCTCTTAAAAAAAAACCCTACTATCAGTATTAACACTTACTACATGCTTCCTACAGCAATGTAGGAAGCAATGCTATGTGCTTCCCATTAAATCTTCATCCTTTTGAAATGAGTACTACTATCTCCATTTCACAGATGAAGAAATTGAGGCTTAGATGACAGTGGTTTACAAAGCATATACTATGAGGTCCAAACTATTTTCAGAATATGATTAAAACCAAACTTTCCATTTTCACTGTACTGACTTTTGCACTGAAGGCAGAAAAGCAAGGGAGAGAAAACCACCATACCTCAGCACAAATCAGGGCAGCAACAGTGCTGTGCTAGGAACTACTGTGTTCTTCTCTCAGTTAAAAAAAAAAAAAATCAGTTTCACTTAAAGATACCCTTGATGAAGTAGTAAAAATGTGACTGAATTTTGAATTCATGTCTTACTGACATGCCAAGTGACAAAGTGGGAAATGTATATGGCGTTTTTGCTGCATACATCGTTACCTAAGGAAAAAGCAGTTGTGAAACTGCTTATGTAACAATTTGAACCTACTTCTTTTTATCTTACAACACCATTATTACTTGAAAAAACAAGTGACTAACCATAACTATATGGTTGTTCAGATTTGATGTAGTATTTTGCAGACATTTTCTCAAAGTAAGTGAGACTGACACTTGAAGGAAATTAACTAACACTGTCTTGTTGTTTCACTGATCACATATGACCTTTCAAGTAAAAATTAGAACTCTGAAAAACTTCTACCATCAAGAACTTGGCACCTTCCCACTATTTAAAGACTCTTCCGACAAGACTGGTAGTGATATTAAAAGATGTGTGTGTGTGTGTGTGTGTGTGTGTGTGTGTGTTTCTTTAATTGGTTTAAAATTTGGCACAAATTCAATGCAGAGCAAAAAGATTTAAGGGGAGGTTTGCTAGAAGCTTTTGGAAGAGGAGACTGCTGCTGCATCAAAGAAAATATTCTGAGGTTAGCCCTGAGCAGTGTGACATGGGGATATGAAGCAACTGCTGCTGTGATTCTGACCTCAAAGGGAAGCCAACCTCAAGAGGAAGCAGACACTGCAGAAGGCAGAGAGGAGATGGAAGAAGCCAAGTCATTGGAACCATAATTGAGCAACTGAAATCACTCCTAAAACCCACCCAACACAGCCTCTTAACTGGTGAAACCAATCTTGAGTTGGGTATTGTGTTACTTACAACAAAGAGACTGCTAAGATAAGGCATTCTATCAAATTAAATGAAATTTTCAAAAATGAATATGAATATAACACTTAAAATTGAAGAAAAGTTCTTATTGTGAAATCTACATTGAATACATACAGTTTCACATGGAAATAACATTATTTAAAATTACCTTTTCAGTGTTCTTGTATTTTTCCCATCCTTTTAGCATTTTCAGCCATTTGGTAGTTCTTTCAATTTCCAGGTTCTTTTGCTAAAATAAAGTTGAAATTCATTGTAAATTCATTGTTACTCTTTGTTGGAGTTTTTTTGTTTTGTTTCTGCTTACAAATTACAAAAAGAAAATGCTACAAAAAAAAGTATTGCTAAAAAATGTTGTACTCTATTAGATAGCAAATATCCTATCTTAATTTGGCCTAAGTTATAAGTTGGATAATATCCAAGTTGTATCAGTAGTATTCTGTGGCTAAAGAGTAAAAAGGAATGCTCCAAGACAAGGAATGAAACTGCTTATATTTTCCAACACTTTAAGGCTAATCACATAAGGCTAGTTTTTTTTTTTTTTTAAAGAAAATTTTAAAATATCTTTCCTGAGGTCATGAAATCACAGCTTCCATATCTAATTCCCTTATTTCTCATTCTACCATATTCTAGCATATTAATGTTTTCAATTGATTTTTTAAGGAACTGGCTATTTATTCATTTACTTACTTTTAGTGTGATTAATTTATAAATAGCACTAGGCTAGAGAAAAATTATACAAATCAGTCACAGTTGCTGCCCTATGGGGGATTCACCTCACACTAGAGGGAACGGACAAGGAAAGACACAGTGCTCTGACAGGTGCTCTGATATAGAGGCAGGGAGGGTAACAGCAAGGTCACACAGAAGGAGCACTCAAATTCATCCAGAGGGTGTCAGAGAAAATGAGCCATACATGAATAACTGAATGACTGGGATTTTTAGGAAGTGCAATACAGGAAAAGAATATTCTAGGCAGATGGGGAAATGTGTATTCCCAAGCTGATTCAGCACCCTAGGGATTAGTCCCAAAAGGCTTAAAGAAAGGAAATATCAGGAGATAAGGCTTCCAAAGTAGGTAAGGGTCTTGTGTATGTCACATGAAATTGAAATCAGAGATGAAGTGGGGAATGGACAGGTGAGACAGAAAATGCTTGCTCCTCACTTCTTTGGTTTCCAGAAGAAAGATTTTTTTCCCCCTAAAAACTCAGGCCTGAGAGAGTATTAAGTTGTACGAATAAAAAGCAATGGAAAGAGAAGAGTACACAGGAAAGGGAATAGTTGTGAGGATGCATCTTATGTTCAAGGTGGATGCTCTTTACAATCCACTAAAGTGGGTGTGGTCATCTCCATTTCATGATAAAGAAACTGAGGCACAAAGGGATTAAGGAACAGGCCTCATTAAGGATAGAAGAGGAGTTCAGAGCCAGGCATCTTGGCTTGAGGACCTGCACTCTTAGGGGCCACATCTCCTACCTCTGGTTTCTATTCTTCTCTGGTGTACCGAGGCAATTGCAGCTCCTGGAAAAAGATAACGACTCCTTTCTGACTAGCTTCAATCCAGCCTCAAACAAGGAGGCACTATATGTTGGCAGATGGCATAAACCCACTGCCAATATTTTTAGATCTAAAAGAGCCCCAGAGAAAATTCTGAATTTAGGAAGTTCTCACCAATGAGAATATTTACATTATTTTTAGCTTTATTCTTAAAACTCAATTACTTTTTTTTAACCCCCTGGTGGCGCTGGGGATCGAACTGAGGGCCTTGCACATGCTAGGCAAGCATTCTACCACCAAATTACACTCCCAGTTCCACTTTTTAACTCTTTTACATTCACTTATGAATTTTTTCATAATAAAATAGAGCTTGTGAGCAAAAGATAGTCTGTTAGAATTTTCATTTTTCAAAAGGTTAAGCATAGTCTTTATTATATTATTAGTGATAAAATGTTACAGATGGTTCCAAAAATATGTTTAATTTTAAAACTCAGTGGGGCACTGAAATCTAATTAATGTTTCTGCTAAATGTGACTTCAGAGATGGCCAAGCTGTGAAAAACTGAGATTGGTCTAAGTTGCCATTTGGTATTTTTTTGTTCTTCTACACTTCCTCTCCTGACGTCTTCAAAGCATAATCCCTTTTCCCACCAACTGAAAAACACCAAGTAATTTAAGCCAACCCAAGAGTATAATAACATATACTTTGCCAGGAACAACCCTGCTGAGTTCTAGCAGATCTCTTACTATCTTTCATTTTTATTACTATGAATTATCAACAAATCATTTTAGGATGTAGTCATTCTTTTTTTAAAGACACACTTTTGTATTCTAATGTTTATCATATATATATAGATATATAGATAGATAGATTATTTTAAATGTTATACAAGGACAAAATAGACACTTTAATTTTTAAGAATCATTAAATATGCTTTTCTTTCCTGACATCAGGAAAGGGAGGGAGGGAGGGAGGGAGGGAGGGAAGGAAGGAAGGAAGGAAGGAAGGAAGGAAGGAAGGAAGGAAGGAAGGAAGGGAGAAAGTAAGTTAGTTAGTTATACCTTGGAGAAGCTCCCAGGTTGTAGAATTTTAAAATTATGTATCAGTAGATCAATCAAGTTTAAATGTTAAACTCCATAATTCTGTCAGTTCAGTTATACCAGACTTAAATGCACACACAAGTCTTTCCCCTCCTACTCATGAATCTGTAATTTATGGATAAAATATACTTTTTCACCAATACATGCTAAAGCTAATTATTCTAAATAATTATTTTGAAGTGTGAAATAATTGAAAATGTATGTGACAAATGTGAACTTACATGCTCTAGAAAAACAGGCTAAGAAACATCAACTTGCCATAGACTCATCAACAACACAGAGATGAAACTAGAATATGACAGCATATCAGAACTTTCACCCAGAAGTTCAACAGATATTTTTTTTTTTTTAAAGAGAGTGTGTGAGAGAGAGAGAGAAAGAATTTTTTTTAGTATTTATTTTTTAGTTTTCGGTGGACACAACATCTTTGTTTGTATGTGGTGCTGAGGACCGAACCTGAGCCACACGCATGCCAGGCGAGCACACTACCGCTTGAGCCACATCCCCAGCCCATCAACAGATATTTTAAACTCAACATATCCAAAAAGATTTCCCCAGACATTTTGCCATTACCCTCTGTTTCCTGACATGAATTAATAATATCTCTAAGTACCATGTCAATCAAATTGGAATCTCAAAGTTGTTTTGAGTTTCCCATACCCAAATGATACTTTGCTGGTCCCACCTGTCTCCTTTCCATCCTGTCCTATGCCCTCATACAAGTAATCATAGCTCTGGGAAGAATACAATAGCTCCTTACTGACATTCCTGTCTTCAGTTCAGCCTCCACACTGCTACCACAACTTTTAAACGTGTCTACTTTAAAATCTTTCAAACGCAACTCATAAACCACAAATAAAGTTCAAAATCAACACAGCATACCCGATGGCCCTTAACAATAAGGCCTGACTGACCTTCCAGATTCACTTGGCAGCTACTGTTATGATCTGGCTATTCTGAATTACTTGTCATTCCCAAAACATGCTGCATTTTCATGTCTCTTAGACCATTTGGTATACTTCTGACTATGATGCTCTTTCTTTCCTTGTCTGGCAAAATCCTGTATATTCTCTCCAGATGCAGATCAAATGCCCAAGGTCTGGAATTTCTTCAAATATACCCATGTCTCAAGCAAAATTAACTGTTCCCTCAGCATCCATACCATGGATTAAGGACCAAGCTGGCCTAGATTCAAATCTGAGCTATACCTATTATTTTCGCTTAGGGCAAATTATTTAATTCTTCTGTACCTTAGTTGTCTCATCCACAAAATGAGAATTATTATTATTGTTGTAACAGCAATCAATACTTCATGTTCTAGCTTTCCAAAGATCCAAATCACATTATTAATATTAAAGTATGAACTCCTTGATCACAGGAACTAAATCATATGTTCATCTTTTAATTTCATCACCTAAAGCAATGACTGTTAGAAAAGAAAACTTATATAGACATTTTTAAAGAAAATAAAAGTTACATAAGAAAAGACACCTGAATAGCACTATGGAGTAACTGTTAGCATTCGGTAGTCCTAAGGTGGAAGGGTGGGAAGGAGAATGAATCTAAATAGATCAAAAATCAGAATGTTACTTCTGATTGTTTGATCATTTAATATAGTCTGATCGTTATAATATAAGAATAACCAGGGTAAATTGTAAATCTCTCTAGAGCATGATAGTGGAGATGGTATCCTTCCATTACTTTAGCAACACTTTTCAAAATTCTGCCCAAAGGCAGCAAAATACAAAATTGATTCTGTTGCTTTCATGTATAAACATCTTACTTTTCTCAATTTTCCTTGTGAAATATTCAAACCCGCAAAAAAACTGGAAAAACAGCACATCGTATACTTGTATGTCCCTTACCCTAGATCCACCAATTATTAATCTTTTGCCAGATTTTATTTATTTCCATAGTTTGGGTGTTTTTGATTTGTTTTTTTGGTAGCTGATCCATTAAAAAAATCTCTAAATATTTCCAAGTATATATCACCTAAGAACAAAATCACATTATATTAATCACATTACCATTATTATACCCAAGAAAATTTAAAATTGATTCATCATTACTTCATAAAGAATCATACCAAATACCCTACATGTGTCCCCCAATTTTGTAGGGTTGGGGGGGAGAACCAGGAATTGAACTCAGGGGCACCCAACCACTGAGCCACATCCCCAGTCCTATTTTGAATACTATTTAGAGACAGAGTCTCACTGAGTTGCTTAGCGCCTCGAGTTTGCTGAGGCTGGCTTTGAACTCACAATCCTCCTGCCTCAGCTTCCCAAGCCACTGGGATTACAGGTATGTGCAACGGTATCCAGTCTTATTCAATGTTTTATAATTCATTATCATATGTTTTAAGCTTTAATTGTCTCATATTTGGCAGACTGCCTCCTATATGATCAGAAATCTCTCCCCTTCAAAGACCTATATTACAAATTAAGACCTATATGCCAAATGTGCTCATTACTGCAATTTTTAAAACTGTATAGGAGATCATAGCATGAGAAAATTCCACTTCCCTTCAAAATGTCAGAAAACAAATAGCCAAGGAAAAATAATGCACAGGGCTTAATGTTGGTCGATTTTCGCCCTTTGTTAGCTCTCCACTACCCCTACTGGCTAAGAAAACAGTACACCATTGCGTACTTTATTCCAAGGGCTGTTTTCAGGGGAAAGACTAAAATTCTGCTTTAAATTTATGATAACCTACTGTCTTTTTTTTTTTAATTTTTATTGTTGGTTGTTCAAAACATTACATAGTTCTTGACATATCATATTTCACACTTTGATTCAAGTGGGTTATGAACTCCCATTTTTACCCTTTATACAGATTGCAGAATCATATCGGTTACACATCCACTGATTTACATATTGCCATACTAGTGTCTGTTGTATTCTGCTGCCTTTCCTATCCTCTACTATCCCCCCTTCCCTCCCCTCCCCTCCCCTCTTCTCTCTCTACCCCATCTACTGTAATTCATTTCTCCCCCTTGTTTTTTTTTCCCTTTCCCCTCACTTCCTCTTGTATGTAATTTTGTATAACCCTGAGGGTCTCCTTCCATTTCCATGCAATTTCCCTTCTCTCTCCCTTTCCCTCCCACCTCTCATCCCTGTTTAATGTTAACCTTCTTCTCATGCTCTTCCTCCCTACTCTGTTCTTAGTTACTCTCCTTATATCAAAGAAGACATTTGGCATTTGTTTTTTAGGGATTGGCTAGCTTCACTTAGCATAATCTGCTCTAATGCCATCACATTTCCCTGAAAATTCTATGATTTTGTCATTTTTTAATGCAGAGTAATACTCCATTGTGTATAAATGCCACATTTTTTTTATCCATTCATCTATTGAAGGGCATCTAGGTTGGTTCCACAGTCTTGCTATTGTGAATTGTGCTGCTATGAACATGGATGTAGCAGTGTCCCTGTAGTATGCTCTTTTTAGGTCTTTAGGGAATAGACCGAGAAGGGGAATAGCTGCGTCAAATGGTGGTTCCATTCCCAGCTTTCCAAGAAATCTCCATACTGCTTTCCAAATTGGCCGCACCAATTTGCAGTCCCACCAGCAATGCACAAGTGTACCCTTCCCCACATCCTCGCCAGCACTTGTTGTTGTTTGACTTCATAATGGCTGCCAATCTTACTGGAGTGAGATGGTATCTTAGGGTGGTTTTGATTTGCATTTCTCTGACTGCTAGAGATGGTGAGCATTTTTTCATGTACTTGTGGATTGATTGTATGTCCTCCTATGAGAAGTGTCTGTTCAGGTCCTTGGCCCATTTGTTGATTGGGTTATTTGTTATTGTTTAATTTTTTGAGTTCTTTGTATACTCTGGATATTAGGGCTCTATCTGAAGTGTGAGGAGTAAAGATTTGTTCCCAGGATGTAGGCTCCCTATTTACCTCTTATTGTTTCTTTTGCTGAGAAAAAACTTTTTAGTTTCAGTAAGTCCCATTTGTTGATTCTAGTTATTAACTCTTGTGCTATGGGTGTCCTATTGAGGAATTTGGAGCCCGACCCCACAGTATGTAGATCGTAGCCAACTTTTTCTTCTATCAGACGCAGTGTCTCTGATTTGATATCAAGCTCCTTGATCCATTTTGAGTTAACTTTGGTGCATGGCGAGAGAAAGGGATTCAGTTTCATTTTGTTGCATATGGATTTCCAGTTTTCCCAGCACCATTTGTTGAAGATGCTATCCTTCCTCCATTGCATGCTTTTAGCCCCTTTATCAAATATAAGATAGTTGTAGTTTTGTGGATTGGTTTCTGTGTCCTCTATTCTGTACATTGGTCCACCCGCCTGTTTTGGTACCAGTACCATGCTGTTTTTGTTACTATTGCTCTGTAGTATAGTCTGAAGTCTGGTATCGCTATACCACCTGATTCACACTTCCTGCTTAGAGTTGTTTTTGCTATTCTGGGTCTTTTATTTTTCCATATGAATTTCATGATTGCTTTATCTATTTCTACAAGAAATGCCGTTGGGATTTTGATTGGCATTGCATTAAACCTATAGAGAACTTTTGGTAATATCGCCATTTTGATGATGTTGGTTCTGCCTATCCATGAACAGGGTATATTTTTCCATCTTCTAACATCTTCCTCTATTTCTCTCTTTAGGGTTCTGTAGTTTTCATTGTATAAGTCTTTCACCTCTTTTGTTAGGTTGATTCCCAAGTATTTTATTTTATTTTTTTGAGGATATTGTGAATGGAGTGGTTGTCCACATTTCCATTCCAGTGGATTTGTCGCTGATATACAGGAATGCCGTTGATTTATGCGTGTTGATTTTATAGCCTGCCACTTTGCTAAATTCATTTATTAGCTCTAATAGTTTCTTTGTAGACCCTTTTGGGTCTGCTAGGTATAGAATTATGTCATCTGAAAATAGTGATAATTTAAGTTCTTCTTTTCCTATTTTGATGCCTTTAATTTCTTTCGTCTGTCTAATTGCTCTGGCCAGTGTTTCGAGAACCATGTTGAACAGAAGTGGTGAGAGAGGGCATCCCTGTCTTGTTCCAGATTTTTGAGGGAATGCCTTCAATTTTTCTCCGTTCAGAATGATGCTAGCCTGAGGCTTAGCATAGATAGCTTTTACAATATTGAGATATGTTCCTGTTTTCCCTAGTTTTTCTAGAGTTTTGAACATGAAGGGATGCTGTACTTTGTCGAATGCTTTTTCTGCATCTATCGATATGATCATATGGTTCTTATCTTTAAGTCTATTGATGTGGTGAATAACATTTATTGATTTCCATATATTGAACCAGCCTTACATCCCAGGGATGAATCCTACTTGATCATGGTGCACAATTTTTTTGATATGTTTTTGTATCCGATTCGCCAGAATTTTATTGAGGATTTTTGCATCTAGATTCATTAGAGATATTGGTCTGTAGTTTTCTTTCTTTGAAGTGTCTTTGTCTGGTTTAGGAATCAGGGTGATGTTGGTCTTGTAGAATGAATTTGGAAGTTCTCCCTCTTTTTCTATTTCCTGAAATAGCTTGAAAAGTATTGGTATTAGTTCTTCTTTAAAGGTTTTGTAAAACTCTGCTGTATACTCATCCGGTCCTGGGCTTTTCTTATTTGGTAGTCTTTTGATGGTTTCTTCTATTTCCTCAATTGATATTGGTCTGTTTAGGTTGTCTATATCCTCCTGACTCAATCTGGGCAGATCATATGACTTAAGAAATTTATCGATGCCTTCACTATCTTCTATTTTATCGGAGTATAAGGATTCAAAATAATTTCTAATTATCTTCTGTATTTCTGAAGTGTCTGTTGTGATATTGCCTTTTTCATCCCGTATGCTAGTAATTTGAGTTCTCTCTCTTCTTCTCTTCACTAGCATCGCTAAGGGTCTGTCGATCTTATTTATTTTTTCAAAGAACCAACTTTTAGTTTTGTCAATTTTTTCCATGGTTTCTTTTGTTTCAATTTCATGGATTTCAGCTCTGATTTTAATTATTTCTTGCCTTCTACTTCTTTTGCTGTTGTTTTGCTCTTCTTTTTCTAGGATTTTGAGATGAAGTGTGAGATCATTTATTTTTTGGTTTTTTCTTTTTTTAAGGAATGAATTCCAAGCAATGAATTTTCCTCTTAGAACTGCTTTCAATGTGTCCCATAGATTCCGATATGTTGTGTCTGTGTTTTCATTTATCTCTAAGAATTTTTTAATTTCCTCCTTGATGTCTTCTATAACCCATTGATCATTCAGTAACCTATTGTTCATTCTCCAAGTGATACATGATTTTTCCTTCCTTCTTTTATCGTTGATTTCCAGTTTCATTCCATTATGATCAGATAAGATGCATGGTATTATCTCTACTCCTTTATAATGTCTAAGAGTTGCCCTGTGACATAATACATGATCTATTTTTGAGAAGGATCCATGTGCTGCTGAGAAAAAAGTGTAACTGCTTGATGTTGGGTGGTATATTCTATATATGTCAATTAAGTCTAGGTTATGAATTGTATTATTGAGTTCTATAGTTTCTTTATCCAACTTTTGTTTGGAAGATCTGTCCAGTGGTGAGAGAGGTGTGTTAAAGTCTCCCATAATTATTGTATGGTGGTCTATTAGACTCTTGAATTTGAGAAGAGTTTGTTTGATGAACATAGCTGCACCATTGTTTGGAGCATATATGATTGTTATGTCTTGTTGGTGTACGGTTACCTTGAGCAGTATGTAGTGTCCCTCTTTATCCCTTTTGATTAACTTTGGCTTGAAATCTATTTTATTTGATATGAGTATGGACACTCCTGCTTGTTTCCGAAGTCCATATGAGTGATATGATTTTTCCCAACCTTTCACCTTCAGTCTATGTATGTCTTTTACTATCAAATGCGTCTCCTGTAGGCAGCATATTGTTGGATCTTTTTTTTTTTTGATCCATTCTACTAGCCTGTGTCTCTTAATTGGTGAGTTTAAGCCATTAACATTTAGGGTTATTATTGAGATATGGATTGTTCTTCCAGCCATATTTGTTTATTTATGTTACTTAACATGGTTTGTTTTTCCTCTCTGATTATTTTTCCCTTTACTATACTACCTTCCACTGTTGGTTTTCATTGTTATTTTCCATTTCCTCTTCCTGTAATGTTTTGCCGAGGATGTTTTGAAGAGATGGTTTTCTAGCTGCAAATTCTTTTAACTTTTGTTTATCGTGGAAGGTTTTAATTTCATCTTCCATCCTGAAGCTTAATTTCGCTAGATACACAATTCTTGGTTGGAACCCATTTTCTTTCAGCGTTTGAAATATGTTGTTCCAGGATATTCTAGCTTTCAGAGTCTGTGTTGAAAGATCAGCTGTTATCCTGATTGGTTTACCCCTAAATGTAATCTGCTTCCTTTCTCTTGTAGCTTTTAAAATTCTCTCCTTATTCTGTATGTTGGGCATCTTCGTTATAATGTGTCTAGGTGTGGATCTCTTATGATTTTGCACATTCGGCGTCCTGTAGGCTTCTAGGATTTGGGATTCTGTCTCATTCTTCAAGTCTGGGAAGTTTTCTCATATTATTTCGTTGAACAGATTGCTCATTACTTTGGTTTGGACCTCTATACCTTCCTGTATCCCAATGACTCTTAAATTTGGTCTCTTTATGTTATCCCAAATTTCTTGGATGTTCTGCTCATGGTTTCTTAACAGTCTCACTGAGCTGTCTATGTTCTTTTCAAGTTGAAATACTTTGTCTTCATTGTCTGATGTTCTATCTTCTAAGTGTTCTACTCTGCTGGTAGTATTCTCATTTGAGTTTTTAAGTTGGTTTATTGCTTCCTGCATTTCTAGGATTTCTGTTTGTTTTTTATAACCTCTATCTCCCTATATAGTTGATCTTTTGCTTCTTGGATTTGTTTATATAATTCATTGTCGAAGTGATCTTTTATTGTCTGATTTTGCTGTCTAATGTCTTCCTTGAGACTCCAGATCATCTGAAGCATGTAAATCCTGAATTCTTTATCTGACATTCCATCTGCTGCAGCTGTTACGTCTTCTAAATTTGAGTTGACCTGCATTGCTTGTGGTCCTTTCTTTCCTTGTCTTTTCATACTGCTCGTGTTTCTTTCTGCTTGGTGAAACTGTTGTGTTATTGAGTTTTCCCCCTATATATTTATATTGCTCTTGTATAGTTGCAAAGTCTCCCTTGCAGGGGCGGGCGGCGGCTCTGCCCCTCCTCCAATTGGGGTGATGTGTCTACCACGCCGGCGGGCTGCTGGGCCTGTTCTGTCGGTCGGTCGCAGGTCTGCCCACCTTGCAGGAGCGTGCGGCAGCTCTGCTCCGCACCTCCTCCAATTGGGGTGATGTGTCTACCACGCTGGGAGGCCGCTGGGCCTGCTCCGCTGGTCGGTCGCAGGCCTGCCCACCTTGCAGGCGCGGGCGGTGGCTCTGCTCCGCACCTCCTCCAATTGGGGCGATGTGTCTACCACGCTGGAGGGCCGCTGGGCCTGCTCCACCGGCTGGCCGCAGGTCCCACTTGCAGGCCTAACCTACTGTCTTAAGTTATTGTTGCCTCCAAGTCAGAATTGGCCTCTCCTATTAGGCTAAGGAGGGTTTAAGATTAAAACTGAACTCATGATCATCTTTGTTACCTCTCATCCTTCAGTTATCTCAGACAATATTTTTAATTGTATAGGTCCATCTGAACAGCTTATGTCCTAAATCTCCTGCCACTATTCATATAGTGAAAAACTTAGACAAAAGTTAAACATACACAATCCATAGATGGTTGTTAAACAGCCTTCTTTTTAAGAATAAGGCACCTTAGAACTTTGCTTAAATTCAAGTGTTCAGATGCTTTTATTCTACTTGAATATTAGTGTAATATTGTGACACAATGAAAATACATTTTTGGTTTCTACTCCCCTGTTTCTGCTTCTAGTGTCCCTGGGATTCCTTGAGTAACAGGAGAATCTATTATTCTAATGATGTGACTCTTAGTGGGCTCCTGGATAAATTCCACATTCTATTGCCTAAAAACAGGAGAGGAGCTAGTGATTGAATTAATAATCAATCATACTTATATCATAAAACATCCATAAAAATCCCTGAACTTTGGAAAGCTTCCAGGCTAATGAACTAATGGAGGGTTGCATACCCAAAAAGGGTATCTCTACCTTGCCCTATGCATTTTCCATTTGGCTATTGAGTTGTTTCCTTTTAAAATAAATAAATGGGTAATAATAAGTGAACATGCTTTCATGAGTTCTGTGAGCAATTATAGCTAATGATCAAACCAGAGGATTAGGTCATGGGGACCTCTTATTTACAGCCCATAATTCAGAAGTACAGGTGACAACCTGGGGCTTTTGATTTGTGCCTGACATCAGAGACATTCTTCTGAGACTGAGTCTTAACCTGTGAGGTTTATGCTAATTCTAGTTATTGCCAAAATTGAGTTAAATACTGCACTATATGAAGAAATTGCTGAGTCTATAAAAACCCAATCAGTATCCACTAAGAACTGCTTAGTGTTTGGAGAAAAACTCAATCACATCTTGGTAGCTGCATTTTTAAAGATACATGAAATGAGAGAATAGTTAAAAAGAAAAAAAAAACTGTTTTCCCCATCTTTTACCATTAATCTGTTTTCAACTAATACAATTAAGACAATGAATGAAGATGAAGTTGACAGGAATAACCCATGCCTAGATCTCACCAGCAGAGGTCAGGAGAGCACAAGAAGTACAAGAAGGAATGGGTCTGTTTTTACAGAGCACTTTGAAAATGGCAAGCCCATTAGTCATGTATTTTGAGAAAGATTTCAAACCATGTAAACTTAAGGTATCATTTTTTAAGAAATAATGGGCTCCAATATTGTATTCATCAGGCAAAATACTGCACTATATGAAGAAATTGCTGAATCTATAAAAATTCATAGTTTTATAAAAACTCTCCTTATTAAAAACATTAATAAGCTCAAAGAAATAATATAATCCATTATTAATATTGTTCTCTGCAGATTAAATATAATAAGTGTATTTGTTTATTTGTTTAATTGCCTGTTTGGGGGGACACAAAACACTTTGAAAATACCAGCATTAATCCTCTTATGAGGAAGGATTATTATCCCAATTCTAAATGGAGAGCTACCTCATGTAAAATAATACATCTGCAAATCTAGAAGTGAAGCCATGATCACTTGATCACACACCAGTATGTCAGTATTCCCAAATGGCAGGAAGTATATATATGCTTCAAGGGTATGCTTTGTAAAAACTAGAGCCATCAGCAAGGCTATTTTCTTCACTGACTGTATTCAATTAAAAAGTAAACGGAAATTTTTTATTAGTTTCCTAGAAGTGGAGAGCATGGCAGCTAGGTCTAGGCACTGGCTGTGCAATACATGAATTTAAAACAGAAAAACTGGAGGAAAATCTGACAATCTAAAAAGTTTCTAGCCTTAGACTGCTTTGCATGAGTCTAAGTATTCATTCCACTTTAAAGAAGCCAAAACCTATACAAGTAGGAGGTCATGCAGTTTAAGTGTGGTTGATATATGAAAGGCCTTCCAGAACCTCAATTAATAGCCTCAAAGCCCTGCCCCAATAAAAATTTGACAAATAAGGATAAAATTATATCTTATTTTAAAATAAATTATTAAGGTATGCATAATCACTTTGTACTGATGAGTGACTCATTATATTAAATTCATTAGAAACAACCAATTAATTATAAGCCTAATAGCACTGGATAGGGGGTCATCTGTTGTAAGGTCTTTAAGAAAAATTGAAATTTTTTAAAAATACAAATTTAACAGCTTCTTTCAAGCATGCATCCTCTACTGGCTCTGTCTTATATTTTTTTCTTCACTGTCCCATTTCTTTAATCATCTAAATCACTGATTTGAAGACTCTGAGATGTTCTGGACCAGGAAATTATTTCTTAAAAGGTGGGAGAGGAAGAGATCAATAAAGGGTTACTGGATTTTTATTTTGTCAAAAGTGGATATTTTTTGTTTAAAAAAAATACCATCCAATATTTCTCTCCTTAATTTCTCAAATAAAGCACATTTTTAAAACACTTGAAAGGATCATCTCTGCCAGTCTTCAAATCAGTAAGTACTTTTAGGGTTATAAAGAAGTCATTACATCCATTTACTCAGTCCACACTTATTGAGCAGATGTGATATGCTAAGCACTGTTCTAAGTTCTAGGGATATAGCAATGATCAAAGCAGATTTTTTAAAAAGGGAGGAGGAGGCAGAAGGATGAGGAAGAAGTAGAAGAAGAAGAGAAAGAGAAGGAAGAAGAGGGAAGAGGAGGAAGAAGAGGAAGGAAAGAAGGCAGAAGAAGCCTCATATATATTACATCCTACAGGGAAACACAGACAAAATAAAACAACAAGCAAATTGTATAATTTGCAAAATAGTATTAAGTGCTAAAGAGAAAAACAAAGGAGGATAATTAACACTAGAGGAGAGACAGTT
Source organism: Marmota monax (assembly GCF_021218885.2). Classification (NCBI taxonomy): domain Eukaryota; kingdom Metazoa; phylum Chordata; class Mammalia; order Rodentia; family Sciuridae; genus Marmota; species Marmota monax. Next base: position 4,193,513 of record NW_026692356.1, on the reverse strand, counting down.
TTCAATTTCAGATGATAGCCAGGGCAGTCTTATTTTGATGTTGACATTTAGTAAACACTTGAAGGAAATGAGTCTTGCAGCTATTGGTGAGGGGAAAACATTCCAAGAGGAAGCAGCCAGTGGAAAAGGCCTGAAAGAGGGAATGTGGCCACCATGTTCAAGAGATACTAAGAAGCCAGCACTTGAGCAAGAGTAGGTGACTCAGAGAACTAACAGAAGCTAGATCATTCAGGGCTTTGAAGGTCATTTGAAGGACTTTTCTTTTAATGTGGATGAGATGGGGAGCCACCATAAGGTTCTGATCAGAAAGTAACATGATCTCATTCATTTTAACAGAACCTGGTTCTAGTTGTTTCAGAGAACACGTGGGAGGAAGGGGCCATGGCAGAGATGGGAAGATAGGAAGACAGATTACAGTGGACCAGATAGCAGAGGTAAAGAGAGTGAGAAATCACCAGATTCTGAACACATTTTGAAAGTGAAACTCATAGTATTTGTTGACAGATGAGATGAGGGATTTGAAAGAAAGTCAAAGACAATTTAGAAGATTTAGAATGAACAATTAGAAAAGTAGATTTTATTTACTGTGATGGGAAACTTGTTAACAGGTGATTTAGGTACTGAACCAAATACTGTCAACCTGGGAAAAGATCAAAATTCAAAAACTGAAGTAATGTTCCTACTGAGGAGTGTCACTTTTGTGCCACTGTCACTGAAAAACCTTAAGTGAAACCAACTGTAATAGCTAAAACAGAACTCCAGTTAGGAGAGAAGATAGGAATAAAGACATGAAAATAGGATACCCTGGTGGTATCAGTGGGTCAGAGGATTAGTTAAGTCAAAGCACTAAACAAGGAGGTGATAGTCAGAGGGTGGGGACAAATCCTTATGCTACCATTTAAAGTGGACTGGTGGAATGCTCACCATAGGCAGAATTTACAAAGCAATCACCATTATTGTCACTTTTCATGTACTCCTCAGTGACATCTGCCTTCTCCACCACCAGCATACCATTTCCTTTCACTAACACTATTGTCTAGAAAACCACCATTGTGGCTTTATTCTCCCACCTTCTTCTAGTCAAAGGACACAGTGAGTTTCCCAAAGGCAGAAACTGTTTTATTTGATCTTAGAATTCTATGCAGTAGCTAGTCTAGTGCAAGACACATAACTGCTACTCAATAATGCAGCTATTAAAAGAAAGAAGTCCCTTTGCCAAAACGTCTAGGTTATGATACTGAGAGAGAACCAGAGACTCTTTCAACTGCAGGAAGTGTCTGTAGGGCTCTCTACACCAGTACATAGCAGTTTTGCCTATATCTTAAGCTTTTGCTATAGTTTTGATTTTCACAAAATGTTGGTATTAGGAAGATTTTCTAAAATGTTTTCAAATTCCAATACCAGTCTCAGCAGTCCTTTCCCCTCATTGGATATACACAGACAACAATCGTAAATGACACCTTCACTTTCATTCTACAATTCATTTTTGAGAACAGAAAACAATGGCAAAGGAGAAAGGAGACTCTGAGCACTCTTACAACATTCAGTTCCTACTTCTCACTCACACTCATGAAGAAAACCAGCTCCTTGCTAAGTAGATGGAGGAAAGGTTTAAAAAAGAAAGTGGCCGGGGGGGGGGGGGGGGGGGGGGGCAGGGAGAAGAAAAGGCTGACATGTTTACAATGTAACACTTGCCTAAGTCCTAAAAGTGTGAAGATACTTACTTGAACATATAAAATGGTTTTTGCTGTTATTTATAGGAAATTTATTAGATCTCCTGAAACAGTTGTTTTCCAAAGAGCTACTGGTCTTGAGAATCACTGTGAAGCTATTTAAAAGTTGTCTGCCCATGGTCCTTCCCCAGAGAGGCTGGTTTCACAGACTAAGGCAAGGCCTAGGTGAGACTGCAGCCTCCCATACTAGAATTCAAGTCATTTCCAGTAACAGCTATCTTTCCTTATTTTCAAGTATGTTTCAGAATCTCACAGACCCTTCTAAAATTATTTCACCATTAATTTAATTCTCTTCTTAGCATGACATAATTAGTGTTAAATTTTAACAATGATTGCACCATATAATATGGCACTCAAAATAACCAAGGTGGTTCATTCAATAAAGGCAATTCATTAGTAACTACAAATAAATGGACTTACCCGTTCCACAGCTGCATTATGAAATGGGAGCTCCTCCTCACTGCAGAGAATAACATGTGAAATAGTTGAAATCAGAGCAGACTTTTAAAAATTATTTAAGTACAAATGATGTACCATATTTTTTGCCACCACAAGAGTTATGTAAGCGTCCATTCCACTGAATTCAAGAGAAAACAACTGCTATTCTGTAACCACAATGTCCTTATCTTCCAATTTCTAGAACTGCTCTGTCCAATACAGTAGCTACGTGTAGCTATTTAAGTGTAAATTAAAATTCAATAAAATTCAGCATTATTCAGTCTCATTAACCATGTAGCTAGAGGCTGCCATACTGAACATTTCCATCACTGCACAAAGTTCTACTGGATGAAGCTGCTCTAGAACCAGGAGTCGGCAAACTTCTTCTGTCAAAGTAAATACTTAAATAGTAAATATATTTGGCTTTGTGGACCATACAATCTTTTTCACAACTATTCAACTCTTGAGACAATAGTGCAAAAGCAGCCATAGATAACATGTTGACTGAGGGTGGCACTGTTCCCACAAAAAATTTTATAAAAACTGGTAGTGAGCTTGATTTGGCACACAAATTGGTCTATCAGCCTTTACTCTAGACTCCAACTAAGGTCTATAATAATTGACTGTTTCAAAAATTAGCATAGTGATGAGGATGTAGCTTAGTGGTAGAGGGCTTGCCTAGCATGCACAAGGACCTGGGTTCAAAGGCCAGTACCACAAAAAAAAAAAAAAAAAAAAAAAACGAATAAAAACTATCATAAAGAAAAAAAGCTTCTAGGGGATTTGTGAATGAAAAAGAAAACTTCTACTTTCATTCTATACAATAAAGAAAGCAATTCACTGTTAAAACTTTAAGAGATGATTTTAAAAAAATACACTCTGTTGTCATGTATTTTAAAAAAAATAATAAGAAGAAGTAGAAAAGGAATTCCATTTACATCTATATGTGTAATTTGAATTGTAATGCATTCTGTTGTCATATATAACAAATTAAAATTTTAAATTATTTTTAAAAAGACAAAGAAAAAAATATGAAACCAATCAAATTAATTTCTTTGGCATAGAACTTGTATAATACTAGAATTCTAATATAAAATAGTCTAAGACCTTTACATTAACTGTCAGTAATATAGAAACAATGTACTATCCGTAAACTAAGTAATGTGCTTTCAGTGGCTTTCAAAGTAGTACTGATGTTTCAGCAACAACATGTACATAGTTTTCCCTTAAACTAAACCGTACCACTTTGAGGAGCATGACGGATCAGTATTAATAAGTTCAGTGATTCCAAAGGCACTCTGGCTACTTTGCAAAGTCCTTAGATGAACCCTTAAGCCACAGCAATGGAACTGACAAGAAAAAATGTAATAGCCAAAAGAGATCTTAAAGAGTACAAATCCCTCACTTCACAGATAAGAAAACCAACATTTTCACTTAGTCATTTAGCCTAACATAGCAATGCTCAGCACTTTCTAATCCAGTGGATGCAAATGGAGTTCTTTAGCTAGCACAAGAACACAGGAAGAAAAGGGATGGAGGATGAGAAAGCAATTCTCAAGAAGAAAAGAAACTTTTTGAGGTTTAAAATTAAAAGCCTTCAAGATGGATGAGACAGCAAGAATGTTAGTTCAGTTTCCCTATGGAGTTTTTTGCATTATTTCTTATCTCTAAAACTCTTCATAAGGAATCTGCTATGTGCACACACACTGCTCTCCACACAACCTTGCACTCCTACCTCTGTGTTGGCAGATGCTAATGTGTACAGTCTTCCAAGGAGCTTCCTTGCCTCATCAAGACCTCTGTGCCATGTCCAGAAGACACCCGGCATGCTGAGGTCAATGTTGGTGAACGATTGTGTGGACAGAGAGATGAATGCGTACCCTATGTGCGTGGATACATCTTTACCTTGCCACACAAATATCCTTCATGCAGAAGAGAGGAAGGACCACATCAGGGTGAATACAAAGTATTTCTTTACATCAGCAAACTACAGCCCATGGGTCAAATCTGTCTTATTGCTAGTTTTGTAAATAAAAGTTTTAATGGAACACTGCTATGCTCATTGATTTGGGCGTTGTCTATGTTTGTTTTCATACTACAGTAATAGATAGAATAGTTGTGACAAAGACCATATGGCCCCCACAGAGCCAAAAACATTTAGTATCTGACTCTTTACAGAAAATGTTTGGCAACCCCTGTTTTAGGGAATAAGGGCTTAAGGACACCTAAAAGTTGTTTTTTAAGTAAAATAACAAGTTGACAAGTAGCTATACCTCATGGAAACACAGTAACTAAAAACAATGACATAGTCATCAAGGGAAAGAGAGAGAATTTAACTGGATATAGTTTTCATCCATTATTAAACTTGAAATGTATTACTAATTAGAGTATGTGTGCCTATGATTTCTCAACAGTTCAGACAGAATACTTCTGTCACTGAGATAAATGTTCATTTGGAAATTTGAAACTTAATTTGTTAAAATCAATAAGCTTAATACATTACCTAAATTTAATTTTTGGTTTTGAAATAAGTTTTACCTAGCTAGTCAGAATGTATAGGATCAGTAGAAAGAGTTCTCAAGCCCTTGTAAGCAAAACAGATAATCTTTAAAAATAAAAACACCTTTATTTTAGTTCTCATGTTTATTCAGTCCTGGTAAACTACAGTCCATCTGCTAAATTTCATAAATATACAAATTTGATAATTAACTGAACATCTGATGCTTGCTATTAATTTATCGTTCCTATTTTTGGTATAATTTCCTTTTAATTCATCTATTAATAACTTATGACCCAAAAGAATTATTTATCATTATCCAAATACCAGACATTCTTTGTTGAGCGGACTAACGGTGCTATTTTTGATTAGCAAGTTTAAAGTTTTCCAACTTCTTCAATAAGCTCGATTTCTCCATCCACCAGCTGTACATCACAGGCACAGACTAGAGATGACACCCTACTGCCGGAAACTAAACAAAAATGTTGTTGTTCCAACATAGAGCCAGGCCGGTTTGGCAGCAGCTTTAATATTTATTGTGAAATCCACTGTAAAACCAAAGTATACTATATTTGTTAATCAATGCTCCTCCTTCACATATCATAACAAGTAATTTATGTTTCCAAAACTATAATTATATTTGAATTCAGCTGCCTTCAGAGAAGACAACAATTTCTACAATTTTTTTGTCATTTTATTGTATTGACGTTAAACTTAAAACCCAATTTCATTGCAGAACCAATCAAAAATTACAAATAACAGAAAGAAAAGCTCTTTCAATCAAGGTGTGACAGGGAGTAATATCTAAATGCTCACATCAAGTGACTTATTCAACAGTGCAAAAAAACTCCAGTCTACAGGGACATGCAACCAAAGCCACCAGCAGCAATCTCTGAAGAACGTGTTTTACTAAAATAAAGCATTGTGACAAAAATCAATGGCTTTGGTGAAATTTAATAAAGCCTAACATTACACTCAAATCCATTTCTATGCTTCATTATTTTCATCTGTGCTACCTGCTTTCAGGCTGCTTCATGGAATAAATTAGGGAAAAAAATTAGTATGACAGTGTGACAATCAGCAACTGGTTCATCTTCTAATAAGTGTTGAACTTGGCTATCTTAGCATCTATCTTGACAGACATGATCATTTCTAACAGTATCCTCATTAGAAATTCTTCCTCTCACCCATCATCCACCCTTTCAATTTTTTTTCTAGGCATTTCATAGAACTTATTCTATATTTCTCTTATTAAAAATACAAGAAGGTTGTAGCAGGTATTATACCACAGTAGTGCATAACACATGCTCTTTGGTGAGACTGCGCAGATCTACTCCCGAAACCTGACATTTACTGTCAGTATGACTTGGGCAAGTTATTTGACCTCTTCCTGTTTCAGTTTCACTATCTAAAACCAGGAAGATTTTAAAAAGCACCTACCTTGAAGACTTTTTGAGAGGAATAAGTAAGTTAATTCATGTAAGGACTTAGAACACACTAAGTATTCATGAATATTAACTAGCATTACTAACCTAAGTTATTGACTTTTTTCTAACTAGAAGCCAAATGAACCTCAGCACAGAGTGAAAAACAAATTTAAATTAATTGTTTCTAAGACCTAATTCATGTTGTTTCCAGCAAAAAGAAGAAAATTTAGTAATTAAGAGACCACTTTGGAATGCACAAATTTTTCTTATAGACTTCACACTATATTAGACCATTTTATGATGAAAACATTATTACAGTGGTTCAGTCCCATCAGAAATACCTAGGAAAGTCAAAAACAATTAAGCTGTATCCTACTTTCTGAATCAAAATCTAGTATAGAACCCCAAATGTTTTTTTTTATTTGTTTAATTTTTCCACCTAATTCTTATTTGCACATAAATCTGAGACCTAGAGACTTTAACAGTCTTAATGCTCAAATTAGGACTTCAAAACTTCATTTACATGCCGGAACTACATACTGACCCATAAAAATGTGTAATCATTCCCTGTAACATTTGTGGTCAAGTTTGATTTTAAAGAGAGGTGAGGTTAAGAACTGTATTAAATACTGCTCTGCTAGTCCAGTGAAATTCAAAGTCTTCTGATTATAATAACTCGGGAAAAAGTTTCAGATTGTAATGTCTAGTATTTTTCCAGAACTTAATAAAGCATTCTTACATTTTATTTCTTCAAAGGCTCAATACTCTTAAGGTATATAAAGCAATTACTGATTCTTGTTTTCAGATAAAATGGTTTATAGTTTACTGACCAGGGACCAGCAAAGCCACAAAAAACACACAGAGATATTCCTAGCTTTTCCCTATGTACGATAAACAAAACTGGAAGAGTAAATTTGAAAGAAAAGTCAGTTAATCCTTAAACTGTATGTAACAAATGTATAGAGATGAACCTATGGGAAGCTGACTCAACAATGCCAGAATCATAACAATCGGATTCACATCATCTTGCGGGATGTTTTTTAAGAATCAAAATTCACTTTCACTGTTTTATTGTAGTGGTCTAGCTTTCTCTTAACTCTTTCTTTATATAATATACTCACGATAAATGGGATTAATTTTGAGAAGCAATATCATGAATACATTTATAGTACGGAAGATGAATGCCGTTTCTTTTCATTGCTCATTTTTAGGCTACATAACCCTAATGTTCTAATTGCCAATTATTTTTAAAATGCATTTATATGAAATTAAATATTTTGTAATTATTCTAGAAATATAACTGTTATCCATGTGTGTTTAATTCTGATAAATTATTAATACAACTCTTTTATTGCATTTAATATTCTTACCAAAACCCCCAAAATATTAAACTCTATTCTTAACTATATAGTTCAATTTAAATCAAAAGGTTAACATTCCAGGAATTTAGTATCAAAAAAGTATATTGTCAGACCATTGCTGGAATCATATTCACAGAAATTCTATTAAAAATAAAAAAAACAGGTGACCATAGAAACATTAAAATATAAAATATTAGCTTTCAATCCATGTGACTTACTGTAAAAAGCCAAATCTATCCGTGACTTTGTAAACAAGGTAATCAGCATCTTCCCAAGGTTCAATATCTGCACCTTCTCGTCCCTAAAACAATGGACAAAGGAATTTATAAAACTGAATAATTTTTTTAGAAAGATCCAAAATCAAGAACATTTTTTTAAACCTAACTCTTTGGAGCAATATGCTAGTCCTAATTATAAGCTATGAAGACACTGTGTGTCATAGCAGCCAACAAGCAGCTGAGCCTGATAAGACTGAGCTCCTGAGGGAAGCTGATGAAGCTGGAGCAGCAAAGAGGCTAAGAAAGCCACCCAAGAGGAACTGCCAAACTTTACAAGTTTTATAGTAAATATGTCTTAGAAAACTCATTTTCTTGTCTTCATCCAAATTTGTCAAAAGAACAGGTTATGTACTTTGTCTCTCTACTGCTTTGCTTCACAACTACATTAGCTTTGAAATGACTCTTGCCACAGTCAAAAATGCTCTTCCAATTGTGAGACCCAGTGGACACTCTTCAGTCCTTACCTAATGAAATGTGGGGCAAATTGGTCAGTGTGACTCGCTCCCTCCCCGCCTCTTCCATGACACTATGCCCTGGAGGTTCTCCACAGGCCTCTCCAACTCCTCCTCTGATGGTTTTTCATGAATGACTTAACTACTGATATGCCCAGAGTTCTGTCCTCAGCCCACTGCCCATTTACTTTTAGGCTGTTAATTAATATTTATTAGTGTAGGAATCCCACATATGACTATCCACAACAATCCCTCAAACTTTAGATTCAAACATGCAACTGTCTTGTGGACACCTCCATCTGAAAATGATTTATAATGTTTGCTCATATTCTTTGAGTAGACTATGAGCATCTTGTGGGCAAGGACTGATGAAACTCATTTCTGTGTTACAACATGGAAGAATCCCCAGTCTTGTGTTAACTATGTGTGTGTGTGGGCGGGGGGGGGGGGTGCAGGGAGCATGAAAGTGTGAATGAATGAGAGTGCTGTTTATGAGTTTCACATTAGCTAAGCAGTTAAAAAGGTTAACTAGGTTTTTCACAGACCACGCTAAAACCTAATCACAATAATGGGAACCTGTGTTCCAAACAACCAACTTAAAAATGAACTCTGAGAGGCTGGGGTGTAGCTGGGTGGCAGAGCACCTTGCCTAGCAATGTGCAGGGACCTGTGTTCCATCTCCAGTACCTCACCCCAACTTCAGATCCCCAAAACCCCACAAATTCTGGAAACTGTTAAGCTGAATACTGCCTATATGCCTCCCTGGAAGTAGGGCATGGTGCAGATGGCTTATTATGCTCACAAATAATAAAAAATAAAAGCTATACAATTACATGCAAGCAATGCAAGTATTAAGTATGACATTTATAAATAATACTACAATTCATAAACCTCATAAGGGTAATAAATAAGAAGTGAAAATCATCAACAATTGTGATTTTCTAGGACATCAAAAATCAGATTCCACTGGACATAACTTTCCTGTGTTCATATGTGAATACACAGCCAGGTAATGCCACACCATGACAACCACATGAATGGTCTCCTAAGTAGAGTAAGTCATGCTCTATGTATGTATAACATGTCAAAATACACTGTACATGTGTATCTAAAAAGAACGAATAAAAAATAAGTAAATAAAAATCAGATTCTATTCTAATGCAAAGACAAAATACTAATGAAAATTACCTATGAATGTATAAATACAAAATCTAAGGTCTACTGTAAATTTACAACAGCACACATAAATTATGAATACAATGGGTAATTAACCCTATTTACTCAAGTACTCAAGTACTTACTGACTACCAAGAATGAGTCGGGAACTTTTCTGGGTATTTAGAGTACAAGAGCAAATCAAACAACAATCACAAAAATCTTCCCCTGAGAATTTACATTCTAGGAGAGAGAACAAAAAACAAAGTAAAATATATAGAATGGTGATGTAATAAGTATTATGGTGAAAAATAAAGGGGATACAGTGTACCAAGGGATAGAAAGGGGAGGGAATAAAAAGGGAGGTAAGAAAAGAACTCAATAAGAAGATACTGAGTAAAGACCCGAAAGAAAGGAGGCAAAGAGGCTTAAGAATACCGAGGATATAAGTATTCCAGGCAGGGGAAATAACCAGTGCAAAGGCCCTGAGGCAGGACCAAGCTTTGTGTTTAAGGACATCGAGAGAATAGAGTGGCAAAAAGGAGGGAGAGAAAATTTGGAGATGAATTCAGAGGAAAAAAAAGATAAGCTCCAGGTTCTCATGAAGTAAACAAAATGCCTCTGTAATTTAAGCTTTCCAAAAGCAAATCCCTTTCTATTTATGTGATTTTTCTAATAAAACTTACTCATAGAGTAAATATGGATACTTACTCGGTCATATTTAGCAACTATTTCAGCTCGTTCCTGGGCAAGTTTCAGTGCTACATCCTGCTCCGAATCTGCAGAGATCGAATTTAAATGAAGTGTTATTTTAAGGATCACAAAATTAGTTAATTATGAAACAAAATCAAACAAAAACTAAAACTGCCTTAAATGAAGTATCAAATAAACTTATAAAAATTAAGTACTTATAATACAACTTTAGAATATCAACATATCTACCTTTTCAATATTATGAATGATATTCAAAAGAAAGAAAATTTATTAACAGCATAAACATCAGGACAAATAAATCTAAGCCTTCAAGAATTGGTTTTAGATCTAAAATTTCATGGAAGTAAAACTGAAATAGAAAGTTTTGTCTTCAGATGAAATCCACTAGGGCAGAAACTGAGACGATTCAAAAAAGGTGTTAAAAAGTGGCAGAATAGGAGAAGACTATTCCAAAAGGCCTTTTAAAAGTAAGGTGATTTCTCCACAAAATAAACTAGTGTAAGATATATTTCAGGAGTTACTAAAAACTTTATATCACATGATGACGATAATCACATCTTTATTTAGCTTTTCAGGCCCCTAGATTAGTTAGTTGCCTCAACTACAGTAACAACCTCCTAGCTGATCACCAGGCCTCAGCTCACAACATGCACGTATACACATGCACACCCTCAGCCTTCTTCCTTATTAACACTGGGTGTTTTTCAAAGGCACAAATCTGACAACAAAAGCAGAGATCATAGCGTGAAAAAGTATGGATATGATTATGTATCCCAAGTATCATAAATGAAAATAAAAGATCACAGACAGATTGTATAAATGGCATTTCCAATTAAGCAGCAAAGACAGCATTACAAAAGAAAACTGGGTGAAGGTCAAGAGCTAAAAATTCACAAGAGTAATTTTCAGCAGCAACAACTATGTCTGTGTTCTCACCAAGTGTCTGCTAGAAAGACACTGCCAGGCAGAAGACACTGCACTGAGTACTTTACCATGCCGATCACACGTAATTCTCAGAATACACTAAGGCAGGTATCACTAGTAATCCCACACCAAGGTTAAATGAGGTTTGAAGATGTCAAGCAACTTTTCAAGGTCACAAAGGTAGGAAAAAGTAAAGCTAGGGTTCAAATCTAGACAGTCTTGACTCCATAGCCCACAACTTCAACCACTACTTTATAAAAATGATAACTAAAAACACTAAAAGGATTTCCAGTTAAATATGGCAGATGGAACACACCTTTATATCCATTTCTCCTAAAAGCCTATTAAAATAACAACCACACTAAAATGAAACTCCCTCCCTCAAAGCACCAGAAAACTTAGATCCTAAAGAGAGGAAAGGGTGGGGTTAAAAACAAGGGAGTTGAGTAAAGGGAATCAAGTCCCTGAGAGTTGAAGGGATGGATATGTGTGGCCAGAGGAAGGTGCTGGGTAGAGGACCAAACCCTTATTCTCCAAAGCAGGAAGCCAATAGATAATACCAAAACTGAAGAGCAGGAAGTGGCAGGTCAGCGTGTTACCTAGAGCATGAAAGGAAACAGCATGATGAGCCACAGTGGTGGAGAGTGGTTACTCCTATGCAGTGGGCATTGAGGAGTATGGGAGTCAGCTGTTTCCAAAAAAAAAAAAAAAAAAAGTCTTAAAAAAGACTGACAGATCTCTAAGCTAAGTAAAGCTCTGATAAAAATAAAATCTAAATTTAAAATAACAAGATATGGGAAAAATACACCTCATTAGTAACTGAAGAAGTATGTTTTAAAATATCACATTGCCTCTATCTCAGACTAACCAAACACTGCACTGATATTACTCAATGCTGACCAAGAGTGTGGGAGAATGTGCAGTTTCTTCATGAAACCTTTTTGGAAGGTAATTCAATAATAAGTCTCAGAAATCTTACAAGCAATCATATCCTTTACCCAATATTTCACCTCTAGGAATTCATGCCAACGAGATAATCAAATAAACACAAGGATGTTTATAATAGTAAAAATGGCAAAAATGAGAACTGGTAATTTTTTAAAGTTTTTTTGGGTGGTATGTTTATGTTACTACTTATGTTACTACTAAAGACTGGTTAAATTTTTACAATGGACTAATGCAAACAAAAGTTGGAAATAATCAACATAACTAATAAATAAATCTAAGCCTTCAAAGGTGGGGAAAACAAATGAATAAAAATTTAATTCAAACTAGGGAATGTGACTATTTATTAAACTCTGTGTCAACTATCAGAGCCACTAAATATGGATTTCTTTGGTGATAAGGCTAAATTCAATAGATGAATGTTTTATTGGAATGTGTTTTATGCCAGTCCTTTATTCCTGCTTCTATTCCTACGAGTCTCAACTACACTTCCAACACAACAATGAGAAGTTTACAAGTATAAAAGCAGGAACTGGAAATGGTATGGAGTTGGGGGAAATGCCAAGTGTCCCAAAAAGACTTTATTATGGCAAATTGCAAAATACAAGTATTCACAGGATTATCACCAGGCTAGAGAGTTCCAGAAAAGAAAACCTAATCATGTAATAGAGACCATACTGGAATTGGATGAAACTGCATCCTGACTTTCTGAGTGAAAGATCATATACTTTAACAGGTCCAGAACAGTTGACTGTAGTCAGGTAAGTAAGTTCCAAATTTTTAAATCTCCTTAGAAATTTTTTTATCCTTACATTTACCAGTGGGAAGACATTTTTGTAATATTAATGAATGTGTGCTACAAAGAGAGTGGATTTAAAACAAAACCAAATTTTTAAAAATACAGCCAAATCTGCTTCTTTTTAGGAAACTAAACAGAATGTCAATCCTTCCCAATAGTGAAGCTAGAGACATTGTTTAATAATCTACACTGGGAGGCAGAATAAGAAGTAGTGTCCTTATGCAGGGTTAACCATAGTTCAATAATGTTGTGATGGTCAGGTCTGTAGCTGAAAAGTTTATTAAGAATTGTACTAGAATATTCCCTTTGGTTTCATTCTGATTGCTTATTTAGAAATTCTATTAAACAATACAGAGAACTTAAACCAAAACATTGGCCACAGAGACACCAATGGCTATCTTGTGTCTCTGTGCAAGTATGCACAAAGTTCCAGGCACCTACTAAACAATGACAGCTGTGTTCGTTGGTACTTACATCACACGCCATTATCAAATAAAAATTTAATCAGGGCATTATGCCATTAACTTACATCATATCTTATATTCCTCCTGCATGATAAATTCATAATTAACAAGTTTATTTTGAAAAATTTGCTTTGAAATTAAATAGTTTTTGTTACCAAAACATTATAGTAATCAAAATTTTGTGCAATATGGTTGTTAGACTAAATATAGTTTAAAAAACAGTTTCTATCATTAAAAGTACTTTTTTTTTTGAGAGAGAGAATTTTTTAATATTTATTTTTTAGTTTTCGGTGGACACAACATTTTATGTGGTGCTGAGGATCGAACCCAGCGCCCCCGCACTACCACTTGAGCCACATCCCCAGCCCCCACTCTCTTACTCTTAAATATTACTCTCTTACTTCACCAAGTTGTTGGTTTAACACTCCTGTTATACAGGAAAATATCTCTGGGCACAAATTGATAGAAGAAAATCACAACTATACTATCTTAAGAAGCATTTTAAAAACTGACAACTGTTGAGATTTTTGAGACCTCTATTTCCATTGAAAACCCCTACCAAAAAAAGCCTTTTAAGAATCAAGTATCTCCCTGAATTACATTCTTTAAAAATAGGTGTTATATCTAAATTCCTGTTTAATGTCACTAAATTAATTCCAAATTCATACAAAGTTACTAAATTTAAAAAGTTTCAAATTCAATCCAACAAAACAAAATTGGTGGCAGACAGTTTTCTTAGTGTACACTGTGACAAATGAGTGTTTTATATATATGAAACATAATCAGTTTTAAAAATACTTTACCCTTTGTTGGATAATCAGTCTGTCCTTGGGAATTGACAGCTGCTTCAGTCCTCATAGAGTAACTTATCTATTCTAAGCTTTCATTATTATGTTACAGTTCTCAAACACACCAAGGGTGCTAGGTGGTACCTTACACATGCTGCAACTAACTAAAACAAAAAATGAGAGGAAGGATCTCACTTTAAACTACGTGCAAAACATGCAGAACAAAGTTTAAGATGCAGTCTGTCTTGTTCCAAGAGTGAAAAAAGACCTCACTGTGGTTACATGTACTGTAGATATCTGAACAAAGATGATATTTGTTGAGGGTGAAAACATTTCTTTCAGGCTAGATCTCAACTACAAGCCACACCAGCCTACACCCAGCATTCCATCTAATAAGCAATGGGTTTTAAACAAGTGGCTTCATAATTTGTTCCAATCTTGTGCTTCAAAATTAGCCATATTCTTAGTACTTTTAATAAAACCACAGACGCAACAAAGAAAACTTTTATTTCAAACAGTAAACTCAAGTTAAATAGAATTGCTTTTCTCCTTAAGTACATTTTATAACTTAGATATATTTCATATCTTAACATAATTTTAAAAAATATTTTAGTTGTAGATGAACACAATATCTTTATTTTATTTATTTATTTTTATGTGGTGCTGAGGATCAAACCCAGTGCCTGACATGTGCAAGGCAAATGCTCTACCACTGAGCTACAACTCCAGCCCTCTTAACATAATTTTTATTGTGAAAATTTCAGCTGGATTCAGATAGTAAACAAATACATACTACAATAGGGGTCTGGACATTTTTAATATACCACACACCTACAGGTGAAAGGAAAGGTTCGTGAAAAAGTGTAAGTTCTACAGGATGACAATATGAACTTTTCTATTTTATTTATTCCTTTCTTCTTCTCATTGTTGCTTCCCTTAAATGAAAAGGGATCTATAATTTGTAAACCACTTTTCAAAAGTTAACAGCCCTGTCAAATGCATGCCTTCAAACATTAATCACACTTAACAGGACGCTAATGAATTAAGTTAATGCTCAGCTGAAACCAGTTGTAACATTCAGCAAAAGCAAAAGATCACAGAAGCATACAGAAAGGAAAAATGTCAAGTCTTACATGAAGGAATGAGAGAGTGGCATTAAATTTCCTATAGTTAGAAGATAATGAAGCACTATTTACAGAGTTCCGGGTAAAATTTATCATGAACTTGGAACTATACACTAAGTACACTTTTATTTCAAACAGTAAACTCAAGTTAAATAGAAATGCTATGAGGAAAAATAAAAACATTTTTACAAAGTTTAATAAGCTGAAGAATTATGCTCCCCTTCAAAAAAACGATGTCCACATCCTGATCCCTGGAACCTGTGAATGTTACTTCATGTGGCAAAAGGGATTTGCAGATGTGGTTAAATTAAGCATCTTAAAAAATAAGTAAATAAATAAATAATAAAAATAAAAAATTAAACATCTTGAGACAGGGAGATTATGTGGGCCCAGTGTAATCATAAGAATCCTTATGAACAGAAGGCAAGGAGGCCAAGGAGAAAGGAGGCTGAAATGACGCAAGAAGGTTCACAAGCCAAGGAAAGCAGGTGGCCTCCAGAGAGGGAAAAGGCAAAGAAACAACTCTCCCCTTGTCCCTCCACAGGAACTAGCCCTGCTGACCTCTTGACTTCAGCCCAGTGAAATGGATTTCAAACTCCTGACCTCCAGAACTCAGAGTAAATACTTATTGTTTATGCTGCTAAGTTTGTGATAATTTATTTCAGCAGCATGCATATATAAGGATTCAAACTTTAATGCCTTTATAATGTTTCTTTGAAAAATCATTTGAGAACATACTACAGAAAACCAAAACAGCAGCAGCAACAAAAAGAACTGATCCTCTCTCCCTGACCAAATAGCAATCAGGCTTCTTTGAGTTATTTCCTTGACAAAGCCTTGACCTTACTCCTGACCTGCTTTTGCCATACCCAGCCCTGTTGTAGCAAGAATCCTGCCAAGTCAGTTTGGTGAGAATCTCCCTATCCTTGGAATATAGTCATCCTTAATCTTTGGTGAGATTCCTCATTGCCCACCTTATTGTTTTTGTTTTGTTTTGTTTTGATGCGGTGCTGGATATGAACCTAAGCCTTGTGTATGCTAAGCAAGCACTCTACATGGGCTACACCACCACCTCCTACCACCTTTGATGTGTGAGTATCCTGACCTGTCTTCAGCAAGAATCCTATTATGTCTGTCTCCTCTTAGTAATTTTCCACCCACTGACAACCTCTCCATTCCCTCAACCCTACTCACTGGCTGTAAATTCCCACTTGTCCTTGCTGTATTTAAAATTAAGCCCACTTGCTGTATTTGGAATTAAGCCCAATCTAGACTCTTTTCTCTGACAGTCTTGGCACACCTACTATAATAGTCCTAAAGTCTTCCTTGCCTTTTTAAACAAGTGTTAGAATAATTTTCTTAACAGAATCAAAAAGCGAGGCAGATACAGGATCCATAAAATTGTAGGAGGCCATAATTAGACATTTCCAGGAGCCAAATGTGCAGTTGCCTAGAGAGCAACCCATCTACATTAGAATTGTGAATCAGAGTATCTTCAAGAAACAAGTGAACTTCAAGCAACATATAGATCACAGAGAGAATACAAATACAGCAAAAGTTTACATATAAAGACACCAAAGAGAGAGTGAGAGAACCACCAGAACTCTCCAAACAAGCAAAGCCACAGAGCAAAATTCAAGAACAAAGGGGCATGGCAGTGGCCTTGATAGTCTACATAAAAAGGATAATTCATTTGACTTTGACCCATTAATCATTAGGATTATATTTTCTTCTCTATATAATTCACCAAAATATTTAAGACTAAAGTAAGTGATACTGAGATTGTGATTATATAAGAATTTTATTGGTTGTTGATGTTCAGAATCAACAATTGACAGTGTTTAAAATTGAACTACAATGTGCATACATCCATACATACCCCATTACAAACTTAGGCTCCCTAGAAGTAACTGCTATTACCTACCAAAAATATTCTCTGCTTATATAAGAGTTTGCATGTTTTCATACATACACACATACATATAGGCTCGCTTTCATATTCAAAAATTAGAATCATTCTATAAATAATTCTATAGCTTACTCTATTCCACTTAGCAGTACATCTTTCAGATTGTGCATATCAACACCTATAGATCTAATTGGTAGCATGCCAATAGGGTTTAGCAAGAGTTTGGAGTGAGGGGTAGATACAGATGGTAAGCTCTGACTTGAGGCATTTGATGATTTCCATGCTGTAAATACTCCCACTATGGTGGCCAAGCTACCAATGCAGTGTTACTGAATGCAGAAGTTCAGGCTGGCTGCAGTATACCAGTGAATCTCCTCAATCTTTTTCACAGCTGTAAAGTATCCTAAGTATTAACATAGTTCATTTAAGCAGTGCTCTCTTGAGAATTTGAACTAGGAGATACTGAGGGAATTGATTTGCAATGGGAGTTTAAAAGAAGAAAAAAGACAAAGAAGAAGAAAAAGAAGAAGCACCGTGAGGTAAAGAGCATGATAGGCAAAAGGCAAGTTGAAAAAGAGGAAGCAGTAACTACCAGTAAACAGAGAAAAAGTAGCTGTTGCAAAGAGGAAAATACTATCGAACATCCAGTGCAAAGCAGAGTTACCATCAGAGAGACCTTTTTGCCTAAGAAAAAGAGAGTAGCCCAACTAGAAAGCTGCTTTGTGCTTCAGTTCCTGTTCAATGGATTTGATGGCAAATGCTTTTGTTTTTTTCTGAAATAGCGTGAATAAATTATTTGTGTTTATTCCTTCAATTCCTTAATTCTATCTCATCTTACCACCCAAATCAACAATGCTTTTAAGTACTGGTTTTAGTCATTTGTGATCACTTTCTTAATGTACCATGAACCAAAATATATCAAGAGTAAAGATTCTTTAAAATGTTTAGATCATAACAGGCACCAATGCTAAAAACTTCAGCATTTATTTTGCCAGGCTCTAGGTCCAAGGCTACAATGCTCAGGGAGGAAGCAGAACTAACAGAGCAGCATCAAAGTACAACTGAAAACAAAAAACCCAGTAAAGAAAGTGCACCAGCACAAGAGCACCCAATTGGTTCTGACTGGTGAAGGTTCTGTATAAGCCTAAATAAAATATGGACCACCTAAAGGTTCCAGATATCTCAAGCCAGGGCCTCACCTCTGATGATACAGTAGGTCCTCCTGCCCACGACCACCACTGGAGGTCATTTATAACCCACAGCTTTATTTCCCTGCACTCCAGCCCAGTCCCACTTCCATCTCTCATGATTCCACTCATTTCACATTAAAAGAAATGTCTTCTCAAAAAATGCACAACCTCAAAAAACAAACAAACATTTATTCTTCTTTTTTCCCCCACCTAGTATAGTAATCTCAGAAAATCATTTGGTTTTCTTCCCCCTTTTTTATGTTCACTTGGAAGCAGCAACAACAAAGATCCTAATCATGGCTTAATTATAAAATAGTACAAAGAATCATGGAAAAGAAAGGAGGGCCAATGGGAGCTGGATATACACAAGAACCAGTGCCATAAACCCAAAAGTCCTCAGAAATGACCAAATTTCCTCTCCAAACCAGCCACATAAGTCTCCATGTACATTTTCATATTCCTTTAGTTTAATATGCAATATCTAATACAATAAAAAACATATAAACGAAATAAGTCTGAAATGCTCTTCAGTATTATCAACATATACATGGTCTATACTTTTGCATTAAAAATATTTCTTATATCCCTATCAGCATATTATCAACATTTCCATTATATAATGCTTTAATCATTTAAATTTTTTTCTTTAAATTTGCAGAATACATTTCTTCCAACAAATTCTAATCAGAAGCCTAATTATTAAGCATATTGGTGAATGGGGTTAGGGAAGGACTCTTGTGCCCTCAATGATCCAAAAGCCCTCTAAAGCACTGCCAGGGCTCTAAAAGCAGCAAGCTGCTTCTGTAGAACCCTTTGGTGAGTGCCTTTGTAATGCTATTACTCAAAAGATTTCTCTTTAGATCAGCTTCCAGCTGTCACCTCAGCCTCCCTTTTTCATAGAGTTCCCTCAATTCTCCATGTCCTGCCCCTCCTTCTGCAAATTAAAAACAATGTTGTTGTTTTGTTTTGTTTGTAAGTGTACATTTTTAAAATCATTAAGAACAAGATAAATCACCAATATCTTGAACACAGAGCACCTAGCATCAGGTAGTTATTAAATAGTTTTGTAACTAAAAAAACAATTTAAGTTATAGTTTTAACAACAATTCTTAGGCAGGCTTCTATTACTTGCTTCCCAATTTCTAGAAAGATGAGAATCAAAATGATTTTTAAAGTTCTAGAAATAATTGCCAATTCAACCAAGATAATACTTAACATATAAATTTATATTTAAAATTATACTTACCTGCTATTTCACAGATAAACCTTCATTGTTAAAAAAAGCATATTTTTGCTAAAGATTCTTAGTTTTCTCTTACATATTTATTCAATTTCTTATTCTATTGAAACATGACACATTTTTATTGACTCTCAAATTCAGAAATGAAAAGTCACAATATATTTCTTTAAATTAGCACTTCTGATTATTTACAAGTCCTTCATAAAGTAGGAAAGGACACCATACTTATCTGTTATGTCTGTGTTCCAACCTTTTCTTCTACTTACTGGCTGCTCTCCTTTATCTTACTCCCACTCTACTCACAGGATTTTCAGTTTCACTTTGTTTACCAAACAGTTCTGTTCTGTTGGCTGTGTGCACTTCCGCCATGCTTCAAGTCCACATGGAGGGCCTTCAGCTAGAGCACAACCCAGTACTCTCTCCTGTACTCCCCTTCTTTCTCCTCCGAAGAGGCAGGACTTTTAAAGTCAAGGGTCTGAAAGAAGCACCAAAGCAAGGCTGGCCCAGCTCCTGCTCTTTCTTGTCTGTCTCTGGGCACATGTTCTCTGTAAAATGCTTTCCATACAAAGACAGGTGCCTGCCCTTGAGGGAGGCCTGCGTTTGGCTGTGTAGGTCATCCAGAGGACAAATCCATCTAAGTTAAGCAGGTTGACATGTTTTCTTCACTTCAAATCTAATGCCATGTCCTCTAATCAGCCAACAGAGCAGACATTTTGATCTCCACCTGTTAGACTCCTGAACTTTAATTCCCAAGGAGAAGAAATAGTATCATTAATGACTCCCTGGAAACCCCAGAATCAAACCAAGAACTGTGGCATTTATGTATGACTCAAGGAGAAAAGGGATATGAAATGATGTAACAATATGTAAATGCCTATACTACTGGAGAAACATAATTACTAACTTGAATATGAGTATAATTCCCACATATGGAGGCAGGGTTGAATGACACATTGCCAACAACTTAAAACCAAGACAAACCTATGAGTCATTTTCCTCACTTCAACTTGCCTACAGTTGCTGACAAACTTGAGACTATATCTTAGCTGCTTTCTCAGCAGTATGACTGTTTTAATAGATGTCATGACTGGTTTGTGTCAACTCCTTATTTGTGGATATGTTATACACTGTTTATTGAGAGTTTACTAGTGTGCCAGATACAATATTAGGCTTCTAACAAGCACAGTCTCAATCCTCACAACAACCTGCCTGTTAGTTTTATGACTATTCCCAGTTTACATATGGGGAGATGGAGGTGTGGAGAGGTTAAGTAATTCAGTCTGTATGGGAAGGAAGTTGCAAGCAGAGCTTAAAGCCAGGCTGTCTGACTTCAAAACCATATTTGTAATCACCACAACCCTTTGCTGAACTAGTGATCTAATTATGGCTCCTCTCACTGCCATTGGTCCTTACATTTCTTTCCTCAGAAACAAATCCATGTGCAACTCCCATGAATTCTAAGCAGTTCTATTTTCTGTATTCCAGTAGCCTTCCAGTCTCATGAAACTGCCAATTATTTGTGCAAAATGGAAATGAACAGTGTTTTAAAAGACTTCAAGAACAATTTATATGTGATATTCTTTGTGATCATAAGAAATTATAACCCTCTGATTATGTTTTAAGTTGTGTTTTACGATAATCACAGAAAATGACAAGAAACTGCAAAAATCCAACACAATAATCACCAAATGAATACAAAAGTTAACATTACCAAAACATTTTAGGCTTTTAATGGATACTAAATTAACTAGCTTCAAAATTAATTTCTATGGTTATGGAAAGGATTCTGTTGAATCAACTTCATTTACTCATTCTTCACAACTCTTTTCCCAGGTCTTTCAGAATCATAAGCAGGTAAGGTAATATTCATTACAATAAAAGTCTGCTAAATTTGGCCCAGTAGGTGTTAAGAAGAAATAATGCAATTACAGTAATACCTTATAGACCAAATATAAGACAACAGGAATAGATGTGAACTCACAGAATGCTCACCCTGACAGTAAATAACTAATTCTGTACACAGTTTGACAAACCTTATTCTCAACTTAATGTTACTCTGAATAAACAAAATAAAGTGAATAAAATGTGATGCATAAAAGCCAAACTGTGCCAAAAATGACACAAAGAAATAAGAACTATGTATTACTAGTACAACTTCGAAGCACAAAGGAAGAACTGTATTATCATGCTTTAAGCTAGAGAAGTACTATTTGGTCCAAGACTGGCCCTTAGATTAAAACTGGACCATACTGCCATCAAAAACCAACTATTTGGTAAAATAATGGGATAATAAATAAAAGTGTTCATATCACAATCATTTCTTTTAGCATCAAGCACAGGACCACAAAATGCTCACAACAGACAGCTACTTTCAACACACCTCAATAAATACTAAGCAACAGTATATTTAAGTATCTCATATGTGTATGTGTTTAATTTGATTATATCCTGTTACTACTATTGTGTTAATAATGTTGTGTTTACATGGTGTATAATAAGTAAGGTTTACATTACATAACAAATATCAAAAGTGCTATACAAATACAGTAGTCACTTATCAGGAGACCAGATGAATTAGCATATAAGAGCTTGGTTCCTAAGTAACTGCTAACATTTATTCTGCATAATCTAAACTCTTCATGTATATTATATAATCTCCTCACATCAAAACTGAGGTAGGTATCATTATTGTTCATTAAACAGACAAGAAAAGTATTTAGGTTAATTAACCCGCAAAGATCACACAGGTTTTAAATCTAGAAGTGACTTTCAGACCAAGGCAATAAGGCTCCAGGGTGTTCTTAATTACTCCACATGGTCTTTAAATAAACAAAATGACAAGCAAAAGAACCAAGATTTCTCAAGAAGATCTGTCAACAGGGATCTTCAAAGTAGCATTTAAAAAGGGCAAGATGCAAAGAAATACTAAATAAGAAACCAAAAGAGGTGTTTCTGAATAGAGTAAAAGCAGAGAAAATGAAGACTTTGCAGGAACAACAGCTGCATGGGACAACACACATTTGTTGAGATTGAGTATCCATCAGGTACTGCACTGGGTATATATATTTTCTTGTTTAATATTCAAACAACCCTGCTATAATATACATTTCACAGAAATTATCAATTATTTACATATTACAGATGAGGAAAATGAAACTCAGAGGTAAAGCTACTTGTATAAGGCCTACATTAGTGTGGGAGCCTCAATTCAAACACAAATCTATGCTTTTGTTCACAATGCCACAAAATTTTAAGAAAGAGTGGAGGGTGTGAGGGAGAGAATGAGAATGTGTTTGTGTATTTCCAAATTAATAAATTATAAGCTACCAAGAAACTATGCAGCACATTGACATAAAGGAATGGGACAGTTGATTTCAGTGTGCTAAAAGCAACATGATCTGGTTGTGTTTCTGCAAGTCAATGTACTACTTCAATAAAAAGGAAAATCTTCCTTGATGTGAAGATGATGACTCTTCAAAATTACTTATTCCTGGGGCTGGGGATATGGCTCAAGCCGTAGCGCGCTCGCATGGCATGCGTGCGGCCTGGGTTCGATCCTCAGCACCACATACAAACAAAGATGTTGTGTCCGCTGAAAACTAAAAAAAATAAATATTAAAAAATTCTCTCTCTCTCTTAAAAAAAAATTACTTATTCCTCTACACTTTGAGATATCCACATTTCCAACATTTCACTTCATTGATACTATAATTCTACAGATTTTAAGAATATTAATGCATTTTCATGATAACTGATTACTGTAAGCAAATTTTTCCAAATACTAAATTGGGGTAGCTCAATACTATTTTCATATACTACTAGATATAAAATTTTTCATTTTTTAATATTTTTGCTAGTTACCAGCTGCAAGACACTAGAAATCCCCACAAAGGACCCTCATATATTATTGTTGAGTTTTTTGGGTTTTTTTTGAGGGGGGTGTCTCTGATTTACACTCCTTTAATCAACAGAATCCAGTCCTACATTTATTTTGTTCAAACTTTTTCAACAACATCCACATATATCTTTCCTATATATAACACATTTCTTCAGAGGAAAGATTCATTAACTTTCAAGTAGATCAAACTTTAAAAGACATCTACTACTGGTAACTTGTAGTATATAAATGTACAAGTACTTTAGAATTTCTCTGACAAAGACATCTCCATAAAGCAAAAGGCAGGGGGAATAAAGTTACTACATCATTGCCTCATGGAAACACAGCTGCTTCAGAATACATCCATAAAATTATTGTACCAATTCAATTTTAATATCACTTTGAACATCAATATGCATAATTTAAAGGAAGAGCAAATAATATCACAAATTCTTAGTTCTTGATACAACTACCAAAATATAAGAAAAAGCATTTTCAAGCTGAATTACTAAAAAAAAAAAAAAAGCACTGTAGTGTGGTATATGGCATACTAATATATACCACATTACAGTGCTATTATATCTTCAATAAATAACTGTCCAGGAAACAAAAAGTCCTTTGTTTTTGACATTTTATTGGTTACCAGTAAGGGTAAATAATAAAGTTTCCTTAGCTTCACACTGAGACAAAATTTGAAAAGTAATTCTGTAGGTAGCCACAATTTATCTAGTCATGTGCTTCCTCAGCAGCACTCAGGGAGGGCCAACTGTGGGCTACCGCTATGCAATAGAGGCAGACAATCAATCAAGACCCCAGGAAGACTGCTCACAATGGCACTCCAGACCAACAAGGGAAAGGCAAAGCTCAGGATGCATTGTGAGATGCTTTATTAGAAGAACAGCAATGAAAATTGGTGCACCCACCCATTATGGAAAGCAGTATGAAGATTCCTCAGAAAACCTGGGATGGAACCACCATTTGACTCAGCTATCCACTCCTCGGTTTATGCCCAAAGGACTTACAATCAGCATGCTGCAGTGATGCAGCCACATCAATGTTTATTGCAGCTCAATTTAAAACAGCCAAACTATGGAGCCAACCTAGATGCCCTTCAACAGATGAATGGATAAAGAAAATGTGGTACATATACACAATGGAATATTACTCAGCCTTAAAGATGAACGAAATTATGCCATTTGCAAGTAAATGGATGGAACTGGAGAATATCATGCTAAGCAAAATAAGTTAATCCCCCAAAACCAAAGGCCAAATGTTTTCTCTGATAAACGGACACTAAATCATAATAAGAGGCGGGGGGGGGGGGGTGCACTAGGGAAAAATAGAGGTACTTTGCATTAGGCAAAGGGGAGTAAAGGGGGGGAGAGGTCATAAGGGTAGGAAAGATAGTAGAATGAATCGGGCATTATGATCATGCAACTGATCCATGAGAGAAGGGGAAAGGGCTGCCACTGAGCTCAACTGATATCTTCTCGAAGGATTCTGAAAATTCCTATTTACGTTTCTTTACAGTAACCTATATATCCCATTCCCAACTCAAGGCCCTGCCCTCAATTCACATGGCCCAAAATTACACACAAGGTTCAATCCATCCTAAATGATTTTTTTTTAACACAGAAGGAAAGAGTAAAACTTTTAAGAAGTCACAAGTGGGGGTAAACCTCTTCCAGAATGCTATACTTGATGAGTTTTTGCCAATTTCCACATGGAAGCATATACTCAAAATACACTGACAATATACTGGCAATATACTGACAAAAAAACATTTACATAAAAGATCTGCTATCCTTCTCATTGCGAAACATTTATAAGCACTGTCTCCAACTCACTGAGTAAACTACCTGGAATAATAATGTATTTCTAACAGTAATCTAAATTCTTCTTTTATAAGCAAATAAGCATGACCAACTTTACAAAGAAAAAAATTGAAAACAACATAAATGTCTATTAATTCAGCTATTAAAAATCATGAAGCAAAATTATGTGTACTGATTTGGATTCATCTCCAAGACACATTTTAAGTATGTACAAGGCAAGGTTCTGAACAAAACTCTGAACTGCTGGGGGTCAGGTATGTACATAAATATACCAGGTTAACCAGTGATCATCCTGGGGGAGATTAAAACTAAGTGACTAAATGGAAAGGACTCTTTTATTTTTCACTGCATCATCATTAGCACACCTTAAAATCATTTACCATGTACCTGTACCATCTAATCAATCACAAAAACTAATTTTTTTTAACAATTACAAATTAAAATTAGCAGAAAAATCCCTCTTGAGGAAAGGCTTAATAGTTCCCTGTTATGCCCTTACTTACCCTCTATGATGTGAACCAAGTGGGAGACTTTGGTGTGAGGGCAGCTCAGTTTTGGGGATATAATGCCTTCCTCCACACTCTTTCTTTACTGCTTTAAAAGAAGGGAAGAATATAAATTCAAAGAGATAGAAACTATGGCCACATGCATAACTACCACTTCTCTCCTCTGAGCAAAAGAAAACCAATTAATAGTTTCTCCTTCAGCAGAACTTATAAGCAGGAGTAGAGATGGGATAAGCAGGAGATTAAGCATCAATATATGAACAGAAGACTAGGGCCAGAGAAACATATCCTTGACCACTGCAATAATTTGTTAAAGGGTCAGCATTTTGCTAAAACTGCAAACCTTCACTAAAGGATAATACAAATGCTAAAGGCATTGCATTTTATGCTATTAAGGACCGGTTCAAATATTTTAAAAATAAGTGCCAGCCAAATAACAAAAATTACAGGAAAATGTGCCATAGTATAGATCAGACAACAACTTTCCTAGTCAGTTCACCTAGCAAATAAAACAAATCTGAGTTGTTTTGAAATGAACACCTCTAGGGCTTTTCATTTATAATGTTTTAATAAATGCCTTTGGCATATTTTAGAGGGCATTTTTTCCTTTAAACTTTTTTCATATGATATTGATCTTGCCAACCATAATTTTGCCAACAACAGTTTTAAGAATATAAACTTCAAGGTTAATGAGGGATTAATAGAAACAAAAGGCTTTCCAAGCACACTGACAATAAAACATTTACATAAAAAATTTGCCATCCTTCTCATTAATAAACTTCCTGGCAAAAAGGTTACATTACTGTCAATATTAATGGCAAGTTACTTTAATTGACTGATTTTAATACAGTCAATCTGGTGGGTCCTTTAGTTTCCAATAAAATCATCAATGCCTGACAATTTCATAAACTCCCTGTGTGCAAGGCTCTCTGAAAGTACAAAAATAGATAATCAAGACACCTGGTGGCCTCAAGATACAACCTTGCAAAGGAGATTTAGCAAATTATGTTATATACATGTACGAATATGGCATAATGAATTTCTTTATTATGTATATTAACAATGAACAAAAACAAAGAAAGAAAGAGAGAGGAGAAAGAGAGATGCATTTACCAAAACACTTTACCGGCAATGAGAGAAGCAAAAGAAGCAATCCATCTCAAAGCACATAACACATTCAGTAGAGGACAACCATACCACACTGTGTAGCGCAAACTATTTCTAACATGGAATGAAAACTATACAACAGTTCATGGCTTAATTGAGCGCATCTGAAGTTAGAATAGAAGTTCAGCAAGATAATTCTCTATTTATTTCAATATTTTACATAAGAGCAGATATGGATTTTTCTTCTAACAGAAGCCCTCAGTTGGATTTACATTCCTCCAGAAACCCAAGCATATCTAGAGATTTAGAAGATCAAATTGCTTGGCAAGTATACTGGAATGCCAACAGAAACTAATAAAGTTAATTGACTATTTCCTTTTGAATGCTATCAAGTACCATATATCTTCTGGAAAATGTGGTTATCTTCAGTTTTAATGCACTTTGAAAGAAGATTTCCTACTCAATTATGTCTGGAATGTGTGTATATCTGTAAACACATTCAAACTCTAGCTTGCCCAAACCTACAGTCAACAGTCTCACAGTGCTCTGTGACTGATTCATCCAACAGATCAATACCATTCTATGAAACTGGTCCATTTACTAATAATTTGACTCCATTTCTGATTCTGGTTTTGTCCAATTCAACAGGATTCTTAATAACTTCTCTACCACTTGTTGACATAAACTTAGGCAACTTACAACCTGCAAAAGTTTCATTTTCCTCACTTATACAAGAAAAATAATTTAGATTAGCTAACACTTAAAATATTGACTACGGGTCTCTAGCATGTTATCACAGGTAAACTCAAACAGCCCTATAATGTATTCACCATCATTATCACTAAATTACACATGGAGAAAGGACACTCTGAAGTACCCAAATGTCTCATAGCAGGCATCAGAGCAGCATCTGAACGCAGAATTCAAAGTCCATGCTGGAAATCATTAAAGGTACAGCTGCCTAATAAAATATTTCCTGACAACTCATAAAATTCTTGTGAGGATCACATTTAATCAGGCTCATGAAAGCATTTAAGAAAGGTTAAATGCTATATAAAGTATTTATTATTAGCAAAGTCTTAAGGACAAGACTTATTGGTAACATTAACTATGAAGGTATCTAAGCAAAAGTAAATTCTTTTTTAAAAAGTTAAAAGGACTGAGAAGAACCTTAAAATTCAGTTTCCCCAAACTGGTGATATCCAGATAAAACATCTTTTAAGAGGTCATCACTCAATTTCTCCTTAAATTCTTCCAGAGATGAAAATCTCACAAGATCACAAGTCAACTCATTCCATCTTGAAATGATCTTATTATTAGAAATATCTACCTTTTAGCACTAAGCAAAATTAGGCTTTTCCACATAACATGCCTATAAATATAAATCTTTGACACAGACACACTATTCAACAAATTTCCTCTTGGAAATTTGACTCTCTCAAATTCAACATGATACCCCAGAAAGGTTTTGATGTAAAACCAACAGCACTATTACCTCTCTTGGCCTAAAAACAAGCATTCCCACCTTTTTTCTTTCTTTCCTGCTGGCAAGTCAATTTAATGGGTTCACATAAGCAGTTACTTAATTAAAATATTTCAGTTCTCTCTTAACAACCTTATTTGTTTGGTTTGGTTTTTGCTACTGGGGATTGAACCCCAGAGCTCTTTACCACTGAACTATATTGCTAACCCTTTTTATTTTTTTATTTTGAGATAAGATCTTGCTAAGTTGCTTGAGGGTCTCACTAAGTTGCAGAGACTATCCTATCCTTCTGCCTCAGCTGCCTCAGACTCTGGGATTACAGGCCAGTGCCACCACCCCCAGTTTATGCCTTCTTGATTTCCGTATAAAACTTGACATTTCATCATTTTTATCTAAATCTTTTCTTTATTTTGGTCTGTGATGCTTGCCTCTAAAGATCTTTCTAAATCTTAATTTCATAACCTTATGTTAATGATCTCTATCAATTTTGCACCTTCCCCCTCCCTTCATAAATCTAATAATTATAATTAAATTTTCATTCTAGTTACTGAAAAACTAAATAATCTAAAGCCCTAGGATACACTGACAAAGATCTTCATTCTGTCTGACATCAATAAATTAAATATAGCCCATCGATTTATTACCGAATCTTTTACATGACCCAGCCTCCTACCATCACTCCTTCTGCTCTATGGTCGGCTCACCAAAAACTTTATTAAAGTCCTTTCTTACAACCAAATAAACCTATCATCAACATTTCCTTAGGTTGTCAGCTCAGTGAAAACAAAGACAGGAATTTGCATTTATTAGTTTGGTTTTCTTATACCCAGAAAACATCTTGAAAATCATAATTTCCTTTTAAATCCATTCATAAAGTATGATTTAATAAAAGCAAGCTAGAATTCTGATTAGAATTAGCAATAGTTCAATATTCAGAATCTACCTGTGCTCTTTTCTCTTTTGAAGTTTAGTTTTCTGGCACCTTCTCCCTGTTTTATTACCCTTAAAAGACTATTCAAAATTATTCCCAAACAGACAGTCCAAGACTATAATTCACCTAATCCTGAAGACCTAAACTGGAAGGGATGTGCTATCTCCCACCTTGCTTCAACTCTCACTTCTGCCCATCCTCTTTTCTGCTTTAAAAAGAACACCCATGAGAACAAAAGGAAGCAAGAAGTCTGGGACTTAATATGCTTTCTCTATCACATTTACATTATATGATCTGCTGTCAATATCTGCTATCTGGTCATTACTGATCTTCAGGATTCAAGAGACACTTCCTAAAGGTTTTTATATCATGTTCCGCACCGTTCACAGATGTCAATTTATTTGTGTTTGAGCTTTCTTGTCCATTATTTTTTAAAGTATTTACTACTCTTTTTCATATAACCCTTTTCTCTCACCTTTCATTCAAACCCTTTTTAAATGTAAATTCAAAAGAGCACCCAAAGTCAGCTGCCTTGTGTATATTCCTTTATTTTTCCTTTTCATAAAAATAAGTACTCACTGTAGATTTTTCTCGTATTAATCCATTTTCCCTTTCCATATGTGACTGTAATCAAACCCACATTTACTGTAATATATTTATAATTCACTTTCCTAAAGAAATCGTATATTACTAACAGGCACAGGATATTTTTCCTTCATAAGTACAAATTCAAAGAAGTTACCATTACTTCAACCTTATTAACGAGTATTTCCTTATTAGTTGGAATTAGTCCTGGAAAGCAATTCCCTTCATTGTTCCCAAAACCTCCTAAATTTACATATTCAACATTAGGACTACAAAATGGATTTTTGCTCATATCTGAATAGGTTCTGCTGTCAGGCTTAAATTCTTGCTGGAAAAAGACAATTACAAATGATAGCAATATCTTACAGGCTCAAAGGTGTTAGGAATAACTCAATGGAGAAAAACAAGACTGTCTTTTCAACAAACAGTTCTGGAATAACTACTCTCTGGAGGGAGAAAACCCCCTTACACCGAACATAAAAATTAACCTAAAATAAATCATAGGTCTAATGTAAGAGCAAAAATTATCTAACTACCAGGAGAAAATCTATCTTTATGACACTGGGTTAGGCAAAGATTTCTTTTAACTATAATAAGCATAAACTATAAAAACTAACAAAAAAACAAACAGATTACTGTCAGAATAAAAACTCCTGCTCTTGAAAAAGACAAGCCACAGAAAATATTTGAATATATAAATAATTCTTAAAACTCAATGTATTAAAAGACAATCCTTTTTTTAATGAGCAAGAGACTTAAATGGACATATCACAAAAGATATATGAACAGCTGATAAGTATATAAAAAGATGCTCAATATCACTGGTCATTAGAGAAATGCAAATTAAAATCACACTGCGATACTACTATGAACAAAGTTAAAATGACCGACAATACCAAGTGTTGACAAGGATATGGAGCATCTAGAACTCTTGAATAGAACTAGTGAGAATACAAAATAGTAAAGCCACATTAGAAAAGAGAGAAAACAGCGTCTTATAAAGTTAAACATAAACTTTATACTACCACCCAACATCTTGCTCCTAGATTATTTACCAAAAAGAAATAACCAAATCCAAATGGCCATCAATTGGTTAATAAATAAGCAAACTGTGGTTAATCCATATTTTGGAATACTACTTAACAGAAAGAAAAAAACTGCTGATAATATGCAACACACACAAAAAAGGCAAACACAAAAGACTTTACTGTATGACTCCATTCATATGAAATTTGAGAAAATACAAAATTATAGTGATTGCTTGAGTCCAGTAGCCAGGTCAAACTGAAACAAGAAATCAAGAATTTTTAGGATTCTTGTTGAAATTTTTCTATTTCAGAATATAGTGGTGGTTACATAACTATACATAATTATCAACAGTTATCCAGTAATCTTCTTTAAATGAATTAATTTCATTACTTATAAAATTATACCTCAGTAAATCTGAAAAAAGGAACTCGTCACATTTTTAATGCTCACTGACCACTTTACATTTTATTTTATTACAGTCATAATTTCCTGTTTTTAGGAAAACTGTGTCTTGATTTGTCACTTTTAGAGTGTTATAAAAATTAAATAACCAAATTTAGATGAACAATACAAAAAATAATTATCCATAAGCTCTGAATGAGGGCCTAAGGAACTTTCTAAGCAACATAAACTATGACATCTATTTTGGAAGCTATTTGCTTCCATGTTTTAAATGATAGCTCATAAAGTGACCTCACCTTAGTGCATCAGGGCCATCCCACACTCTATTCCTTCCTGTCTGTAACTCTTTCCACTCAATGTGTGGCTGACTCCTATCACTCTTCCCATTTCAACCTAAGACAACTCTTCTGGGAAGTATTCTGTTTTATGATAACCTAGAGTCTTTCTTCACAGAAAATATCAAAATTTGTCATTATTTTGTGTATTTACTTGCTTGTTTTTGGTCTTCTCCACAGAACTCTCAGATTAGTTTATCATTTTATTTACTACTATAACCAGTGTGTGGTACAGACACCTAACTGGTTGCTCAATAAACTTATGAATGTTTGAATAAAAAAAAGTGACCTAATTTAATCCTAATCACAAACCTGGGGACACAAGGTATTGTTGTACAGATGAGAAAACTAAGATTTAGAGAGATTAATGGTCCAAAATTACACAGCTCTTAATGGTGGTGCCATGAATCAACCTAAGGCTACTGTGACGCCAAGTCCTATTCACTTAACTATTAGTTGATGTCTATATACAGTTTAACAGAATTCACTGAGTTTCTACAATGGGTTGTCTACATAGAATCTTAAGTCAAATCCTATCATAAATTCTCAGGACTATTCAAAATATTTCCCTGGAATTTTGTTTGATCAAATATTCTTAGAAATAAAAGGGCCAACTCAATTATTTTGTCAAACAGAGAGATTTACTAGGCATGATGCCTGCTTCCTGGAATAGGCTTTGGTTGGCAACAACTAAATTTATAGTACATTCCTAAGTAATAAATGCACATTTTTGCTAAAGTAAATAATATAGTATTTATACATTCATACTGGTAATAAGGGTCTGCTGTCTCACTATTCTTAAACACTAACTCTCACTATACTGTACTTCCTGCTAAGACCAAACAATAAAGTACTAGCCATCACTAGTAAAAGCTTTGAATGTGGCTAGAGGCATGGCATTATACACCAATTAAGACAAAACAAAGGTTATATTCAGCAGTATGAAATTTTCTACAGTAATTCTATTCATTGGGGAGAAATAAAAATCAGAAAAAGCAAAGCACAATGAAAGAGCTTTTAAATAACAGTGTACTTAAATAAGTGAGTCAGAATAATGAGTCATCCTTAAGTGTATGGCTTAAAAATGTGAAAAGATACTACCATAAATTCTAAGATGTTAATCTTAATTCTTTTCAAGAAAATAATGCTGCTTTATGTGGAATTCCTGTCTTCAATGTGGTCATAGTTTTTCCACATGTGTAAAAATCAAATGGTTTTTAAGACCAGTCCCTTTAATATAGTCTATGGATAGGGACTGCTATAGAAGATATGAGTATAACCAACTGCAACCACACATTTGGTGAAATTCTGTAATATTCTTTAAGGTGGGAATAAGAGCAAGAAAACCCTTTTGTATCAGTATAACAATTCACATTGTACAAAAACTTATACACACCAATAGGAAACATGCCAATTAAATACTGTTAACATTAAGTAAAGAAACATTTATCCCCTTGCAAGGGATCTCTTCCTAATTCAATTATTTCTACCATTAGCATCACCATCTAGTCTTAAATTCAAAAGCCTAGTGTTGTTTTTTTTTTAGCTTTTATTTTTTTCCTTCACCCCTCTACATATAATTTCTCACTAATTTCTTAATATTCTTTTCAATCATCTCTTGCTTTTTTCATTTGCCCCACTACCACATGAACTCACCACCACATTTTGGTCAAAAAAATTGCAAGAGTTGTTAAATGCAAAATAAAAAGTTGTTACAAGACAGAGTACAGAGGCCAGGCACGGTGGCACATGTCTGTAATCCCAGTTTGGGAGGCTGAAACACGAGGATCATGAGTCCAAAGCCAGCCTCAGCAATGGTGAGGCGCTAAGCAACTCAGTGAGACCCTGTATCTAAATAAAATACTAAATAGGGCTAGGGATGTGACTCTGATTGAACTCAGGGGCACTCTTAAGAAAATTCAAGAGTTTTCAGTTTTACATGGTAGGGAGACAAAATTGAAGCTCAGGGTACGGCATGAACCAGGGCCTGAAGAGCCAAGCAAAATCTGAGTCCCTTAACTCCTCAATGCATCTTCTGCTTATCCACAAACAGCACAGAGTAAGAGAAATCAGGTGAAGAGTTTCAACAGGAAGTTAAAAGGCTCTTAGCAGTCTCAGAGTCCTGAGAGTTCTGGATCCACCAAGGAGACAGGAACTTGGGAAGCACCCCAGACTTACAGCTGAGGTCCCTAAATAACTACACCCCAGGATTAATAGAAAAATAGAAATAAATGAGGCTTTATAAATACTGAAAAACAGACTTTCAACAGCTCAAGAATTATTTTCACTAATTGTTCTGCCTCTTCTTTATTATTTTGTTTTGTTTTGTTTTGGGGTACCAGGGATTGAACTCAGGGGCACTTGACCACTGAGCCACATCCTCAGCCGTATTTTGTATTTTATTAGAGACATGGTCTCACTGGGTTGCTTAGTACCTTGCATTTTAAATTGCTGAGGCTGGCTTTAAACCCACAATCCTCCTGCCTCCGCCTCCCGAGCCGCTGGGATTAAGGTATGCACCATGGTGTCCAGTCTGTCCTGCCTCTTCTTTTAACTGCCTGGCAGAAGTTAAAAACTTTTCTGCAAATCTGTATAAATTGTCTATTTGTACTATGTACATTCCTTTAAAAGTTACCATGTACATGAAGAAAGAGAAGAAAGGGAGAAAAAAAAGGAGGGAAAGGAGGGAAGGGGATGAGAAGGAAGAGGGAAAGGAAACAAGACAGAGACAAACCTACAGGGTAAGATAGACTTTTTTTTTCCTTTTACTTTTTTTTTTTTTTTTTTTTAAGAATCAGAAGAAAATTCTACAACTGAAAGATACAATAGCTGAAATTAAAAATTCAATAGTTAGGCTTAACAGTGGATTAGACACCATTGAAGAGAGTAGTAATGATCTAGAAGACAAATAAAAAAAAATACATAGACTGAACAAAGAAAAAAGGATGGAAAATACATGAAAGAGCATAGGAGACATTTGAGACACAAGGAAATAGCCTAACATACTTGTGATTATAGTCCCATAAAGGGAACACAGAATGGTACAGAAGTAATTTTTGAAGAGTTAATAAGTAAGAATGGTAACTCAGATGTTTAAAAGAAACAACAAAACCCAAGGTGGATTTGATACCAAGAAAAACATCTGGACGCATCAGAGTAAAACTTCTGAAAATTACACACAAGGAAGAAATTTTTAAAAGCAGTCAGAGAAAAAAATAACCTTCCTATGAGCAGAAATAAGACTAATGGGCAAATTTCTTTAAAAAAAAAAAAAACTATGGAAGTCTGAAGACAATGAAATAGCACCTTTCAAATTCTGAAAGAAAATAAACTGCAACTTGGGATTTCAAAAAATGCTGGAAATATTCTTCATAATGAATGCCTCTGGGTGCAGTGGTGCTTTTTCCTCCCAGCAACTGAGGAGACTGAGGCAGGAGGATCACAAACTGGAGCCCAGAATGGGCAATCTAGCAAGATTCTGTCTCAAATTTAAAACAAACAAAAAAATGAATGCAAATATAAAAGGACATTTCTGGATAAACAGAAATGAAGGGGTACTCCCTGAATGCTAAACTTTGCATCATGCGGTTTTCTGAATGTCTATACCCAGACACCCATAAGATAAATCCCAAAGTGTCAAGAACAACCCTTGACAGTTTGGTCCCAGTTTGTGGTTAGTGAATTCTAAATATACCTTCTACCATTTCCCATCCATGTATCTCACAGTCAACTCACACTGTAATTCTTCCTCAAACAACTTCTAACTCCTTTAGATTATCGTATCTACTTACCTCATTAAATTGATATAAAATGTATTACTTATTCTTTATTGAAAGTCAGTGATTTTTTTTCCTGGAGTTTTTTGACAATGTCCAAATTCAAAGTATAATGTCTCAGCATATTTTATTATGCTTAATACTAATACACATTTTGATATTACCATAATGACATATGCAGATCAACAGCTGATTTTAAAAAAGCACAGAAAGTAATACAAGCCATTAAGTCAAGTTTAGTTATATACTTTTGTAATCATAACAGTACAATTTTCAAAATAAAAACTGCTACATTCTCTAAGCTAAAAGTCCAAGCCATGATGGTAATGCTTCCTAAGAAAGTGTGTGTGTGTGTGTGTGTGTGTGTGTGTGTGTGTTCCTATGTGCATGTACTGTGTATGTAGTATCTACAATGTGATATACAAACTTGTTCCTTAAGGAGTTTCTGAAGATTACAAATAAATGTGTAAAAGCTTTTGGAAATATCCTAATTTATTGCCCAAATAACAATTTCTACTTCATACTTTGAGGCAAGGAAATTAAAACTTCAAAAGTATTATGAAAATAAGTAGTAAACTCAGTCATTTTTTTAGTACAATAAAACAGCAACCTTAAGATCAAACTTTAGTCTAACTTGTGTGCTCCAAACACAATATTAGGCTTAATTACCACCTTGTCAGCAAAGGCAAAAATCACCTTAGCATCAAATAACATAAAGAAAATACAAATATTTTAAAGCTGAGGTGCTTTTTTTCTTATATAATTCTGTCCCAAAACACCCTAATCCTTTTTCCCCTGTACCATAACAACTTTCTCTAAAAGAGGAAGCAACATTGTTGGGTTTTCCACTTTTAAAAAAAGATTCCTAGGCTAAGGAACAGTTTATTTACCAAGGCATCCCAAATAATTAATACCCAGCTGTGACCCAAAGGTAAACACACGAGGGGAAAGGCCTCTAAACAGTAAATACCAGGTATTCAAACAGAAATAAACTGAAGTTCTTTATTTTAGCCACAAAAAGTCTCTCAAATATTTTACAAAACTTTCACACAAAACTAATTTATCTTGGGCTGGGGATGTGGCTCAAGTGGTAGTGTGCTCGCCTGGCATGCATGCAGCGTGGGGTTCGATCCTCAGCACCACATAAAATAAAATAAAGATGTTGTGTCCACCGAAAACTGAAAAATAAATATTAAATTCTCTCTCTCTTTCTCTTTAAAAAAAAAACTAATTTATCCTGTTTTTATTCAGAACAAATTTTAGACAATTAAAACAGGCTTAGGGTTGCTTTACTCTCAAAGTCAAAAAAGATGAGAAGCTGAAGGTTAGAAATTGGAAAAAAACTATTAAAGGCAGATATACTAATAATGTGTAAGAAATAACTGTCTACCTAAAGGAATCAGAAAGTTAAAAAAAACTATTAGGAAGAATTATAACACATTTATCTAAATCTACTTTGACCACACTCAAGCAGTGTTAAATATCTCATTAGGCCCTTAATTACTATTAAAAAATATTTAATTTGCTATCTTATGTTTTAAGATAGTAAAATGAAATTTTAAAAAGTAGTTTCAACCATAATAATCAAAACATAAGTCTGTGTTTCAAGCATCTCCCCCCAAAAAAATCCACATTGAAGAATATTACATTTCCTAATTGAACAGTTCCTATATACTTGTAAAATATTCAAGCAACACAGAAATGTATCAAGAAAAGTGAAATCTCCTTCTCCACACCCCTTTCCAATCCTACTCCCCAGTTGTGTTTTTGGTATGTCTCTATAACTTCTTTCTCCTCTGCATACTCCAAAACAGATACAATCACACCACACACATACACACCTGCATACAAACACAAGGATATATGTAAACATGTATGAGAGCATGGGCAAGAGAACCATACTATGCATATTGTTCTGCAATTTTTTTCTATTTCTCAAATATATTTCATAGATATTTTTGCAGGTCTGATTAAATAAATCAGGCTTTTTCTTTTCAGCAACTGGCTATACTATACTCCATAGTATGGATATACCACAACACATTAACCTTTCTTCTACTGACATATAATTTCTAATGGTTTCGTATTATATGAACAATACAACAGTGAAGATCTTATGTCATGATATGTAATCTGTGTACACACATAAATAGAACTGTATTTCTATAGAATACTTAGTCACAAACTAGCATTGGTGAGCCAGTGAAACACAATCTTTAATTTTTATTAAAAATACCAAATCGTTTACCAAAAAAAGTTTGCCAATTTGTTCTCTTACCAACAATGTGTATATAGCCTTCTTTCATCACACTGGACATCATTCAGTTTTAAATTTTAGCCAATCATTAGTTTATATCTACATCCTCAGACAACCATTGCTAGATTCCTATCAATACTCTCACATCTTCCTTACCAACAGAACCCAAATCTTTGCAGTAAGAATGTTCCAAGTTTAAAAATAAACTGTTTCCTTAGCCCCCTGCAGCTACTAGAAGCCATGCAACATAGTTCTGGCTGATGGCGTAAGGACAGGCACCCTGGATTTTCCCTTTTTCTTTTTCTTCTGGTCTGCCTCTAAAACCCATAGATGTGGATGCAGCAGCGATCTAGCCATAACAACAAAAATTGAGCATGGCTCAGCAGGTAAGTGCACTCCAGCACTACTTTGCCACTATAAACTGGCTACTGAGTTTACCTATCTGAAATGTTTCAGCCACCCACTCAGATTTTTTAAATTTTGCATCTAAATGTAATTTAAACACTAAACAGATCTCTGATTATTTGTGACATTGAATATTTTTCCATGTGTTACCAGCCGTTTGTACTCCTTCTGTAATTTGTCTGTCATGTATGCCAAATTTTCACTTAGTTGTCTGGATCTGTAAACATGGAATTCTGTAGAACAGAATCACATGTGGGCACATTTCTCAGTGCCCCCGTCTTATTAGATAAATAAGTCTTGGAAAAATAATAGTATTGGTCTTCTGGTAGTTCTTTTAAAACAAGATGTTTACTTACCTATAATCCACCTATCATATTCCTGGGTATTTATACTAGAGAAACAAAAATGTGTATCTACACAAAAACCTGGATGTGAATGTCAGTAGCATCTTTATTTGCAACAGTCAAAAACTTGAAACAATCCAAATATCCTTTATTGAGTAAATGATTAAACAAACCCTGGTACATCCATACTATGAAGTTCTTCTCAGCAATAAACAGAAACAACTACTGATACATGAAACAACTTGCTTGAATATCAAGTCAAAAAAGCCAATCCCCAAAGATAACATAAGATTCCATTTATATAACATTCTTAGAATGACAAAATTATAGAGAACAAATTAGTGGTTACAAGAGTTAGGGAAGGACTGGGCAACTGAGGGGGATGGGAATTGACTATAAAGGGGATTTGTGGGTGATGGATGGTTCTGTCATCTTGACCTTGATGGTGATTACATGAATCTACAGACGATAAAATTGCATGGAACTATGCATGCACACAACACAGCAAGTGCATGTGAAACTGATGAAATCTGAAAAAAGTACACCAATATCAATACCCTGGTTTTGATATTTAAAGCTATTAAAAAATGTTATCAATGGAGGAAACTGGGTAAAGGGTACATGGGACCTCTCTGCACTATGAATCTATAATTATCTGTAACTTTCTATGAATCTATAATTATCCCAAAACAAAAAGGTTCTTTCAAACAGTACTTGGTTCTGTTTTCCAAAACCCCTTAATTAATATATCCATTCCCTACTTTTCAACTTTCTCCCAGTGGAGTCTGGTTAAAGTTTTTCCTTCTTCTCAGTTCAACTCCAAATTCCACATTTCTAAATCAAATCAAACATGACAATCAGAGTACATGAGAGTGCCAATGCTTCCCTACCAATTTTGCGCAAATAACTCTCAGCCACTGAGAATTCAGCAGTGGGAAGCCAGGGTTATCAAGAACAGCCATTCCAAAACAGCATTTCATTGACATTTTTGCATTGTTTGCTTTACAGAAAGATAGGGAACTTCTCATAATTATTTAAAATTTAAGGGAATATTCAAACATTCTTAAGTAATAAATTAGCCTAAGACAGAGTTTCAAAGCATAGTATCCATATTTTATTAGATGTTTCTGATAATTGCAGTGATAAAACTAGCAGATGTTCAGGTATTTGTCATTAAAAACCCTCCATGACTAAGTAGCATAATGACCTTTATTAATCACTGCATCTGGTGTCTGTCAAATGGGGAAGAAATGATACTCAGCAGCCTATTTTTAAAAAGTAACAAGTTATCTGAATGAAGGCACTTCTGCACATTTAAATGACACTGAATTATATTAAGATAATAGTACAAACAGACATTTAATTCCAAGAAGCAATCTAAGTGAAATAACTCATTGCAAATCTAATTGTTCTCTAGAGAATGATCATAATGTCTACTGGGCAGTCTGTTTCAGTAATAAAATAATATAAAGAATTGAATCCTCTCAGTAATTAGGCAAGTCATTCAATTTATCAATTATCTATTATTCATATATGTATTCATCACTTTGATGATAAGCTACAGAGAAAGGAATACCAAGGAAGCTCATGGATCACACTATATTATTTAGAATTAACTTCCTTCCAAACAATGAATGAACAGCAATCTTTATTCTGGCTTAATAAAGGATAAGTACTTTAAAAAATAATTACAGACACATATGCTATAAGGTAAAAAGCAGAGACATTTTAAAAAGGTATCTAAATCATATCCAAGTGATGACTGGTACCTCTGCTCTACCAGTTCCCAGCTATCCACTATGCCAGATTTATAAAACCTGAGAAAGTATAGTCACTGATTAAATCGGTATCTTAGAAGATGTCTCAGAGACTTCAATCACATACCAAGACCATATAAAAATTTGATTCATACTAGTGGTTTCAAAATATCCACTCTTTTCTCCATTACAAGGTAATATGGATGACATATATTTATGACAGTATGTGCTATCCAAAATAGCTCAATCAATACATTTAGGGCTTGCACACCAATGTTATTGTATATTAAATAATAATAAATGGGCATTCTATCTGATCTCACTACACCACAGGCAAACATCATTCTACGGAAGTTAAATTTTTTACAGGGTTTTTTTTTCCTCATATGGATATAATAATCTGTTTAAAGTGAAAAATAATTTAAATCATACCTAGATGTTATTATTATGGAAACATAAGAACTAAGTTTTGCTTGTTATAAGAAGGGATTTTTTTTTCTTTTTGACACTGACTATATTTCCTTTGCTATGCTCATGTGATAAGCATTTGAATACACTAAGGAAGAACACAGAAAGAAGCACCATACAGCAGAACAAAGAACACAGAAGTTAAAGAAATGGGAAACCCAGATAAAATCAGCATGCTATAAGAATGTGTCATCCAGAAAGTATTTACAAGGTGATCTGCAAGTCTCTGTATTGCAAGGCCATGCACAGCCCCTCACCATTCAGACACAGACAGACAAAAGTGGAGTCTTGAGAAAAGGAGCACATTTCTGAGACTCACATCACAGATGGCAGAAAGGGTTCTGGACTCCTGTTACTTCAAAGACTACTTGAACAAATGTAGTTTTGATATTAATAGAAATACTGATTGCATTTAAAAAACTAAAAAGATTATTTTATTCAACAAGCATACACTGAGGATTTACTACATACATAGATAATAATGCTATGCGGTCTGGGGGAACCTATATACCA
This sequence comes from Marmota monax, assembly GCF_021218885.2. Lineage (NCBI taxonomy): Eukaryota > Metazoa > Chordata > Mammalia > Rodentia > Sciuridae > Marmota > Marmota monax. The sequence continues at coordinate 4,152,465 of NW_026692356.1, read as the reverse complement.
TGTGAAGAGATGAAACAACCACTATTAAGTATTTTTTACAACAAAGGCAGTGATTAACTGAAAAACAGAACCACAGGCTAGAACTAGATGGTGACGAAAAATGAGTTGGAGGACAAGTAGCTCCCCAAATTCCTGACAAAAGAGACTGTTTCACCCTGAAAGCATTGAGCACTTAGCAAGAATGTCTGACCAAAAAGTTATTCTAAACTGTGGTACAATGTACAACTAAAAAAAAAAATGCATTCAAGCAGTTGGTATTTATACAATATTTTTTCTCAAAATGACAGTAAAAGATAGTCCAACACACAATAAATTTAAAACTATAGTAACTCCAAATATCATGCACACTTTTTTACTTAAAGAACAATATTTACTATGTGTGAAGTGCTATTCTAAGCACTTTACAAATGTTGACTCATTTAAATCACAATTAATAATCTTATGAAAACTTTTGTCTCCTGCTATTCATCTGGTTTAATATATAAGGAAAATGAGGCACAGAGAAATTGAATTACCTGCCCAAGGGCATATAACTAATAAGTAATGGATTCTAGATCCAAACCCCAACAATTTAGCTATACAATCTACCACCATTCAAAATTTTGAACTTTCTGCAATGTGTCTATTGTGCACTTACAATGTGGTTAATATAACCAAAGAACTGCATAATTTTGTTTTGCTTGATTTTAATTGTTTTAGTTTAAATAACCACATATAGCCAGTGGCTACCATGCTGGACAATTCAGATTACACTGCTTTACCGGTAGCCTCAATGACTAAGAAAAGAATGTTGCTCAAGTGGTCCACTACAGCCCAGTTTAAACATTTAAATAATTCATACATTTTTTTTTTAATTTCAGTTTGAAGTAATTACTGATTGCAAAAACTTACTACCTTAAACTGTGTTTTAAGAACACTATATTGAATCAGACATTATCCATAAAGCCCTGTATTCTGTCCTAAGCATAAAAATCTTATTCATCTAAGAGATCAGTAGAACATCAACAACAGTGATAACAATAACAAAACGAACAAAAACTGCTTAACAACACATGTAGTCCCTACAGTGTGCCAAGCCCTGAATAAGTCCTTTACATGTAGTACCCCCTTTCAGTTTTCATGCTGCTCTTATTATTACAATCCCTACTTTCAGATAAAGAATGAAGCTCAGGGAATTTACATAACTTGCCAAAAGTCATACAGCTAATAGATGAACAAACCTAGGATTGCACCCGCAATGTGCCTGTATAGAAAAGTTCTTGCTCTGTGTAACTACCCTACTCTTTGCTACCCTTCCTCTTCATCAAATCACTCATAGAAATGTGTATCAACTTAGCAACAAAATTGGAAAATCTCCAAAAGCTATTCATAATTAAGCCAAATACACAACTTTCTATGTCTACTATAAACCAATTTATCAATCTATGTGCATATGTGGGCATGGAAAAAGTAAACATATTCAGATGGGCTTTATGAATTGATACTGTAACCCAACAGGATACTATAAAAAGAACAAAACTGGCCTTAAGAAATATTCTATGAATGTGAGTGCTCTGAGATTTTAAGAGAACAACTAACATATAATATGTGGAAAACACCATGACACAGGCATGTTCTCTGACTTGCCTGAAATCACAGGGTGGTAAAACTAATCACAGGTCTTCTGACTCCTAAATTATCGATATTACCACATTATAATGGTCCTGTGTCTCAGCTTAGGATACACATTATTCCTCAGGATATGCACTATTTCTCATTAAAACTGTCCAATCCCAGCACAGAACAAAATACTCTGTAACAGTGTTTAAGCTGTATACTAAAAGACTATATTTAAATGACACTTATTTCTAGTCTTATTTATTACTAGCAATACTAGCAAGGACTGCTTTGACTGCCAAGAAACGAATCAAGACATCTAGAGGAGTTGGGATGGATATACATGCTCCTTAGTGTCACTAGTGTCACAAAAGATTAAACTTCTATATTTTTCCCCCACTGTACTGCTTCTGTTATCATGGTCACATTATGGCTGCTGTACAACTCAAGGAACTGCATTCACATTTCAGGTAGACAGAAGGCTGTAACAAGGAAGCAGAGGTGAAAACCACCTCAGATGACAGAACTTTCCCAACAATGCCGTGCAGACTTTTGCTTGCATCTCAGGAAACGGAGTTTGTTGGCTTGTTTTTTATTTGTTTTGTTTTGTTCTGAGCACAAGTTCACTCCAAACAAAATTAAAGTTCCATCATTAGTAAAGATTTAAAGGAAAATGGTTCAGTCAGAAGAAGAAGTTGTGCTCCATTTGTGTACACTGTGTCTAAAATGCAATCTACAGTCATGTACAACTAATTAGAATAAATTAAAAATAAAAATAAAAGAAAATGGATACTATACTACTGGCAATCGTATCTACATATGCAGTCAAATTCTCAAATTCTCGTTAAATATTTTTTATCATAGCATCATCGTTTTGGGTCAAGAGCAAGATATGCTTTGCAAATCATAAAGAATTACATAACTACAACTAAATAAAGTATAAAAGATGCTATAACTTCAGTGTTTCAAGATCAAGTAGTCAATATCTGAAGCAAAATATAAATACATTTTAAACTGAAGCCAAAATATACTATCTGCCCATTACAAAGTATGTCAAAGGAGTCATTTTACATATCTTTCTGTTCACTGTTTATTAGCTCTATTCCATTTATCTAAGATCATTTTATAAGAACATTATATAAAACATGGGTAAAAACAGAATGGAAGCAAAAACATTCAGTATGACAAAACATGTATTTTAATTGACATTTGCTGGTCAATTCAGAATTTAAAAGGTGTAGGAATAGAGGCAAAAGCAAAGTCCTGAGATTACAATGAAAGTAATGATTAATTCTGATCCAGAACAACCCATGTGGGGGTGGCATTTGAGCCTCAAAATCCAATCTGGCAAATAACTGTAACTGCTCTGGAAGGTCAGGGCTTGCCATGCAGATGGGGCAGCCATTTGGGAAGCAAATGAAGCATTCTGATGCAGTTGGCACAAAGGTGTATGGAGAGATCTAGTGACATGTCTAGATATACAGTGTTAAGTCCAAATTCTAGATTTTATGGTTGATTCATAAAGCTATTTCAGACAGGAAAGGAAAGATGGAGCGTAGGGTCAAATGACTAGTCTTGCTCTCACCTCCTCCCATACCACCCTAATAAGAGTATTTCCAAACTTCTTTACATGGTATTTACACGGTCTCTTCATGTGCGGGCACCTGAGATCCCCTCTAACACCATCTCCACCACTATTCCCCAGCCCTCATCTACTTTTTTTGGTCAGATTTAACAACCTGCAGATTTTCCAATATATTTTCCCTCTCTTAATTCCATAACTTTTTAAAAACATGCAATTTTGCTGAGTACAGTGGTACACGCCTGTAAAACCAGCAACTAGGGAGGCTGATGCAGGAGGATCACAAGTTTCAGGCTAGCCTCAGCAACTTAGCAAGGCCCTAGGAAACTCAGCATGACCCTGTCTCAAAATAAAAAAAGATAAAAAAATAAAAAGCTAGGGATGTAGCTCAGTGGTAAAGAGCCCCTGGATTCAATCCCCAGTACCCAAATAAATAAATACTCTTTCCCTTGGGATGCTTATACACCTCAAATACCCGCCACCTACAAGCTAGCTAAACTTTGTGCATCCTTTGAGAATCAGATTCTTTCACTTCCCTCATTATCAAACTAGAGTCAGAAGAGAGTTATGCCTCTGGGAATTCGCATGGCTCTATTGCAACACCTATCATATTATTGTAATTACTTTTGTCTCTGACTACTTCATATTGAGTTTTCTTGAGGATACTCGTTTACACCCTTGCATCTAAGGTGTATTATGTTCAATGCAAGTTTATCAGATGAAGTGAAAGAGGAAGTTACTATAATAATCTAGAAGAGAGGTGATAAGGAATTAACATTGGGAATGAAAAGGTCAGGGAAGACAACCAAGCTCATGTGTCCTTGTGTTCTATTATCAGGAGATAACATCAGGGCCTCATTCAAAATCAACTCTTGGAATAATTTTAATAAATTTGGCCATCTAATATAAAATGAATAATTTGAATCACTAAAACATTCAATCATATTCAGCACACTTCTGCTTTGACAAACTAGGGAGATGTATACTATTTTCAAAAGAATTTTATCCAAATAAACATGAATCTTTTGAAGGAGAAAACTAAGCTCCTTAGAAATACACAGTTACAATGATTATATTTATGCCTGTGTACATCTGAAGAGACTATGTGGTTAATTTACTTTTCAGTCTGCTCAAAAGTGAGTGTTCCCACTTTGCCGATCTAGTAGAGCTTAGCCCTAGAGATGAACAATAATGAGGACATTTGAGAGGAAAACTGCGACAATTTATATTCCATTCAGCACATCTCATCCCTTTCCCTAGTCCACAAGACTAAATTATTCTAACTTTGCCCATGATGGTCTCATGTCAAAACATACAAACCAACTAGATACCTCTGCCCTAGCTCTGCAAACACTCTTAAGACAAGGTTGTCTTAATAAATGTATGTTTGCTTGTTCATTCATTCATTCATTCACTTCTTAATTTCCCCCCAAAATTCCCAAACTAGACTTCAGTCCCACAATAAATCTGTTGACTATACCAAAGAAAACTAATTAATGAAAACCTCTTAAACCCCAACTTTCATAGTTTAGGATAATATCCCCTTCATATATCAATTTTTCCAGACTACCTACTACTATCACTGTGAGTAGAATATTTGAAAATGTTGTACTTTCTCTACATCCATCCAAATCCACACCATATTTTAAAGAACTGAGATAAAAAGTCTCTTTATTTTGGATATTTTATATTTGTCTGCATGACCTGACTTTGCTCAAAGAAGTTATCAGTATTACAAATTACAAAAGGATAAAATAGAAAATTAACTGAATGATTAAGAATATTATTAGAAGAGGTTTGAAAAAACACACTTATGAATAAGAAAAAAAAAATCTTTGCATAAGCTTCTTCTGTTTTCCCCATTCACAGAAAATTCCATCTGAAACAAATTAGAAAAAAACCTGAGGAAAAAAAGCCATGTTATCATTTTACTATATAGTATCTTTTGGTAATATTTTTTCCATAATTGTATAGTATTACCTGTCCTATGAGATACACATACTTTGAAAGGAAAAAAATAATAATATTCTTTTCCCTGGCTACATTCCAAGTAACTGTGATTGTTACTGAAAAAAAAAAAAAAGAAACAGTCCAATAAAAAATTCTGACTATAAAAGTCAAACTGTATGAATTTGGTATTTTCAAACAGTTTGAAATTACCTTAACTAATTTGTATCCTCCTGAAATACTGAAAAGTAGTAAGCTTTTCTTAAAATGCCTAATTGTTAGAATGTTATGATTTAGACCCAGGAATGTAGTCTACTTCTAAAGAAAGGGGAGGAGAAATATAGTAGAAAACAGGAAATAAATAATTATAAAGCAACCTAAATAATACTGTCAAATTTCCAAAGGTAAACAATGATATAGTATTTCCATTTCTTCATTTAAATACCATGTTCTTCCATAAAATTTAAAAACAGCCAAGAACAACAGTCTAAGGTCTCTTTCAGCTCTAACAGTCTGCATATGGTTCAGCATACTGTATATTAGGATATTGTTTCAGACCATCATCCTAAATCATTTTTTACATGGGACGTTAAGGAATCTCATAAGCTTTATTTTAAAATACTGATCATACTATGTTAAAGAATAAACCTAAAATAATCTATATTTTGTATCATACATGAGGTATATTTATGCTCCTCAAACCATATAAAGATAGAATCCTTACATATAAAGCATTATATTCTTTTTTTATATATATATAGTTGTAGATGCAGAGCATGCCTTTATTTGTTTAGTCATTTATGTGGTGCTAAGGATCGAACCCAGTGCCTCATACATGCCAGGCAAGCGCTCTGCCACTGAGCTACAGCTCCAGCCCTAAAGCATTATATTCTTACATATGAAAATGCTAATACATAAATTTATCAACCAAATAACTTTAAACCATAGATTAAATTAGTGAAACTGCCACTATTATCACCTTAGCTAATAGCCTGCATTTTTTGAAAGTCAATTAAATCAATTCCTAATTGTCATTTCAGAGACTATTTCATATGTTTAAAAAGAAAAATATATAAGTATTTCTTCAAAGGTATCTATTAGCTCATTTTAATATCTGTAAGTCAGACAAGTAATTTCCCAAAATTTGTAACATATTTCAGCACATACCAGACACAAGCTACAAATACAACATTGCTAGTTAACAAGCCAATATAAATGGCATTGATTAAGCATCTAATCATAAACTAAAGAGATTAACTATTCAACTAAAAATGGCATTCATTGGCTAAGTTCTTATTTATTACTATTATTTTATCAGTTACTCACACAAATAAGAACAATCTAGTTCTTCTGTCTTGCTATAGGCAGAATCCTTGCTTGTTCCCTTCTAATTTCTGCTATGAAAATTAATATTTTAAAATTAATAGAAAAAATGATTATACAAATATTATTTTGCTACCAAAACACATAATGCAAGAGGATCTTTACAACGTAAAAAACTGTTGCAGTAGCAATATCCCAAGCTCCCCTTATTCTCTGTACCTTTTAATAAAATATGTCTAATTTTTGGCTTAAAACAGGAATAATGAATCATGCTAACAATTATGCTATTACCTTTTCAAATACCATGATACATCAGAAAAGCAAAAGCATACACGAAAGCTCAAAATTCCTTTTTTATAGCTGTTCTTTAGGTAATACTTATCAGAATCTCTGAGTGCCTTAAAGTGCTCAGATTGTTCATTCTGCTGATGTTCCTACCTTCCTTCACTGTCGCTGCTTTTTGCCTTGATGGTGTCACCAGCTCCTTTACAATCTGCAAGACTTGAATCATTGCTAGTTAACAAGCCAAAGACTCCAACTGCTTCCACCAGAAATCCAACAGGTTTCATCATCAAGAGCTTATTGCATTTTTGCTTTCTGAAAGCTCAAACACGAACACAGTTCAACTTCTGAGAAATAAATGCTTTGCCTAGCTATCCATGGAGGCTCGAGAGCAGTTAATAAGAAGCAATGAAAGGAAAGGCTCTATCTTCTTGAAAAGATGAATTCAAAGTGATTTCAGCACATGTGATTTCAGTCCAAAATGTATTATTTTGCAAAGCATTAACTAGCTATAAACAAAACAAAATTTGAATAATCTGTAAATCACTAAGCACAGTAAAAACACTGTCTCACAAAAGCCATGACAGGAGAATTAAAGTGCTCTGCTATAAATTCATACAGGGGATCACAGATGCCATGTGCAAGTTTTTAAGTAGAAACCAAAATATCCTGCACTGTCGAAAGCCTTAATACTTTTTTCCAATTTCTCAAAAACCTCATATTTGAAGCAGAAAATAAAATATGGGTAAAAATAAAAATCTATCTTGCTAACTCCAAGCTCCCAGATTTGCATAAAAGATATGGTGTCTAAAAAACATCCTATAAATTACTTGTCCTCCTCCTCACACACACACCTCTGACATCTCAGTACATGAATAGAAGTCTAAGTTCACGTGCACACTAGAAATTCTCAAAGGAGTTAGTAAATTCATTGTTCTCAATGCCAGAGGCATGGACCAGAGAATTCTAGAACAAGCATAACCATTATCTCTGTCATATAGTTTTTAACAGAAAAACCATAAATAAATATTTGAAAGCCTTGTTATACATTCCATTTATTACATAGCAGACCTTCTCAAAGTAAACCCACATAATTAACTCAAATCAACTGCATTCCTATACATCAGCAATGAATAATCTGAAAGAGAAATTAGTAAAACTATCCTATTCACAATAGCCTTGAAAAAGATAAAATATTTGGGAATCAATCTAACAAAAGAGGTGAAAGACCTCTTCAATGAAAACTATAGAACAACAAAGAAATTAAAGAAGACCTTAGGAGATGGAAAGCAATCCCATGTTAATAAACATAATACTTAGTGGAGAATCACCATATTCTGTATCACCAACTTTCCTGCTTTTCTTTCCTTCCCATTTATTATTGTGAAATTTTTAACATAGCATAAAGTAATGGATCCCACAGCAAATCAAAGGCAGCTTCTTTCTCCTTCTGACAGTTAAAGGCTTACTTGTTGTTTTCCCGTTTTTCAATTGGACAAGTGCGGTACACAGTGAATCAACGAGGATTAGAAGTAAAACAAAGTCCTGCTTTCTCTACCAGCAAGGTTTCTCTGTAAAAACGTAGTTTTAAAATTCAGGGCGAAGTTTTCAGCTTCTCAGAGAAGAGATGCTACAACATATGAACATATATATATATATATCCACTCATAATGAATACTCCATTTGGGTGTTAATTTAAGAGATCTATGAACCCACGACAGGAAAAAAAGAAAAAACCTGTAAATAAAAGACAAAAGAGGGCAACTATCCCAACTATTCATTATCTTTAAAAAGCATATCTGCACTTGCAAATTAAATTAAAGAAAGAATCATATAGGTCAAAGACCAAGTTTGAAATCTCAAATCAAAACTTTGGTTTTGATCAAGTGGGGCTTATCCCAGGGATGCAAGGTTGGTTCAACATACAGAAATCAATAAACACAATTCATCACATCAATAGACTCAAAGACAAAAATCACATGATTATCTCCATAAATGCAGAAAAAGCATTTGACAAAATACAGCATTCATTCATGTTCAAAACACTAGAAAAACTAGGGAAAATGGGTACATAATTCAACATTGTAAAAGCTATACATGCAAAACCCAAAGCCAATGTCATTCTAAATGGAGAAAAATTGAAAGCATTTCCTCTAAAAACTGGAACAAAACAGGGATGTTCTCTTTCACCATTTCTATTCAACATAGTCCTGGAAACTCTAGCCAGAGCAATTAGACAAAAGAATGAAATTAAAAGGGATATATATGAATAGGAAAAGAACTCAAAACTATCCCTATTTGCTGACAGGATTCTACACTTAGAAGACCAAAAAAACTCCACCAGAAAACTTCTAGAACTCATAAATGAATTTAGCAAAGTAGCAGGAGATAAAATTAACATGCAGAAATCAACTGCATTCCTATACATCAGTGATGAATCAACTCAAAGAGAAACTAGGACAACTATCCCATTCACAATGCTCAGGGAAAAAAAATATTTGGAAATCAATTTAACAAAAGAGCTGAAAGATCTCTACATGAAAACTACAGAACACTAAAGAAAAACTAAGAAGACCTTAGAAGATAGAGAGATTTCCCATGTTCTTGGATAGGCAGAATTAATATTGTCAAAATGTCCATAAGCACTATACAGATTTAATGCAATTCCTATTAATTCCAATAGTATTCTTCATAGAAACAGAAAAAGTAGTCATGAAATTCATTGGGGAAAATAAGAGGCCAAGAACAGCCAAAGCAATCTTCAACAAGAAACACAGGAAACATCATAATACCAGATCTTAAATTATACTACAGAGCTATAGTAACAAAAACAGCATGGTATTGGCAACCAAAACAGACACGAAGACCAATGGTACTGACGAGAACACACAGAGACAAATCCACATAAATATAGTTATCTCATAGTAGACAAAGGTGCCATAAACACTGGAGAAAAGATTGCCTCTTCAACAAATGGTGCTGGAAAAACTGGAAATCCATATGTAGCAAAATGAAATTAGACCCCTGTCTCTCACTCTGAACAAAACTCAACTCAAAGTAGATTAAGAACCTAAATATTAGACCAGAGACCCTGTGCCTACTAGAAGAAAAAGTAGGCCCAAATCTCCATCATGTCAGCTTAGGAACCAAATTCCTCAACAAGACTCCTAAAGCAGAAGAAGCAAAATTTTAAAAAATCAATAAATAGAGCCAGGAGTGGTGGTGAATGCCTGTAATCCCAGCGGCTTGGGAGACTAAGACAGGAGGATTATGCGTTCAAAGTCAACCTCAGCAATTTAGCAAAGCCCTAAGCAACTCAGTGAGACCCTGTCTCTAAATAAAATACAAAAAAAGGGCTGAGGATGTCACTCATTGGTTAAGCACTCCTGGGATTAATTCCCAGTACCAAAGGGGAGGAGGACATGGTATCAAACTAAAAAGCTTCTCTATAGCAAAGGACACAAGAACATGAAGAGAGGACCTACAGAATGGGAGAAATGCCACCCACACCTCAGAGAGAGCATTAATTTCCAAGATATATAAAGAACTCAAAAACCTTAACATTAAAAAAACAAACAGCCCAATAATAAATGGGCTAAGGAACTGAACAGACACTTCACAGAAAAAGAAATATGAACGGTCAACAAAAATATGAACAAATATTCAACATCCCCAGCAATTTAGAGAAATGCAAATCAAAACTACCTAAGATGTCATCTCACTCCAGTCAATTTCCCCAATTCTATCCTTGCCCCATTCCTAGGGCAGTTCTGAACATGTAATAGGTGTTAAATAACACTATTTTCCCATCATGTTTCTGTCTCCTGGGAAATTACTTCTTCTATGCTAGAAAATATTTTTTAAAGCATTTCAAAATATTTTGAAAGGTAACTTTCTCTTTTATTTATTTATGTTTTGGTGGTGCTGGGGATCAAACTGAGGGCCTGCTTGCTAAGCAAGTGTTCTACCATTGAGTTACCCTCCCAATCCTAAAAGATGAACTTCTGCTAGCTTTGCTCTCTCCCAGTATTTTCTTTCCATTCAAGAAAGGGGATATTCAGGACATCTTCCCTCAATCAACTCTATCCTCATATCCGATCAGTAAAGAAAGGAAGGTCTAAAATTCATATCTCCATTATTTCAGCTGTATCACCTCCTGGCTCTATGATATAGTAATGGTTTTGTAAACAAAAATCACACAGCAATCACTTTGAACACACTGTTTCACCACTATTAATTTTTAGTTTCTGGAACTAAAGCAATCACTTTGAACACACTGTTTCACCACTATTAATTTTTAGTTTCTGGAACTAAAGCAATCAATAGCTTTTTCTTGTTTCTCTAATTCTTTTCTCATTGTTCTATCATGTTGCATTGGTAAAAATATTTGACCACATACTCTGATAAACGTTAACCGAGTTCTACCCTTTAAAATGCCAAATTAAACAAACTAAGGAAGTATCACAGATTAAAGGATAACAGAGAATCAGGATAGATCTCAAATTACACTGTGGACCAAAAAGGGGAGAGGGAAAATATGGGACATGGGGAGAATGGGTGATTTGTGAATACATTCTATAGATTATCAATGTTAGTTTCCTAACTATGTCCATGCAGTTGTAGTTACATAATAGAACATCCTGGATTTTAGTACTTAGGAGTAAATACTTCAATTTACTCTATAATTGTTCAGAAAATAACAACAAAATAATATTAATACAGAATGAGAAAGAAAATGTAGCAAAATGTTAATATTTGGGAAATCTGGGTTATATGGGAATTGTCTAAGCTACTCTTGCAACATTTTGCTAGGTCTGAAATTATTTTAAAATACAGTTAAATTCTGATTCTATATATGCTTACTTATAAAAGATATATATATAGTAATATTATGCATATTTAAGTTCATTCAAAATGGTAATCTTAAAGGATGAGATAAATAAGAAAATATATTACATTTGCATTTTGGAACACTAAACACATTACATCCCATTGTTAATTTGACCATAACTTAATTAGTTCTGATAACTGATAGAGAAAAATTCTCCCTTTCATATTATTCAGAAGTGACCTAATTATTCTAGGCCTTTGACCTTTACATCCCTTCCAATAAAATTTAGAATCCCCTAATAATTTCCAAGCTTTACCAACCTTGTTGAAAACTGTGATTTGAATTTAATTGGTCTGTATGTCAAACAGAGAGAGATTATTTTTAAGATTCAAAGTCTTTTTGTCCAAAAACATAGTATATTTCTCAATTTTTCTCTTTTTAAAGTTTTGTTGTTTCCCCTTAAAATTCTTAAATATCTTTCATTACATTTATTTCTGTTTTATTTTTTATGATACAATTGGAAACACAGTCTTTTTAACCCACTCCTCACTACTGGTATGCAAATATGCAAATGACTTCTGTATATTAGTTTTGTGTGTAATTATATTAACATCTTCCTGTCTAATAACTTATCTGTAAATTTTGATTTTCTCTACATTAACAATTATATCATCTCTAATTGAGTACAATTCATTTCCTCCCTACAATTCTTATGCTTCTAATCTGCTTAATTGTCTTATTGCACTGGCTAGCATCATCAATACAACCTTAAATAGAAGTGGTTCTAAGAGGCATACTTTTCTAATTTTTTATGTTAAAGGAGTTATTTTCAACATCTTCCAACATAAAATTATGCTTGTTAGGCCTTTTGTAGATACTCTATCAGATTAGGGAAATTTACTTCTATTTCTAATTTAAATGAGTGATGTAAGAATTTTACTTTGAAGTGTCAATACTTACAAATATACCAAAATATCATCTTCTGTAACTACAGAATTTAAACTTAAAATGAAACACTTTACATGTCAACCTAAACACATGAGAGATCTGGTTATCTCATTGTACTTATCTCTTCAAAATTCTTTGCAGTGATGTGCTAGGAGCTGGCTTGTACTAGCTTACAAGAGCCAATTTTTTAAATGTTCAGAATATTGCAAGCTGGCTGTTAATAGCCCATGGTGGGTGTTTTTATACCACAGGAAATTAGCAAACATTACAAACCGGGGTATTGCCCCTTCCACACCCTAGGAGAACTGGTGGTTAAAATATTTACCAGCACAACACTGGGTGGAGGATAAAATAGGCTTTAGGATCTGGGGAGTAAAGTTCACATCAATTCAACAAGCATTCACTGAGCATTTAGTATATGGTAAGTAGGTAGGGAGAATTACACTCTAGGAGCTCATAACCAAGAAGTGTGTAGAAGCAGCATAATAATGGTAAACACAATTTGCAGTTGGCAAGGCAGGTTCCAATAGGAAGTTGGGGAAACTGGAGAAAAAAGCAACTTAAGAGTACCATCTGGAAAAATCTTTCAAACCACAAATTGGTAATTTTAATTGGTCTCCTTTCTAAAAATGTACTGGCTTCCCATTTGTACACACGTAAGTCTAAACCCTGTAACACAAAATTTGGCCTCATTTATAATTTGGTCCCAATCTATCACTGCAGACCTGTGTCCTGAAGTTCCCTGCCAGTACCACTTCAGTTACGTGCAGTGGACAAGGATTCTTTACTCCATCTCCTGAACATGCCATTGCCTCTGCACACTCCATGCCCTCTGCCTTCAGGAACTTCCCTGTTTTCCCTACTCAGATCTTCAAGATCTATTTTTTGTCATCTTAGAGAAGTCTCAATTTTTTCAGGGCATTAATTAGTTGTTCCCTCTCTCCTCACAGCTATAACACATATCTATAACTGAGTCTTCCAGAACACATATCCCACTGGATTGAACTATTTACCAGTCACTTTTCCGTGCAGATTCGGGGTAAGCAAACCTTTTTTATAATAGCTAGGTAGTTCATGTTTTCTACTTGGAGGACCATATAGATTCTGTTTTAGCTATTCAACTCCATTATTATATCTGCCATATACAATATACATACAAATGTGTGTCTAAATATAACCCAAAAAAATGAAATTTGCAGATCACTATGCTAGACCAGTGTGGAGCAGAAATGTCCCTCCCCAGGGCACTTGTCAAAGTCTGAAGACATTTTTATGACAACTAGAGTAGGAGTAATACTGGATCTGGTGAGTAGGGGCCAAAGATGCCACTGAATATTCTACAATTCACAGGACAGCTCCCACCCCATACACACACAGAAATTATCTTCCAAAAGGTCAACAGGGCTGAGATGAGAAACTGCCTTAAACTATGTCCTTCATGGACAGTGACCTTGTCTTGAGGGACATCTGAAGCCTACCCACTCTTGGATTCTGACTTCACTGTCCTAGAGTGCCGTTTGGGCATCACAAGCTTTAAAAGCTCCCCCAAATGATCCTAACATTCAGCAGAGTTAAGAATCCTTATTCTAAAAGAACGCATAGGAAAACTATACATGGATAAGTAAACATGAAAGATAAAAAATATTATGAGTTCACTATTGCTATACACACAACACACACACAACATACATGGGGGGAGAGGAGAACAGACAAAATGTTACAAGTGATTATTCCTCTGAATGGTGGCATTATATAGGAATTTTTAATGTATTATTTTTTTTACTGGTCACTTTTGCAATTGTATTGTGTATATTTTAATGTATTCTTTTTGCTATATTTTCTACAGAGAATATAATTTACTATTTACTATTTTTTTTATAAAAACGGGATTACCTTTTGGTTTTAAGAAAAAAGTCCATATCACTAAAAAAGATATGCACATAGCAAGTATCATTATGAAAAAATATTCCATATCACATGTCAACAGGGAAATGCAAATTAAAACAAAAATGAGATACCACTATACAACTGTTAAAACAGCTAAAATTCAAAAACCTAAATTATATCAATGCTGGTGAAGATATGGAACAACAGGAACTCATTTCTTGCTAGTGGTACTGAAACATGGTACAGTCACTTTAGAAAACAGTCTGGCAATTTCTTACAGAACTCAACTTACTTCTACCAGATGACCTAGCAATTGAAATTTTTATTTATCCAAATGAGTTGAAAACTTATATCCACACAAAAACATGCACATGAATGTTTAGCAGCTTTATGTGTAATTGTCAAAAGTTGGAAGCAACAGAGATGTCACTACAGAGGTGAATGGATTAAAAAAATTAAAAAACAAAAAATTGTTGTATATCCATACAATGGAATATTATTTAGCAGTAGAAAGAAAATGAGCCATCAAGGCCACAAATAAGATATGGAGGAGCCTTACATGTACAATGTTCAGTGGATGAAGCCAGAAAAGACTACATATTACATATTGTATCATTCCAATTATATGACATTCTGCAAGGATTAAAACTGTGCAAATAGTAAAATAAGGTTACCAGGGGTTTGGGAAGAAAGAAAAAGGGATGAATACTTTGATCATAGGAGATTTTTAGAGCAATGAAATTACTCAAATGTCATTATATATTTGTTAAAAACCCATAGTTTCTCACTTTATCTGAAACAGGCAAGGATAAATCCAAAACTTTCCTCAGTAACTGGAGTCAAGTGCTTAAAAAAAAATACTTATTGGGCTGGGGATATGGCTCAAGCGGTAGCACACTCGCCTGGCATGCGCAGGGCACTGGGTTCAATCCTCAGCACCACATAAAAATAAAGATGTGTCCACCGAAAACTAAAAAATAAAAATATTTTTTAAATTCTTTCTCTTTCTCTCTCTCTCTCTCTCTCAAAAAAAAAAAAAATACTTATTGCCTATACACACACATGTCAGAGATCAAATATGGCCTGGTGGACAAGAAATGTTGTAGTTACCCTTGAAATGCTCTGCCTGCAAATAGCTGTAACAGAAAATGTTTTACCTTAATCTCGTTTCCTACATTGGTATTTTTGTTATTCATGACTACCCCCAAAACCATGAACTTTTGGCTAACCCCAAAAACTGTTAACTTACTTTTCCTGCCTCTCACTTCCAAATTAAGCATTCCCACAGTGGGACACAAGGGACAATGTGTGTGAGAGAACAAGAATGAGACAAGACCAGAGAAATTCAGTCACTGGAAATCAAGCATGATCTACTCTCCATCTAAATGGACTCTTCAACTCAGACCATCTACCTTTTCCAAATGAAAATACAGGGCAGAAAATCAACTTCTTGTCAGATGAAAAGGAATTAATAGCAGGAAGTGATCAATAACAGAAAATGAGTAAGGAAAACTAAGTAGGCAGAGGAAAGAAATCTTTTACCTACTCTCCTCTTCATTAAAAGAAAAAACAAAAATAGGGAAAGAAAAGACTGGTTTGATCTCATTTGTATTCTTTCTCTCATTCACTTCCTAAAAGCATATCTCCAGATACAGTGGCATATCCCTATAATCACAGAGGCTCAGGAGGATTGCAATTTCAAAGCCAATCTCCACAAAAGTGAGGCACTAAGGAACTCAGTGAGACCATGTCTCTAAATAAGGGCTGGGGATATAGCTCAGTGATCTAGTGGCCTGAGTTCAATCCTGGGTACCAAAAAAACAAAAAAGAAAAGAAAGTAAGTTCAAAACCAGCCTCAGCAACTTAGCAAGGCCCTAAGCAATTTAGCAGAACTCTGTCTCAAAATAAAAAATAAAATGAGCTAGGGATGTGGCTCAGTGGTTAAGTGCCCCTGAGTTCCAACCCTGTACAAAAAAAAAGCATGAACAAGTTCAGTGGAACATTTTTGTTTAGCCCTAAATGTAGAGAAGTACAAGAAAGAAAGAAAATCAGTACTACTAAAAGAAAATCATAGTACTACTGCATGCAATGTTATAAACATTCAAAACAACAACTTAAAATCTTAAAGAATTGTAAAGCTAACTTAATTGGACTTCATTCTCTTTTTGTCAGTATGTATTTAATAGTTTTTCTTATTTCAAAAGTAAAGCATATTCCACTGTGAAAAAATAAGAATCTGAAAATAAGCTAAAAGAATAGTGATAAGCATTATTTAACCTTTTAGACTGATCCAGGTACTTTTTTGGTTTTGATTTTACAAAAATAAAGTACTATTATACATAATCTATTGGCACTAATGTACTTTTACATTTTCAAATATTTCATCAACATCTTTTTTATGCAATAAACACAGATCAGGATATTTGCACTGTGTTCTATATCTATAAATTCTTTTGATCATATAAATAACAATTCAGTATCTTTTCATCTTGGCAGTATATCAGACTTTGTTTTTCACCCACTTTTCAGAAAACTTTTTTGGCTTTCCTGGAAATGCATTTTAGAATTAAACTACTGTCATTTTGTTCAGAACATGTAGATAAATGAGAAGGAAAAATATGTGAGAGGCCACATCTCTTGTGACAAAAAATAATCTATAAATATTCAAGATGACAAATGGCCTGCAAATAGTAAAAAGACTACTGAATATTACATTGCAAATCTATTATTAACTCTTTTGGGTTAATAAACCAGTAAACTGACTTCATTTCTTTGTTATTCCACTTAAATTATAGAGGCAGGACATAAACACTTTGTTCTAGAATGCTGAAAATCAATTTCTACAAATTCAACAACATAAAATATAACATGTTGATTATAAAAAAAAATGTGGACTTTTTTATCTACATATTTCCTATGCCTAAAATCTATAATATTTTCTGTCCAAATAATGTTCAGGTATTTTTACAGTCAATTCTAATACTTCATTTAGAAATGAACATTAGTAAAAGCTAATGTCGCTAATATCTTCATAGGTCTTTCCTTCAGAGAAAAAAAAGTTGGGGTAAGAGGAGAGACAGAGAGAGAGATCAAAGTAAAATATCCTGAAATTGTTAGTTTTGGAAACACAAACTATATATTTGTGGATGACATCATCCTTCCCTCACATAATCTAAGAGAAGATGTAATGATAGCAATTGTTTATGAACAAAAATATCTGTATTCATGTAATTAAGTCAACAGTTTGTGGAAAACCAGTCTTTAAAAATTTTTTTATCAAAGGGCAATTCATTTTGCTTATAAAAAGCAGGAAGAAATTTCTCATCAACTCTGTAGATCAGGGGAAAGTGTCATAAATATGTGTGCAATGTAAGCTCCATAAACACAGGAAATAATAATGTCCCAATTTATCTTCACAACATTGAAAAATTTTAATGTGTTTACTGAATACACTAAGTGTATTTTAAAAGAAATAATCTTGATTTAATAATAATACAAGATTTCTTAAGTACCTAATATGTAAGAGGTACAGTGCCATTACTATATACAGGGGTAATCAGCCTCCTTCCATACTACCAAGACAAAATGGAATTAAACACATATTGATAAAATTAGTTACTGGATGACAACTGAGATGACCCCTAGTATGAATTAAATTAGACCCTACATAGTACAATATAACTGAACATATCCTAATTTCCAAATTAACACATTTTGAGTTTTTAAACACAGTTTTCATGTAGAATTAAACTTTCTTTTTTGATTTTTCAAAGCCACATGCAAATAAACATACAAATATGGAAAGAAAAGAGATTTTCTAGTCATAACAAGGAAATATAAATATGATCTCATTTCCAAAATTAAGAACTCAAGGGAAACAGAATATTCAGGCATCTAGGCCCATCTAGATTCAAACAAAAATATCAAATGACATAATTTTTTTAAAAAAAAAAATCATTAGCACAGGAAACATTAAGAAGCATTTACAAAAAAAATAAGCAGCATGTATTTCTGTTTATAGTCTTGAAATAAAGGTTCAATAACATCAGATTTATTGTCCAATGTTCTTATTTTTTTTAATATTTTTCCCTTAGTTGCTGATAGATCTTTATTTATTTATATGTGGTGCTGAGAATTGAACCCAGTGCCTCACACATGCAAGGCAAGTGAGCTACCACTGAGCCACAGTCCCAGCCCCCAATGTTCTTATTGTCCATACATACAAAACATGTAAATATAAAGACAAATGTATGGCATTTCTATAAGTTTCACAAAAGTGCTTGGGTATGTAAACACAGAATTCCCTCTAATATTCAAAGACATCTTTACAGTTTCTCCAATGTGAAATCTATAATCCTTACAACACATTAATTATAATAGGGAAGGACAGAATAGTATGTCAGACAGAATCCATCTTTGATACTTAGTCTCCACTGTTCCTCCCTTTCTGAAACCTTTTTCTACCTCTGTCTTTTCTGTGTATTATGAGTTCTCCCTCCTCTTGACCATTACAAATTACCCCATATCCCAAAAGAAACTTAAAATCCCAATATATAAAATATATGCCTCATAGTAAATTTTGCAAAAGCAACACCCAAAGTTAAAGTTCAATAATCATTTTGTAAGGAAAGGACTAAGGTAGAAGGATATGTTACAAAAGAAAATGTAAGCAGTGAACACCTGAAAAAGTTATCTTGTCTAATAAGGAGACAAATTCCACCTCACTAGGATAGCTGTAGTTTTAAAATAAATACATAACAAGCTCTGGCAAGGATGTGGAGAAAGTGGAAACCTTGGTGCAATGTAAATTGGTGAAGTCACTATGGGAAACAGTATGACAGTCCCTCACAAAAATATTATCGTATGATCCAAAGATTCTATTTTTGAGCAGAAACCCACAGAATTGAAAGCAGGATCTCAAAGACATATTTGTCCACCTATGTTCATAATAGCATTATTCACAATAGCCAAAAGATGGAAGCAACCCCAGTGTCCACTGACAGATGAACAGTTAAACAAAATATATACATATGTACAATGGAAAACTATTCAGTCTCAAAAAGGAAAAAGATTCTGACACTACTACAATAGGGATAAACCCTAAAGACATTATATTAATTGAAATAAGTCATTCACAAAAAGACAAATAACTTTAGGATTCCACTTATATGAGGGACCTAGAGTAACCAAAGGCAGGGAGTAGAAGTAATGGGAAGTTAAGTGTTTAGTGAGTAGAGTCACAGTTTTGCAAAATGAAAAGAACCAAGGAGATTGCCTGTATAACAATGAGAATGTACTTAAAACTACTAAACTACACATTTAAAAATGGTATATTTTATCACAACAGACACTACAGAAATATAGAAGATAATTAGAAATTATTTTGAAAACCTGTACATAAAATAGAAAATATCGAAGGCATCAACAAATTTCTAGAGTCATATAATTTGCCCAAACTGAATCAGGATGATACACACAATTTAAACAGATCAACTTCAAGTGACAAAATAGCAGACGCCATCAAAAGTCTACCAATCAAGAAAAGCCCAGGACTGGACAGATACACAGTTGAGTTCTACAAGACCTTTAAAGAAGAACTAATACCAATACTCTCCAATTTATTTCAGGAAATAGAAAAAGAGGCAGCACTTCCAAACTCATTCTATGAGGCCAATATCACTCTGATTCTATAACCAAGCAAAGACATATCAAAGAAAGAAAACTTCAGACCAATATCTCTAATGAACACAGATGCAAAAATTCTCAAAAAAATTCTGGCAAATCGAATACAAAAACGTATCAAAAAGATCGTGCACCATGATCAAGTGGGATTCATCCCAGGGATGCAAAGTTGGTTCAACATATGGAAATCAATAAATGTAATTCATCACGTCAATAGACTTAAGAATCATATGATCATCTCAGTAGATGCAGAAAAAACATCTGACAAAATTCAGCACCCTTTTATGTTCAAAACACTAGAAAAACTAGGGATAACAGGAACATATCTCAACATTGTAAAGGCCATCTATGCTAAGCCCCAGGCCAACATCATTCTACATGGAGAAAAATTGAAGGGATTCCCTCTAAAAACTGGAATAAGACAGGGCTGCCCTCTTTTATCTCTTCTGTTTAACACAGTTCTTGAAACCATGGCCAGAGCAATTAGACAGACAAAAGAAATTAAAGGGATACACATAGGAAAAGAACTCAAATTGGCACTATTTGCTAATGATATGATTCTATACCTGGAAGACCCTAAAAGTTCCACCAGAAGAATCCTAGAACTAGTAAATGAATTCAGCAAAGTAGCAGGATATAAAATCAACACCCATAAATCAAAGGCATTTCTGTATATCAGTGACAAATCCTCAGAAAGGGAAATGAGGAAAACTACCCCATTCTCAATAGCCTCAATAAATAAATAAATAAAATACTTAGGAATCAACTTAACAAAAGAGGTGAAAAATCCATATAATGAAAATTACAGAACCCTAAAAAAAGAAATCAAAGAAGATCTTAGAAGATGGAAAGATCTACCTTGCTCTTGGATAGGCAGAATTAATATTATCAAAATGACCATACTTCCAAAAAAACTATACAGATTTAATGCAATTCCGATCAAAATCCCAATGACATTCCTCATATAAATAGAAAAAGCAATCATGAAATTCATCTGGAAAAATAAGAGACCCAGAATAGCTAACGTAATGCTTAGCAGGAAGAGTGAAGCAGGTAGCATCACTATACCAGAACTTAAACTATACTACAGAGCAACAGTAACAAAAACAGCACAATTTAGGCACCAAAACAGACTGGTAGACAAATGGTACAGAACAGAGGACACAGACTAACCCACAAAACTACAATTATCTTATATTGGACAAAGATGCCAAGAACATACATTGGAGAAAAGATAGCCTCTTTAACAAACAGTGCTGGGAAAACTGTAAATCCACATGCAACAAAATGAGATTAAACCTCTATCTCTCACCATGCACAAAACTCAACTCAAAATGAATCAAGGACTTAGGAATACAACCAGAGACCCTGCGTCTAATAGAAGAAAAAGTAAGCCCTAATCTCCATCATGTGGGATTAGGCCCCAACGTCTTTAATAAAACTCTTGTGGCACAAGAATTAAAATCAAGAATCAATAAATGGGATGGACTCAAACTAAAAAGCTTCTTCTGAGCAAAACAAACAATCTGTGAATACAGAGCCTACATCTTGGGAGCAAATCTTTACCCCTCACACATCAGATAGATCACTAATCACAATAGATCACTAATCACTAGGGTATATCAAGAACTCAAAAAGCTAAACACCAAAAAAAAAAAAAAAACCCAATCAATAAATGGGCCAAGGATCTAAAGAGACACTTCTCAGAAGATGATGTACAATCAATTAACAAATACATGAAAAAATGTTCATCATCACTAGCAATTAGAGAAATGCAAATTAAAACCACTCTATGATTTCATCTCACTAAAGTCAGAATGGCAGCTATTATGCATACAAACAACAGTAAGTGCTGGCGAGGATGCAGGGAAAAGGCACACTCATACACTGGTGGGACTGCAAATTGGTGCAGCCAATATGGAAAGCAGTATGGAGATTTTGGGGAAAATTGGGAATGGTACCACCATTTGACCCAGCTGTCCCCATCCTCAGTCTATACCCAAAGGACTTAAAAACAGCATACTACAGGGACACAGCCACATCAATGTTTATGGCAGCACAATTCATAATAGCTAAACTGTGGAGCCAACCTAGATGCCCTTCAATACATGAATGGATTAAAAAATGTGGCATATATGCACGATGGAATATTACATAACAATAAAAGAGAATAAAATCATCGAATTTGCAGGTAAATAGATGGAGTTAGAAAAGATAATGCTAGGTGAAGTTAGACAATCCCAAAAAACCAAATGCCAAATGTTTTCATTGAGGGCTGGGATGTAGCTCAGTGGCAAAGCATCTGCCTTGCATTCGCAAAGCCCTGGGTTCGACCCCCAGTTCCAAAAAAGACAAAAAAAAAGAACCCCACCAAATGTTTTCTTTGATATAAGGAAGGCTGATTCATAGTGGGATCGGTAGTGGGAGCATGGAAGGAATAGACAAACTCTAGATAGGGCAGAGGGGTTGGAGGGGAAGGGAAGGGGCATGGGGTAATTAATGTGATGATCATTACTATCCAAATCATATGTATGAAGACACGAATTGATGTGAATATACTATGTATACAATCAGAGATATGAAAAATTGTGCTCTATATATGTAATAAGAATTGTAATGCATTCTCCTGTCATAAATAAAAAATTTTTATATAAAAATAGTATATTTTACCATAATTTTTTTAAAAGTTATCCTGTCTAAAAATCATATAATGCCACTGAAAGCAAATTTGTGTCATTTTAAGTCTAATAGGTTAGTTATGGTGAAATCAGTATCTTCAGATACCAAATACCAGACTAACTGTAAATGAGCACAATCTTTTAGATGAGACCTGGTACTTCAGGGTGGTACGGCCATTGACCACCATCCTTTTTTAGAAAGACACATGACATGGGTGAAAAAAAATTCAATACAATAAATTTAGCCTAAGGAATTAATTGCAGTTTGTAAGTTAAAGAAGAAATTCATCAGTGATATTCATTCTGCGACTTTTTTTAAAAAAACTGAACCATTCCAAATGACCACAAAATAAGAAACTGGTTAAGTAAGTTATGATGCACCAATACCTTTGAGAAATATGATAATGATGAATTCTAATTTTAAAAACAATTACAAAAATATAACTGTTTAAACACAATTGAACATGGAACATTCAAATATAAAATTCCCAATATCCCATGAACACAATAATATAGAAATATTATCTGGACATTATCATATGCAGAAGAGAAAAATGGCTTCTTTAATGAGATTACCAATGATCTTTTTCACATTTTCAAAATGTATTCATTTTAATGTTACACTTATACTTTTAAAAACAACCATGAGAACAAAAGTGAGTTGGGAAAGATGAAGCAAATAGATTAGAGATAAAAATATTGAAGGGAGGCACAAGTGGAGTATTTATTTAAACTAAATTTATAAATTTAGTCTCTTCCAAATCCACCTGCTTCTACCAATACTCAACTTTCCCTTATTAATCTCTAAATGCCAGGTGTTACTCGTTCTTCTGTTTAGAGCACTCTCCCTCTTCCTCTTCACTTAGTCTCAGGTACAGATAGACATCATTATCCAAAGTACATGTATGAAGACATGAATTGGGTATCAACATACTTTATATACAAACAGAGATATGAAAAACTGTGGTATATATGTGTAATAAGAATTGTAATTTTTATTTATTATTTATTTAATTTAATTTATTGATTAAAAAAAGATTTCCCCAATGTAATCTTCCTGACCTATCAAAGTATGGGTTCCCTTGCACCTGCAGACTCTGGAATTTCCTTTGTTGTATCAATAATGACAAACTGCACTTGTTCAGTATCTGTCTTTTCCACTAACTCTGTGCTCTACAAAGCCAAGGGCCATGGCTACCTCAATTCTTGGCAATATCCCCAAAGACCAAGACAAGCAGCAATACACATAGAGGGAGGGGCTCATTAAGTATTTGTTTATATTAAAACAAAAACATAATCATTATTATTTAAAGTCATAATCCTCTTCCTTAAAATTTGTTTTAAAATCACATTCAAACATAATGACTCTTAGATTATTTTAAGAAATTCTAGGGGCTGGGGTTGTGGCTTATCGGTAGAGCACTCACCTAGCATGTGCGAGGACCTGGGTTCGATCCTCAGCACCACATATAAATAAATAAATAAAATAACGGTACTGTGTCAACTACAACTAAAAAATATTTAAAAAAAAAAAAAAAAGAAAGAAATTCTAGTACCATGCATGTGAAAGTTGCCTATGAATTTGAATTTCTTATCTTTTGTAATACTCCAAGTAAATTTTCTAGCTTTCACTATACCATGTAATTATCAAACTTTTAATAGTCATAACTGTAAATGGTAAATATCTTGATACTGTATATTAAATCTAATATGACCATAAATCTCTGAAACCCAATGAGATTCAGTCTTGATATGTTCATTTATTCTACTGAAATCTCATTTTTTTTAATTTACTCATTCTAATTGTGATACATAACAGCAGAATTCACTTCAATTCATAGTACACATATAGAGCACAATTTCTCATGTCTCTGGTTGTACTCAAAGTAGAGTCACACCATTGGTGTCTTCATATATGTACTTAGGGTAATGATGTCCATCTCATTCCACCATCTTTCCTAGTCCCATGCCCACTCCCTTCTCCTCCCTTCCCTTGCCCTATCTAAAGTTCCTCCCTTCCTCCCATGCTCCACTCCCCACCCCTATTATGAATCAGCATCCACATATCAGAGAAAAAATTTAGCTTTTGGTTTTTTGAGATTTTAAACTTTTAATTCTAATGCAATCTCAATTTATGTTACTAGCTGCAATTATTTTATTACTATAAAACAATTATATTCAACACTACTATGCTTTACACCTTCATAGTATTTGTTCACTATCATCCTGAGAACTTGGTCAACATAATTCAAACCAGAAATTCTGCTAAAAGTGACCTCTTGATAAAATCCAAATTTCTCCTTTCAAGATCTTCTCATATTCTCTTGCATAAGATCTGTTCTTAAGTAAGAGATCTGAATCCTATTTCAATTAAAGAAGAAATTAGAAATTTTTCTATTAAAGAGCTAACTAGAAAAGGAATCTAAAGGTCACCAAGCTTTCTTCCTTTCTCTTCAAGATAGGCTTCCTGACAGAATGCCCCCAAACCAGGCACATGTTTTGTCAGATCCCAAAGAGGAACTGTCAGACAACACTTATTAGAGAAATATTGTATAAAAGGACATGCCTGTATTCTTCAAAACCATCAATAATATGAAAGATAAAGATCTGAGAAGCTGTTCTGTATTGGACAGACTTAATAATCAAATCCAATATATGAATAATTATTTTATTATTATAAAACAATTATTATGGGCTGGACCTTATACTAAAGATTTCCATAAAGAAAATCTAGGGGGAAACTGTCAAAACACTGGAATAAGGATATATATTAGAAAAATGATCTATGCGATTACTTTGCCATGGTTGCACTAGAGAATGGCCTTCTTCATTTGAACTACATACTTAGTTACAAATGGGAAAATAAGTATGATACATGCAACCTACTCTGAAATGGTTCAAAAATAAATGATACATATTTTTAAAACACATTTTCAGAAATAAAATGTAAAAATAAAAAATTGAACCTACTTAAAAAGTTAAGTTGGACTGGTTGGAAAAGAGGTAGATGCTAGAATTTCACGTGCTGAGAAGAAATACATGTTAATGAAAGAAAAAAATAAGAAGGAAAACAATGTGGATCTAAAACACAATTCAGCAATGAGCAGGAAAAGCTATATTTTTCAGTTAGAATAAAACCTCTAATGACTAACAACATTTACATTATATTTTAAGGGAAAGTGAGTGATCACTCCATTTTTAATATAAATCAAACATTTTAAAGCAACTTTTGTTTTTTCAGGTGCAGAGATACTTCTTTTCTATTATGGAATCATTTGGAAACCACATTCCTTTTAACAGAGTCTGGGTTCCCCACATCTAGTACATAATATACCTGACATGCCCATGCAAGTCAGTTTCTGTATAGGTACATATAGGTACACCACTCCCATAAAAGGTCTGACCCAGGTAAATTTTTCTTAAAAAAAAAATCACACAGCTGGGGAGGTAGCTCAGTGGTACAGCACCTGCCTCACATGTGCAAGGCCCTGGATTCAATTGTCAGTACCATAAATAAATAAATAAATATCAGTGGCCCTATTTCTTCTAAGAATGGCAACTTGGCAAGGGAAAAGCACCTTTCCTTACCCAAAGGAAAGACTCTAATAGCAATGAAGATGTCCCCTTAGCAGCAAGGAAACCCTCTTTACATAGTTTCTAGAAATAGGATTTTACCATAAGAAATAAGATTTTTTATAATAAAGCATGCCAATGGAATACATCTCACTAATCATACTATAGTGATCTGAACCATTCTCTTAGCAGGAACACTTCTGTATAGTAGTTAAAACAAATTCAAGCAGATCTGACAATTAAATTCAAACTTTGTTGTACCATAATTGTCACATGTAAACAAGTTTGTAATGCTCTTCCAACACTGCAGTTGTAATGCTCTTCCAATACTGTAGTTCCTCCTCTCCAAATTCAACACACCTTTCACATCACCTACATCTGCATATCACACACAACAAAAAGGTATTACCTAAGGAAAATACACAAGACCAACATAAAATATACAACATAAAAATTTAATACACATATACATATTTCATTTGAGTCTCTTTTAAATTATAATCAAGCAAACATATTCTCATTACCTTGCATTTACTAGAACATTACAAGGTTAACTAGTGAAGAGATCAAACATAATGCTTTACAGTACAGTATCAAACCCTTTACTAAGAGTCTATAAATTCTATCTCTAGTCTATTCTTCTAAAATCAAAAACAGGTGACTATATTTTTTTAAAAGACATTGTCACTATAAATGCCCCACAATATAAATGTTAATAATGAGTATATATCAGTGTCTGACTATAATCTTTTATATTTTATTGTTTATCCTTTAGCATCTGAATGCTTCTAATGTGTGAGAGGGACTCCGCCTGGTGCAACTCCAAGGTATCTAGGTCATGCCCATGCAAGTCAGTTTCTGTATTCAGGGGGAAAAACAGAACTCCACCATCACCATCTCTGAACATGAATAAAATGGAACCTGTGTAAGTTTTCATTTAACCTGACATCCTAACACCTGGATCATGATAAAAACAGAGCATTTCCATTTAAATAAACTAATATTATGGCTCAGTGCTTGAAGTGGAAGTCTCTGAAAAGGGGAAAAACTGGGAAAATTTTTTCACTCCACTCTTGAGCCTTTCAAACCTACAACTTTAAATAGAGACTAGAATTACCTTCACAGTCACCTTATCTATTTCCAAAAAAAGAAAATGTAATAACCAAAATAACATTTTAGCTCAATTTTGAGGAAGGACACAGACTTGGACATTTTTTATGTCAATTTCATACTTCTGAAAATTAGGAGACACCTATACAATAGCATCCATCAAATACATTGACAGGCTCAAATTCCCTTAGCACAAAATGACTGTTTTATGGGAAAAAAGTAGTAATATACAGCTGTACAGACAGTATTGAAAAATTGGATGTCAATTATATATTTGTTCAGTAAAGATTACATGACAAATATCACTAATTTGTGCTTCCACTGTCTTAATAAATGAGAAATAATAAAACTCATGCACATAACATTTTCATACAGAAATAATTTGAGAAGTTAATGTAAAAGGCATGAATTTCATCAATTCTAATAACATTAAAGAAAAAACTTATATAATAATCACACTTTTTGCAAAATTAATGAAAGAGACAGCAAGATTAATATATAAGAGTGGTAATCTGAAATATATATTCCCCTCTGAATTCCTCTGAGCAAGAGAACATTTACCTACATTTGGAGTAATGGTATTTCTGAAAGTGATCAAATCATAATTCAAACTCAGAGCAACACAAGTAGGCCCCCAAACCTGAGAAATGTGTTTTCTTACCTTAGCTTAAAAGGGCGTACTTTATTTTATCCACTAGGTATGCTCCTATAAAGACAAAACTGAAAGTGGAAATTTTCTGACTTAGTCATAAACTTTAGAGCTAAAAGCCTTCCAAATGATGGAGTTCAGAGCCTCAGGAGGCTAAGGCAGTAGGATTGCAAGTTCAAAGCCAGCCTCAGCAACTTAGCAAGGTCCTACACAACTCAGCAAGACTCCATCTCAAAATTTAAATAAATAAATAAATAAATAGGGCTGGGGATACAACTCACTAGTTAAGCACCCCTGGGTTCAATTTACAGGAAGAAGAAGAGGAGGAGGAGGAAGAGGAGGGGGGAGA
Organism: Marmota monax; assembly: GCF_021218885.2. Taxonomy (NCBI): domain Eukaryota; kingdom Metazoa; phylum Chordata; class Mammalia; order Rodentia; family Sciuridae; genus Marmota; species Marmota monax. The sequence continues at coordinate 4,124,028 of NW_026692356.1, read as the reverse complement.
AGGGGGGCGAGGAGGAGGAGGAGGAAGAAGGAGGAGGAGGAAGCAGGAGAATAAGAAGAAGGAGGAGGAGGAGGAGGAGGAGGAGGAGGAGGAGGAGGAGGCGGCGGCTGCAGTGGTGGCAGAGGAGGAGATGATGATTAAACAAATGAGTAAAGCTGGGGGTAAGGAGGGTTCCATTAATACAATCAAGCTACTTGCTCTACAGAACACAGCTAGTTAGCACCAAAGTCAACATTCCAAACCAGGGCTCTAGGACTCTGGGAACTGGGAGAAGAATGCCACTAGAAAACTAACTGCTCCCTGAACAGAATTTTAAGAGTTCCCTTAAGAATTGAGTGTTTGTTATCCTGAAGAATTAAAGTTATCTATAGTGATACATGCATACCCATATTTATAGCTGCACAATTCACAATAACCAAACTATGATACCAGCCTAGCTGTCCAATCAACGGATGAATGGATAAAGAAAATGTGGTATATATACACAACAGGCTTTTATTCAGCCATAAGGAAAAATGAAACTATGGCATTTGCAAGGAAAATGGATGGAACTAGCATTATGTCAAGTGAAACAAGTCAAACTCAGAAGGCTAAGGGTCATATGTTTTCTCTCATATGCTGAAGCTAGGGAGGAAAAAGGAGAACAAAGGTGGGGGGTCGATCTCCTAAAAATCAAAGGAAGATCAGTAGAGGAAAGGAACAAAGGGGTGGGAGGTAGGGAAGGAGGAAGAGATACTGGGGAGTGATACTGGCCAAACTATATTGTTATATTGTGTGCATGTACAAATATGTAACAATAAATCCCACCAATATGTGCAATTATAATGCACCAATTTAAAAATGTGGGGAAAAAAATAAAAGAATGTCTGAAGATTATTTTTAAGTCATTTGGCATCTAAGATGTGTACTATACAAAAAAAATAGTTTAAGTTAATTTATAGACCAAATTTATACATATTATGCACTATATTATCAATCTAAAAGAAATAATTGTAATGTCAGGCCTACAGAAACCTGGTAAATAATGCAGCTTTTAAGCAATAATATAACCAATGGTAGCAAATAGTTTAAAATTTTAAGATTTGACTAAAAAAGGTAATTTTGAATGTTCACTAAGTTTATACCATTGTAATTACTTATATTTACACTAAAATTCGAAATGATTAATAGAAGGAGACCAAATTTTCACACACAAAAAACAGATTTTAATTACAAATCAATTTCTCTTAAACAGATAATATGTGTGAGAGTATGTTTGTATGTGGACAAGGAGAAGAAGGGAAGAATGAATACAATATAAACGATAGGTAAATCTGGGAAAAAACTATCTGGAAATTTTACATTCTCTTTCTATAATTTTTGTTGTTTATTTAAGTATCAAAAGAAAAAGATACAAAATATGCAAACCAACTCCTAAATTTTTTAAAAAATACTATAACTAAATAAATTCTAAATACATTAAAGGCATATCAACTTCTCATAGTACCAACCAAGAATTACTCATGTTTCTATATCAAGTAGTCAAAAAGAAAATAAATTAGCTAAAAGCAAAGTATTTCCATTTTAAATGGTCAGTTATTAACACAATGAAGTGTATTAAACTAAGAAATTATTTGCATACATTTTCTGAGGAGCAATGTTTGCTGGCATTCTTTATCATCTTACCTACTTCATGTATTGCTGCCACAATTCTAACAGGTTATACACAGTGATTGCTATACACTCTACCGGTCCCCTGCCTACTAAATGCCAATACGTCCCCCTGGTAACTGTCAACCACAAAGTCTCCAAACATTTCCTAATTCTCTCCTATACTAAGAGTCACTGATTATTCAGTATAAGAATGCCTGAAGCCAGGCACTATGGAGCACAACCGTAATCCCAGTGACTGAGGAGGCTTAGGCAGGAGGATCACTAATTCCAGGCCAGCCTCAGCAACTCATCGAGGCCCTAAACAATTTAGTGAGACCCTGTCTCAAAATAAAAAATAAACAAGACAGGACTGGGGATGTGGCTCAGTGGTAAAGCACCCCTGGCTTCAACCCCCAGTACCCAAAAAAAAAAAAATGCTTAACATTTAAAAACCTAAATTTCTCAAATGTAAATAAATCATAATATAATTAAAAAAAAGGGTCAGGCATGGTGGTACACACCTATAATCCCAGTGACTCAGAAAGCTGAGGCAGGAGGAATGCAAGTTCAAAGCCAGCCTCAGCAGCATGAGGCCCTAAGCAACTTAGTAACACCCTGTCTCAAAAAATAAAAAGGGCTGGGAATGTGAAGATAAAGCACCTCTGGGTTAAATTCCTAGTATACACACACACACACACACACACATTAATTAAAAGGATTATCTGTTATACTCTACAAAGGGATTCTTTTCAAGATTCCATTAAATGACAGACATGTCAGGGTTTAAAATACAATTCAACTTAAATCTTCTTTAACTTCTACTCATCTTCTGAGGTACACAGTTATTTTATAAAAAAGGATATATATCTTGATAGATTATTGTTCTAGGCAGAATTTTTAGCCATACTTAGTGAAAGTCTATTACTTCCTGCATAATTTTTTTATTTACTATGACTACAAGAATCCTTAAACCACCACTGAGGGATTTAGATTCAATTATTTATAAGATTATGGGCTCTAACAAATGCTAAAGCAAATTGTTCTTCACTCCAGCACAAACTTAGTCCATTGCTCCAATAAGTGAGAAATGTGTTTGCCAGCTTTTCATCACTGTGATCAAAATACCTGACCAGAACAACTCAGAGAAGGAAAAGTTTATTTTGGTTTCAGAGATACAGTCCATGGTCAGCCAACTCCAACACTTTGTGCCTGAGAGTAGGCAGAATTTCATGGAGGAAGAGCATGAAAAAGGAAATCTGCTTTCCTCATGGTAGCCAGGAGGAGAGAGAGAGAGGGAGAGGGAGAGGGGGTGGGGGGTAGGGAGGGAGAGATGCACTGAGGAGCCAGGGACAAATAAAATCCTCAAGGGCACACCTCCAGTGATCTACTTCTTTCAGCCACACCCCACCTGCCAAGAGTTACCATACAGTATAGTCCATTCAAATTATTAATCCATCAAATGGATTAATCCACTGATTAGGTTATAGCTCTCTTAATCTGATCATTTCACCACTGGACTTTCCTGCATTAACACATGAACTTTTCAAGTGACACTTCCAAATCATAACAATGAAGATCTCTACCCCATCCTACTAGAAAACAATAAATACATTATACCCAAATTATACACTGCCATTCCTTTTCCTCAGTTGAATGAAAAGTATTTCACACCCAAAAGGGACCTCAAAAAACTCATTCTATATTTTAGGTCAAAGGATAAGATCAAACACTGATGCAACACATTCCTGGAGTGCTCAGTCAGAGAGAACTGACATTCAAAAAAACTCAGAAAACATGTCATGTAATTAATCACAAATCAAAATTTTCCTAATGGAAGTAAAATAAAATACAGAAGTGAAACTAAAATCTTAAAAGAAAAGTAAGCAAACTTTTTTTGCCTAAAACTTTAAAAAAATCTTTTCCATTAAAATAATCATTAGCTTGTATGACACTGCCTTTTACCCAAATTTTCTTGTTGTAATCTCCATTAAAGATCCAACACATCCATTTCAAATTACAGAACCAATTCAAATATAACAACTTTATTTCATCTTTGGCATCATTTGGTACAACAAAATGAACAAATCAAATGAAAGTTAAACATCGCAAAGCATGCAAATACAGAAAAACAAGAACAATTTAAGTACTGAAAAATCAAAAGACTTTTTGTGGATTGTAATCAATTCAATAATCCGCAATGAAATTCACAGCATCCTAAAGCATCACATAATACATTTTCCACAATAATAAGATTCAGCCTCAGAATCTGATAGAATATATATCAGAATAAAAGCTGAAAACCATCATAAAGCATTTAACAAATTCTCTACACCTTACAGTTAGTGTACCCCAACTATGTCAGTTGGGTGGAAAAGTTGACCCCCTCAGCTTTCAGGGCAATTAGATATACATGGCAGCATGGCCTGTATTGTCAAAACCACTTGCCTCCAACTTTCATTTCTATGTCCCATGTACAATGACATGTGTTTCGAGACACGGAAAGGGTTGGGAAATTCTGTAGAGATAAATCTACCCACATACAGTAGTATCCAATCCTTCTTTTAATCTCTAGAGAAATATTTTTTAAAATGTTACTGAACCCATCATTCTTAACCAAAGAGGATTCAAAATTCTAAACTTTTTAATGACATATATGCCTGTGTTTTTATAAATTTTTTTTCAAAAACAGGACTTCTAATATACTCGATTCCCACTTTTTCAAAGACTTACAACCTCTAGAAATTTCAACAGAAACATGAAACTACAATACCCTCTAACATATCATTACACTGTTCTACTGAAGAGGAATTTCCTTTTCTAGAGAAAATCAACAAATAAGCAAGAAACAGAAATGTAACTCAGTTTGATTCAAAGAGTGCTTAAAAAGAAAGTGAAGTCTAAGAACAAAGCTAGGAAAGGCAAACACTGCCTATGTGACTTGCCTTACAAATAACAAAAACATCCATTTGTCAGAGTAATTTTTCCAGAATGAAATCGTATTAAGTCATCCTCATAACTGAAATCCTTTAACACTCTGTAAGCCCTACAAGAAGAAGTCTGAGCTTCCTAGACTGTAAGTGACCTGAGGCCTGACTTCCTCTCTCCCAGCTTTCTCTCTCAATCTCCCTTCCCACCTCTGCTCTACAGAAGGTTCAACTGCTTAGTAACACTTCCGTGGAGTCAAACCTTCACACCTTTCTCACACTGTTCCATTTACCCAGAATGTTTAATCTGTGGTACTCTCTACACACACTCTTTTTTTTTTAAACGGGAACGGCTCAAATTTCATCTAGAAATATTAATACACAAATAGCTACCATATACTAAGGACATTACTTTAGTAACATACAAAGATACAATATTTATCTAGTACCTCAGTGCCAGGAATAGTGTTCAGCACTAGGAATTGAATGTTTGCCCTCAAGGAGCCTCAAGGAGTGTACAAATTAGAGAAAGATAAGAGAACAAACAAGTAGATGATTTTTAATATAGAATGATAGATACCAAAAGAGGAAAGAGGAGAGCTATGGAAAAGTACAATGGGTTCAACTAGCAAGTGAAGTGGTACAGAAACCACAGGAAAGAGCTCTAAACTAGAAAGCCAAGCTGAAGGTGATTTAAAATATATATATATATTTTAAGTGTGAAGTAAGAAGTTTGGACCTAACTTTAATACCAGTGTTTAGACCACAATTGCAGCTCCTCCTTCTTTACAACAACACACAAAAACAAATATTTTAACAAATAAAATATATAAATAAGTCAGAAAAATGACATAGCCATGCCCCAAAAAGTGTGTTAAATCTCTCTGGATCAGAAATCTAACAGGAACACAAAATGTGAAACAAGCTAAGGCCAATCTGGACCCCAGAGCAGGAAAAAGCAGCAGGAAGTCTGATCCTATGAGGTAACTGTAAATAAAAGGGTCCCATATAAAGCAGGGTCAGTAGCCAGGCGCTTAGCTTAAAACCAGGGACTGCTTTTCCTAGATTGTAAATTAGACTGAAAAAGGTTTCTGCTAACTTTGCTGAAGCTACCACTTACAGAGGTTGCTGACCTAATGCCAGCTGACTTGGTGACTGAATCTGTGATGTCCCCAATGTCACCAGGGGCCAGGGCTCTATCTACTAACATAGACCTGATACTGATATGGGAACTCCAAAGCCAGGCCCAGATAACTACAAATCTGCTAGAGCAGCAGGGAAAATCCCAAAGAGAGAGAGGGAGACCACTGGACAAAAGGAAAATAAACAACACATCAGAATGTGCCTGCAAAATTACAGAACATGATAAAAACACCAATAATATCAACAATCATAACAAATTCACTGCAGATAATTTTTTTAAATCATCAAATGATCTAGAAATGACTTTAAGAATATAAAAGATTCACAAAAAGATAAAAGAAGTAACAAAAGAATGGAACAATTGTAAAAATAAGCAGAAAAGAAAAAGAACTAGTGGACATAAAAAAGAACCAAATAAAAATATTCCAGGACTGGAGCTGCAGGTCAGTGGTAAGGCACTTGACTAGCATGTGAGAGGCCAGTTTCAATCCTCAGCACCACATAAAAATAAATAAATAAATAAATAAATAAATAAATAAATTTCTTTTAAAAAAAAAATCCAAGTGAGATAAAACCATTGTCACTTTGAAATAAAATGTTAACACCATTAGGCACCTAACAAGTCATCTGCCTTCAACCTCATAGGGATCCATTTTTTTAGTGGACAAGACACTGTGTCAAATTCTGAATTCAAAATTGAAAACATAGAATGCCTGTCCTCAAAAACACTCACATTTGCAACAGATGCTACCAAAACCTTAACATTACATATTAGAAGAAATCTTGGTTTTTCAAACATGGAAACATTTTTTAAACTAAAATGCTTGCTGTTTCTGTTTTAATTTTCATGAACTCATGGCCATCTTCACTAGAATTAGCACTTTACATTAGATAGGCATTTTTATAAAATTTCATGAATGGAACTGAAACAAGCAAAGCTGCTTCTTTCATAATCTGGTGTATTTGAATGCATCTACCAACGATCCTTGTTTATTCAAAGTATTCCAACAGGAAAAAGGATACCACTGAAAAGCTTTGAAAATGAAAGACCACTTCTTGCAATATTCTTGGTAGAAAACTCATACTTCACAATAACAAAAACTTCATTTTTCTGGGAACATAGCTCAGTTGGTAGAGTGCTTGCCTTGCACGCATAAGGCCCAGCACCAAAAAAAAAAAAAAAAAACTTCATTTTATCAACTACCAAATTAATTACATTGATCCAAGAAAAGCTGCAGCTAATTCATATTAAGATAAATATATATCAATATAAATAATATGCAAAAAAGTAACCTCTCTAACATTATATTCCAAAAAGGAAATGTTCACAACATCTCAGAGTTTCCATCATCAAAAAATCTACACTTTGAAACTGCCATAGGATTCCAGAGAGGATAAAATTTCATTTTTTCCTCATCCTCTAAAAGAAAACAGTTAACACAAAATAATAAAACCAGTTCTGTTCACAAGCAGAGGTGGTCAGAAATTGACAGAAAATATTACATATATGTATATACACCATCTTCTTTAAACCAAGGGAAAAAAACCTATATCAAATCTGGTTAAGGGGGCTGGGGTTGTGGCTCAGTGACAGAGCGCTTGCCTCGAACATGTGAGGCACTGGGTTCGATCCTCAGAATCACATAAAAATAAATAAACAAAATAAAGATATTGTGTCCATGTATAAATAAAAAAATTTTTTTAAAAAAATCTGGTTAAATCCAGGATAGCCTTGGTTTCTTATTCAAATGCATTGATAGAGATATTTTTATTTTGTTTTGTCTTGCTTAAATATATTAACCCATGTTACCCAATGATTAAATTTCACACAATAAAACCTCTCTTAATTGTGGCCAATGTCAATATTTCCTACTCATATTTCTAAAGGTTCATTTTCCAATGGCTAGTAATTAGAAATTTTCAAATGACAGAACTAAATCAGCCAAGAAGCTAATGATACTAATTTCCTCATCACACCTAACTTCTTAGAATAAATCAAACATCAAAAAGCATCTCCTTGCTTTAATAGAGACAAGCATACATAGAGTATTGGGAAGAACAGATTTTTTCAACCTCTGAAGAAGGGACATAATTCCACTTTGTCTAGTAACACATTTTTTTTTCTTTTTTAAAGAATAATTAATATTGCAAATGCTCCTGAGACAGCTGAAATGAATCAAAGCAGCACACTTACTCATGACTGGAAATGTTTCTGTGTGTTGTCCCAATCAGATACTAAACCAAAATCTGTTGTCCAAGGTTTCTCAGAGGAATACATGTCCTATTCTGGAAACAAAAGAAAAAGGAATGGTATTTTCGAACAATAAGATTTTCTAAAAGGAAATGAAGAAAATAATTTCATTTCAAAAATTTACCTATTTACAGAAAAAAACCCTTGTTACACCATTCTTTTAGAACATCATGTTAAATTCACATTTCCCTTTTTGTGAAACAAATTACTTCACAAATAAATAATATATAGAGAGTAATTACCACACAGAAGTTCATTAACAAGTGTCCTTTGGCTTTAGTATTACAAACATATTTCTTTCCCATTCCCAGTTAAGTCATATAAAGAAAACACTCTATCCAGGGTAAAGCTAGCACGTAAAGCTTGATCAATCTATTTTGATTGCATATAAATCATTTATAAAAGTCATGAAATAAAGATTACCAAAGTCATGGCTATAGACTTTCTCCAATAATGGCCATCTTCCTCATTATAAATGTAAAATGGGTTCATTGTATAATAATAATAATAATAATAATAATAATAATAGAATAACAGCAAAGTACAAAAAAATTCTCTGTAATACCCCCTATATTTACCCAATCATGTGGGCATATTTCTTTTCAAGGAACATTTTCTAAGTTATTTTTAAAATACTTGATAAACACTAAATTAAAATGTGTATTTAATTCTTTTCACTCAAACATAACATAAAGCACCATCTTGTATTTAGTATTAATGTAGTGGCACCCCCTTTCTCCACAGAAAAGTCTTAATTGGACTTCTCCAGAAATCTTCACCATGGCTGATTTTAGGACTGTTAGCAAAAGAGTCCTACAACAGAGTTCAACGTAGATAAACTTTCTATTTTCGTGTTGCCCTGTCTTACTTGGCCACTGGCTAGGAAGGAATCAGCACTCCAGATGCTGAACACCCCCTTAATAGTTTTTCACAAACATGTATCCAGTATAGTAGTTTGTAGAAATGTGTAAACAGGCCGCTGGCCTTGAGCTGGAGCTTGACAGAGATGTCTACATTTCTAAGATAAGAGAAGTTACCAAGTGGGCTCCATGGTAACAGCTGGCAGGAGGAAGAAAAAGGGGAGAAGTAGCTCTCCCCTTCTCAAGTGTTGTCCTTGAAGGGTTAACTTGCCCAGAACAGTGAAAGGGAAAAAAACTGCTTTTACGTGAAGTTCTGTAGACTGTGAACTTCTGAGCCTCTCCCCTTACATTCTGGGTATAAAATTCTGAAACTACCTGAACTTGGGGTTCAGGGGATTGATTGATTACAGCAGAAGCTGTGCCCTCTGAACCTGGCTGCAGCCAAATAAAACTGTTTCCTGCTATCTTCAGTGCCTTACCTCATCAGTCCCTACAACATGAATACAAGCTTAATGCTTTCCCTAAGATTTACATTATAAATATTGCTTTTTATCAACATATTTTTAAATAAAAAATAGTACCAAGCCTATATCTAAACATAACCCTGGTTGCACAAATGCCTGCCTAAATCTAATTCCACAGATAAGATCAATTTCAATACAAAATTCACACTTGTGGTACCTCATGGGCAGCTTTCTTCATAAACCAGTGAGCTATTTTTTGCAATCACAAAAAGTTATAGTTTCTTAATATCTAAATCACTTAAGAAAACAGTATACTTAGGCCCTCTGCTTTTGAATCAAAATTGGGTAACGCTTTTTGAAGAAATAATGCTTGCCCATCTATATACTTACTCATTCTATGTAATAATATACATGAGAAGTACACAGTTACAAAATGTAAAACCACTGCGTAAGCATTTGTAAGTATAGCATGGTTCAGCCACTGTAATTAGCAGAGGCATATAATCATAGTTCTGCCACATAATCACCTGATCCCTATCCCACATGCTTTCTTCTTTATCTGTGCACTAGTAAATGATATTCAGATAACCCAATTACCCCAAAGGAAATGAAAAGCTGTATGGAAAATCTAAAACAACATATAATCACCAGGAGAGTTTTTAGAATACATGATAAACGTTTCTTGCAATAAATATACTTTCTTGACAATGCTTGATTAAGTCTGATTTGTCTTCCCTCCTCAAAAACATGCTAAATGATGACAAGGAAGGGCAGCCCTGCTTTATAAATATGCACTGTAGATTAAACATTCACAAAATGACCCAGGTATCCACTTACATTTATATATGTAGTCAAGTCTCTTTGCCCAGGTACTTTCCTTCTTGTTCATTTTATATCAAAAATAATTTTTATCTTAAACTTAAAATTCCTAAATGGTAACATCAAAGCACCTTGCACTACGTAATGTCCCATCCCTGCCCATAACAATAGCCAAATAAATACTTTTTTATTTTTTTATTTTTTTAGTTGTTGATAGATATTTATTTTATTTATTTATATGCAGTGCTGAGAATCGAACCCAATGTCTCACATGCACCAGGCAAGTGCGCTAACCCCTGAGCAATAGCCCTAGACATAATAAATACTTGTTCAAGGATTTAAATTCTTAAACATCAAGAATTTTATCAGTACTAAAAACACTTATCCTCAGAAACACCAATAAAATTTTAAAACACCAGATTTATAAACTTACATCTAAAGTAACAAATGTATATAAGTCTTATAGTGAGAAATATGCATATGTGAGAATTAATGTAAAATGTCATGGAGCAGTTCTTAGAAACATTTACAAAGACTTATAGCCAAAGACACTTGTTCAAGACTCTTTACATTAATCATAGCTTTAAAATATAGATCCCAATTACCTACTTTCACAGTAGGTAGTCTACCAATTATTTTAAGCAACAAGGCAGTAAAGTAGCACAGTAGATAAAATGTTCAGATTCCCTTTCTCCTCCCCTAAACACTACCATTGGATATACAAAGAAGAAGAAAAAACTTACTTTCTAATTTGCAGCCCATCCATCCCATCCAAGTATGATAAAATAATGTATCTTAAATCCACAATGTCACTAGAAGGTATTACTGGGATATTTCTGCAAAATGTAGCCTTTAATCTCATTTTCAGGCACTTTGCCTTGGGGGAGGGGGCTGTCTTGCTGGAATGTGGGAGGAACTGGCTACACAGTTCTAACTGGAAGTGGTAGGAGCTGAGTTTGCACTGCACCAGTAGAGATGCACACCAGGTGGCTGCTCTCCCAGAATAATTAGATACCTGGCACATAACTGAAGCCAACCCACAGCTGATAGCCAAACCCCAACAAACCCAGTCAAACTCAGCAGAGATTACAGATCTGTGAGCTAGAAATAAACATTTGTCATGTGCCACTGAAAGTTTGCTGTTGTTACCCAGCATTACTATAGCCAAAGATGACTAATAACAAAGAATAAACATACTAACATTAAAAGAAAATTGACTATGGGCTGGGGTTGTGGTTCAATGTAATGAGCATGTATGAGGCACTGGTTCGATTCTCAACACCACATACAGAGAAATTAATAAAGGCCCATTAACAACTAATAAAATATTTTAAAAATTTGATTAAATTTTCAAGTTAGAAAGGCTATATTTAAATATCTAGCCATATACTATTCATAAGAAACATACCTAAATCAGGAGGACACATAGAAGGTGGGAATAAAAATATTAAAAATGTATATTAAGGGGCTGGGGCTGTAGCTCAGTGGTTGAGCCCTTGCCTGACACATGTGAGGAACTAGGTTTGATTCTCAGGACCACATACATATAAATAAAATAAAGGTATTGTTTCCATTCACAACTAAAAAATATTTATTTAAATGCACATTATGAAAATGCTAAACAAAAGAGATGTAACTACAGAAACTCTTTCACATCTGTGCTAAGAATATATTGACCAATGCTCACAGCAATGCTATTTATAATAGCAAAAAACGGGAATTCCACCAGCAGAAGGGTGAATAATTATGCCACCTTTATACAAATAAGTATTATAAAGCAGTGAAATGAATGAACTAAGTGTATATCATCAAATATATCTCACAAATATTACTGATATATACTTATATTTACTAGATTTTATACACATATACATATGTATACATATACAATGGCATATTAATATCAATGGTACAATATTTATATAATGTTATAAAATACATGAAGCTAACAATAGTTTAGGGACATATACATATATAATGAACTAAAAAAGTAACAACAGAGTGCTAGACCTCACTTTGAGGCTGATGATTTCCCCGAGCCAGGAATAAGATGAAAGTAGGGAGGGATCATCCAGCAAGAGACTGGTAATGTTCTACCACTTCAGCTGAGGGAGGGATGGTATGGACATCATTATGCAACAGGCAGTATATTATGCAATATGTTACCTGTAGTCTTAAAACATCAAGAGTTTTCTTTATGTAATATGTTACATATAGACTTCTGTATGAGTACTGTATTTTGTAGTATTTTAATATGAAAAAAACAATTTCCAACAAAATTCAGAAACGAAATTATTATAAATAAAAGTAACGTAAATATGTGTAACCACATGTATAAAGAAGTTATTGCAGTTACAATTTTTAAGCCATAATTAAGAGGCAGAAACAGTTGTAATGACTCATTTATTCTTTAAAAGACAAATACAAGTAATAGCCAGTTCTACCACAAATTACAAGATAAACTTTCTGTCAAGAGATTTATGATTATACATTATCCATGTGTAAAAAACACTGGCTGTGAGCTGGGGCTATAGCTCAGTGGGAGAGCGTTTGCCTCACACATGTGAGCACTGGGTTCGATCCTCAGCATCACATAAACAAATAAAGATATTATTAAAAATAAAAAAGCACTGGCCACCCAAACAGTTGTATTATTTGTACTGTATGATCTCAGCTATCTGACCATCAAAGCTTCTGATCTTACCTTCACAAGCTAAACAATATTAGCTCATTTTCTAGTAGAAATTCCCAGGACCTATTCCTCTAAATTGCCATTCCCTCCCCTACCCCCACCCCCGAAAAAAAAACTCATGAAAAATTCCTTCATTGAAGCATTATTTGTAACAGAAAAAAATTATAAGATTCAGTGTCCACTAATATGGCTAACTGAATTGTTCATTCACTTACATGTAGTAGACTCCCTCACATCCATTAAAAATGTCGCAAAGAAACTTGTTGACAGCAAATAAATGAACACTCTGAGATGGGCTTTACACAATTTTATCAGAGTCAGCAAGAAAAAAGTATCAAAAATGATGCTTCCTCCAAGTTAAATTGATTTCCTAAAAGACATATATAAACCAGTACTTAAATGACAGATACTTACTATGCATTCAATAAATATTCACTAAGCATCGCTCAGGAGCCAGGCATTTTCTTTTTTTTTTTTTTTTGGGGGGGGGGGGCAGGGAGGAGGCGGGGTGGAGCGGGAGGAGGATGAACTCAGGGGTGCTTAACCACTGAGCCACATCCCCAGCCCTATTTTGTACTTTATTTAGAGACAGCGTCTCACTGAGTTGCTTAACGCCTCACTTTTGCTGAGGCTAGCTTTGAACTCCTGATCCTCCTGCCTCAGCCTCCTGAGCTGCTGGGATTACAGGCATACCCCATGCAGCTCAGGTATTTTCTAGGCACAGCAAACATAACCATGAACAAAACAAAGACCCTATCCTCATAGAAGTTATAGTATAGTAACTCTAGTACCTTCCTTTATTAATTCGCATTCATAGTTCATTAGTTCCACTATGTATGTCAGGACAGATTCCCAGGTAATATCTTATCATTCTAGACAAAATAAATAAATAAATAAATAACTTCAGTTAATATTAGTCATTATTCATCAGACGGTCTCACCAATTTTTTTATAATTCTTGAGCTTTCTATAAATAATGCTCTTGCTGCAATTTATACCCCCTAAAACACAATGCTAAATTCCCACAGCTTGAAGTACTTTTGCAACAAAAGTATAGCAAATCCCCTGTAACTGCTGGAGCAAAAAATTTGTTTACCCTACTCACTAAATCAACAAAATATTTCCTGCTAGTAAGATCAAAGAATGAGATGGGCCTAAAAGCAAAATGAGAAATAGTTTGGTTTCATTGGTTTGTTTATATGTGTATATTTATGAAGCATCTGATAAGAATGCTTTCCTCTTCACAGGTAGAATTTAAGTTTCTAAGAACTTAACAAATTCTAATAGTTTTACGCTGGTCAACATGTGAACTTGCAGGCATCTACAAAAATAAATGTCCTTTCTAAGTCTTTCTTACTAATTTCAGTTATAGATAGTCAGGACCTTTCAAAGGTTGTTTATGATGTCACATTTGCCTTATGCACTTGATACATCATATTATTACTGTACATAATGCCTTAGCTCTACAGATAAAAGCTAAAATGAGAGCTGGGGATGTAGCTCAGTTGGTAAAATGCTTGCCTCATATGCACAAGGCATACCCCAGCACCACAGGGAAAAAAAAAAAAAAAGCTAAAATAAAAGATACACTATCTCTGATTTTCAGGAGCCTGACATAATTTTAAAAGCTGGTTAAAATACCAGACTGTCAATTATAATAATGAGTATTATAGAAGACATACCATAAAAAAAACAAAAAAGAAAAAGTAGATATAATTCATTTTAAGCCCTATCTTCAAGGAATTTATATCAAGATTCCAAACACCAGAATGTATTCATCCATTCACTTAATAAATGTTAATTCAGCTCTACAATATGCAAAAATTGCTCAACTGGCTTGTGATAAAACAATCACAACAAACTTGATCCCAGCCATCTTGCCACTAACAGAACGTATTCAGGACAAAAGTACTAAAGAAAACTGAAGTGAAGTGGTAGTCAAGGGTTTTTGCTCATTCAAGAGCCCTGTCCTGAATGAAAATGAGTATTTGTAAGCCAAAGGGTGTAAATACATAGAGTTAAAGTGAGACTGTCAAAAAAAAAACTGGAATTCAGCAAGATAAGGGGAGACTGTCAACTTCTCAAGGAAATCATTCAACATATGAAAAATTCTAGATGCAAATATATCTGCCATTAATCAATTAGAGGAATTTAGATAGTTACTTTAGTTCCCTTAGCCTCAGTTTCTTTATTTATAAAGTTAAAATTTCCACCCTGTCTACCACTCAGGATTGTCATGGGATTATGCATGAAAAATGCTTTGGTAATTGACACATGTATAAGTACTGATTCATTTTTGTCTCATTAAAAAATAAGTGAGTTGAACACAATTTTTTTTAAGTTCTCTTTCTAGCACTGTATTATTTATGACTCTAAAAATCATTTTCATTAATTGGGCAACTAAAAAAGATTCTACTTTATTTATCATAAGTGGGATTGACCAATAAACCCAGTAAACCAGGTATGAGCTAAAATAAATTGGTCTAAAATGTTGGTTATGTTAAAATCATCATCATCATCATCATCATCATCATCATCATCATCATCGGGCAGATCCACCAGACATTTGAAAGAAAGTCAAGGTGATTATTAACAGTGACATGGTCACAGGGAGCCCTTAGTTTGTGGGGAAACTCTAGATGGCAATCTTCAGCGATAAGTACTCATTTCTCCTGGAAGAAAAGTGTTTTTGTAATAGTCAAAAAAAATATTACCCAAGCAAGTCTGATGAATGAGCTTAGAATTCAAACTGATAATAATAAAGCACTGGATCACAAACAAAATGTGACATTGGGATGTCACAGGGATAAGGCTCAATACCTCCAAAAAGCAATTTCTAAAACAAACTTCAGAAATTTATCTTCAGCAATTAATGTAAAGTCTTAGCACTAATTTGAATACATATTCTAAAATGCTGCTTTAAAAATTAGCCTACTAGCAGGGTATGGTGGCACATGTCTGTAATCCCAGCAGCTAGGGAGGCTGACGCAGGAGGATCATGAGTTCAAAGCCAGCCTCAGTAAAAGCGAGGCACTAAGCAACTCAGTGAGACCATCTCTCTAATTAAATATAAAATAGGGCTAGGGATGCGACTCAGTGGCCAAGTGCTCCAGAGTTCAATCCCTGGTACAAAAAAAAAATAGCCTACTACTTCCAAATCAGACCCTTCTACCTAGTCCCGATTTTCTAATAACTAAGCATCTGGCTGTGAAAGTAAAACATGAACACAAGAAAGTTATATAAAAGACAACACATGAGGGAGGGAGCTGCATTTCCAACAAACCAGGTATATAAACCAACCCTCTTGCTTAAAGACCAAGAACTGGAGAGATATACGTGCATACACACACACACACACACACACACACACACACACACCAGTTTTATATTATTAAAAATATCAGGGATATAAACTGGCACAATACTTTGGCAAACAATTTGCTAAGTACTAAAGCTAAATTTATGTCTACCTTTTACTCAGCAATTCCATTCCTAGGGATATATCCAAAAGGAAGAAATTCATAAGTACATCAAAATATACACATATGAATATTCAGGGTAACTTTATTAGAAGAGCCAAAAATTAAGAACAACCCAATGTCTATTAAAAGTAGAAAGGATAAATAAATGGTGATAAATTCATGTATTAGGCTACCACAAGGGCTGACTATATTTTCCAACAATGGTCACTGTGATATTCCTGGTCCTACATGCTCCTCCAGAATTTGCCCCCCCCCCCAATCAAGAAGCAGAGTCCACTTCTGCTCTTTAAAGAGTACACTTACAACTGCCTTGAAGAATACTATGCAGTCAAAGTAATAGGACATAAACTCCAAGGCTAAGTAATAAAAGGCAACAGAGTTTCTGTCTGGCTCATGCATCTCTCCCCTACTCCCTTCTCTGCTCAGCTCCCTTTTCCTTTGTAATTCAGCCACAACGCTCAAGTTGTGAACAAGCTCAGGCCATATCATGAGGCCACATTTAGGTGTCCTATCATCAACCACCAGATGTGTAAGAAAAGCCTTTAGACATTACTAGACTTCATCTTCAAGCAGTTGGAGCTGAAACTCAATGAAGAAGAGACAAACTACCCCAACTGCAGATTTGTAAAGAAAGCAAAGGATGCCATTGTTTTAAATCACTGAGTTTTAAGGCAATTTTTTAGACAGCCACGGTTACTAGAATAAGTATTGGGCAATAAAAACAAAACATTTACAGATATATACAACAATATAGTCGAAATTCACTGACACAATACAATGCTGAATGAAAGAAGAAAGACACAAAAGAGTATAGACTGTATAATATTTTTATGAAAAACTAGAACATGCAAAGCTAATATATGGTGTCAGAAAACTGTATCACTGTGACTTGAAGCAAGAGAGAAAGAGGACAGATTGGGAAGGAGTATGACAGCACCTTCTGAGTATGCCAAAAAATGTCCTATATATTTAAGTGTAATTACACAATGAAATTACATTTATAAAAATTATTCTAGGAGCTAGGGTGTAGCTCAGTGGTAGAGCGCTTGCCTCGCATGCGTAAGGCCCTGGGTTCAATCCTCAGCACCACATAAAAATAAACAAATAAAAATAAAGATATTGTGTCCATCTACAACTAAAAAATATATATTTTTTTAAAAAATTATTCTGAACACACATTTAAAATCAGTGCACATTACTGTATGTATATTTTATTTTATTTTTAAGAAGAGAGAATACCAAAGAACAAGACAATGAGGAATGACCGACCCTTACCAAGAAAGAACATGAATCCAGAAAGGAAAGCCATGGCACCCTGGGGCTTTTTTTACTCTGCGAAATATTTGCTAATCAAAACAGGTTCCTGGGAGGTTAAATTGCACTGAGTCATCCGTGAAGGCCAGATAGACAAAAAATCCACCAAGGAGCCATTCTTTGCTTTGGAATAAGCAAAAACTGAATCCCAAAAGAAAGGATGGCTTGAAAGTAAACTAAACCAGTCCTTACACAGATACTCAAAACAAAAACAAAAACAAAAAAATCTCAATTTAGACAAAAGTGATCCCAAGTAGCTGGCAAAAACAATGGAAAAATTCTTACCTAAATCTATAATCACTTCTAGAAATACTTTTTCAAACACAATGGCCAACACACATTCAAAGGCAAGCAGGCACACAAGGAGATGAGACTCCTTGAGAAAGAGAGAGAGAAAGAGAGACACCACAAAGATAGAGTGACTATGCTTATTCTGTCCAAAGAGATATGTGCAATGCTTGAAAATGTTTGATGGGGAACAGAAACTATAAAAACTGGCAGAGTGTATCTGAAAACTGAAATTCTATAAATGAAAAACACAATAATAACTAAAATTTAAAAGATATTTACGAACAGATTTGATACAGATGAACACTAACTTGATAAGGTAGAAGACAGGCCAAAAGAAAATATTCAGGGGGAAAAAAAAGAAATTTAAGGATGAAAACGTAATGAGAGGCAAAATACAGATGATGCAGTGAGATGATCTAATCTTGTACAATTGAGTCCCAGAAAGATTAAGCAAGAGAAATCCAATATTTGAGGAGCTGATGGTTTAGAACTTTCCAAAACTGATGGAAAACATCAAGTCACAGCATCAAAATGTTCTACATATCGAAAGCAAGAACAGAGCAAGAGGGAAAGGAGAAGAAAAAAAAGGGAAGGAGGAGGAAGAGAGGGATGGAAAAAAGGAGAGAATCATATGAAGTCCGAAGACAAAAGGAAACTTTTAAAAACAGATTGAAAAATAGGGGCATGGGGTGGGGGTGGGAGGGGGGGCAGGGGGCAGAGAATGAGTTACTTAGGATTGGCAAAGGGGAGTGAAGGGAGGGGGCAAAGGAGTAGGAAGGATAGTAGAATGAATCTGACATTATTAACCTATGTGCATATATGACTATATGACTGGTATGATTCTATATCATGTACAACCAGAAGAATGAGAAGTTATACTCCATTTATGTATGATGTGTCAAAGTGCATTTTACTGTCATATATAACTAATTAGAACAAATTTTTAAAAACAGATGGAAAAAAGAAACAGATCACCAACAAAGATGCAATAAAACTGTAGATGACTCTGAATAGAAAGAGGAGAGCCAAAATATGGAATAATTTCTCCAAAAAAATATAAATATAGATATGTATCCAATCTACAATTCTATACCCAGCAAAATACATCCCAACAATGTAAGCAAAATAAAGACATTCTCAAACAAAAAGTTCCATCACTTGTCAACATTAGATTCACTCTGAGGAAAACACTCGGGGGTATTCTTCAAGCAGCAGAAGGAGTTTATTCCAGAAGGAAGGTCAGTAATGTTGATGGAAATGAAGAGAAGAAAACACAGTAACTGAGTAATAACAGTCTAAAACAATAGAAATATGCCTGTGGAGTTTTAAATATACATGCATTTTAAAACATGACAATCATGAAATAAGTAAGGATAGAAGAAAATTGAACTAAATGTTTTTAAAGGTCTTGCATTATCCAGAAAAAAACAGCCAAAGTCCCAATGATTATTACACTTTGATAAGTCAAGAATGCATAAGGAACTAGTAAAAGAACATACAATCCTAAGCATTAAAAAGGGAAGAAGCAACCTGGAGGGGTGGCACACACCTGTAATCCCAGCAGCTTGGGAGGCTGAGACAGGAGGATCAAAAGTTCAAAGCCAGCCTCAGCAAAAAGCAAAGCGCCAAGCAACTCAGTAAGACCCTATCTCTAAATAAAATACAAAATAGTGCTGGTCGAGTACCCCTGAGTTCAATCCCCAGTAAACTCCCCCCGCCCCCCAACAAAAAAAAAGAAAAAGGAAAGAAACCTAAAAGTTATTTTTTAAAAGCAATCCAGAACAAAGCTAAAAATAAGAAAAAAATGAGCATACAACAGGTAACAGATTTCTAAAATTAATTTTTAAGAATTTCTGTCAATAGTTATTATATGCCAATTCTAGCTCCACACACACATAACAACCTTTATAAGTTTTAGTTTCCATATGCATTCAAATTTTTCTCTATTGTGATTAGATTGTCAAATTTTTATTTCACCTTCTTATCTTACTAAATATGTTAATAAACATTAAAATGTCCAAAACCCAAACAAATGAAACAAGAACAAAAAGCGTAGAGAGCCAACTGACTCATAAATACTGCATCAATTCCATAATAAAATATTAATTTGCCATCCCTGATCTATATAACATTACTAACTGCAAATTAATACATTAAAAAGCATTGGAATGATATTCTTTCACTTACTTATGAAAAACAGTACTAATTATTTTTAATTTACTTGCTGAATCAATGAAAAGAAACTTTCAGGATAAAATTTTAACTTTTCCTACATTCATATCAATGTCAGTAAGACATGGATGCAATGTGTACCTTTATCACAAAATAACTAAATCTCTCTAAAGAGCCAAAAACACTTAACAAGACATAAAACTCCAGAGTTAATCTAGATCTTCCATAAAAGCAAATGAAACCACCTGCATACTGGCTATTTTTTCTTTTAGAGTGGATTGCTCTTACAGTTTTGTGAGGAGGAGCAGGCATTTTAAGTCTAAGCTCCTCAAAATAAAAATGCAATCAAAATACTTTCCTGGTATCAGAATCTCTGAAAAGAAATGAATTAATATTTTATTTAATATCTAATTCCAGTTTTACAGCTATAGAAACAGGTAAACTAACAGTTATAAAAGCAGACACCAAAGTGTGCAGAGAGCCATTTCCAGGTCAGGTGTGGTTAAAGTCAAGCCAATTGACTCCCTTTCCACAATGACTATGGATCAAAACTGAGCCACTTCATTCAGATTATTAGAGGATGGTACCAGAAGCCTTCTCGTAGAACCAACACTGAGTACCCATATGCAGAGAGGGAACTGGCATGCCAAACATTCTCACTCAACCTGCACAACAATCTCCTTAGCTCAGTAATTGTGTCCACACTCTTTTCTCATCCTCAAAAGTTCCTGTATTTGGTCCCAACTCTCCTTTTCATCCCCTATCAATCCCCTTCTCAATCTTCAAGTCTTACAAATCACTTCCTCAGGGAAACCTGCCCAGACTACTCCCAAACCAATTCAGGCTGCTTAGGCTTTATAATTTTATAGTTCCTTAAGACTCATCTACTTGTTGAAAACAAAGTATCTAACACAAATTCCTGAGGTACTCAGAAGGCACTCAAAAATATTCATTGAATAAACAAATTTGAATTTATAATTCTCCCCAATTTTACAAAGAAACAAGCTTCAAACAAGTAATTTGTCTGAGGTGATATAATCTGGAAATGATATGGAAGTTGAGAATCCCGTGTAAACAGGATTTACATGACAAATTCCAATGCTCTAATACCCAAATATTATATGGAAGTGTTCCAGAAGCCAAATTTCTTTCAAATTATTTTTTTTTTCTGTTGACTTCCACTATAAAAATGGGAGACACCTTTTAAGGGGGATATGATTAAATCACATCTGAGAATGGAACATACTTTTCAAAAATCACAGGGAAGGGACAAACTGTAACTTTCTGGTACTTAGTGATATGAACTGCACATGTTACAAAACAACAATGGTTAAAGTGAAATCCCAAACATAAACCATGAAATGTAATCACTTTTGTGTGTATGTATGGTAGCATCTGTCTGCCTGCCTCTGCACATAAGCCTGCCCTGTCACACACCCCACCCCACCCCATCCCAATTCTCAAAGCTTCAGTTTCTAGCCCTTTTGCCAGTTTGGAACTGCCCTAACATTCCTCACTTTTTCTTTTTTGTCTTTTCTTTTTAGATATGACAGTAGAGTGTATTATCACATACATACATGGAGTATAACATTCCTGTTCCTCATAACTTTTAACCACAATAACTTTGTGTGTTCTCAATTTACTAACTTCAACTTACTGGCCTCTTTTTCATCCATCTTTACTGACTACAAAAATGTAACAGCAATTTGAGGCAGATGGTAAAGAAAGACCAGTGCAAACTTTGCTTGGTTCTGGAGACCCAGATTGGATTTGCCATGGCAGGTGGCTCTCTTGGTTCCCAAAAATGCTTAACGATGATCAGTCAACTAATACATGATGCCAAATCTGATACGTTTACTTACTGGCTTGTTTAACCAGGCCAGTTGTCCTCACTAATAGCTATTTGCATGACAAAACACTGCTAAAACTGGTAAAGAACTATCTTAACCAAGAGATACAAAAGAGAGTTTGATAGTCTAGCTAAAAACAGTGTGTAGGCACCAACATGATAAGGCTCAGGGCCCAAATTCTTCATGTTTGGCAAATGATGCTTTTTTGAACATTTTGTAACAACTCATTAATTTTTTAAATACATAATAGGAGAAGTAAGAATTTAATTCAGGATACCTGTGCTTGCAATTAGGATCAGTTTTCCCTTAAAAGCTAATTTATTCTTTACTTAGTATAATTTTTTTCTCTTTTGATGTATATTTTAATTGCCTATGTAGAATACAACATAGTACTAACAACCATTTTAAGTAACGAACTACACCATGTTTACAATCTTTATTATTAAAAAATGACAAACTCAAAAATATCTTTGTTAATTTTAGGGTCTGAGTGAGAGATAAAAGCAAATTAACAAGTGTTCATTTAATGCTGACCCATTATTCTTACTAAAATGACTTCATGAAAGTAAAAAAGTACTCTGACTTACCCCTGACAGAACTTCCCAAAAATTCAATCTAAGAGACGAGTTGGCCAGAATGATCGCAAAAGTTCTGGGCAACTCTTCTGAGCTATGAAATATTAAATATCTATCCCCCAAATTTAATTATCTTTAAAAAGGATTGAAACATAATTGAAATCATTTCCTTCCAACAATCAAAATGTTTAAAAGTGTGCCCACTTTTTTCCATTCATGTCACATTATTTTCAAAGACTGATTGCCCCAATTCACTCAGCCTTCTCAAGGGACAATGCATGTTCAAATGTTCTGTTTGAAAGACATCCGCGGATTAAAGGGACGAGGATAGGAGGGAGAAAGACTCAATCCTCAACCTACACAAACGTCCACCCATCGATTTATAGACTTCTTTCATTTTCCGGCACTAAAACACCTGCGAGTAACCGAGTAACCGTTCTCTCGTATTAGAAATGTCGCACCATCCTACAGTCGTGAGCTCCGAACTATTCTGCAAACTTTGCAAAGGCGCACAGATTTCCAGGCTCTCTCAATCCCTCACTCAGCCCATCCTCCCGTGTCTGGTCGAAACAAAGTTCCGCGGCATCAAGGCAGTAATTTAAAAGAACGAAGTTTGCCTGGGTCCTGCCCACTGGACTCTGGAGGAAGCGACTGAAACTTGCGAGGGAGACACGTCTCCCCAGGGACCGAAACTGGCGCGGGGGGAGGCGGGCAGCGGGTTCCGCCTCCCCGGGGGCTAGACAGCCTGGGCTCTTCGCCAGGCCCCCTCCCCGCATGCCCTCCGCCCCGCGCCCGCTGCCTGCCAATCACGCCGCAGACCCCCACAGGCCGGCCGGGGGCACCCCGCGCACGTTCCCGAGCCGGCCCTTCCAGGGCTGGGCCAGCGAGCCGCAGCTGCATCCCCTCCTCCCGGGTCCGGGAATGGCGGCGTCCAGCTCCCCGGGGCCAACTCCGAGCCCCGGCCGGGGCAGCCCAGCCAGGGAGCCCGCGGCCGCCGGCCCCTCGCGGCGGCAGAGGAGGAGAGGAAGTTACCTCCGGACGGTCCCGTCGGCGGCGGCTGTGGGCAGCGGGCAAAGCGGGCGGTCCCGGGCGGCCGAGCAGGTCCGGCGCGGCGTCGGCTACCGCAATGCCCTCCGCCCCATTGTTTCCCTTCCAAGAGGATCCCGGCGAAGCCGAGCCCGGGAACCAGGAAGTTCCCCGGCGCGACACCTCCTGCCGCCGCTATGGAAACGGCCCCCGCCTCCCAGGGCGGCTCGCCCGGGACCCCGCCTCCGCGCCGCCGGCCCCGCCTGCTTCACCGGCCGCCGCCTACCGTCGCCGCTGCGGCCGCAGCCGCCGCCATCTTGGCGCGGCCCGGATAGCCCCTTCCCGGCGGCACGTGCGCGCCGCTCCCGCGCTCCCGCCGTGCGCGCTCTCGCCGGCTGCGGGCCGCGCGCCCGGGGCCGCAGGTGGAGGCCCTATCCCCAGACCCTCTTATGCAGGAGGCTTGCTCTCCTAACCTCTGGCGCCCGCGTTGGAGGCGAAGGACCTAGAACCGGGCTTCGAGGCATTGCGAAAATCACAGACGTTTGCGCTTCCAGTTGGCGGTCCAGAGGATGGCTGAGACCTGAGAGGCTGTCAACTAGAGTGTGGGTCAAGGAAGTAGTCTTTAGAGCCAAAGTAGCTCTTTTTTCCCTTTTTGGCCCAACTACTTACTAGGCGTCAGACCTTGGGCATAGTATTCAATTTTCTTTTTGCCTCAGCCTCTTCATCTGTAAAGTGGAATGATAGCCCTACCTGCTTGATGGGGTTGTTAGCTGGGAAAATATTTGTGTCATTTTTCAGGAACTTAGGCAAAGTATTCACATCAGCACTACTTTAAGTAGGCTACTGTGTACGATTCTATTGGTGCTAAAAACTTCTCAAATGTTCATCTTTGTCCCATCTTTCTCTAGGTCAGCTTTCCTTTTTTATATGGTGGAAATTGTCAAGAGTTTTAATCTCCGCAGTCATCCATTAAGAACTGCCATAAAAAGATGAATGATGTAAAATTTCCAACACTGTAATTAGCTGACAGTTAAGTGATTTATTCAATAGAAGCTAGAAAAGTTAGGGTGTGCAAATAACTAAAAGGCTTCCTGTCCTTGTTTCCAGGAACTAGAATTACTAAAGCTGGCAACTGCACTCTTGTTATTCTTTCTCTTTTCCAGTGGGTGAAAGCTGACACTAAAAAACTGGGTGCAGCTACAATATCAACAGGAGGAATGAAAGGAGGAAGCAGAGGCAGACTCTCCCCTAGCACACAAACTCTAAGAACAGTGAATAGATTACATAACTATATCTATCTATCTATCTTTCTCTCTCTCTCTCTCTCTCTCTCTCTCTCGCTCATGCTGTAGTCTAATATAAACACTTTATAAAATATGCTTGTGTGTGCAGTGCTGGGAAATGAATCCAAGGCCTTGAACTTGATAAGCACACACTCTTCCACTGAGCTACATACCCAACTTAAACATTTTCTTCCCTTTGGATCTTCCTTCATTAACTTAAACCAAGTTTGTGAAGATTTTTTTTTTATGTTTTTGTTTTTGTCTTAGGATTCTAAATGTTCTTTGTCCCATCTTTCAGTAATAGCACAGTTAATTTTGCCAATATGAGTTGGCAAAAAGCAGGACAGAAGTTGAAAGGGCGTGCAAGGTTTTTTCCAATCCCAAATCTTCTCCAGAAGTTATGGAATTCTCAGGTTAGTAGTCACCCAGGTTGAGATAGTATCAATTTCTACTTATAGAGCTTTGTGGCCTATGCTGGACCCAACAGATTGCTATGCACAGGAAGGCCCTCAGTAAATGTTTACTGAATTACATTGCTATTTGAGCTCCCATCATGTAAGGACACCTTGAGAACCACAGAGATGCTCATGAGATGTCACTCAAAGGACATCACTGCAAACACAAGAACTCCAAGTCACTAGTTTATGGGATTTTGGACAGACAACCCTTGTCACAGGCTTATTGACAAAATGAACTAGAAATTTCATATGCTTTTCCATAAATTATATGAGTAATTCTAAAAACACTCTATATTGCACTTAATTATGAGCATCAATGGCTCAATTTTATTGTAGCACTCTGATTGTATAGTATTATTGCAGTTCAAGAATTCCCACATTTTTTCCCTAGTCAGTGTCAACACCCAGTCACCTCAATATAAAATCTGTTCTGTTCTTCAGTAAAACTCCAAGTGTTTGTCATAATTTTTATTATTGAGTGTCTTGGAAGTATCATTGAACAATAAGCATGAATCTTTAA
The DNA here is from genome assembly GCF_021218885.2 of Marmota monax. NCBI lineage: Eukaryota > Metazoa > Chordata > Mammalia > Rodentia > Sciuridae > Marmota > Marmota monax. The sequence continues at coordinate 4,098,272 of NW_026692356.1, read as the reverse complement.
AAATATTTGTTTAGTTGTAGGTGGATACAATATCTTTATTTTATTTTTATGTAGTACTAAGGATCAAACCCAGTGCCTCATACATGCTAGGCAAGTGTTCTACCACTGAGCCATAACCCCAGCCCAAGCATGAATTTTGTCTACTATTTACTACTATTTCCCTAGTGTAGTGCTTGACACTTGGTAGTCATATAGTATGCCTAGATCATGTGCCTAACCTTGGCAATATGCCTATTATGTTATCTGTGGAATACAGGATTTATGTCAATAATTATAAAGGAAATAAAGACAGAACCACTTTACAAAATTCTCTAAAAGAGGAAAGATAGTAGGTGTACAAGCATGCAGAGTATATGTACAAAATAGTGGTAACTGGGTTTCACTGAAAACTAACAAAAATAAGTAGACTTGAGCCTTACAGTGGGAGTTTGTTAACCCTTGCTCTAAATAATTAGAATACATTCACTTCAAGATTATATTGAGTCCAAAATAACACACCATATACTAAAATGCAGCTGAGTGTGCATATGTGACATATGCCTATAATCCACATGACTTGGGAGGCTGAGGCAGGAAGATCACAAGTTTGAAACCAGCATCAGCAACTTAATGAGAAATAAAAAATAAAAGTTAAAAAAGGGCTGGGGATGTAGTTCAGTGGTAGAATGCCTGGGTTCAATTTAAAAAAACTCAAAAAACAATTAAAAAATATATATGTACTGAAATGCCTTTCAGCTGAAGAAAAGGTAAAAACTTGATATCAATAAAATAC